>NC_064618.1:633742862-634367862 GCF_023898315.1 Schistocerca nitens | reverse complement strand
CTCCAATAGAAAAGTTGGAAGGTGTTGGCCACATCCAAAAGAAACTTGGTGGTAGGCTCCGTCACTTGCTAAATGGGAAGTAATATGTAGCCCTTGACGATGGAGAACAACAAGGAGCAAAAAGCAGACTGACTCTTAAAGGAACTGATTCATCTCCATCTAAATCTACATGGATACTCTTCAAATCACAATTAAGTGCCTGGCAGAGGCTTCATCGAAACACCTTCACAACAATTTTCTAATATTCCAATCTAGAACAGCGCGCGGAAAAAACGAACACCTATACCTTTCCGTGCAAGCTCTGATTTCCCTCATTTTATTATGATGATCGTTTCTCCCAGTTTGGTCGGCGTCAACAAAATATTTTCGCATTCGGAGGAGGAAGTTGGAGATTGGAATTTCGTGAGAAGATTCCGCCGCAACGAAAAATGCCTTTGTTCTAATGGTGTCCATCCTAAATCCTGCATCATTTCAGTGATACTCTCTCCCCTATTTTGCGATTATACAAAGTCTGCTGCTCTTCTTTCAATTTTGTCTATGTATTCCTTTAATCCTATCCGTAAGGATCCTAGACCGCGCAGCAGTACTCCAAAAGAGGACGGACAAGCGTAGTGTAGGCAGTCTCTTTAGTAGATCTGTTACATTTTCTAAGTGTTCTGCCAGTAAAACGCATTCTTTGATTTACCTTCCCCACTACATTTTCTATGTGTCGCTACCAATTTAAGTTGTTCGTGATTGTAATTCCTAGTTATTTAGTTGAATTTAGGGCTTTTAGATTTGATTGATTTATCGTGTAACCGAAATTTAACGGATTCCTTTTAGAACTCATGTGGATGACCTCACACTTTTCATTATTTTGGGTCAACTGTCAATTTTCGCACCATTCAGAAATCTTTTCTAAATCGTTTTGCAATTTGTTTTTGTCTACTGATGAGTTTATTAAGCGACAAACGGCAGCATCATCTGTAAACATCCTGACACGGCTGCTCAGATTGTTTCCTACATCATTTATAAAGGTAAGGATTAACAGTGCGCCTGTAACACTACCTTGGGGAACGCCAGAAATCGCTTTTGTTTTACTCGATGACTTTCCGTCAATTACTATAAACTGTAGCCTCTCTGAAAGGAAATCACGAATCCAGTCACATAACTGAGACAATTTTCCATAAGCACGCAGTTTCGCTAGAAGCTGCTTGTGTGGTACTGTGTCAGAAGCCTTTAGGAAATATAGAAATACGGATTCAATTATGACCGAGAGGTTCTAGGCGCTTCAGTCTGGAACCGCGTGACCGATACGGTCGCAGGTTCGAATCCTGTCTCGGGCATGGATGTGTGTGATGTCCTTAGGTTAGTTAGGTTTAAGTAGTTCTCTAAGTTCTAGGGGACTGATGAGCTCAGATGTTAAGTCCCATAGTGCTCAGAGCCTTTTGAACCATTTTGAACGGATTCAATTTTAAATCCCTTAATAGCATTCCACACATTAGTGAGTGTAAAGAGCTAGTATTGTTTCACAAGAACGATGTTTTCTATATCCATGTTGACCATGTATCAATAGACCGTTTTCTTCGAGGTAATCCACAATGTTCAAACACAATATATGTCCCAAAATCCTGCTGCATATCGACGTTAATGATTTTGGATTCTCTGCCATTATATTATGGGAGATCTAGTAGAAAAATATAAACAACTTACAGGCAATGAAGCGTGCTGTTTGGCCAGTTAACTTTCACAAGCTATCCACCGACCAAAGGTCAACGAATAATCTGTGCCCGAAAGGCGATTGTTGCCAGTACAACATAATCATGGAAACCTACTCTCGTAAGCACTCACTGCCAAAACCTGTTATGAATGCAATTAACCCCCCATTCAGGTTTCTTGGAAACTCTAATTTATTGAGGAAGTGTCTTCATGACAAAACACAAAATGCGAATGAAAGCGTAGGTAATTTAATTTGGATTAGATGTTCAAAACGGGCATTCTGTGGACTTGATGTGCTACAAATAGGTCTCTACGATGCAGTTTTATGTTTTAATGACGGAAATAATGGCAAAATTGAAGTGCTGAAGAGTGCTGGTGTTAATCCAGGTGCGCTTACAAAGAAAGCATGTTACACCATTGATGAGAGCAGGCTCAAGAAAACCGACAAATCGCTGTTACCTACAGATAGACCAGGCAGATCAAAAGGAACAGAAGAGAAAGCTGGAGGATGAGGAGTATCAGTATGGAGGATTTTAAATTTGAGGCAAGCTGGAAACATGAAGAAATTCGAGAGGAAAATCTTTTAACTGCATTTTCTCGGTTTTTCATATATTGCATTATTCGAAGCATTTTCTCAAAAAATATAAGCGCTAATGCGATGAAAATTTCAGGAACTGTTCGATACATGTTTTGTCTCACTGGGACAATATCCTTCGTTCATATGATGACTTATAGGATTGTATGGAGAAAAAAATTAATTTTGAATGGTCAAAATCAAAACGGTTAATCATAAAATTTTTACCGTACCGTAGTTCAGTGGTCTTATAACCTTCTTAGGACCCCACAATAAAATTTTCAAATTCAATACATCATTATAATTTCGGTTATGGCTTTTTATAAAAAGACAATAAAAGTAAAAATTAATATTTGTGGTAAAATACTTCGCATTAAAGCACAGCTCTTTTTCTTCAAACAGCCAAAATTTTTGATTTACAATGTAAGGAAAAGATAGATTGCTACTTACCGTAATGATGGCACGTTAAGTTGCAGACAGGCACAACGAAAAGACTCTTACGCATTAGCGTTTCTTTATGCCTGCCTGCAAATTAACGTGTCATTTCTACGGTAAGTAACAGTCAATCTGTTCCTTATATTGTTGATATTCCAACCTGGTGTTTCTATTGTTTAAATTTTATATCTGCACGTTAACAGCTATGGCTGTAAGGATTTTTTAAATAAATGTTTACATTTTCGGCTACATCACTCAGTGTTGTTTGCCGACGATTCCAGACTGACTCTGCTTTTATCGTATGCCGGTGTCTTTAATTTTACAGATAATCCTAGTGCGATACATTGCGTAAAACAGCGACCACAAAGAGTGATGCAGGCAATCCTCTCGGCAGTGTGTGTGGTATTGTACTCGGAGCCAGGAACGTCTCACGTACTGATTAAAAAAACACAACCATAAGATTCGCTACACCATACAGGAGAGCTTGGCGTAAGATCTTCAAGTCCGTGTTGCCATTTTTTGGTGCTAATCCGGACTTCGGACGGGGAAATTAATAATGGAAATTGGCGTTTCTGTTATATTCACGCTTGTCACGTTGCATTGACAGTAGGTGGCCAGTCTCTCTAAAGTAAGCTGACAGTCTGGAAGAACAGCTTTAACGAACTGGCGTGGCGTGGGAGGACGGACAGAACTAACACTGCAGAGACCCTCTGCCCACGCGCGCTGTGCGCACGTCACAGAGTGAGGACGAAGCTGACAGCTCTGCAAACACAGCATCTGGCGGCGCCGAGGGAGAACGTGGGCGTGGCAGAAATCACATCCCCTGCTCACGCAGAAATGTTAAGCGCCGTGGATTAGCTGTACTGCGTTCACACCATTGTCATAGAATCAGGATGTTTCCCGACTTCCCTAGAATTACTTCAACGTTGTCATTCGACTAACAATATTCTTGTCTGGTATCTACAGCTCTGAGAAGCGAAAGTGTCGCTAACACACTTCTAATTACCTCAATAACGTCTCTCCAATTTTAGTGCCCTCAGATATACAGGGTAGCCGAAATTCAAACCCAAGCACTTCACCGTGTGCTGCAGCTATGGATTTGACACAAAAATATTCTTTTTCAGAACATATGAACTATCGTTTGCGTGAAATTCTGTGGTAAAGTACGTGAAGTGGCAATACTGCAGGGCGGGAATTACGGTTTATCTCACGCCTCTCAAACACTGAATAACTTGCCGTCGTACGTACATAGAAACATTGGCGGCTCGGTCCAGTAAAGATGCTGATTTCGAATAGTAGCGCATATCCTTGTAAGCTTATCTAGTACTACATATTAACTGATTTTGATACTGAATTTTACGAGGGGAGTTCGATGAGTAATGCAACTTTTTTTTTCTCGTCCAGTTTCGGCTGAGAAAACGCAAAATTTGTTGAGGGACATCGTGAAATATTCCCACTTCAGTTGTTACAGTTTCATGAAGTTACGATAGGTGGCGGCGGTACGGGTAGCCTTCAAAATGGCGTCTCTAACTGGGGTGCGTTCCAAGCACGGAGCTGTCATTGAGTTTATAAATATAAATCGTCTTTTTCGTAACTGAACTTTACACATACAGATGAGAGGTAACAGTACGCAATATCAATTATGTTTGATATTTTACAAACTTTGCTTTGTTATGTGCTTGGGCAAGGCATCTTTGTCCGTTATGTTAATTATGACATCGCTCTTGCAGATTCATCTTTTATTTTTTATACATATATTGGACGTCGTATTTGAGATCAGCACCCGAAGACTCGATGGTTCGTGTTGGACGACTATCTTTTCAATTTACTGATCCTTTCTTTGCCAAGCCAAGACACTCAACAATCTTACAAATAACTATTGACACAAAATAAAACATACATCGATTAGTAATAATTATATTCTGAGATAGAAACGTAGTTTAAAAACACACTTACATCATGTGATTAAGAGTGCCAGTGATTGCAGCTCGTGAATAAAATATTGAAATAATACAATGTTAATGGCGGTGTGCCACCCACGTCCGATCTGTACAGGACCTATCAAACAAAAAAAATAACCTACACTTTCATCATCTGACGATCATAAGTCTTCCTCTATTTTCCAGCGGCTGCAGGCAATGCTTGCACAGCCGTGGATTTCATCTGTGGTTTTCTAAATATATCTTTATTTTTCAACTTATAACTACGACTTTTTCCTAAATAACCGCTCAGCGTGCAAATGTGCCTTTAAAAGTTTCTTTTGGAGGAAAACTGGAGCGTCGCAGGTATTCATAGGTGCTTGCAGAATGTCTTCGGAGGCCTAGCAGTGAACAAAAGCACGGTGAGTCGTTGGGCGATGCGTCTGTCGTCAGCGCAACACGGTCGCACAAATCGGTCGGCCCGCCGCATGCAGCTGTGCTACCTCAGGAAACTGAAGAAATGGCCTCAGAGTCTTCGTCGCCACAAAAATGCAAACGAACTTCTCCTTCTACATGACAGCGTAAGGTGTCACACAAGTTAGGACACCTGTGAAGATTCACAAGACTTCACTGAACTGTTCTTTCTCATCCACCCTACAGCTCGGACCTCGTACTTCCCGACTTCCACCTGTTTGACCCAATGAACGATGCACTCTGCGGGAAGCAGTACAAAGATGATGGAGAGGTTACTGATTAAGCAAGACGCCTCCGACGTCGACAAGAAGAGTGGCACCATGCGGGCATAAAGGCCCTCCCAGTAAGGTGGCAGAAGGCTTCGCGTTGAACGGAGATTGTGTTGAAAAATAGGGTTTTGCAGCCAAAGAGTGGGGAACGATATCGTATATTGGAATCCTGAAGAAAACCAACCCGCTATCAGAAAAAAACTTGTTGCATTGCTTATTGAACGCTCCTCGCAAATTTTCATCAATCATTTTTTGTCTGAAGCGTACAAAGACGTGGTACAATACGAATTTCATTACTATAGTGATGTAACCATGCTGTCATAGGGTATTACAATGGAAAACACTGGAAGAGTGGCACAATGGAAAACACTGGAAGAGTGGCATTTATTTACAATCATGGTCGGCAATACATGATTCTGAACGCTGAATCATGAGAATGCAGACTCTGCTACGTGTCAGCACCAGTAGTAATCATGGTTGCTTGGAGGAGTTAAGTTAACGCAAACACAGTATCTTTTTGGTTTCTGTCGTAGTCTCAAAAGCACTGTCAATGATAAACGTGAAAATTTTGCATTACAGAACTGTGTGAACTGTAGTATTGTAGTTAAAAAACCATTTAATCTGTCTTCCCAGTACGTTGAAACTTCCACTCGCAAACTACGGATGCTCAAACATATGGACAAGAAGTATTTTTGTTTTAAAATCCTATGGTACGTAGGATGGTGAGCAGCGTGGTCGCGAATTTGTGGACTCTTGCATGTACCTTGACCCTATACCCTCAGCGTGTCTTAGAATACATTTCAGATTAAAATAAAATAGTTACAATTTACGAATAAGGATCTTTCTTTTCTTTTGTATGAACTAAGTCAGTATTATTTATACACAAATTCCCGTGTAACTGTAGGCAGTGTGCCCATATGTTGCTGGGACAACATCGCTTCCTGAGAGATTGCAATTTTTCTGTATCGGGTCGACACTGGAACCCAGAATCTTGTTGTCCCCAAGCTGTGCTCTTACTGGCTGAGCTATCCAGGCAAGACTGACGGCCTGCCCTCAGAGCTTCCACCTGCTGGGACTTCTACCCCACCTTCCAAATTATGTAGCACCCCCTACGCCAACCTTGTTGGATTACAGTCCACTTACAGAAAAAATGTTCCAGATAGCGACTTGCGTCAATCACAGACTACAGACTATTCCCACAATTAATCTTCAAGTATGTGTCCCGTGTGAGACAAGAGGGCAACAGCGACTATCGTGAGTGGACGGAACGAACAGTTTACTCGGCAAGACGAGCTGGTTACCCATACAAAGTGGCAGCACCGTCTTATTTACACCGGAGAAGCACGCAAGAGGGAATTAGCAGGTGGTAACAATTAAAGTACAGCTACTCACAGAGGTCTAAGGTGGACTGTAATTATCGTATGGTAGCGAAACTCGATAGATATCCTAACGCGTTAATGTGGAACCGATTGAAGCTGGAAAAAATTAGTTCCAATTTTGCCCACCAGATGTAAATCTGGCGCTGTGAATGCAAGACAGACAAATAGAAATGTTTCCATATGTAATGGATTAGAAACAGCATACGGGCAGAGAAGGTCAGACAGGTGAAATAGGCATAATGTTGATTTTAATACTAGCTACCACTTACACATTTTGTTCAGTAGGAGCACTGGAGGCGTCGACGAGATGCTGTACAACGCCAGATTTGCACCTGATGGCCAAACTTGGCACTAGTTTTTTCCAGCGTCAATCGGTCCCGCATTAACGCATTAGCATAGATAACAAGTTTCGCTGCCATACGATAATTACAGCTGCACTTCAATTACAACCGCCCGATATTAGCGTACACTCGAGTGCTTTTACAGTCTGAGCCCTGTCACACGCTACACGTCTGTACGCGCCACTGAATCAAGTTCCCGTCTAGCAAAAGAACGGAGACAGGGTGAACAGTGTACCTCACGTTGGCTGCTCATGAATCTCCGCCTGCAGTATCCGTAAAATTACTGTCCACACTGATATCGCTATTTTGCTCAGCTCTAATGCACATACTTCATTCTCTCTTAAAAAATTTAATGTAATATGTTTAAGTCGCAGGTGATAGTGGCGACTCTTCATTCAAGTCTATATTTCAGTCTCGTCGTCCGTCAACGTACCTCCTCTCAGTAGTCATCGCACACTTTTTTTGGTGTGATACGCGACGTTCCTCGTCTTCTAACGTCTCAACAGTAATGACTAACCTCACAGTAACAAAAACAAACTGACCGCATGGTTTAGAAGTCAGAGTTTTTTGGCTAGTAACACTGTGGTCTCGCGTTTGCTTCCCAGTGATCACCTCAAATTTTCCTCTGGTTGAAAAGACTGAAAGAGCTCTCCTCACCCTTGTGAGGTCAACTGAGAAGCTACTTGGATATAAAAGCGGTGAAACTCACGCGCAAGATGCCGGAGTAGCGTTATGTTGAAGGCCTTGTACCAGACTAGGTGACTCAAAACGTTTGTTAGCATGAACGGTTATTTTTTCGGGTTAAAGAGCGAGATGACTGAGGTGTTACAATTACGGATATTAAAGTTTGCAGGAGTCCATACGAGTTCTAAACGATTTAGGTCTAGATCAGTGGCCGTTAAACTGCGGCTCGCGAGCCGCACGCAGTCTGGATTAAGAATTTGTGCGGCCCGTGGTTCACTGCCGCATTTTATAACAACATACACTATGTGATCAAAAGTATCCGGAAACCCCCAAAAGCACACGTTTTTCATATTAGGTGCATTGTGATGCCACCTATTGCCAGATACTCTATATCAGCGGCCTCAGTAGTCATTGGACATCATGAGAGAGCAGAATGGGGCACTCCGTGGAACTCACGGACTTCGAACGTGGTCAGGTGATTGGGTGTCACTTGTGTCATACGTCTGTATGCGAGATTTTCACACTCCTAAACATCCCTAGGTCCACTGTTTCCGATGTGGTAGTGAAGTGGAAACGTGAAGAGACACGTGTAGCACAAAAGATACAGGCCGATCTCACTCATCTTTTGACCGACAGAGACCGCCGACAGTTGAATAGGGTCGTCATGTGTAATAGGCAGACATCTATACAGACCATCACACAGGAATTCCGAGCCGGCCGAAGTGGCCGTGCGGTTCTGGGCGCTACAGTCTGTAACCGAGCGACCGCTACCGTGGCAAGTTCGAATCCTGCCTCGGGCATGGATGTTTGTGATGTCCTTGGGTTAGTTACGTTTAATTAGTTCTAAGTTCTAGGCGACTTATGACCTCAGAAGTTAAGTCGCATAGTGCTCAGAGCCATATGAACACAGGAATTCCAAACTGTATCAGGATCCACTGCAAGTACTATGACAGTTAGGTGGGAGGTGAGAAAACTTGGATTTCATGGTCGAGCGGCTGCTCATAAGCCACACATCAGGCCGGTAAATGCGAAACGACGCCTCGCTTGGTGTAAGGAGCGTAAACATTGGACGACTGAACAGTGGAAAAAAGTTGTGTGGAGTGACGAATTACGGTACACTATGTGGCCATCCGATGGCACGGTGTGGGTATGGCGAATGCGCGGTGAACGTCTTCTGCCAGCGTGTGTAGTCCCAAGAGTAAAATTCGGAGGCCGGGGTGTTATAGTGTGGTCGTGTTTTTCATGGAGGGGGCTAGCACGCCTTGTCGTTTTGCGTGGCAATATCACAGTACAGGCCTACATTGATGTTTTAAGCACCTTCTTGATTAACTGTTGAAGAATAATTCGGGGATGGCGAATGCATCTATCAACACGATCGAGCACCTGTTCATAATGGACGGCCTGTGGAGGAGAGGTTACACGACAACAACTCTGTCATGGACTGGCCTGCACAGAGTCCTGATCTGAAACCTATAGAACACCTTTGCGTTGTTTTCGAACGTCGATTTCGTGCCAGGCCTGACCGACAGACATCGATATCTCTCCTCATTGCATCACTCCATGAAGAATAGGCTGCCATTCCCCAAGAAACCTTCCAGCACCTGACTGAACGCATGCCTGCGAGAGAGGAAGCTGTCATCAAGGCTAAGGGCGGGCCAGCACCATACTGAATTCCAGCATTACCGATTTAGGGCACCACGAACTTCTAAGCCATTTCCAGCCAGGTGTCCGAATACTTTTCATCACATAGTGTTCGTTTAGCAGCTGGCAGCCAAATCCAAAAAACGTCAAAAGTAGATAGATAATGGGCATTCTGGCTCAACTGCCAAAATCAGTCATTTAAAGCCATTTTTATGCTATTTTTAGACCATTTTACATCGAAATCAGCTATTGTTCATATTTTTAGCATGATAACACCAAAAAATTAGGGAAATGCATAAAGTGTCTCTTTTAGATAATACTATATACATATATACAACATTTATAAAAAACTATAGATGGTGTTGAATAATAAAAATATATACATATATACAATTATAGATGGTGTTGAATAATAAAAATATATACATATATACAATTATAGATGGTGTTGGTTAATCTAAATATCTACAATGAATGATGATGAAACAATAATACACAATATATTTACACATATAAAACATAGACAACAAATAGTGGACAACAAACACTTACATTTTTTTCTATAATAAATGGACAACATATCAAAGAACTGTACCAAATGTGATATGGTAAAAGATATATCTGAATATGGACTTAAATTAGGTAAACCAAGGTCAATATGTAAGAAATGTATAAATCAAGATAGAAAAAATAGATATCACACAAAGAAAACCAGTAACATTCAGAATAATGAAAACAATGCTGATAGTAGACTAGTTCAGCAATTCGAAAAAGCAGTTCAAATTGATATACCTGATAATATACATTATCCATCTGGATATTATGCACCTGAATATTGTCAAAATTGTTCACAATGGAGTATTGATGGTACAAGATGTTATATTTGTAATCCTGATAAAGTAAGTGTTCATAATAATAAAAATATAGATTTAAATATTTTAATAAATATTTAATGAACTTACATATAACTATAGAAAATGGTGCAATAGTTGATATGTTTACTGGTTATGAAAAGGATCGTATTATAAAGTTATTTGAAATATTTAATCACTTTTACAAAGGTAAATCATTACCATACAAGTATATAATTGCAAAATTAGCTGAACTATTAAATATTAAACATCAAATAAAAATACAAAACACAAAACGTAATATTAGTATATGGGAACAATTTTTAAATGAGAAAAAGAAACAAGAAGATGAAGATATTGATATATGGGATTAAAAGTTCTCTGTCAGCATTCTGTGTTGTGCATCATAAGTGAGATTTTTCTTTCCATACATGACTATGTAGGCTAGTGTATTATCAGGTATTTTATCCTTAAAAGTAGCACATAACTTCATAGTTGTTTTTTTGTGTAACTACTGTATTTTTTCTATGTGCCATATTAATTACATAAATTGGATAATTTGTTATATAATTATATGGATTAACATCAACATTTCCATCTCCATTTTGTTTTAGCCTTTTAAAATCACGAAATGAATCATAAGCTTTCAAATAATCGTGTGGTGGATCTAAATTCCACATTTTTTGAGGAAATAATTCATTTCTTCCATTTTTTAGATATAGGTTTTGTAACATAACATGATCGTATAATGATGAATCAAGCAATTGATTATTTTTACGATTAGTTTGAAATACAACAAATATAAAGTAAGGCATATCAAATTCCATTGAGTTATAATAATTTGTGATGTCTAATTCGAATTTTTCCTTACCATTTAATCCAGCTACTTCTACAGTTTGCAATTCATAGAATGATATCAGAATTTTTGGATTTTTCAGTATATTTTCCCATAGTTCAAGTTCATAATTAGGTTCAAATTTAACAACAGGTACACGAATTTCCATATTCTCAACTATGATTTTACCTTCACTTGGAAGTGTATCTTTAATTTCAACTCCAGCATCATTATAATCAGCCCATCCCAAAATACAATCATTTGCACTTGATGACCATGTGAAACATACAGTAAGATCACCTTCAAACATCATTTCTTCATGATCTTTAAAAAATCCGCCTAACATTTCCAATGGATATAATACTTCATTTTTCTTCTTTCTTAATTTCCCATTGTCAACTATATGTCCTTCCATACTTATTTTATCAGTAACACATGATGTTAAATGCAACAGAACTGATGATGAAATAAATGGATGTTCAATTCTAGATTAAACATGATTACCCTTTCTTATGGTTATAAAGTCAAATAGTTTTGCTACATAGTTATCAATTAGCATCTTATTGGATTTTCCATCATATGTTGGATAATCAGTTCCATCATATTTAATAATACTAAAATTCATGTACAATTGAGCCATATTAGGATGCAACCATCCATCACATACATGTATATTAATTTCTATATCCTTATTGGGAATATTTAGGTTATTTTTTGTTTTCTCATTCACTGGAAATGATTGAAATTGATAGCTTTCAATCTTCTTCATTTATTAAGAAGAAAAATGTGTCATTTCATCTCCAATATAACTGTTATTTGTGCCCCATTGAAATCAATTAAATTATCATTGTCATCAGTTATAGTTACTTCTAAATCATATATTTTATCATGAATAGGAACAAATACTGGATGAGATGGTTCATATATTATTGGTGCACCAAATTCAACATTTGGTTTAAAAGAAGCAATAATATTAGTTTCTCTATGAAAATGATCATTATGCTTTATATACATACCATCAGCTAAATTAAAATTAATATTAATTAATTCAAATGGTATAATTTTAGGTACATCATTAGCAACAGTTCTTTGTTTTGAATTAATTGTTTGATTACTAAAACCTAACAGAGGTGCTATTTTATCTTCTTTTTGTATATCCATATATATTTTATCTTCTTTTTGTATATCCATATATATTTTTTATCACTCTCAATAACAACCCTATTTAAAATTTCATCTGCTTTAATATTTATATTAGGGTATTTTGTATGAATAATTTTTTCTATATTTTTTAAATTATATTGACCAATAGGAAATACAATTGTTTCACCATCACAATATAATTTATTATTTTTAGATGAAATATTAGGTGTTCAAAATGTTGTATAAAATCCAACTAATGCTACACTATTAAAGTTATCTCTAATAGGTACATTTAATCTTTTTTTAAGTACTGATGAATTACCACTCAATTGAAATAATCTACTCATTTATTATTAATTAAATGAACAAAATTGATTGGGAACCAAAAATTAGATTACCAGAGAAAAAGGTAAAAAATAAGCATGGTAAACTGTTGCCTAATTCAATTAGATGTGCTATAATTGGACCTAGTGGATGTGGAAAAACAACAGTAATGATTGATAACTATTTATTAGCACCAGGTTGGTTAAATTGGGATAAAATAAACCATGTATATATTTATTCTAAAAGCTTAGATCAATCAAAATATCAACATATAATTAAAAAATGTAATAAAATTGAAGATATAAAAGGTGATTCATTAGCATCATTTATTAGTAGCAATGATGACATTGTACAATTAGATGATTGTGATGATAATTCAATTCTAATATTTGATGATTTTATACTAGAAAATCAAGATATAGTAAGAGAATATTTTACTAGAGGTAGACATAAAGGAATTGATTGTTTTTATTTAGCTCAAACTTACTCAAAAATACCTGAACAGTTAGTCAGAGATAATCTAGAGATAATCTGAATTTCTTAAATATATTTAGACAGGATGATACAAATCTACATCATGTTTATAATGAATTTGTTGGTGGTGATTTAAAATTTAATAAATTTAAAGAAATATGTTGCAAATGTTGGAATAATGAATTTGGTTTTATAACAATAGATATAACAAGAAAATGTAATAATGGAAAATATAGAAATAAAATACAACATTTCATAAGAACATAAGGGTAACGAATCTTTCACCTTAAATAGAAACATAAACATAAATGTTAACATAAACATAAAACATAAATGTTGAACATAAACATAAACGTTAACACAAACAAACATTAAACATCAACACAAACATCAACATAAACATGTTTTCAATCTAAATAAATGTTTACAAAATATGATCCAGCTATAGTTAAACAAGCTAAACGTAATAGAAAAAAAGTAGAAAAATTAAAAGAACAATTTAACACATGGAAAAAACAACCAAGAACAGAATATGAAAAATATAAAAAAGAGGATCAACCTGTTATCGATGCTACAGAACAAGTAAAACAAGGGCTTGAAGGAATAGGTGATAATGTTCTGAAAGCTATTGAAGAAAATAGAGAAGTTGAAAAACAAATAATTCCATATCATCACCATCATGACATAGCACCAATTATTGATTCTACATTAAGTGAATCTGAAATACGAGATGATTTAACTCAATATGATGAAGAAATAAAAAATAAAAAAATGCTTAATCAGAATGATGATAAAAAAATAAAAGAATGCTTCTAGATGTAAGTGAAAGAATGTTAAAATATATCAATCATAGTGAAGATACTGTTTTTGGATTAAGACCTGTTGCTATGTTTAAGTACATTGGTAATTTACCAGTAAAATTTGATGGAAATAAATTAATTATTGGTGGAAAGGAATATGAAGGAACAGATGGATTGATTACACTTTTAACTAAAAAACATGTTACTATGGATGATTTGAATGATAAATTTGATTCTGTTGATTTATCAAATTATGCAGATATACTATACGAATCAGATGCACTATATTCCAATAAAAATCCTAATCAAGTAAAGGTGTTAAATACAATAATTTGATAAAAGAAATTGTTGATGTTTATTTCCCAATTTTAAGAAAACCACCTATAGATAGTTCACCTGAAAAAACAGGTGAAGGATTTGTTAAAAAATATACTGAAAAACCAGTTGAATATGTTTGGATGAATGATGTACTGAATTAATTGATAGATTAGCAGTAATTCATGGTGAAGAAAAGGCTGGTAATAATAATTATTACAATGAAAAAGTAGGAAGAACTAAAATGTTAACAAATAAATTTAATGACTTTATAATTAATGATCCAAAAGGTATTCCATATTTAATTAGGATCTTGAATAATATACCACACACATTTTGGAAGAATGAAAAATATGGTAAAGGATTGATAAATACATTAATTAATAAATTACCATTTGAAATGCATCTACCTGGTTATAATTATTGTGGACCAGGTACAAAATTAGATGAAAGGTTATCTAGAGGTGATAAAGGTATAAATCCATTAGATGAAGCATGTAAACAGCATGATATTGCATATAGGGATAATAAAGATATAGAAAAAAGACATATAGCTGATAAAATATTACAAAATGTAGCAAAAGAGAGAATGTATAGTTCAGAAGCATCATTAGGTGAAAAATTAGCTTCTACTGCTGTTAGAGGTATAATGTATGGAAAACGGAAATTAGGAATGGGACTTTATCTTGATGAGATAGATGGGAATTTTAATCTATATAAATGAATACATTTAGTATTGACTATACTTTACTACCTAGTGGAAACATTAAACCAAAATCACTTAAAATTAAAGCCAATAATGATCAACTAAATAGTATTGATCAGTTCTTAACTAATTCTCAAAAAAGAAAAAGAGATAAAAAAATTGGTGGTAATTTACTAATTACACTAGGTATTCCAGTTGTGAAAAAGATTATTGAATATCTAACAAAAAAGAAAGAAGGTAAAGGGTTAACACAGCATGAAGGTGGATTTTTACCATTATTATTAGCTGCATTACCATATTTAGCATCAATTGGTACAATAGCCGGTGGTGCTGCAGCTGTTACTAGTACAGTTATGAATAAAAAGAAAAATGATGCTGAATTAGCTGAATTAAAGAAGCATAATATGGAAATGGAGAAAAAAGGTAAAGGGTTAAAAAAACGATGCAAAAAATAATGAAAATGTATCCAAAAGCATTGAGTAATTTTGATTTAGAAAATATAGCTAAAAAACTAAAAATTAAACATTTTAAATGTGTTTTTATGATAGATGAGTTATCTAATAAACCTAAAAACAATGAATGTGGAATAGTAAATTTAGACACATCTGATCATGTTGGTACACATTGGATATGTTATTATAAGAATAATGATGGTAAATTTGTGTTTGATTCATTTGGTGGTAATATACCATATCAACTAGTTAAGTATTTAGGTGAAAATGAATTATACTATAATGCAATGAGAATACAAAATTAGGATGAAGTAATATGTGGGCATTTATGTATATTTGTGTTAAAGCTATTATCAGATGGAAATAAATTTGATGATGTTTTAGATATTATAAATGGACATATTTGGAAATAAAATAAAATCAGAAAATATAAAAAACAAACAAATTAATAAACTAAACTCAATATTGGATTCAAAAATTCAAAATGTAATTAATGAATTTGAAAAAGAACTGATTAAGATTTTTGAGGTTACCAAAAAATATATTAGTTTTAAAGGTAAATGGTTAGTAAATATAAATGAACCAGTTAATGACTATGATGCTGTTACAAAAAGATACTTAGAAAAAGAATATGTTACGAAACCTGAATACATGTCTATTTTAACACAATTTAATAACTATGTTACCAAGAAAAAATTTAATGAAAAAATTAATGAGATTCATCAAGATAACTACAACACTTTTAAGAATTTCTTCACAAAAAAGGAGATTGAAAAGGCTTTGTCAATTTATTTCTCAAAGTCAGATTTATCACCATACATAAATAAAATAAATAAACTTGAAAATAAAATCTGTATATACAAACAATTAAATTTACCTTTCTGACTGGAAATGAACAAAAAATGTACAACTTTGAATATGATTTCAGACTTAAAAGAATTGTTGTTGTTGGTAAGAATATAAACAAAGATTTGAAATTTGATGACTTTGATATTGCAGTAAGTGTAGCTGATAAATTATATGTAGTAAATAATGGCAATCAATCAATAATTGTCCACAAATCAAACTTTCTAACTGTTACATTAAATGATACAGTTAAAACTGTTCCAGTTGATATGAAGTTAATTATATTTGGTGAATTAATAGATGAAGAAGAATTTTAAGCCTTATAAATGAATCATCACATATATTGTTTAAAGTGTAAAAAATTTACAGATACACATGATCTACATAGATCAATAACTAAAAATGGAAGACAAAGAATTGAAGGCATATGTTCAGTATGTAAAACAAAAAAGAGTAAATTTTTAAACAAAATTTAATTGTAAGTAGAGAAAATATAATAAATGAACTACATAAACCAATGAGGAAAAATTATAATAGAAGAAAAGTAGAATCATTTGGAATAGATGATTTATGGCAGGCTGATTTAGTTGAAATGGATTCAGGTAATTTAAAATGAATATCAAAAATAAATAAAGGATATAAATATATTTTAACTGTTATTGATGTATATTCTAAATATGCATGGGCTATTCCAATTAAGGATAAATCAGGTGAAAATGTAGCAAATGCATTTGATAATATATTTAAAATTAATCACCAAAACATTTACAAACAGATAATGGAAAAGATTTTTATAATAAATATTTTAATAAACTAATGAAAATATATAATATTAATCACTATTCTACATTTACTTAAATTAAAGCATCAGTTGTAGAACGGTTTAATAGAACACTAAAAGAGAAAATGTGGAAACAATTTGATATTCAAGGTAACTACAAATGCGTTGATATATTACCAAAACAAGTAAATGTCTATAATAATACTAAACATAGTACAATAAAAATGAAACCAATAGATGTTAATGATAAAAATTATAAACCATCTGCTACTGTAATATATCCACATAAAACTAAATATTCTATTGGTGATCAAGTTAGAATCAGTAAATTAAAAGGAATATTTGAAAAAGGATATACAGCTAATTGGTCAACAGAATTATTTGAAATTGAAGATGTTATTTATTCAGATCCAATTATATACAAATTGAAAGATATTAAAGGAAATTTTTATGAACATGAGATACAGAAAACAAATTATCCAGATGTATATCTTATTGAAAAAGTATTAAGGAAAAAAGGTGATAAAGTATATGTTAAATGGTTAGGATTTGATAATTCACATAATAGTTGGGTCAGTAAGGACAACGTAATTACGTGAATAATTTTTATATATATAAATGAAGAAGTTTGCACTTCTGTTTTTTCTATCTGTCTTTTATCCTGATCATGATGTATCTATATTCATAAATCAGTTAAATGACGAATCTTTGAATTATGTATATGATCTGAATGGTGAGGAAATATGTGTTGTTTATGAATATTTTAAGAAACAAACTGTTTATTTTTGAATTTAGTAAATGAGGCTGATTGAAGTCATATCTAAACTTGAGAATTAAACATTGATTTTTATTTACATAATAATCTTAGGATTGGTTATATTAAATATGAAAAATGTTGTATACAACTTATAGAATCATTACTTATAATTATGAAGAAAAGATATTTCTAAATTTTAAAGAATCAATTACATCATCTGATTGGGAAATTTCTTCAACTATAGGTAACCATATTATTGATTTATATTTTAGTGATACGAATGAGAATATTAAGATTGAATTTTTAAGTCTATATAAATGAAAACAATAATATTCTTATTGTTGTTTAAAATTATATATGCCAATGATAAGAGTAAAGCAATAAAGTATATAAGTGATTATGGATATTTATATATTACAAATGTTAATGATAATACTCATGTTAGTGATGATGCATTTAGAGAAGCATTAATGTTATTTCAGTTAACATATAATCTTGAAATAAGTGGTGAATTAAGTGATGATACTTTAGATTTTATGAACATGCCTAGATGTGGTGTAAAAGATGAATTTGGTAGCTATAGAACTAGTTTGTATAAATGGAATAAGAAACATATCAAGTGGCATTATAAAGGTGCTACTAAAAAAGTATTACATGTAGCAGAAGCAGCATTTAATTTATGGCAAAAATATATTGATATTCAGTTTCATCGTGATAGCAATAATCCTGATATCTTAATTACAAATAAAAGACAAAAACATACGTTTGAAATTGATAAAAGTATACATTGTTCAAAGGATTTAGATGGAAAAGGTAATGTGTTAGGTCATGCATTTTTTCCAGATATGAATAATAATCCTGTAGAAATACGTATGGATGATGATGAATTGTGGTACTTGGAAATTGATGGATATAAACCAAAATATCAAACGATTCTATTTGAAGTGTTAGTGCATGAAATTGGTCATACATTAGGTTTACGACATTCAGATGATTATGGTTCAATAATGTATGCATACTATAATGGATCGCATTTAGAATTCTCAAGATGATATTGATGCTATTCAAAGTTTATATGGTAAAATATCACAACAAACTACAACACCAAAAATAAGTGTATTAATACCTACACCATCTACACCAATTGAACCAGCTGAATCATTATGTGAAATTAAACATTTCGATCACTTACTGTTCGCAAATGGAATGTTATATACATTTTATCAGAAATGGGTATGGATTGGTGATAATATGAAACCGAAATTAATAAACGATTGGTTAAACTTCTTACCACAAGATTTACAAAAAGTGAATGGGATATTTCAAAGACTTGGTGGTGAAGTTGTAATATTTGTTGACAATATGATCTATATGATAAATTTAGATACATTGAAATTAATTTCAGGATATCCAAAACCATTATCTAGCACAGGATTACGAAATAATTTCAAATTAAATGGTATAGTCAACACATATTCAGGTAGAACATTTTTATTCTTTAGTGAATTTTTCTATGCTGAGTTGGATGAATGTAATTTTAAATATAAAGTACGTGGTCTAATAAGCAGACAATTTTCAGGATTACCAGCAGGTATAACTTCAGTATTTAGGTACATTAATGGAATATTGTATTTTTTCAAAGATGAGACTTTTATGAATATAATGAATTCACGAAGAATGTAATAAGAGCAAGTACAACTGATTTGTCGTTATTTGGAATAGACTGTGTAATAGTATCAGAACTAATAGATGTACTAAACAATACAATCCAACAATTAAAACATTTTTCTTCTATATAAATGGAGCTATTAACTAGACTTAATAGTGTTAATACAAATACACCATTGGTGAAATTATGTGACATTGAAGTGTATAAAGTGTATCAAAAATACTAAATTAGGTTATAAAACATTTATTGAACTTAATAATGAATTTAATATAATATTACCAGATAGATATGCAAAAATGATTGGTTGGGATGATTGTACAATTATGATTGGTTGGAATATTGTTTATAAAGGAATGATTGACAGATCAGATAAAAAGGTACATGTATTAGAATTTAGACAACAATAGAGTTTTTTTTTAAGTATAATAAATGGATACAACTAAGAAATGTTGTAGATGTAAAGAAGATAAAAATATTAATGAATTTCATTTTGATAAATTTGTAGAAGATGGACATCGTAGAGTATGTAGCCAGTGTGCATGTTATTATACTAAAAGATATTATGAAGCAAACAAAGATAAATTATTTGAAAAGGTAGCATGTGAATGTGGTAGAATTTTAGCTAGATGTAAACTTAAACAGCATGAAAAATCACTAATTCACAATGATCTTATAAAAGAAAAAGAATCTATAAATATCTACTAATTCTTTATTAAAAATATATATTTTTTCTTCATTAGTTAGATTATATAATCATATGCTGTATAGAGTATAATATTCTGAATAATAATTATATAAGTAAATAGATATAGCTAGTTATCAAAATAAGGCTAATAAATATTATCTATGTAACATAAAAAACAAAAGAGAAAACATATACAGACAACAATCAGTTTACTTTTTATCCCTAATAAATAGATATATCTGTATCTATTTGTAAAAATACATTTACCAAATATTCTGAATAATAATTATATAAGTAAATAGACAACAAATACAGACAACAAAAATAATAGTTTTCTTCCTTAATAAATAGAGATATCATAATGGGGATGAAGATGAATGAACTTAAAGCAATAGCTAAAAGCATAAAGATTAAAGGTTACTCTAAAATGCGTAAAAGTGAATTAATGGATTTATTATATCCACATACTATTGCTGATATAGAAGATAAAGATCCATCAACAATGAATATTAATGAACTTAAAACACTAGCTAAACACTTAAACCTTAATGGATATTCTAAATTATGTAAAAGTAATTTGTTAAAGTTGATTCAAAATACTACACACACATTATTTCCATTTGCTACAGATATATTTGAACATCCTAATGAACGAAAAATTCATATTTATCATTCAACTGAAAAAGCATTCCAAAATAGATTACAAACATAGAATATTGAAAACAACTTAAAAATTAAAGATCCACAACACATTATGACATCAGCAAAACCTATTGTATGTCAGTTAATAAAAGATAATCTTAAAATACACAATGGTTAAAAGTTAATCTAATATTGTACTGTGAATTCAAATTGAATACTACTAATGAAATAAAAGTATTTAGATTCTCAACATACAACTATACAATCACAAATGAAAAAGATCTAAATAAATTTTATGCAAAAGGTAAACAACAAATATTAACACACATGCAAAATTTTCAAGATAGAGTATCAGGCTGGATGTTAAATAGTATAATTAGTTTACAATTAGGAATTAACAAATATACACCACTTAATGGTTCATCATATATTGAGCTACCAAAAACAATAAAAGATAAAAAAGCATGTATAAATGTTAAGAATAATGATGAAAAATGTTTCTTGTGGTCTATAGGATCAGCATTAAATCCAGTTGGTAAAAATGCAGAAAGAACTAGTAACTATATAGAATGTGTGAAACAATTAGAAACTAAAATTGGTCAATTTGAATATCAAGTTAAATTGATAATATACCTAAATATGAATGTAAACTTAATATATCGATTAATGTGTATGCATATGATGAGAAATATGAAATATATCCATTAAAGGTTACAAAATGTGAAAAAGAAGTTCTTATAGATTTATTATAAATGAAAAATAATAATAATTCACATTACTGTTGGATCAAAGATTTATCACGTTTAGTTAGAAATCAAAAAACATCACACCATGGTAAAATTTATCTAAGTAAAATGTTTCTACAACACTTTAATTCAGAAAGTAAACTAAATTCACATAAAGAAGATTGTTCTAAAAATGAATCAGTTAAAATTAGAATACCAAATAAAGATGAATACATAACATTTAAGAATTATAAACATACAATGCCTGTTCCATTTGTTTATATGCTGATTTTGAAAGCTTATTATTGAAAATGGACACATGTGAACCAAATCCAAATGAATCGTACACAATGAAATATCAAAAACATGAGCCATCTGGATTTTGTGAAATACATTCATAATCATTATAAAAATCCTGTTGTTTATAGAGGACCAAATGCTAAAACTAAATTTATTGAGATGATTAAAAATGAAGTTGAAATAGGACATATATATTCACAAATAGAACCAATGAAACAGTTAACACATGATCAAATAAAAATACATAACCTATCTAAAAGATGTACATTATGTGAATCACCATATACACCAAATAATAAAAAAGTACATCATCATGATCATTTAACTGGTAATTATATAGCACCATTATGTAATGACTGTAATATTAAACTTCAACAACCAACATTTGTGCCTATATTCTTACACATTCTAACTGGTTATGATTCGCATTTGTTTATAAAAGAACTTGGTTATGATGATAAGGAAATAGAATTGTTACCAAATAATGAAGAAAAATATATAAGTTTTGGTAAACAAACAAATAACTTAAAAATGAGATTTATTGACACATTTAGATTCATGGCATCATCATTAGACAAACTATCATCTAATTTGTCAAAAGATAAAATGAAAAATATTGAATTATTCTTTCAAAAAGATAAAGTAGATCTAGTTATTAGAAAAGGTGTTTACCCATATGATTAAACAACCACTTGAATTATTACATGATTATGATATGATATTAATGGTTGAAAAAGGCATTAGAGGTGGTATAGCACAATGTTGTAAAAGATATGTTAAAGAAAATAATAAATACATGAAAGACTACAATAAAAATAAGGAATCAAACTATTTAATGTATTTGGATGCTAATAATTTATATGGATATGCAATGTCACAATATTTACCATATGGTGGATTTGAATGGGAAAATAATTTAGATATTGATGTAATGAACATCCCTGATAAATCTGAATATGGATATATATTAGAAGTTGATTTAGAATATCCAATTGAATTACATGACAAACAAAGATTTACCATTAGCACCAGAAAATTGACATAAATTATTAACATTAAATAATAAACATAAATATGTTGTACATTACAGAAATTTGAAACAGTATTTAAAATTAGGATTGAAATTAACAAACATACATTGTGCACTAAAATTCAGACAAAGTGATTGGTTGAAAAAGTACATTGACTTAAATACAGAAATGAGAACAAAAGCTAAAAACGATTTTGAAAAAGATTTCTTTAAACTAATGAATAATAGAGTGTTTGGAAAAACAATGGAAAATATAAGAAACAGAGTTAATATAAAATTAGTATCAGATGGTAAAAAATGTGATAAATTAATAGCTAAACCAAATTTCAAACATAGAACAATATTTAATGAAAATCTGGTAGCTATTCATATGAATAAAACTGAAATTAAATTTAATAAACCAATTTATGTTGGAATGAGTATATTAGATTTGTCAAAAGAATTATTGTATAGTTTCCATTATGATGTAATGAAACATAAATATGGTACAAATATTGAGTTATGTTATCAAGATACTGATAGTTATATATACAATATAAAAACAGATGACTTTTATGAAGATATGAAAAATATGATTGAACATTTTGATACAAGTGATTATGCAACAAATAATGTGTACAATATACCACAAATGAACAAAAAGGTATTAGGTAAAATGAAAGATGAATGTAATGGTAAAATAATGACTGAATTTGTTGGTTTGAGAGCTAAAATATATGCATATTGTGTTGGTGAAAAAGAAAATAAAAAATCTAAAGGTGTTAAGAAATCAGTAGTAATGAATAAAATATCAATGGATGACTATAAAGACTGCTTCTTCAATAATAGCGAATTATATAGATCAATGAATTTAATTAGAAGCTATAAACATGAAATATATACAGTAAAATTAAATAAAATGGCATTAAGTCCAAATGATGATAAAAGACACATTCTGAATGACGGAATAAATACATTACCACTTGGACATTATAGTTTATTGTAAATATTGTATATATTATTGTTTCATCTTCATTCATTGTATATATGTATATATTTAGATTAACAAACACCATCTATAATTGTAGATATGTATATATTTTTATTATTCAACACCATCTATAGTTTTTTATAAATGTTGTATATATGTATATAGTATTATCTAAAAGAGACACTTTATGCATTTCCCTAATTTTTTGTGTTATCATGCTAAAAATATGAACAATAGCTGATTTCGATGTAAAATGGTCCAAAAATATCATAAAAATGGATTTAAATGACTGATTTTGGCAGTTGAGCCAGAATGCCCATTATCTATCTACTGGCAAATAACGTTAACAGTCTATTAAGAGTGTAATTTTCTTGCTCAGTAACAAACAAAACCTACCCCCATGAACCATGGATCTTGCCGTTGGTGGGGAGGCTTGCGTGCCTCAGCGATACAGAAGACCGTATCGTAGGTGCAACCACAACGGATGGGTATTTCTTGAGAGGCCAGACAAACGTGTGGTTCCTGAAGAGGGGCAGCAGCCATTTCAGTAGTTGCAGGGGCAACAGTCTGGATGATTGGCTGATCTGGCCTTGCAACACTAACCAAAATGAACTTGCTGTGCTGGTACTGCGAACGGCTGAAAGCAAGGGGAAACTAAAGCCGTAATTTTTCCCGAGGGCATGCAGCTTTACTGTATGGTTAAATGATGATGGCGTCCTCTTGGGTAAAATATTCCGGAGGTAAAATAGTCCCCCATTCGGATCTCCGGGCGGGGACTACTCAAGAGGAGGTTGTTATCAGGAGAAAGAAAACTGGCGTTCTACGGATCGGAGCGTGGAATGTCAGATCCCTTAATCGAGGAGGTAGGTTAGAAAATTTAAAAAGGGAAATGGACAGGTTGAAGTTAGATATAGTGGGAATTAGTGAAGTTCAGTTGCAGGAGGAACAACACTATTGGTCAGGTGAATACAGGGTTATAAATACAAAATCAAATAGGGGTAATGCAGGAGTAGGTTTAATAATGAATAAAAGAATAGGAGTGCGGGTTAGCTACTACAAACAGCATAGTGAACGCATTATTGTGGCCAAGATAGACACGAAGCCCATGCCTACTACAGTAGTACAAGTTTATATGCCAGCTAACTCTGCAGATGATGAAGAAATTGATGAAATGTATGATGAGATAAAAGAAATTATTCAGGTAGTGAAGGGAGACGAAAATTTAACAGTCATGGGTGACTGGAATTCGGGAGTAGGAAAAGGGAGAGAAGGAAACATAGTGGGTGAATATGGATTGGGGAAGAGAAATGAAAGAGGAAGCCGTGTGGTAGAATTTTGCACAGAGAAGAACTTAATCATAGCTAACACTTGGTTCAAGAATCATAAAAGAAGGTTGTATACATGGAAGAATTCTGGAGATACTAGAAGGTATCAGATAGATTTTATAATGGTAAGACAGAGATTTAGGAACCAGGTTTTAAATTGTAAGACATTTCCAGGGGCAGATGTGGACTCTGACCACAATCTATTGGTTATGAACTGTAGATTAAAACTGAAGAAACTGAAGAAAGGTGGGAATTTTGGGAGATGGGGCCTGCATAAACTGACTAAACCAGAGGTTGTACAGAGTTTAGGGAGAGCATAAGGGAACAATTGACAGGAATGGGGGAAAGAAATACAGTAGAAGAAGAATGGGTAGCTTTGAGGGATGAAGTAGTGAAGGCAGCAGAGGATCAAGTAGGTAAAAAGATGAGGGCTAGAAGAAATCATTGAATAACAGAAGAAATATTGAATTTAATTGATGAAATGAGAAAATATAAAAACGCAGTAAATGAAGCAGGCAAAAGGGAATACAAACGTCTCAAAAATGAGATCGGCAGCTAGTGCAAAATGGCTAAGCAGGGATGGCTAGAGGACAAATGCAAGAATGTAGAGGCTTATCTCACTAGGGGTAAGATAGATACTGCCTACAGGAAAATTAAAGAGACCTTTGGAGAAAAGAGAGCCACTTGTATGAATATCAAGAGCTCAGATGGAAACCCAGTTCTAAGTAAAGAAGGGAAAGCAGAAAGGTCAAAGGAGTATATAGAGGGTCTATACAAGGGCGATGTACTTGAGGACAATATTATGGAAATGGAAGAGGATGTAAATGAAGATGAAATGGGAGATAAGATACTGCGTGAAGAGTTTGACAGAGCACTGAAAGACCTGAGTCGAAACAAGGCCCCGGGAGTAGACAACATTCCATTCGAACTACTGATGTCCTTGGGAGAGCCAGTCATGACAAAACTCTACCATCTGGTGAGCAATATGTATGAGACAGGCGAAATACCCTCAGACTTCAAGAAGAATATAATAATTCCAATCCCAAAGAAAGCAGGTGTTGACAGATGTGAAAATTATCGAACTATCAGTTTAATAAGTCACAGCTGCAAAATACTAACGCGAATTCTTTACAGACGAATGGAAAAACTGGTAGAAGCCGACCTCGGGGAAGATCAGTTTGGATTCCGCAGAAATGTTGGAACACGTGAGGCAATACTGACCATACGACTTATCTTAGGAAATAGATTAAGGAAAGGCAAACCTAAATTTCTAGCATTTGTGGACTTAGAGAAAGCTTTTGACAATGTTGACAGGAATACTCTCTTTCAAATTGTAAAGGTGGCAGGGGTAAAATACAGGGAGCTAAAGGCTATTTACAATTTGTACAGAAACCAGATGGCAGTTATAAGAGTCGAGGGGTATGAAAGGGAAGCAGTGGTTGGGAAGGGAGTGAGACAGGGTTGTAGCCTATCCCCGATGTTATTCAATCTGTATATTGAGCAAGCACTAAAGGAAACAAAAGAAAAGTTCGGAGTAGGTATTAAAGTCCATGGAGAAGAAATAAAAACGTTGAGGTTCGCCGATGACATTGTAATTCTGTCAGAGACAGCAAATGACTTGGAAGAGCAGTTGAACGGAATTGACAGTGCCTTGAAAGGAGGATATAAGATGAACATCAACAAAAGCAAGACGAGGATAATGAAATGTAGTCGAATTAAGTCGGGTGATGCTGAGGGAATTAGCTTAGGAAATGAGACACTTAAAGTAGTAAAGGAGTTTTGCTATTTGGGGAGCAAAATAACTGATGATGGTTGAAGTAGAGAGGATATAAAAATTAGACTGGCAATGACAAGGAAAGCGTTTCTGAAGAAGAGAAATTTGTTAACATCGAGTGTAGATTTAAGTGCCAGGAAGTCGTTTCTGAAAGTATTTGTATGGAGTGTAGCCATGTATGGAAGTGAAACATGGACGATAAATAGTTCGGACAAGAAGAGAATAGAAGCTTTTGAAATGTGGTGCTTACAGAAGAATGCTGAAGATTCGATGGGTAGATCACATAACTAATGAGGAGGTATTGAATAGAATTGGGGAGAAGAGGAGTTTGTGGCACAACTTGACAAGAAGTAGGGACCGGTTGGTAGGACATGTTCTGAGGCATCAAGGGATCACAAATTTAGCATTGGAGGGAAGCGTGGAGGGTAAAAATCGTAGAGGGAGACCAAGAGATGAATAACTAAGCTAATTCAGAAGGATGTAGGTTGCAGTAAGTACTGGGAGATGAGGAAGCTTGCACATGATAGAGTAGCATGGAGAGCTGCATCAAACCAGTCTCAGGACTGAAGACAACAACAACAACAACAAAGAAAAATACTTACAGAGACAGTAATGTAATAAGATGTGTTTGATTTTAATTGGCGCTGGTGAATTCGGCCGTGAGCTAGGAAAATTGGCCGCCTATATCAGTAGCAGAGGTGTAACTGACATGGTCACTGTGGGGTTACGGGACGAGAGAGAGGAAATGTATTGTTTGTCGTCCATTACCGACAACATGGGCGTGCACGAGCGGCCAGCTACTATAGTATAAATTTTGCCACATGCGTAACACGGATTCGTGAATGAGCATTACAGAGGCGATAATCTTCAAATACGGTGCTTATCTCTGGCAAATAACATTAAACTAACCGAGGCCATTGCAATACAATGCATGGAGTAGAAGAAAGCTGGTATTTCATTTATTAAACCTTATAAGGACAAATACTATTTATTAATCCAAGTCGTTGGCGCACATGGTGAAACCAACAACACTTCATCACGCAACTATAGTGTCACAACTGAATATGAAATAGAGCACAATCAACACGAAGTGTTCCGAATTATACTGACATATAGCGATCAGTACTTCGGAGCTGCCGCTCCACTTATCTCGTGTCTATTGTAGAATAATATTATCAATAACGAAAGTGAGTGATAATTATAAATGCGCAATTTCCGAGCGCTCTTCAGGTAACAAAGACCTGTGAGGTCAAGGTTTTGTTTAAAATTTTCTCGATGTACTTACCACCGCGCAAATGGTCATCACAGTCAGAGAAGTTTACCCAACGTGATGTAGATGTTAATTGCAACTACAGTGCGACTAGTATTATACTGCACTTGACATTTAAGAGTAAGTGTTGCCCGTATCTTACTGGGCCAGTCCTTATCTTGCAGTCTAGCGTACGAACTCTGCTCAGTTGCCGTCTGCCCCACCTTCGCTCTGTTACAACTGTCGGTGCGCCGCTACCGTTGCAGGTGACAACTAGGACTGTTGATATTTTTAAAAATATCGGGAATCCGATACATCGATATTTAAGAAGATGTCATTATTTGCCCTCGGTATACCGAAAAAATATCGATATATCGACGAAAACATTTTCGACGTACCGGCTATAAAAATATTGACTGCACAAGGTGAATATACTCCTGGTTTTAGATCTGTTGGTTGGGTTGTTTTGGGGAAGAGACAAAACTCCGAGGTCATCGGTCTCATCGGATTAGGGAAGGATGGGGAGGGAAGTCGGTCGTGCCGTTTCAAAGGACCCACGGAAAACACAAATCACGATGGCCGGACGCGGGATTGAATCGTCCTCCCGAATGCGAGTCCAGTGTGGGAACCGCTGCGCCACCTCGCTCGGTTTTAGATCTGTATGTCTAAATACTGATTTATTATTAGATATTCTGTAATTCAGCAAGGTAGCTGCCTTCTTATCCCCCTTAGAGCAAGAACTGAAAGGAAAACGACGCACGTTCACACATGGCGATAACCACTTATAATAATGGTAACTTCCTGTAAATGGCACAATAAAAGGGGTCCGATGGGTCCGTCGTTCTTTTTCGTCACACATCGGATTTGTCTGGAACCCTTCATGCCGACTTCCCTTTTAACGCCAGTGACCTACGAGTTGGTATCGCCGAGCGCCGACTACGTCAGCATGTCCCCTCACACGTCTTAGCCCACCGCAAAAACCAATCTTGTCATTTAGATTATGGTCCCCCTTTCCAGCAACTGTTTATGAAGAATGCCGAGGTGAGGAAATAGCACACTAGTTGCGTTAAAAATTGCTTTCTAACACAACTAGTGAGCTATTTCTCCACATCGGAAATCTTGTTATTTCATTCACACCGCCACCACACAGTGCAGTCGGGCTTCTTCTTTGTGCCATTCTATAATTGCTTCATATAGTGAAAGAGAAAGACTGCACATGATGGGAGCTCAAAAAGTAGTTAATTCCTTCACACAGTGAAAGTCAAATTACGTTCTACTACAATTTCAAAAGAACAATTTCATATATTTACTGAGAATTTCGAAAAAATGTAATATAAAATAAAAATATCGGCACTCTGTATTGCTATTTTGATATCGTTATATCGGTTAAAGGGTGAAAACGATAACGCAGATAAATATTGACACTATTTTGAACAAAGTAACGATATATCGATGTTTCATTAACAGTCCTAGTAGCAAAGCGTTGCTTTCCTTGTGTCAGCTGGCGGATAAGAAGTAATTTTAGTCGCCCTATAATGAGAATACTGTCTCACATGGCAGTCAAAGGCTCCGTTTATAAGACGCAATGTGGACTGCATAGATTTGAATAGGTGCAAATATGGACGAAAAAGGATAAAAAGTACATCACAGGACACATTAATTAAACAGTGTTTTATTTATGGATTCTTCCGTCCTTTCTTGATATAACATTTCCGTATTGAGGGCTGAATAACACTTAGACGGTTTTTTGTTCTACTGATTCTTATTTGTATGAACTAGTTTTCGGTTTATTATGCCATTTTCAGGTAACTACTGGCTATTGTTTACAAGGAGCGTGTGTTCTTACGAAGCAAACATTCTGGACTAAGATACAACGCAATTACATATGATGTTTAGTTGTGGTACTGACAAACCATAAAATGTGATTTAGTATGTTAAAGAACAGTTTTCCAGAATAAAAAGTCAAAAGACCCGTTTGACAATTCCAAAGACATTCAAAAAATTTAGTGAATATCTGTAATCGTACCTCCTATTTCAAGTGCATTTAAATATAAGTATATTTATTGTTATTAATCAATTAATCATGCACTCACACAGACAACTCGACAATACATAGTCAGGCAAGTACAGCGTCCCAATTTTAAGTTTGCTGAGGGCGGCAGCAGTCTGAAGCAGAGAACAGCCGACACAGAGTATTCCGATCAGTACTTGGGGGCCAGCGGCTAACTTACTATGGATAGTGTATTGGGGGCTCATAACATACTAATTTATAAAGGTTACCAATTAATAACAAGATCGATAAAGTTGCAGTCAGAAGTGCCACGCTACAACGTCAGTATTAGCTCCTGAGGAACACAGTTTTACTACTGTCACACGTATAATCGCCAATACAGCCCAAGATGCACAGGTCAAGCAGCGCCTGTACATCATCCTCCTCATTATACAAAAATTACTAAACGTGCTAACAGACCGAACGTGGAAATTACATTCTCCCGGCATCTTTTACAGCTATAAAAGTCTTACCGATCCATCCTCACTTGGGTAGACCCCCGACACACGGACTTACTCTACCAAGAATTTTAAATCAGCACTTACTCAGCTGCAGAGTGAAAATTTATTCTGGTAACGATCAATATATATGGGTGAGTCACCTAAACCTTGCACGACAAATATTGCGGAAGTGGAAAGGGCTATTGATGTGTGGTTTCCACAGAATGGATTAGTAGTCAGATTGTAATAATGCTTGGAAAAATTATTTTTGTGCAAACATACAGTTTTTCTTAAACGAGACAATGCCTATTGACATTAACAAACTAAAAGTAACTAAATTAGAACATCAGTGCTGTTTGTTGTAGGATTCTAGTGCGAGTCGTTCTCGAGATCGTACTTTGGAAAGTTCCCACATCGACAGTTGTTTGTGCCATTCAGCCTGCGTATTTGCTAGGTACGATGTCGCTACATTCGCTTACAGTCTGCTTGTGTGTTCCTCGAGTGCGCTGCTACTTACTAGTCAGTTAGTGTGTACGGTCCAAGCAGTAGGGTGTGAGTGGCGATGGGATTGACCAATGCAGAAAAAGCCGACATGCTCAAGGTGTACGGAGAGTGTAGGAAGAAAGCGGTTTGTTTTTGTACGGTATATGCGGCCAGATATCCCAACAGACGTCAACTATCTCGGCAATTATTTGTCAATTTTTTCACCCAGTTACGTGAAAGTGGTGGTGCAACACCTAGACAACATAACAGAAGCAAACAAGTGACGACAGAGGAGGCGAAATCAATGTTCTTGCAGTTCTGCAGTTGATCCTCACGTTGGCTCCCGTGCAATCACATGATAAAGTGACATGAGTCAGGCAAATGTCCTACGCTTTCTCCATCGACGTGGGTCCCATCCCTATCACATTTGTCTTCATCAAGAACTGCACGGAAACGATTATCAAAACGGAGTCAACTTCTGTGCATGGGCGTTAAGACAAGATATTCCGGATATATCACGTATCTTTTTCAGTGATGAAGCCATATTTACCAATCATGGCCAGGTAAATCGCCGAAACATGCAATACTGGTCTGCTGACAATCGCTGTTAGCTTCGTCAAGCAGAAAGTCAGTGTCCATAGAGTGTAAATGTTAGTGTGGGATACTGAACCATCATCTCATAGGTCCGTGTTTCATAGACGGGACACTGAACGCGCACAGGTGTCGCAGCCTCCGAACAAGCCATCTTCCACCGATGCTGGAAGACTTGTCTCTACAGACGAGGAGGAAACTGTGGTACCAACATGACGGCTGTCCAACCCATAATGCACGAAGTACTACAGTATGTCTCCACGGATTGTTTCCATACCGTTGTGTTAGATACTCAGGACCCGTGCCTTGACCGGCCCGTTCCATCGACTTGACATCTGCTGACTTTTTTCTGTGGGTAACGCTAAAGAAAGACGTTGTCTAAAAGAGCATACTAACTACACTACACCCCATGATATGCAACGACTTATTACTGCAGCCTTTTCGGACTACTACGCTAAGCTCTAACACGTATGCAGCAGTCGTTCCATACCAGATTGGAAACATGTATTGCCGCTGCCGATCGACTTTTTGAACACTACATGTGACGGTCAGTTGTCTCGTTACTGGTCAGAACCCACGTAACTATTGTAAGTTGTCTAGTGTCTGCCACAACACGTTTTGTACAAGTGTCGGTTTGGGAACTTTTTAGAATACGATATCACGCACTAGATTCTTCAACAAATACCACTGACATTCTAATTTACCTTACTTTTAGTTCGTAAGTGTCAACCGGCATAGTTCCATTTAAAAAATTGTATGTATGTACAAAAAATACACTTTCTAAGCATTGTCACAGTCTGTTGACTAGGTAGCCGGCCGGTGTGGCCTAGCGGTTCTAGGCGCAGTTCGAATTCTGCCTCGGGCATGGATGTGTGTGATGTCCTTAGGTTAGTTAGGCTTAAGTAGTTGTAAGTTCTAGGGGACTGATGACCTCAGATGTTTAGTCCCATAGCGCTCAGAGCCATTTGAACCATCTGCTGACTGGGTAACAATACGAGCTCTGGCTACCAATCCGTTCTGTGAAAGTCGCACATCAGTAACACTTTCCATTTCCGCAATATTTGCTGTGCAACTTTTAGGTGATTCACCCTGCATATATCAAACTAACACGTGTGCAGAATGTCATATGGTTCAATCTGAAGAGGGCTCGACGATTCACAGCCAGAATACCACAAGATGAGCAGAAGTGGTTTGCTTACATTCCCAGGACTTCATATACCAATAAATAACAATTTTATACAAATTAAATTTAAGAAAAACGTATTTGAATAAGTTGAAAACAGGTGTGCCATCTTCCAAGAGTATCATTACATGCTCAGCGATCGTTTGACTGAGTCTAGCATGGAAATATTGCATTTCTTGTGGTAAAACGAATCCGTAATTCGCGGAAGCACCTCAGGACTGGTAGCAACAGGAGTAATATGAGCGAGAATGGGTCTAACAATGAATAAGGAAACAGGATTGCTGTTAGGCTACTATGAACAGTTAAGTGAACGTTTCATCGTAGCCAAAACACACGAATCCAACATTCGCCACAGTTTGGAAAACGTGATGTTTTACCGCCAAGATTTGCTGATAAATATTCTGCACTGAGCAACCGGTTTCGGTCTAAGAACCTTCATCAGCTTCATAAAACGTCTACATCATATTAGGCGACATAAAATAAACGGCGGCAAATAATAAAATCCATGAATTCATCACTGTTGTCAAATAGTATAAGTTACACCGTCAGTCACAAAAATGTGCCAAACAGTAAACTGATACATATTACATAAACAGTCAGCATTAACGTTACGGAAGCATTCTACATACAGCAATATTGACGAATTCATGATTTTTATTATCTGTCGCAACTGGTCGTCGGGATGAACAAACGAGTTTTGTATTGCTTCCAACACGAATTTGTAACAGCGAATTGATTCTTGAAGAAGTGGAGATAAGGAAAGTAACTTGATGGTTCAGTATGACCCTGAATGAATATAATTCAAGAAATAACTGCAAAAACAGTAAATACACTTGATTTTGATATTCCGTAAAATGTCCATTCATTATCTCTAGCAACTCTTCGCACTAATGGTTTTGACGAACAATACACTCACGTAATGGAGTATAGACTCATATTGGACCCTTTACTTTGAAAGTGATGTAACTCCATTTGTAGTCTGTAGTTGTGCCGCCGCTACTATGAATTTCCGCGAACAGCAAATCAGATTGAGAGGCAGCTCGCTCAAATGGTTCAAATGGCTCTGACCACTATGGGACTTAACATCGTTGGTCATCAGTCCCCTAGAACTTAGAACTACTTAAACCTAACTAATCTAAGGACATCACACACATCCATGCCCGAAGCAGGATTCGAACCTGCGACCGTAGCAGTCGCGCGGTTCCGGACTGAGCGCCTAGAACCGAGAGACCACCGCGGCCGGCGAGCTCGCTCAGCCGTAACTGCCTCCCAGTTATGCTACCAGCAAAAAAGTGTCGTATAATGTATTTACCTATCAGCTAGGCGCAATGAACAGCGGCAGATACAATCATTTTATGTGACCCTTCAACGAGAGAGCTTTCTGAACAAATCAGGTATCGCATAATTCGTGGCTATTTTAGTAAAGGTCAATGTATTACAATCGCAGCCCCGGTCATTTAAATACGACTGCCGCCCCACGACGATAAAAACATTTATCAGCGCCGGCATCCACGTGATAAATGTTAATACAGTTACTGTTATAAATACACTCCTGGAAATTGAAATAAGAACACCGTGAATTCATTGTCCCAGGAAGGGGAAACTTTATTGACACATTCCTGGGGTCAGATACATCACAAGATCACACTGACAGAACCACAGGCACATAGACACAGGCAACAGAGCATGCACAATGTCGGCACTAGTACAGTGAATATCCACCTTTCGCAGCAATGCAGGCTGCTATTCTCCCATGGAGACGATCGTAGAGATGCTGGATGTAGTCCTGTGGAACGGCTTGCCATGCCATTTCCACCTGGCGCCTCAGTTGGACCAGCGTTCGTGCTGGACGTGCAGACCGCGTGAGACGACGCTTCATCCAGTCCCAAACATGCTCAATGGGGGACAGATCCGGAGATCTTGCTGGCCAGGGTAGATGACTTACACCTTCTAGAGCACGTTGGGTGGCACGGGATACATGCGGACGTGCATTGTCCTGTTGGAACAGCAAGTTCCCTTGCCGGTCTAGGAATGGTAGAACGATGGGTTCGATGACGGTTTGGATGTACCGTGCACTATTCAGTGTCCCCTCGACGATCACCAGTGGTGTACGGCCAGTGTAGGAGATCGCTCCCCACACCATGATGCCGGGTGTTGGCCCTGTGTGCCTCGGTCGTATGCAGTCCTGATGGTGGCGCTCACCTGCACGGCGCCAAACACGCATACGACCATCATTGGCACCAAGGCAGAAGCGACTCTCATCGCTGAAGACGACACGTCTCCATTCGTCCCTCCATTCACGCCTGTCGCGACACCACTGGAGGCGGGCTGCACGATGTTGGGGCGTGAGCGGAAGACGGCCTAACGGTGTGCGGGACCGTAGCCCAGCTTCATGGAGACGGTTGCGAATGGTCCTCGCCGATACCCCAGGAGCAACAGTGTCCCTAATTTGCTGGGAAGTGGCGGTGCGGTCCCCTACGGCACTGCGTAGGATCCTACGGTCTTGGCGTGCATCCGTGCGTCGCTGCGGTCCGGTCCCAGGTCGACGGGCACGTGCACCTTCCGCCGACCACTGGCGACAACATCGATGTACTGTGGAGACCTCACGCCCCACGTGTTGAGCAATTCGGCGGTACGTCCACCCGGCCTCCCGCATGCCCACTATACGCCCTCGCTCAAAGTCCGTCAACTGCACATACGGTTCACGTCCACGCTGTCGCGGCATGCTACCAGTGTTAAAGACTGCGATGGAGCTCCGTATGCCACGGCAAACTGGCTGACACTGACGGCGGCGGTGCACAAATGCTGCGCAGCTAGCGCCATTCGACGGCCAACACCGCGGTTCCTGGTGTGTCCGCTGTGCCGTGCGTGTGATCATTGCTTGTACAGCCCTCTCGCAGTGTCCGGAGCAAGTATGGTGGGTCTGACACACCGGTGTCAATGTGTTCTTTTTTCCATTTCCAGGAGTGTAAATTAATCATCTGCTCACACAGACAACACAGCAACACTTCGTCAGGCAATTGCAGTGTCGCTTTGGGCCGCTGAGTGTGGCACTCATCTGAAACAGAGGACATTTGACACGAAGTATTCCGAACGGTGCGGACTTTTAACGACCAGATACTTGTGGACGGCGGCAAATATGTTGCAATCTTACTATACGCTAGTCTACTGGGGGCTCGTAACATACTAATTTATGCAGGTTACCAATTCCTAATATACTACTAGCCATTAAAATTGCTACACCAAGAAGAAATGCAGATGATAAACGGGTATTCATTGGACAGATATATTATACTAGAACTGATATGTGATTACATTTTCACGCAGTTTGGGTGCATAGATCCTGAGAAATCAGTACCGAGAAGGACCAGCTCTGGCCGTAACAACGGCCGTGATACGCCTGGGCATTGAGTCAAACAGAGCTTGGATGGCGTGTACAGGTACAACTGCCCATGCAGCTTCAACACGATATCACAGTTCATCAAGAGTGGTGACTGGCATATTGTGACAAGCCAGTTGCCCGGCCACCATTGACCTGACGTTTTCTGTATCCAGAAAGGCCCGTACACGACCTGCAACATGCGGTCGTGCATTATCCTGTTGTAATGTAGGGTTTCGCATGGATCGAATGAAGGGTAGAGCCACGGGTCGTAACACATCTGAAATGTAAGATCCACTGTTCAGACTGCAGTCAATGTGAACAAGAGGTGACTGAGACGTGTAACCAATGGCACCCCATACCATCACGCCGGATGATACGCCAGATCTCGATGACGAATACACGTTTCCGAAGTGCTTTCACCGCGATGTCGCCAAACACGGATGCGACCATCATGATGCTGTAAACAGAACCTGGATTCTTCCGATAAAATGATGTTTTGCCATTCGTGCACCCAGGTTCGTCGCTGAGTACACCATCGCAGGCGCTCCTGTCTGTGATGCAGCGTCGAGGGTAACTGTAGCCATAGTCTCCGAGCTATTAGTCCGTGCTGCTGCAAACGTCGTCGAACTGTTCGTGCAGATGGTTGTTGTCTTGGAAAAGTCTCCATGTGTTGCCTCAGGGATCGAGACGTGGCTGCACGATCCGTTACAGCGTTGCGGATAATAGCCTGTCATCTCGACTGCTAGTGATACGACGCCATTGGGATCCAGCACGGCGTTCCGTAATACCCTCCTGAACCCACCGATTCCATATTCTGCTAACAGTCATTGCATCTCGACCAACGCTAGCAGCAATGTCGCGATGCGATAAACCGCAACCGCGATAGGCTACAGTCCGACCTTTATCAAAGTCGGAAACGTGATGGTACGCATTTCTCCTCCTTACACGAGGCATCACAACAACGTTTCACCAGGCAACGCCGGTCAACTGCTGTTTGTGTTTGAGAAATCGGTTGGAAACTTTCCTCATGTCAGCACGATGTAGGTGTCGCCACCGGCGCCAACCTTGTTTGAATGCTATGAAAAGCTAATCATTTGCATATTACAGCATCTTCTTGCTGTCGGTTAAATTTCGCGTCTGTAGCACGTCATCTTAGTGGTGTAGCAATTTTAATGCCCGGTAGTGAATTAATTTGGGTACCTATACGGCCCGCCTCGTAATGTCAGTATTGTCCCTTGAGTAAAGAAGTTTGACGACCACTGGTACAGACGGCTCGGCGGTTGTAGGTAAGGGAAACATTTTCTTGCAAAATTTAATTAGTGGAATAAAGAGAAGAAGGTTAGTGCTCCTCAGTTAATGCCAAAAGTTCGTCTTACTTTGTCTCTACGCATTTTTAATTCTGTTCTGTCGATTTCTAGATGGTAGTCCGGCGTATTCCTGTTACTGCCATGGAGGAGAAGTGAACACGAAACAAAAGACTGCATTCACAACAATGAACGTTGCTTGTGACCACTGTTCGACAATACTCTTCACACACTGTCACTTCGCAACATTTATTCGTAGTGTAGTAAGCATGAACCCACGACTCGTGTAAGTAAACCACTGACCGCTTTACTTTTGCTTCTTCATTTTATCATAAAAAATTAATGTAGTATCTTTCTTTGCAATTACGTTCTTTCGTTCGCACACAATGACTCGTCCATCCCGGAACCTTCTAAAATCAAAGCCCACAGATGGAAGAGCATTTCTCAAGTTTCTTTATTAGCCTGGCAATCCGCTCCTGTGCGTCAAAAGCTGTTAAGTTTTTGCAAAAATTACATTTCCTTGTATTGTTCATAATATTACAGGAATTATTGTCAAAGAAAACATTTATCTATAATCCATACCATCAATGAAACATTTACTGTGTGCACTTTACGTATTCTGCTTTGGAGCAATATTTGAATCCTACTGCTCTCGCTATCGGCGTATCGAGTCACTACACCTGTAATTTGCACCGAGTGACTTACTTAACTTATGCTTGTCAAAATGTATTTGCACATTCTCTCGCCCTCCCTGCCACCAGTATCATACCCTTCGAATTCTCATTATCACTAAAATTAACGACGTCAACAGTAAATTGTCACAGCATCCGATGAAGATATTTCTCACGGTCACTTACAATGGGGATACGGTAACAACGCACGCTTCTTTGAGTTGGTATGTGACTGTACCTAGTCATGTGACCACGTTAGTTCTCGTTACGGCCGGGTTACCCGTTGAATAAATTTCTAAAGGTACTTTGACTTCCATAATGAAGATTCACTGTGCAGCGGTGTGTGCACTGATATGAAACTTCCTGGCAGGTTAAAACTGCGAGCCGAACCGAGACTCGAGCTCGGGACATTTGTGTTTCGCTGATCAGTGCTCTACCAGCAATTTTTCCCGTGGAACTATCTGCGTGTCCAACTAAATATAATCTAAAAAAAAAGTTCAAAGCTACCACTACTTGGCACCCCCACTTTGACCCGACAATAGAAAAAGAACTATCCCTCTTCAGACGTTGCCGCTAATTATTCCCAAAAATTCTCCCGAGGCTTTAGGATCGAGCGTTCTATAATTTTTTTCATGATTATAGTTAAGTAACTGTGTACAAATGGAAATCCTACAAAGCATAATGTTAAAAAATGTTGTTGTTGTGGTCTTCAGTCCTGAGACTGGTTTGATGCAGCTCTCCATGCTACTCTATCCTGTGCAAGTTTCTTCATCTCCCATTACCTACTGCAACCTACATCCTTCTGAATCTGCTTAGTGTATTCATCTCTTGATCTCCCTCTACGATTTTTACCCTCCACGCTGCCCTCCAATGCTAAATTTGTGATCCCTTGATGCCTCAAAACACGTCCTACCAACCAATCCCTTCTTCTAGTCAAGTTGTGCCACAAACTTCTCTTCTCCCCAATCCTATTCAATACCTCCTCATTAGTTACGTGATCTACCCATCTTATCTTTAGCATTCTTCTGTAGCACCACATTTCGAAAGCTTCTATTCTCTTCTTGTCCAAACCAGTTATCGTCCATGTTTCACTTCCATACATGGCTACACTCCATACAAATACTTTCAGAAACGACTTCCTGACCCTTAAATCTATACTCGATGTTAACAAATTTCTCTTCTTCAGAAACGATTTCCTTGCCATTGCCAGTCTACATTTTATATCCTCTCTACTTCGACCATCATCAGTTATTTTACTCCCTAAATAGCAAAACTCCTTTACTACTTTAAGTGTCTCATTTCCTAATCTAATCCCCTCAGCATCCCCTATTTAATTTGACTACATTCCATTATCCTCGTTTTGCTTTTGTTGATGTTCATCTTATACCCTCCTTTCAAGACACTGTCCATTCCGTTCAGCTGCTCTTCCAGGTCTTTTGCTGTCTGACAGAATTACAATGTCATCGGCGAACCTCAAAGATTTTATTTCCCCTCCATGGGTTTTAATACCTACTTCGAACTATTCTTTTGTTTCCTTTACCGCTTGCTCAATATACAGATTGAATAACATCAGGGAGAGGCTACAACCCTGTCTCACTCCCTTCCCAACCACTGCTTCCCTTTCATGTCCCTCGACTCTTATAACTGCCATCTAGTTTCTGTACAAATTGTACATAGCCTTCCGCTCCCTGTATTTTACCCCTGCCACCTTTAGAATTTGAAAGAGAGTATTCCAGTGAACATTGTCAAAAGTTTTCTCTAAGTCTAAAAATGCTAGAAACGTAGGTTTGCCTTTCCTTAATGTAGCTTCTAAGATATGTCGTACGGTCATTATATGTTATTCAACTAAAAACAAAAACAACATTTGTATACTGCTTGTACAACTCCATCTAAAAGAATATTTCTTCAAGAACTGGTGCTACAAGATATGTCTCGTCTACAGCCATCGGTTTTCTCTCCAACAGAGCCATGTAAAAATATCTACAACAGACTCATTCTGCTTTGCAAACGTCTCAGTGATTGCAGTGCTCCACGAATCAGCCAATCTCCTTTTCTCGCACTGCTTATAATTCAGGACTTTCTGTCTTCAGTGTGACGCTGCGCAGAATGTCAGACCGATCCTGGCGCTCCCCAACTAGTGGAGGGTTAAAGAAAACATTGCGTAAATAATTTCCGAAGAGCGTACGACACGTCGGTGTGCGCTCGACGAGTTTGTGAGAATTTTGCAAGTACCACCAGCAGCCAAACATCAATTTCTCCCTTTTGCCGAAGGTGTTGTTAATGGCCATTCCCTTGAGCCATGTAATCGCTTGGTATTTTGGAGGAAAGTAACAGTCAGGCGGACAGATGATGGTACGGAGTTAAATCACGTGAGGCGTGATGTGGAAGAAACAACCTAAGATCTTCTGTGTCAGTCGCGAAACGCGAGACGATGACACGTACGTAAGTCGATGTTTATCAGTGACCAGTAGGAGACAGTCAGAGTAAAGTGGGGAGTCCGGTTAAGGGGCTCCGGAACGCCCTATACTTGCAATGTTAAAATAACGCTTATAAATTACATCTTTCCTCACAAAGTATTTGAGGTAGGAAGTTGAACTTTTTACAGATTATTTATTGGAATATGGGCTACAACTTAACACAGGGATTTTACAAAATTTTAGTTCAGTTATTAAAGATGATTTTTTTTCAATTGTAATGAAAATTCACAACTTTTTTTGCAATTTTTTATTTATATATTCAAAAATATACAGTTTTTTGGAAAAAGGCTGTGTTAAATTATGCAGAAGGTACTGTGTAACATTTACTGAAAGTTTGAAACAAATATGTTTGGAAGATCCTTAGAAAACATGTAATTAGTATGAGAAAATAAAAGTTTTGGGAATCGAGCGACAAAGATTGGATTAACTTTTTAGTGCATTCCAGGTCCATAGGATGGATTATCTTCATCCTCTGCAAACTCCTCCTCCAGCTTCCTCTTGTTCCTCCTCCTGTTTACTCTTGCTTGTATTTCTAGACTCTTTACAGCCCTGTCTGCAGCCCGAAGGCGTTACTTGTCTAAAGCAAGCATCGCTCGTACGATGTTAAAACCTATCTTCATTCCCATATTTCTAAATACCTTGCAACTTACAATGTTGCCATCATTGAAAGTCGCAACAGCATCATACACACCAAAGTGAAGTGTTTCTATTCCAACAAATACAGTCTTGGGGATTCTCGACCATATAACACTATTTACACTTTCATTGGGGTTTTGAGTTTTTCCGTGAATACACTTTTTCAACAGTTCAGGTGCTGCTAAGTCTCTGAAAATAGGTTTCATCACCTCCATTATTGCATAATATTGCATAATAACACCATTTGACAGCAGTTTAACAGCGCCACAGTGGGTCACGCCCATGTAGAACACATTTAAAAAAAAATTAAAAATAGTTGTAGTCTTCGGAATTGAATAAATTATATATCTATTAAAAGGTAATAGTCTGCAGATTCAGAAAACGCAAAAAAGTAAAAATTGAACTTTTCATGATATTGAGCCTTTCCGGAGTCCGGTTAAACCGGACTGCATGGAGCTGGTGTCTCGTCTCATATCTTTTGCCGGTGGCTTGATACCACATCGCGCACACGGTGGGGGGCAGAGAGTGGTGGTGTATCGTTTTCTACTCGTGGCCATGGGGCAGTTGGTACTTGATTTCTACCACGTTACGCGGAACCGTCCGTAGGAAGGTCGTGTAACAGTCTTTTGCCTTCGAGCGCGCGTGTTGCGGGGACGTCGGAGACTGGATAGCTGCCTTCAAGAATGAATGGGAGAGCTGCGTCACGACATGTGGCGCCGACACCGGCGGGACATGAGAGACTGGCAGTGAAAACTGCAATAGACGACGCGTGAGGGAGGCGTATTAACTGGCCCACCGTTTCCACGTGTCGCTCATATAAAGGTGCCTGTGCCCGGACGTTAACCAGTCTCAGCCTTCCATCATGCAGAAGGAGGGTGAGAGTGGCGTAACGTGCTTTAAATGTGTGTCCTGTGAATAGGTAATAATCGAAACCGCATGAAGTCTGTGGCATTACTGCCGTCAGGGCGAATACCATTGTCACCTGATGGAGTTTTGACCCCACGTAGAGGTTCAGGTACTCCATACGCTGCAATTGGTTCAAGTTCCAGAGCAGGTTCTGGCACACCATCACAAGTACGATCAATGGTAACCGTCAGTAGTTCGAAGCGCCCATTCCGCGCACATCCTTCGCAAACTTGACTCCGAAATATCTCAGTTCGGAAACTGGCGGAATGGTTGAGCATTGGCCCACGAAAGGCAAAGGTCCCGAGTTCGAGACCACACAGTTTTAAATGGCCATTCATTGTCCACTTCCATGCGAGAAAGAAATTCCAGAGCAAGCGTTTGTTTTGCTGGCAAGTCAGGAAGCAACTCCTGAACGTGGGTGACTTTGTATGGGTAACAATGCAGGATGTTTCGTAGGATTTCATCCACGGTGCTCGCAGACATATCCAAGATTTGGGTAATTCCCCATGCACTGCATGTTTGCACACTACCACTCGACCTCTCCTATAATGCTGTGGCTACATCTTCGACAGATATCGCATCAACAGCTTTCCTCCCTCTGCCACGGAGCGCTTCAAAAGAATCTGTCTTTTCGAGATTTTTAATCATTTTCTCCAGACCCTTAACAGATATCGGACGAATGCCTTTCTTCATACCTTGGAGTTTCCGGAAGTTCTGCAGGTCTACTGGCGTACAGTTTACGGTTCTTGTAAAACAGCGTTCCCATCAGCGCGTGATCCTTTATGGGGACAGTCATGTTGAACGTCTCGGACGCAAACTGAGTTAACAGCCGTATGTCGCGCATCTGTTGGTGTGAATATTCTGACACTTACAGCATCTCCTATTGGTAAAATTTTCGTTATTATTTTTCACATTTCCCCTTGCGTCACTAATACGCTGTTCAAATTTGACGTCACTCTGAGCAGTGGTTACCTCTCTACAGCTTTAATTATGGACACACTGTATTTTTACACAAAGTCGTGCCAGAAGAAGCCAATAAATATCACCCAGGCAAATTGTTGATATCACGATATCAGCAACACTGTTAGTGATTTAGCTATGCTTGTCAGAAACAAAACACTACACAACATGAGACTACACAACATGAGAACAATTCGTGATACCGATAAACATAGACTAAGAGAAAAATGAGATACTGGTAAACAGTGTACAAAAGATGTACTTTGAGAATAAAAATAATAAGCATCTAGAGAAGAAAAGCAAAGACACAGTTAGCTAAAACCAACCACTTTCGAAAAATCTGTTTCAAAAAGAACAAAATAGACGAAGTAGAGAAAGACTAATTTTTTGTGGATAAACTTGTAGCGAAGACTGAATTTGGCGCTCATCATGAAAAATTTAGGCACCTGTACCACGAGTTAACACTTCAGTGACATATGACGGCAATGAACATGATTTCTGCCTACGTTTAGGAAGAGATAGGAACGTTGGGAATATTTTCTGAAGCAACAATTTTCATTATCTCTTTATTTTTAAGGCAATATCCATTTGCGCAAAGTATTAGCCCGACCTATCCCTAAATGCCTCCTCAATGTTTTAGCTACTTGTGTCTATTTATTGAATCTTCTGTCACAGTGAAACAGAACTTGTTCTCTTTTCGCATGAAAAAATAAGGTATGTTATCGGTAGGAGATCTCAATTTTATCCCATACACCTAAATCTTCAAAAGGGTTTTGACACCTTACCCCACAAGCGGGTTGTAAACAATTTTTGTATGTATGGGATATCTTCTCAGCTGTGCGACCGGATTCGTGATTTCATGACAGAAACATCACATTTCGTAGTACGTGAAGGGAACACACCAACTTAAACTGAGATTATACCTGACGTTTCCCAAAAAAGTGTGATAAGCCTTCTGCTGTTCTTAATGTGTAAAAACAGAGTCGGAGACAATAAGAGCAACGCTCTTACACCGTTTGCAGATATGGCATCGTTTACCATCTAGTGAAGTCAACATAAGATCAAAACTAACTATAAAGTGAATTAGGGAAGGTAACTTAACGGCACAAAAAGTGGCATCTGACCATGAACAATGAAAAGCAACGTCCTCGATATGAGTAGTATGGAAATTCCACTGAATCCCTGTTAGTTGATAAAATAAACAAATTTGGAGTTCCAAATTTAACTAAATAACTGTGGATCGCAGTTAGGAAAAACTTAAATTTGAAACATTATATTGAAAATGTTGTAGGAAAGTTGAACCAAACTATGCGCTTTATTGTTGGAACACTTAGAAGACGCAACAGATCCTAACAATAACTGATAATAATGTAAAGTATGGAATTCTTACCATATAGGGTCGACGGAGGACAGCTAAGAATTCAAAGTAATTCAGTGACACTGGTATGACAAATGAATTTGGATGGTAATCATTAAAAAATTTGTATGTGTGCGCAGCTCGGGTCCGTGACGCAGATTTTTCGCAGGAACGTCGAGATAAAAATCATAACAAGTGTTTCGAGTTAATATGTGCTTTAATCATCAGTCTCTTTAATGCAGTAGTTACAGAATAGCTTAACCACAAGTTTGAACTCTGGACATTTAGGCTTCTCTGATTCCTTTCGACGCGAGCTTTCCTCCAACCTGTGTTTTCTATAATTCCTAGCATATTTACGTGTCATTTGAGACGACATCTTTCTTTATTTTGTAATTTTCAGTTTGATACTGATTTTCACTTAAATTCCGATAAATATTTTATTGTCTCACTTAAGTGCTCCGGTAGCTTTTCACAATGACACCCTAATAAGTCTCCTAGCCAAATGTGTTTCCATGCTACATCAGTTGATAACTTGATGCACAAAGCTAATTCGTAACAATCACGCGCTTGCGCCTACACTATTAATATGACGCCACCTGCAAAATAAATGTTGCGGGACAAACACATACAGACATGATATATCCGTTGTGGGTTCAACACTGTTTACACATAATTGGGCTAGTAGTTATAAGCGACTGAAATCTGAAGGTACTTTGTCACTTCAGGTAGTCCACCCGACGAGCTAACAGACGTTTTATGTCAAAAAAGACGCGAAATCTTTTCACGAAATTTCAAACAAATTTCCCCTTCGAATGCCAAAATATTTTGTTACCTGCTGCGTGCGTAGTTAGAAACGACAGTCACTATAAAATAAAAGGACTGTGCGGCTGGTCCCGGCGGAGGTTCGGGTCCTCAAAAATGGTTCAAATAGCTCTGAGCGCTATGACACTCAACTTCTGAGGTCATCAGTCCCCTAGAACTTAGAACTACTTAAACCTAACTAACCTAAGGACAACACACACATCCATGCCCGAGGCAGGATTCGAACCTGCGACCGTAGCGGCCTCGCGGTTCCAGACCGTAGCGCCTAGAACCGCATGGCCACTCCGGCCGGCTTCGAGTCCTCCCTCGGGCATGGGTGTATGTGTTTGTCCTTAGGATAATTTAGGTTAAATAGTGTGTAAGCTTAGGGACTGATGACCTTAGCAGTTAAGTCCCATAAGATTTCACACACATTATAAAATAAAATAAACTGGAGCTCGCAGCAATTCTTGATTCCCGAAAACCATTTGACTCAGTAGCATACCTACGCTTAGTGTGGAAAGTACGATCATGTGGAATATCAAGTGAAATATGTGACTCGATTGAGGACTCTTCGATATGAAGAATGCAACATATTATCTTAGATGAAGAGTTGTCATCAGATGCACAATTAACTTCAGGTGTGCCCCAGGGAAGTTTGTTGGAGCCTCTCTGTTTTTCTTGTATATTAAGTACGTTGCTGACAATATTAACAGTAACCTCAGGCTTTCTGCAGATGATGCAGTTATCTGTAATGAAGTACTGCCTCAAAGAAGCTGCATAAATATACCGTCAGATCTGGATAAGATTTCACAGTGGTGTAAGGATTGGCATCTTGCTTTAAATGTTCACTTCACAAAAGAATAAACATAGTACCCTATTACTATAAAATCAGCGAGTCACAACTTGCATCAGCCGGCCGAAGTGGCCGTGCGGTTAAAGGCGCTGCAGTCTGGAACCGCAAGACCGCTACGGTCGCAGGTTCGAATCCTGCCTCGGGCATGGATGTTTGTGATGTCCTTAGGTTAGTTAGGTTTAACTAGTTCTAAGTTCTAGGGGACTAATAACCTCAGCAGTTGAGTCCCATAGTGCTCAGAGCCATTTGAACCACAACTTGCATCGGCCAACTATACCTGGAAGTAATACTTTGTAGGGACATGAAATGTAGGGACATAGGTTTAAAAAAGAGGCGTGGGTAAAGCAGGTCCGGCCGGCGTGGCCGAACGGTTCTAGGCGCTTCAGTCTGGAAGTGCTCGACTGCCACGGTCGCAGGTTCGAATCCTGCCTCGGGCATGCAAGTGTGTGAAGTCCTTAGTTCGTTTAGGTTTAAGTAGTTCTAAGTTCTAGGGGACTGATGACCTCAGATATTAAGTACCATAGTTCTCCGAGTCAATTGAACCATTTTGGTAAAGCAGGTGGTAGACTTCGGTTTATTGGTAAAATAACGGAGAAGTGCAATCAGTCTACAAAGGAGATTGCTTACAAATCACTTGGGCGACGCAGTCTAGAAACTTGCTTAAAAGTGTAGGACCCGAGACAAACATGACTACGAGGAGATATTGAAAGTATATAGAGAATGGCAGCACAAATGGTCACAGATTTGTTTGATCTGTGGGAGAGTGTCACAGAGATAATAAAAAAACTGAATTTGCAGACCCCTGAAGAAGTAATTATTCCGAGAAAGTCTGCTAACAACAGCAACCCCTACTTATCGTTCACATAAGGATGGTATGGACAAGATTAGAATAATTACGCCACATACAGAGGTATTCAAACAATCATTTTTCCCGTGTTCCGTACGTGAGTGGAATGGAAAGAAACCCTAGTAACAGGTACAAAAGGATGTATCTTCTGCCATGCGCTTCACGGTGGTTTGCAGTGTACAGATGTAGATCTAGAAATATTTACATATTCGATATTCCCATGTCATGTTTGCGAGTGGGAAAGTACGTTATAGTTGCAAGAATTGTCTTGCACGTAGTGCAAAGCACGAGTGAATTGCAGAGTAATCACTTAGATACAGATGTAAATGGAACTTTTCACGTTGGCCCTCACACTAACTGTGATGGGATCTAACAGCTGTCTGCCGTCTTCTGTTGCCTGTTCCGAGGAACAGGCGGCGGGAAGAGGGGCCGCCTGGCGCTGCGAAAGGTCAGACGTAACTTGGTTTCCCGTTCGGCAGACGAAGTTAAGTGGATGGCGGGGCGGCGGTGCTAGTGGTGTCGCACTGTGGCCGCGCCTCGCAAATTTACTGAGAGCTGCAGCGAGTCTGAAATACTGTGCGCTGCTCAAGCGAAGCCGAATATTACTGCATACTCCGTCCGCCATGGACTCCGAATTTCTCACTCGGCGTGAAATTTTCAACACCTGCTCCTTACGTTCACTTCCATAAAATACATGAACATTTATACTCTGCGAATCACTGAGAAGTGAGTGGCAGGGGGAATATTTTATTGTAGCACATACCGCCTTTATTTCCTGTTCCACTCAGGGTTGGTCCTTGGTAAGAACAACTCCTTGTACGTCTGTGTGCGAGTTATTATTTGCCTGATGTTATCTGCACGACTCTGCAATTATACACTACTGGCCAATAAAATTGCTACGTCACGAACGTGACGTGTTACAGACGCGAAATTTAACCGACAGGAAGAAGATACTATGATATGCAAATGATTAGCTTTTCAGAGTATTCACACAAGATTGGCGCCGGTGACGACACCTACAACGTGCTGACATGAGGAAAGTTTCCAACCGATTTCTCATACACAAACAGCAGTTGACCGGCGTTGCCTGGTGAAACGTTGTTGTGATGCCTCGTGTAAGGAGGAGAAATGCGTACCATCACGTTTCCGACTTTGATAAAGGTCGGATTGTAACCTACCGCGATTGCGGTTTATCGTATCACGACATTGCTGCTCGCGTTGGTGGAGATCCAATGACTGTTAGCAGAAAATTCAATCGATGGGTTCAGGAGGGTAATACGGAACGCCGTGCTGGATCCCAACGGCCTCGTACCACTAGCAGTCGAGATGACAGGCATCTTATCCGCAAGGCTGTAACGGATCGTGCGGCCACGTCTCGATCCCTGAGTCAACAGATGGGGACGTTTGCAAGACAACAACCATCTGCACGAACAGTTCGACGACGTTTGCAGCAGAATGGACTATCACCTCGGAGACCATGGCTACGGTTACCCTTGACGCTGCATCACAGACAGTAGCGCCTGTGATGGTGTACTCAACGACGAACCTGGGTGCACAAACGGCAAAACGTCATTTTTTCGGATGAATCCAGGTTCTGTTTACAGCATCATGATGGTCGCATCCGTGTTTGGCGAACGTACATTGGAAGCGTGTATTCGTCATCGCCATACTGGGTATCATCCGGCGTAATGGTATAGGGTGCCATTGGTTACACGTCTCGGTCACTTCTTGTTCGCATTGACGGCACTTTGAACAGCGGACGTTACATTTCAGATTTCTTACGACCCGTGGCTTTACCCTTCATTCGATCCTTGCGAAGCCCTACATTTCAGCAGGATAATGTACGACGACATGTTGCAGATCCTTTACGGACCTTTCTGGATACAGGAAATGTTCGACTGCTGCCCTGGCCAGCACATTCTCCAGATCTCTCACCAATTGAAAACGTCTGGTTAATGGTGGCCGAGCAACTGGCTCGTCACAATACGCCAGTCACTACTCTTGATGAACTGTGGTATCGTGTTGAAGCTGCATGGGCAGCTGCTCCTGTACACGCCATCCAAGCTCTGTTTGACTCAATGCACAGGCGTTTCAAGGCCGTTATTACGGCCAGAGGTGGCTGTTCTGGGCACTGATTTCTCAGGTTCTATGCACCCAAATTCCGTGAAAATGTAATCACATGTCAGTTCTAGTATAATATATTAGTCCAATGAATACCCGTTCTTCGTGTAGCAATTTTAATGGCCAGTAGTGCAGATACGTTGGAGACTAAGGAGTAATTGCAGTGTCTGTCCTTAAGACAGTTTCTAAGCAAGTTCCAGAGAGTTGCACGACACCTTCGTCAAGTGTCTGCCCGTGACGATTATTCAATATTTTTCTGCTACACTACCTCGACAAACAAGCATTTGACCATTTGTACGTCCCTTTGTTGGGTATGTTTCATGTTCCCAATTAGTCTGACTAGATGTGTGGCCCATACTGTTAAGCAGTATCCAACTCGAGGTCTGATGAGTGTTTTGGATACAGTACGTTTTGTAGGCAAAATGCAGCTTCTCAGTATCATACCAATGAACCACAGGTTGTCAATGTCGTTAGCTATCACTGAGCCTATTTGACTGTTGCAGTTCATATCTCTACACACTGCTACTCCCAAATATTTGTGTTACTTTTCATTAACGTTGTAGTCAGGATACCATACTTTTACGTTTCGTGAGATGTACAATTTTTATTTTCTCTACGTTAATAGATAGTTGCCAGTCTTTCCAGTAGGCTGATATTTTGTTGTCATGTTATAACCGGATACAACCGAATACTAAACAAGATGAAATTTCCTCATTCACCGGTACATCATCAGCATAATGCCTGGAATTGAAAATAACACTGTCAGCCAGCTCCTACTACCTAATAACATGTGGCAAAAGAAGCGAGAGCTTATGAAACCTGACTCGAGGCGAATAAACTGAAAGGCATAAAGGATGTTCTTTCTGAACGCAGCTCTGCAATATTATCATCTGAAAAGCAATGATGGCTTATTCAAAACAGGTAATGAAATTTGACGGAGTCGATGAGATTCGCTTTGTTACTATCTCTCATTTGAATTTAGAATAGAATCCGAACTCCTTATCTTCGATGAATAGCACTGCCCCTGTTAGCAAGGGAAGCACTGCTAATGCTGCAGCACTGTCAATATGGATAACATTTCATCACTACCTATCATGGATCGTACGTCTACTGCAAGACGTCAGTAGGGCAATTTAAGTATTTACACCAAGGCCATGCCATTTTATTGTAATTGTTTTTGTTTACACTTCCTGGCAGATTAACACTGTGTGTCAGACAAGATTCAAGTCCGGAATCTTTCACTAAAGTAGCTCTGTCGGCTGACGTATGTATCTTTTTGTAAAAATTCATTTATTGTGCTGAAATACACTGAATTACAATGTTGTGCAAATGTTGATGCAAAGCTTAACCATTAGCAATATATCCTTCAGATTATTTACTTTAAGGAAAGAATTAATTTACAAAAAAGTGACAATACCAGTATAGATTTTGTATCCACAAGAATAATTTCCTCAACTTGACCTAGGACTTTTATCTATACATATTCCCCTGAATAGTGTAAATTGGCACCATTCACCAAACACATTCTTCTCTTTCACACACACACACACACACACACACACACACACACACACACACACACACACACACACACACACACACATATGCACCCCTTAACCCTTCCCCCCCCCCCCCCCGCCCCACCTCACACATAAATGTATTGTCTATTCTTGAACTTGCAGACTAAGCAGCACTTGTGGACGGCCACATTTCGATTTCTGTACCACACCTGGAGTAAGGCACAATTAAATATGTTCATTTCAAGCAATTCGTCTCCGTCAAAATTTGTGCCTAAAACGTGACTGTGAATCTCAAATGAGTGTATGTACAAAAATGAACTTTCGAGGAAGACTGTGACGTTTACCGACCGAACTATGGTGCCAAGCTGTCCTAAACTCTACAAACTGTATTTCCTTTTTTTTCCATAATCAACTACTGGTACTAAATAGTACCAAGATTTAAGTGTAACGCTTCAAATACGAGATGTAAACATTCCGAATTTTCAAAGAAAATACCGGCAAGGTAGCACACAGAGAAGAAAGTTGATTCCATGTCTAAATTGTCTGTAAAACGTATCAAAATATGTAAAAGGTGTTGGTATTTCGAATATAGGCTTACTTGCGTCTGTATTACTCTGATACACCGATCAAACTATGAGCATCTGATGTTTGCAGACTTTTTTTTGTAATGCTTCACAAAGGTAGTTTCACCTACTTTTCAAAGTTACCCAACCACTCTAAATTCTAAATTTAGATGGCATAACCAGAAGCGACATCATTATGGTGTTTTTGGAAGTGCTGCTATCTTGGATCTTTTGAGTACATAACAAACCTTGATAGCCGCATCTGATCAGTATTCTGTGGCAATGGATAGTGTTGAAATGGCTTTGTCGAAAGTGCAAAACATATCTCTGCTATTATCGAAGAAGATTAGACTAACTGATCAATTCTTTGGTTTTTGGTTATTATTGGAGAATCTGGACAAGCTTGTTGTTGACAATGGTAACAAACTGCACCAAACGTGGCATGATCATTGGCAAGAAGAATTTAATTATGCTTACATCCATTATGGAACCATTTTGTGACAACATTGTGGTAGTTAAAAACTGTGATGAATGGGACTGCCAAGAACAACTGGAGATGGAACAGTCTGTAATATTAAAGTGCATTTAACAATCATCTATATGGGAAATTCGCCATGACCATCTCTGCAAGGCATAATGTCAAGCCAAAACTAATATTTCTCCTGCATGCAAACAACAATGTGACAGCAAAAGGGACATTGGAAAAAAAATTGGCGAGGAGTCACTGAAAACACTTTTCGAAAAACACAAAAATTCTGTGGCTTTACCATATAAAGTCGAACTGGCTGACATTCAAATGGCTGTAGAAGCGGATACTCTGCCTGGGATATTACAGAAGCTCTGTGCAGACGACTGTTACCTTATGGACCTGCATGTAACAATGGATTTTCCAGGAACTTTAACAAAGTGGATGTGTGTGGTTGTCAAAGATCAACACGAATTCTGTGCAGAAGGAGACTATTAAGGAATCAGCACTGTGATTCGAGCGGTTCTAGGCGCTTGAGTCCGGAACCGCGCTGCTGCTACGGTTGCAGGTTCGAATCCTGCCTCAGGCGTGGCTGTGTGTGATGTCCTTTGGTTAGTTAGGTTTAAGTAGTCCTAAGTCTATGGGACTGACGACCTCGGATGTTAAGTCCCATAGTGCTCAGAGCCATTTGAACCATTTTTTGAGCACTGTGATTGTAATCAGTGATAAGACTGTTGGAATACGCTGTTGAACTTTATGGAGCCTCAGTTACAGAATAAAGACATATAATACAAAAATATCAAATCACAAGCCCAAATGTGAATAAAGATACCGGTAACCATCTTGTTGCTTTTGTAAGGTGCCCTGAGTGTGTTTATGAGAAGCATTCATACCTTCCTTGGCTAAAGAATACGGTATTACCCAACATGAAGCTACGGTTTATAACTACAGAATGGACAAAGAAACAATGTATTGAACAGACTAAACCATTTTCCCATTAAAGAAATTATCCAGTTAATGTCCTATACATATGCTTACTCATGTTTGTATGCTGTCGTCATGATGTCACGTGGAATTCATTGACCTGGGCTGCATGATTTCACTATCCTAGATGGTGGCTACATACTAACTAGCTGCTCCATTTAAACGGCTGTTAAAATAATGTGCTGTGAACAGCTGTTTCATTTCTGTGGGCAGTATAATAGACAGTATCTTGGATTGTGACAGCAAACAGTGAAGGTCAGAGACTGTGTCTGATGCCGTGATGAAGTCTTCACAAAGGAGGCGTGGCTTTTGACACATAATAACATGTATATGTGATATCACGAACCTGAGTAAATGTTTTGCTTGTTGGAACTAGTCTCAACTTGCTCCCTAATTCATTTTGCTTGTTGGAAAAAGTCACAGCTTGCAGGAATAAGTCTCATCTTCCTTAGTCAGTCATATATGCGGCAGCTTGTTACAATTTTGAGTCACAATGGTGAAATATGGGACAATTTGTTACGATTTTGAGTACAATTGTGAAGTATAGGGTAATTTCATGTAACTATTGTGATATGTGGGGCGGTTTGTTACAATTTTGCTGCAACACACCATCGATGGGGCGGTTTGTTACAATTTTGCTGCAACACACCATCGATGGGGCAATTTGTGACAGTTTTGGGTATTAATGCTGGTGTATCGGTTTATCTGTGATAATATGGTACTTCTAGAAATCGCCTTAAACGGCTAATTATGTCATTTTATGCCCGTAACATGCTTTTTAGCTTCTTGAATTAAGTATTCTTTTATAAAAACGGAAATGAAATTCAAATAATTTGAAAGCCCTCTAAAACACTCCATTCAAGTCATGTGATACCTATGTCGTCACTGGCTGGCTCGCTGCTCCTACTGTCATAGAACAAATACACAGTGATGTCTTGTTTTGGAATTTACGTTTCACAAAATGGATTACAAATGATGTATAGTACCACATTGTACAAATACATGCATAAAAACTGCTGAAAAGTTGTTTTGGGGTGTTTCAGAGAATGAGAAGGTGCGTAAACATTGGTTGCATTATACCAGCAAAATGCCACCATGTCGATCCCAAATTCCCGTACTTAACTGAAAATGTCTTCATGTCTTTCACCCTGAAGCTACCATTAAATTACCTCCGAAGTACGCTTTCCCACTGTTACAAAGAACCATAGCGTCAGTCGTCGAAATAAAACTGTTAGTAACAATTATCGTTACAGCCGCTTTCTTCCACACCATTGTTAGCTTGGTTGGTAGAGTGTTGGACTGTTGAACATTAAAACATGATACCCATAGGCCGATGCTTAGAATCTAGCCTGTATCAATATTTTAACTTATTTATAAAACAAATCGACAGTCCTTTCATATGAAAACCAAATCACAATTACAAAACTTGACCACACCGATTAGAAAAAAGTATTACTGCTTTTCCCTTGGCGTTTAAATGAGCTCACATTTGCAATAGCTGTTGACACATGTCACGTTCAGAAAGGTATTTTCTAGTTAATGTACTGTCCATCTAGGATCCTTATTGTTTATGCTTTTGAAGTTTCATCTTCTTACATAAGATGAAGTTAAGTTACCTGCATACTGTACATGCTTTATATCTCTCAGTATACAAAACCTCATCGTCCAACACCTCGTTGTACTGTGGGAGTATGATGATATCTTCACTACTAGCAATGCTTCCCAAGAAAGGTTCAAATGGCTCTGGGCACTATGGGACTTAACTTCTGAGGTCATCAGTCCCCTAGAACTTAGAACTACTTAAATCTAACTAACCGAAGGACATCACACACATCCATGCCCGAGGCAGGATTCGAACCTGCGCGGTTCCAGACTGTAGCGCCTAGAACCGCTCTTCCCAAGGAAGGTAATTGTAACACGTTGTCCGTCCATTTTTCAGACTAAGATTAATGTGAAGCTATGTACAATTCATCTCTCCATCGAAACAACTGCTATAACGAGTTCTTGCTAGCGCTGTTTTCGTATTTCGTTTAAAACTTTTAAAAATTTATCACCCTTGCAAGATTTGAACCTGTGTTCTTTTTATTTGTAGTTACATGCGCCAAACAGTGCGTCAGAGAGCGTGTTTCTGGCGGTACCTTTGCGTAGTTCTCGTATAACGGAAATTAGCACTAAGATCTGCCAAGAATAATTTTATTGTGCTTTGGGTCGTATTTCATGACTGATAAGTGACAATCTAGATATAAATTACGGACCCATTTGCAAAAGTTTCACAATTCCTTAGTTTTGATTTGGTTTAATGATGTTGCATGGAGTAGGGAAACGATGTCCGTCCTTGCACTTATCGCCGCTCTAAATGAGTGGAGCATAAACACATCAACCTTCGTACCGATCTAGGAGGTGCAGTGATTAACATACTTGCCTTGAATTCGGACGAACGGCGGTTCAAATCTGCGTTCGGCCATCCTAATTTAGGTTTTCCATGTTTTCCCTAAATCGTTTCAGGCAAAGGCCGCGATATTTCCTTTCGAAAGGGCGCGGCCGACGTTCTGGCCCGTCCTTCCCTAATCCGATGGGACCAATGATCTCGCTGTTTGGTCCCCTCCTCCGACTCAACCAACCAATCAATTTTCGTAAGGTTTCCACTAGCGGCTTTCACAAAATTCCTTTCTATTGTTGCTTAAAAGTTGTAAACCTGTTTTCCATCACTAAATAGCTAAACTGTTTGTAGCAAAAGTACGTAAAACCGTAGTAACTTCAGGTAACACTCCTGTAAAACACACACACACACAGATTCGTCTTACACGTAGTCTGTGACGTCATCAGAGCTTCAGCCAACAGCAGAGTGTTTTCGCTCATTTGACCAAATCTTGATCTTCAATGATTTTTAAGCTTTAATTACATAAAAATAAGAGAGATTGATCGTAAAAGCGAGCTGAATGTCATAAATACTCTGAATAACAACAATCCTAATTATATTTTTAAACAGGAAAGAAGCCTATTTTGGGTGGTGTGTGAGGTATTTGGTCAGAATTTTTGCTGCAACGTGCCCATGGATGGGACAATTTGTTACAATTATGCTGTAACATTTTGACATGGGGGGCAACTTCTTACAATTTCATCTAATAAAAAAAGAGGGAGATGAAACTCACACACACACACACACACACACACACACACACACACACACACACACACACACACACACAGTCAGCTTTTAGTGTTTTAGCGCTACAATGCTATTGAGATCCAGCAGCTGACATACATTGTCAGGTTATGGTACATATCCTATCACGATGCTTCCAGCGTACAGGTAAACGCCATGTCAACTGACCAACGGCAGTCGCTCCATCAACTGGCCATCACTGCCCTATTCTGTAATTCACCATCATTGTCCCGCTCTGTAAACTGACCATCACTGCCACATCCTGTAAATTGAACATCAAAGCCCCACCCAGTAAATTGATGATTACTGCCCTACCCTGTAAAATGCACATCATTTTTCCACCAAATAATTGATGATCATTCCACCATCCTGTAAACAAATTATCATTGTTCCACCCAATAATATCGAGCGGCAATGGCTACCAACCTGTAAACTGATCACCACTGGGCCACAATAGAATCGGAGGCACTGCTAGTCACCCTGCCAGTTGATCATCATTGCCTCATTGCCCCATCCTGTAAAACTGACTGTGATTGCGTCACCTAATACTATCTATTAATAATGGGAGTCATCCTGTTAACTGACTACAATTGCCCCACTGTAACATGACGATGTATAGGGTAATTTGTTACAGTTTTGCTGTGATAGGGATATGTACAGGGAAATATCTTCCTGTGTTTGGTATACCAGGGACAATTTGTTACTATTTCGTATAATAATGGTGATGTACGGGGCAATTGGTTATAATTTTGTAAGAGGCAATTTAATACCGTTTAGCTGTAAAATAGCGATGTATGGGACGAAGAGTCGTTTAGTATCCACTGTGCGATAGTATATTTAGCATTATCAGCGGAAGATGACAAATGCTTTATGCTGCAAAATAAGGTTAGTACTCAAGCATGGGGTCACGAAGATGGTAGGTTGACGTTGAAAGTGCGTGGCTGAAAACATTGCAGCCAACAATTGTCTCTGATGTGAATGAACGTTACTACTGTTGAAATGTCATGTTGTTTCCACTGTGGATGGCATAAGTCAGCATAATCAGCAGAAAATAACAAACGTTTTGTACTGCGAGACGTAGTTAATACCCTAGAACAAGAGACACTATATTTTTTGGCTGGCTTTGACATTAGTTTAATCTGAACTGAGAGTAGTTTCTGAGAAATTTAGACATGAGAATAATATTATTTACTTTGGTATAAAGATCAAACTATTTGCGTCGATAAGTGCACTTTAGGCTGCGAGTTAGATCAGCAGTAGTGTTCATGCGTGTTTTGTAATGTTCTAGAACAAATCTTTACGTATTCTAGCTTCTTTCATGTTTGGTTCATTTTCAAAAGGGAACAGTATCCTGTTTCTATTTGCGGCTGCTAGATGGCATTCGTGGTGTAATGTTCACCTGCCCGCCACTGCTAAAGAGGGCGCCTCAGTCTGATGCTATCGTAGCTCTACGCATGTGAGCAGCCCATAATGGCTTGCCTTTTATGTATATTATGTTTTACAAATTTGGTGACTAAAGCTTTATCGCTTGCTTTTTAGTTCAATACGTGACATTTAAGTCTGTTTCTTTTTTTTGTATTTCTAGCTGGCACTTACACTTCAAATTTTTTTTTCTTTCCTGTGATTTTTTAATTATGTTATAGGCCAGTTTGAGAGTTTTATTTCTAATGAAGGCACTCATAGCAGTGTCGAAACCTGGATCAAAAGACTCCTTTTTTGCGACCGAGGGCTGCTATTGCTGTTAATTTTAATTTACCTAGCGCCTAAATATCAGCAAGATCCGGATAAACTGCGGTATGCTGCATGCTAAGAAGCATGAACAAAACCAAATACAGACCTCGCCTCACTTCCGTCAACTACAGGAGCGGCGCACCAGCACTCTATTAGAGTTTATTTACAAGTATATTAATTTTAGTTATTTGGTTTTTTATATAACGCGTTTTGTAACACCATTTCTTATTACATACAGGTGTTTGGTTACTTATTTACAGGTACTACAAAGGCTCAATAATCGCCTAGCGCAAAAAAGGTGGGGACGGAACAGAAGGGAGCATGGATTGCTCTACCCAGTGACATCTAAAGCCCCAGTAGCACCTGAAGCTATACTGAACAACATCTCCTGCCGGTGTTCCACGGCGTGTAGGAGACTATGTGAACGTCGAAAACCCGGCATTACAAGTTCCATGGTTTGCGGCACATGCCATGGTATGTGTACGAATGGTGCACCGTTCCTCGACATACTAGATGATAATACAACTGTTCATTTCAGAAATGCACCCATTCAAGATAAAATATCATTTTATAATAACTAATGCAGATTTTTTATTGTTTCAAACATCAATGGGCATTACACATTTTATACCATCAAAATACTACTTTTAATAATTTGTGTTTTTCCATTCCCTGCAACGTGGAAACTTATTAGTTCGAGAGGAAAAATGAAAAGGACCTTTGTTGTAGGAAATTAAAAGTAGTTTAATTTTTTACTGGGAAATATTTTCAATAGAAGCCGTGGTTTCGAAGCTAATCAATAAAAATGTAAAAAAGTGACCTTACAACGCCACCCAACCCCAGTACTCACACCCCACAGTTGGTGATTTTCAGTATGTTTTTCATGAGACTCTACCATACCACTGCACAAAAATTTGGGACTGTCCCTCCCGCCGGAGGTTCGAGTCCTCCCTCAGACATGGCTGTGTGTGTGTGTGTGTGTGTGTGTGTGTGTGTGTGTGTGTGTGTGTGTGTGTGTGTTTGTTGTTCTTGGCATAATTTAGTGTAAGTTAGTTTAAGTGGTGTGTAAGTTTAGGGCCCGACGACCTCAGCAGTTTGGTCCTTTAGGAATTCATACACATTTGAACATTTGCGACTACACGAATTTTTCGCCTAATTTTCCTTCGCTGATTAGACTAAAATGTTCGTGCGCAAACTTCGAAAAAAAGCAAAAAGTTATTGTTTTCGCTAAGATACGCGACTGCAGCGCTGTTGAGAAAGCAAAAGTGAGAGCAAGAGAGAAGCATTCACAGACAAAAATAGAAAGAGCTATTGCTTTGCAATACAAAGTATTCTCGACCCTTGGCGGAAAACAACCTCAACCCGTCGTCAATATGTCGGCAACTACGTACAGCAGCATGCAACATCAGCTATATTGCCCCGGTACACTGCAAAATTGCATAGTATTACACCCACATTGCAGTGATGTTAATGGCAACCACATTGCGACCAAATATTGCAGTAAAATTTGGTCCATGTAGATCAGCGGTTCCCAACCTTCTGAGACTGTAATACCTGAGTATAATATGATGTAAGATTTGGAATGAACATTTTCTTTGAATTTTTAAAATGACGATATATTAATTATATTTATTTTTATAGATGTTTTATTGAACCACTGAACCATTAACTAATGACTCAATGAGAAAATTCGTCCTGCTTGTTGTCAACAACTGAATGTTAACATATTTCTCTTTATCAGAAAAGCTTCTCATGGTATTATCAATCTGCATTTTATTTCTTCTCTGTTTATGCCATTGTCAGTGTTTGATGTCCAGCTAGCAAAATTCGTCTGCTTCTTTAAGTGTCTCATTTCCTGTCCTAACTCCCCTGTCATCAGCCGACAAAATTCGAGAATACCCAATGATCCTTGTTTTGATTTTCTTGGCGTTGAACTTCTTATCAAGATACTGTCCATTCTATTCAGCTGATCTTCCACGTCCTTTGCCGTTTCTGCTAGAGTTATAAATACTTCGGCAAAAATTAAAGTTTTCATTTCTCCTCTCTGATATTTACTTCTTTTCCCAAATTAAACATTAGAAAATGGCTATATAAGCCTGAAAAAAAGATCTTTGCTAAATTTAAGGACAAAATGGATAAAGTAGCATGACATATTAAATACTCTATAGAAATGACTAAAAGCGTGGGATCATTTTTCCAGAGGTCTTCCTGTCGTTGAAAGGAAGTTGAACGTGATATGACGGGCATTCAGAGCGACTACAGCGCCAAACGGGGCTGGCCCCGCAACACCTGGCGACCTGGCAGTAGATGGAACGGGAAAAGGCAGTGTGTGTCAGTCAGCAAGCAATTGGGTGCACTGTCGTGGTGTTCTTCATAACAACATGGCTCAGAGACAACATTCGGATGACTTCACACAGTGGAAGACTCTTCGGGAAACTGGAAGAAGACAAAATGTGACGAGTATAGTTCAGGAGTTTGATATGGTCCACAGCATTGGTTGACGTGCATGGGGAGCGTCCTGAACCATAGCCACTGCTGACCGAAGGAGAGTAGGTGGCTGATCTCGACCAACAGCAGCAGCGCTGCTACATTGTGCAACCGGCAAGAAAGGAACCACGCCAAACAGCGGATGCAATTGCAACCATATTTAACAGGACTTGGAGGCACGAAATCTCACGCTCCATAATGGCACGACGGCGGCATGGGAGTGGTCTCTTTGCCCGACGACCAATACGTTGTGTTCCGTTGACACCCACACATCGGCGGCACCGTTTTCGATCGCTGTTTCGGATCCTGCCTCGGGCATGGATTTGTGTGATGTGCTTAGGTTGGTTAGGTTTAAGTAGTTCTAAGTCTAATGGACTGATGACCTCAGATGTTAAGTCCCATAGTGCTTAGAGCCATTTGTACCATTTTTGAACTGGACCAACGACGAGTGGGTTCACGTGCTTTTATCAGGTGAGAACAGATCCAGTGTGAGTAGTGATTCTGGACGTACCTCCATATGGCGAGACGTGGGAACACGCTATGCTACCAGAAACATTGTCGAACATGATCCTTTTGGTGGTGCGGCTGTCATATTGTGGGGAGGCCTAATGTTGCATGGGTGTACTGATCTCCAAATATTCGAACATGGTACACTGCCGGCTGCTGTGGGCGAGCGGTTCTAGGCGCTTTAGTCTGGAACCGCGCGACCGCTACGGTCGCAGGTTCGAATCCTGCCTCGGGTATGGATGTGTGTGATGTCCTTAGGTTAGTTAGGTTTAAGTAGTTCTAAGTTCTAGGAGACTGATGACCTCAGATGTTAAGTCCCATAGTGCTCAGAGCCATTTGAACCATTTGAACGCGGTACACTCACCAATAAACATTATTGTGATACTGTACTCCTTCCTCACGTAGTCTTTTCAGGGGTGCCTTCGGTGCTGACTTCATTTTTATGGATGACAATGCGCGACCGCATCGGACAGTACAAGTGGAGGAACTCTTGGAACGAGAGGATATTCGGCGAATGGACTTGCCTGGCTCTTCGCTCGACTTAAATCCCATCAAGCACGTGTGGGATGCGTTGGAAAAACGTGCTGCAGCGCATTCACATACACGACGACCATCAAGCAGTGTCAACCGCGCCGGTGGGAAAATGGAAGGTTCTACCACAGTAACTCCTTACCAACCTTAAGGCCAGTGTGGGAGCCCGCTGCAGATCATCCACTGCCGTCCGTACTGCTCACACATCTTCTCCAATCTTTCTTAATACCCAAGGGACCATCTAAATCGTTGTGACTTTACTGTAATTATTGTCTTTGAATAAAAGTATAATTTCTGTTCGTCTGATTGCGTATTTCTTCGAGTTACCTCCTGCAGTATACTGTAATAGTTCTTTCTATTTACAGTCCAAGTTCCATATATATATATATATATATATATATATATATATATATATATATATTACTTGGCAGTAATACATCACGCGAAAGTTAATATCGTTCTTATGTTTTGCACACCAATATAGTTGTGAATCTTTTCGTGATCTTAAGAGATAGTACAGTCTTAGAGGAAAAAATGTATCTCACTTGAACGACATGTCGTTTTTTTTACACTTTACTTCTGCCCTTCTGCATCTGGCAGATACCATTTAGAGTATAGTTATTTTTCTGATTCCTCTTTGATCAATGGAAACCAGTGCGCTAGTCCCTGGATTAACACGTAATGCCTGCGATGTGGTGCTTCCTCCAGCAGAGAGCGAGCGAGAGAGAGAGAGAGAGAGAGAGAGAGAGAGAGAGAGAGAGGCAGAGATGACAAGCACGTGGAAACCAATAGTTGTCAATGGGTCGTACGCCCCCACGAGGCAACTTGGCGGCCACCTCTGACTCGTCCCGGCGTGTTTCCTGTTAGCAGTTCGGCGCAAGGCCCCGTCTGCCATCCTCCACATTAATCTCTCTGCAGCCACACCCCGATCCCCGGCACAGTGGCGCTTTGCGCTCTCTCGTCACGTTCTGTGCTGGCTGAGGGGAGAGGAGGGGTTAATCGGGTTCCGCTGCCCTGTCCCTCAGAGACACGCTCAGCCCTCTGACCCGCAATACAGCGCGGCAGCTTCCGCAACCTCAGTACTGCGCACCGCCAGTTATACTCCAGTCTGCCACCCTCACAGAGGTGGAAGCGTGGGTGCGGAACCGGCGAACTCTACTACTCATCACGTATTCACGTGCTGTCCGTAGCATAGGTCATCATCTCTATCAGCCAGTTGACGACCACTGCTAGATAAAGGCCTTCTCTAGACATCTCCATGCACTGTACTCAACAAGTATACGCATCCACGTCGCTCTGTGTGTTTTTTGACGTCATGTATACTCACTTCCCAGTGGGTCGTCGATTCAGTAATTTCTTATTTCTTGGAAATTCGCCGGCCGGAGTGACCGAGCGGTTCTAGGCGCTATAGTCTGGAAGCGCTCGACCGCAGATTCGAATCCTGCCTCGGGCATGATTGTGTGTGATGTCCTTAGGTTAGTTAGATTTAAGTAGTTCTAAGTTCTAGGGGACTGATGACCTCAGAAGTTAAGTCCCATAGTGCTCAGAGCCATTTGAACCATTTTTTTCTTGGAAATTCAGCAAACAGTCCTTTGCTCCATCTACTATTCATTCGCCTTATTATTATACGTTCTCCTGTCCCTCCCAGTAACTCCCATCAAGCAAAGCCTATCTTCGAAATTTTTTCAGATCCAGTGAACATGTCTCATGGTCATAGGTCAAATGTGGTGCTAAACGCAGATTCTAAACTTATCTTTTCAGACTAATGATAGTTGGTAAGAAAGCCCCCCGTGGGACAAAAAACCCACACCTAGTTTTGAAGTGACTGCCATCGATTCAGGAGTTGACCACCAGATGGCAGGTTTGTCTTATTTTAACTTAATGTTCCATGAAAATCCGTCCTGGCAGGTCGCTCTAGAGGTGAGAAAATGTGATAAGTCCGTATTTTACTATTTACATTTAAGTTTACTGATGTTTTATTTGAACATTGTACAACATAAGGTCTGAAACGAAGAATCAACAAATTATTCGTTGATACTATTGCATTTAAGCTTCAATTCCGAGTGGAAATAATTGTTCCAGTTGGTCCCCAAAATCAGCAATGGCGCATTTGTCAGAAAATGGCGAAATGGGGCAAATCCCCGCAGCTCCAACAATGTTACGACAATTCTTCAATGATAACCTCCTACAAAAGATGACGACACACAATAAATGCGAGTACCTAAAATAAAGATTTTGGATTAACTTTCTAGGAAAGCATTGCAATCTATGCCTCTAACGTCGACACCCAATAAAGAACGAATGGAAGAAGAAAGCATGGGAAATGAAAAGCTTGCTACTTAGGAAAGACCTGCCAAAGAAAGAAAACTACGTGCTACAGAAACATAAATGTTAAGAAAGAAAGAAACCTCAAACAGATAGTTATCTTCAGACTCAGATTCAGATTTCTCAGTTCATGACAGCAACTAAGGTATAGTTAGGGAAGGCTCTTTGGCGAAGAAGCGTGCGCAGACGGAGAACAAGAGCTTGGAACTCAAAGGAAGAATCATAGAATGTTACAAAGTGCACTAATTATTTGGTGGAGAAGAAAGTATTTACGGAAAACCCACCACCACATATGTCAGTATTGACAACTCATCTTGCCACCCCCGCCAAAAAAAGGCATATTTCAGAGCGATGGTACACCGAATTAAGAAAGTACCAATCAGTGACACAGACCAACAAAATGAAATCAATATAATTAAAACAGTTGCTCATAATAATGGATATAAACCAATATTAATAGAAAAACTCTACAACAAAATGCAAACAAAAACCACAGATCCACTTCACAGCAATCCACACAATATGCATTACAAGCCAAATCAGGTTGCCACAGAAGCCAAACCTAAATATGCTACCCTCCCATACATAGGCCCACTATCATACCAAATAGCAAACCTATTTAAAAAGAAAAATATCACAATCAGATTTTCCACAAATAATAAATTACAACAAAAAGTAACCCATGATGTAAATACCGCCAAGAGTCCCTACCGTAAAACAGGACCAAAATTCTACATCGGACAGACAGGCAGAAGTTTTGAAATTAGATACAAAGAACACATTGATGCTTTAAGGCTTGGCAACTTGAAGAAATCTGCATTTGCAGCCCATATTGCTGAAGAAAACCATTCAGTGAGAAACATTGGAAACAACTTAAAAATTTTACATCTAGCAGAAAAAGGAGCCACTATGAATATATTAGAAGAAATAGAAATATACACACACAAAACAGCACCCCAGACTATATCCTTAATGAACTATCCGCGTTAGCTAACACCCCTTTCCTGAAAAATTTCCAAAAATTATTTTCCACCCTCTAAAGCAAATAATATTCCTACGCCTATCTGCAGATCAAGTAGCAAATTTAAATGTTACTATAATTCTCATGATGATAAATGTAAATAAATAATGTACTGTTTTACCTATAAAGTACTAAAAAATGGAACAACTTTATAATTAATGTAACAGTATCCGCTAATGAACTTACAAAATCAATGTCTCTCTCTTTGTACTGGCGTAAAAGGCGTTTCAGTTACCTAAGTGAATATATGATCTTCTTCCAAACATATGACATCCTCAAATGTTACGATATATCATAGAATCTTTGATACTCATATGTTTGTAAGCACTTTGTATGTATCAAAACATATGGTGCGTGATAGAAATCTTTTCTGTGACAAATCTACAGTGTTCAGTGAGAAAAATTTACGTGTGCAACGGTAAGAATGCAGTGGGAATGTATTCACATCTGTTGGAGGAATGTTATGAAAACAAACACTCCAAACCGACATTTCACGTAAGTCAGATCCAATAAAAATCTGTAACGCAACCATCTATGTGTGGCGAGCTTATAATTCTTTATTATTTATATTTTAGGACAGTTAATCTGTAAAAGAAGCACCACATGTTGTAAGGAAGGCTTATAAACCGTCTAAAGATGAATCATAACGATTCAAAACCGGTAACGGTACCCTTTGAATAAAGGAACTGAAAGTAAATTTGTGGCTGGTTGCTGTCCCAACACCATCAACATTTGTCTACATCTACATCCATACTCCGCAAGCCACCTGACGGTGTGTGGCGGAGGGTACTTTGAGTACCTCTATCGGTTCTCCCTTCTTTTCCAGTCTCGTATTGTTCGTGGAAAGAAAGATTGTTGCTGTGCCTCTGTGTGGGCTCTAATCTCTACATAGTGCTGGAAGAAAACTTATATCTTATATCCTTGTCTTCGAATAACAGCCACGGTCTCCAATCATGTCATCATATGAGAAAATTGCAAGAAGAAAGTATTATTCTTGTATAAGTATTTTTTAGTACTGTGTTTAAATTAACGTGGAATTTCAGTTCAATAGTGTGTTGGGTAACTTGGATACAATACAACAATTTTGCAAAGGTTAATTTCAAATGTTTTATTATGTAGTCATCTATTTTTCCCATGTTTATCTCTAATGGGAAAAGGCCAGCACCGCTGTGCTTCAGCCCGTTTAGTGGTGTGAAATCCCGCAATTTTTGTTTTAGCTAATTTATAAATTTCTCTGTAATTAATAATCAAACAGAGCTGGAAGTTAAATGGGGTATAGGTAACAACCCAACCTATGTTGAAATCGCGGAATCTGCCAATTATTGACCACAATATTACAAAAGCTGAAAACTGCACGGCTTTACCCGCACCTACGCTACTGCTATCTTCAGTTAACTGTACACGCAGAGGTAACTAAGGAATAGGTCTAATAACGATAACAAACTAGCAATGCACTTCAAATACTATGAATATCACATTGAACGTACTACCGTAATCAGAATACACGAAGCCAAAACTCAGCAAAATAGTGCGAGTTCATATGCCATCTAGCTCCGCAGATAACGATGAGACTGAAACAATGAGTGACGAGATAAAAGAACGTACTCAAATGAGGGAGATGAAAATATAATTGTGATGGGCGAGTGGAACTCCATGCTAGGAAAAGAAAGAGCAGGGAAAATGTGCGGAGGGGAAATGAATGAAAGAAGATGCCGTTTGGTACAATTTTACACAGGTAGAATTTAATCATCGTTACCACTTGCTTTCAGAATCATTTAGAAAGTTGTATACAGGAAAAAGACCTGAAAAAATATAAGGCAAGAAAGAGATTTCAAAACCACACTTTAAACGGAAAAACGCTGCCAGAGCCAAATGAGGACTCTGATTATAATTCATTGGTTATCAGCAAAAGATTAAAATTGAAGAAGTTGTAGAAACGAAGGAAATTAAGATGGGACCTGGATAAATGAAAAGAACCGCTGCTTGTTGAGAGCCAACTCTTGACTGAAACAGTGGAAAAGAATGCAAAAGAAGGTTAATGGGTAGTTTTGACGTATGAGATACTGAAGGCAGCATAAGATGAAATTATCGGCAAACAAGGTCCAATGTAAATTCTTGGATAGCATACAACATATTGAATTTCATGACGAAAGCAAAATATATAAAAAATTTTGCAAAGAAATCAGGCAAAAGGGAATATAGATAATGAGATTGACAGAAAGTGCAAAATCAAAGAAGGGCTACAGGAGAAATGAAAGACCGTAGAAGCATGAATTACTAAGAGAAAGATAGATGCCTCCTACAAGAAAATTAAAGAGGCCTTTCTAGGAAAGAGGAACGGCTGTACAAAAGTAAAGACCTCTGGTGATCATTCATTACCTAGCAAAGAACGGAAGGCCGAAAAGAGGAAGAAATATATAGAAAGACAGTATAAAGGAAATGAACTTGAAGATAATGTTATGGAAAGGGAAGAGAAGTTGATGAAGATTGAGTTAGGAGTTGTGACACTACGAATAGAAAGACCTAAGTCGAAACAAAGCTCCTGAAGCAGACGAAATTTCCTTAGAATTATTGAGATTCTTACGTGGACACACCATGACAATGTTATTACACCTGATGTGCAATATACCTGTAAATTTGGTAGACGAAAAATTTCAGAGCCGGCCTTTGTGGCCGAGAGGTTCTAAGTGCTTCAGTCCAGAACCGCGCTGCTGCTACGGTCGCAGGTTCGACTCCTGCCGCGGGCATGGATGTTTGTGATGTCCTTAGGTTAGTTAGGTTTAAGTAGTTCTAAGTCTAGGGGACTGATGACCTCAGATGTTAAGTCCCATAGTGCTTAGAGCCATTTGAACCATTTAAAAATTTCAGATTTCAAGGAGAGTGTAATACCGTAATCCGCTTTGCAAAGAAGTTATTAGTTTAATACTTCATGGTCGCAAAATACTGACACGAATAAATTATTTACAGTAGAGTGGGAATACTGGTGTTAAATGCAATGCTGGCCTCACTAATAATCTCTGAAGATGAAATTCTGACAATGGCAGGGATAAAACAGAGAGCGAACATTATTCACACACCGCATGGTGGCTTGCGGATACAGATGTGTACTCAAGAACGGGTCGCGCAAGTTTTCTTCGCTGCCTCCGTTGTAAATGAGTTGCTTTGTAAGGTTGTTGCTTTAATTTGATCTGATTACGGTGCTGATAGACAAGACCATAAAAGTGGGTTAAAAGCTGTGAGCTATCTGAGGAAGTTAACCTTGCATTACTGCGCAACTGTTTCACCTGTGTATCCAGTCTAGCTCACCAAATTCGCAACCAGACTAACATTAATTATAATCTTTTAATAGTCATACGACAACCGGTGATTTATATATATATATATATATATATATATATATATATATATATATATATATAAAGTCAATTTAAATACATTTGGAAATTTATGTTAACATTGATCATTGAAATTTCAGCATATTAAACTTGATTCATAACTAAACTGGTGCCTTATTTAGGATTGTGAAAATGTGAGTTTGTAATCTTACAGAACACATCAAATATGGAGCCAAGATTGGGAGACTGCATACAACACTGCATTCATAAAATAACACACAAAGAACGTTGAAACATATGCAAGAGGAAATTAACCACAACCAACCGATTCAATTTTCACCCAAAGAAGTTACGTTCGTAGCGCAATCCTGTCCGTCATGAAATTACCACACACTGGTATACTAAATTCATACTAACACTCTGTGAAATCTTCCCGAAAAGAATAGCTAAGGGCTACTCTGATGCTTTCACCACATGCTTCACGTGGTCAACTTGGTTTACACAAAGATTGTAACTCCACAACAATTTTGATAATTAAAATAAATTACATCGAAACGCAATTTATTAAAGAAAAACCTCGAACTGGTTACTATCGTCTTACTATTAACCTGATGGGTCAAACAGTTGTATAAGCACGTGGTACTGGTCTCACAAAGTACACCCCAAGTGGGTTGAACATAAAGAAAGTTGCTATATTGAAAAATATTGTCAAGACGAGACGTTATAATCACACGAGCATTCGCATTTAAGATTGATGATCTTAGTTGGCGTTACTGATCAACACGTGGTTCCACTTTACTCACAAAGTAGTGACAAAGCAACTACCGGAAGATATTCTGAACTTCACACGCGAATTACACTGCGTTGCAATTTAAGATAACATTAGATATTTTAGAGCTAAACCTGAAATAAATGTGATTAAATTTTCAGTTAGGCTGAACTTAAGAAATCCATTGTCCTGCGGACTTAGCAGACATGCGCTTAGCCGGAGATCTTACCACTTCAGACGCTCGCCGCGGACAGACTGCTGTGGTCCCTTCCTGAGGGTGGCTCACAAATACAAACGGAAGTGGCCAGAGAGGCAGCTTCCTATACCAACATGACAAGGGACGGACAGGACCATACTAAGAATAGAAACCTCTCTGCTTTTAGAAAGCTTATCTACCTGTTCCGACGTTGGTCCTACTGTTCTCTAGCAGACAGGCTTGTCTGCTACCCTCAAGCATGCAACTAGAAATACATTTGCTCATTCATCCTCTCACACAGAAGGGAAGGGGGATGACAGTATCTTATCATATACAGTATATAAAAGAAAGCGGATGTAGGTTCCGCATGAGACTGTGTGACATGAATTACGTATAAACTGTGTTTTAAACTGTAGTAGTGTGACAGATCGTTCTTGTTTTTGTGTAAAAGTAACACGTTCCACTACTCAGTCTCCTCCCAGATAGTCAGAAACGCCACAGTAAATTTAGAAGAGGAATTTATGCCGTAAATGACAACAGATTTAAGAAATTAACATGAAAGGAATCCAACAGAGACCTTTCAGCTTTTTCCTAAAACTTTCCCATTAAACCGACCTTCCCAATTACAATCCTTACGTGATCGCTCCACTTCATATCTTTTGGCAGCGCAACTTCCAGATATTTAATCGACGTGAGTGTGTCAAGCAGCTGTAGTCGAACATTGCCGGTTTGTTTAACCTATTAATCTGAATTAAATTTTCTACATTTAGAGCTAGTTGCCATTCATCACACCAACTAGAAATATTCTACGTCATCTTGTATCCTCCGACAGTTACTCAACGACAACACCTTCCCGTACCCCACAGCATCACCAGCAAACGGTCGCAGACTGCTGCCCATCTGTCGGACAGATTATTTATTTATATAGAAAATAATAGAGATCCTGTCACACTAATCGGCGACACTCCTGACAATACGCTTGTCTCCGGCGAACTCGCCGTCGAGGACAACGTACTCCGTTCTTACAATGGAATGAAAACCCTTAGCTGATTACTGGCGTTGACGTACGTCAACGGGGACAGATGAAAATGTGTGCTCCGACCGGGACTCGTACCCAGAATCTCCTGCTTGCATGGCAGACGCTCTATCCATGTACTAAAAAAACAAATACCATCTTAGTATATATGTACTCAGTTCTGTTCCTTGGTGTATGAATAAGATGGAATTACATTACAGCCAAATGCTAGGCATGCAGACAATGGTTTGAAAATGAACGCACACGTTCGAAGCTGGGCACCTTTAGAAAGTATATGCGAGTGTCACAGAAAACTAAATAAACAATACTTAAATTTCTATTCGACGTTAGTAAATTGCTCTTTTCCAGAAACACTTTTCTCGTCATTTTCATTCTGCATTTTATATCACACTGGACTCGCATTCGGGAGGACGACTGTTCAATCCCGCGTCCGGCCATCCTGATTTAGGTTTTCCGTGATTTCCCTAAATCGCTCTAGGCAAATTCCGGGATGGTTCCTTTGAAATGGCACGGCCGACTTCCTTCCCTGTCCTTCCATAATCCGATGAGACCGATGACCTCGCTGTTTGGTCTCTTCCCCCAAACAAACCAATCCAATTTTATATCACCTTTTCTTCGACCGTTCTCAGATAATTTGCTGCCCCAATAGCAAAACTTGTCTACCACTTTTCATGTCCCTTTTCCTAATCTAATACACTCGGCATCGCCTACTTGAACACGACTGCTTTCCAGTAGCACTGTTTCACCTGTTGCCTCTATAAGGCACTGCTCTTTTAAGTCCTTTGTCGTCCCTTGTCGTCCCTGACAGAATGTCGTCAGCAAACCTCTAACTTTTATCTCTTCTCCCTGAACTTTAAGTCCCTATTCAAATTTCTCTTTAGTTTTGTTTACTGCTGGCCCATTGTGTAGTATGAACAACATCGGGGGCAAACTACAACTACGTGTCACTCTCTTCTGAACTAAGATTTCCCTTTCATGTCTTACGACTACAATAACTGCAGCCCGGTTCGAGCCATGTACAAGTATTACGGAGATGCTTCTGGAACGGAAATGGGAAACCCTGAAGGGAAGGCGACGTTCTTTACAAGGAACACTATTGGGAAATTTTAGAGAACCGGCATTTGAAGCTCACTGTACAACGATTGTACTGCCGCCAACGGACATTCCACGTAGAAACCATGAAGATAACACAGCAGAAATTACGGTTCGTACTGAGGTATACAGATAGTCGTTTTTCCTTCGCTCTCTTTGCGAGTGGAACAGAAAAGGAAATGTATGGCAATGCTAGAGTAGAAAGGCGGCTTGCGGAGTATGTAGATACAGATGTAGCAGTCAACATATGTTTTGAGTACAGTAACATTTGTTATGCTGACCTGGTTATGAACAAGTCATTCGAATGTTCCATTGAAATTGTGTTACAATCAAATATTAGAGATGCCGGCAATAGTTTGAAAATAAATGCACACGTTCGAAACTAATCACCGTTAAAGATTATATGCAAGTGTCAAAAAAATAAAATAAACAATAAACAATAAATGAGCCCACGTGAATAGTAAACGGTTGTCAAAAAAAAAAAAAAAAAAAAAAACACTTGACCTCTTAGCAACAAATAATCCTGAGTTAATAAGGAGAATCAAAACCGATTTAGGGATTAGTAAACACAGGGTTGTCGTAGCGAGACTGAATATTGTAATCTCCAAACCATCGAAAAATAAGCGAAAAATAAACCTATTCAAAAAATCAGATAAAAATTCACTTGACGCCTTCCTGAGACACAATCTCCACTCATTCCAAATTAATAATATACGTGTAGACCAGATGTGGCTCAAAATTCGAAGAAATTGAGAGATTTATACCAAATAAATTAACAAACGACAGAGCTGATCCTCCTTGGTACACGAAACGGGTTAGAACACTGTTGAGGACACAACGAAACAGACATGACAAATTTAAACAGACGCAAAATCCCCAAGATTGGCTATCTTTTACAGAAGCTTGAAATTTAGCGCGGACAGCAATGTGAGATGCTTATAACAATTTCCATAACGAAACTTTGTCTCTAAACCTGACAGAAAATCCAAAGCTATTCTGGTCTTATGTGAAGTATGTTAGCAGCAAGAAACAATCAATGCCTTCTCTGCGCGATAGCATTGGAGATACTATCGAAGACAGTGCTGCCAAAGCAGAGTTACTAAACACAGCCTTCCGAAATGCCTTCGCAAAAGAAGACGAAGTAAATATTCCAGAATTCGGATCGAGAACAGTTGCCAACATGAGTAACGTAGAAGTAAATATCCTCGGAGTAGTGAAGCAACTTAAATCAATAAATAAAAGCAAGTCTTCTGGTCCAGACTGTATACCAGTTAGGTTCCTTACGGAGTATGCTGATGCATTAGCTCCATACTTAACAATCATATACAACCGTTCGCTCGACGAAAGATCCGTACCCAATGACTGGAAAGTTGCACAGGCCACACCAATATTCAAGAAAGGTAGTAGGAATAATCCACTAAATTACAGGGCCATATCATTAACGTCTATATGCAGCAGGATTTTGGAACATATATTGTGTTCGAAAATTATGAATTACCTTGAAAAAACGCTCTATTGACACATATTCAACATGGGTTTAGAAAACATTGTTCATGTGAAACACAACTAGCTTTTTACTCACATCAAGTGTTGATTACTATAGACAAGGGAATTTAGATCGATTCCGTATTTCTGGATTTCCCGAAGACTTTTGACACTGTACCACACAAGCGGCTTGTAGTGAAACTGCGTGCTTATGGAATATCGTTCCAGTTGTGTGTCTCGACTTGTGATTTCCTGTCAGAGAGGCCACAGTTCGTGTTAACTGACGGAAAGTTATCGAGTAAACAATGATTTTTGGCGTTCCCCAAGGTAGTGTTATAGGCCCTTTGCTGTTCCTTATCTACATAAACGACTTCGGAGACAGTCTGAGCAGCCGTCTTAGGTTGTTTGCAGATGACGCTGTCGTTTATCGACTAATAAAGTCATCAGAAGATTAAAACAAATTGCAAAACGATTTAGAAAAAATATCTGAATGGTGCGAAAATTGGCAGTTAACCCTAAATAACGAAAAGTGTGAGGTAATCCACATGAGTGCTTCGGTTACACGCTAAATCATTCTAATCTAAAAGCCGTAAATTCAACTAAACACCTAGGTATTACAATTACGAACAACTTAAATTGGAAGGAACACATAGAAAATGCGTTTTATTGGCAGGACACACAGAAAATGTGACAGATCTACTAAGGAGACTGCCTCCGTCCTCTCTTAGAATATTGCTGCGCGGTGTGGGATCCTTACCAGATAGGACTGACGGAGTAAATCGCAAAAGTACAAAGAAGGGCAGCACGTTTTGTATTATAGCGAAATATGGGAGAGTGTGTCACAGAAATGGTACAGGATTTGGGCTGGACATCATTAAAACAAAGGCGTTTCTCGTTGCGACGGAATCTTTTCACGAAATTCCAGTCACCAATTTTCTCCTCCAAATGCGAAAATATTTTGTTGACACCGACCTACATAGGGAGAAACGATCTCCACGATAAAATAAGGGAAATCAGAGCTCGTACGGAAAGATATAAGTGTTCGATCTTTCCGCGCGCTATTCGAGATTGGAATAATAGAGAATTGTGAAGGTGGTTCGATGAATCCTCTGCCAGGCACTTGAATGTGATTTGCAGAGTATCCATGTAGATGTAGAAATAAATTAAAATGCCTTTTCTGTACGCCACTGCACACCAAACAGCAATGGTGTTTAGTGTAAGCTGACCAGAGCCTGTGATTCTGTGAGTTGACATAACCACTCAGGTTAAACTAGGCTTCATCAGACAAAAACAATGTCCAAAGCATTCATTGTTATCTCAGTGAACAGCCACTCACAGAACTGGAGGCGCTGAGGAACGTCTGATGGTTTTAATGCATGAACGACAGACACTCGTTAGGGACGCACGTCCAGGTCGAGGTAGAATAATCGTCCGGATGATCGACGTGACGTGTCTGTCTCTTGTGAAAGGCTTCGGATTGATTTGGTAGGCCTCTGAGGCATTTTCTGGTGAACTGCAGCCATATTTTCTGATGTGCGGACACGTTTCAGAATGTTTTTTGACTTGTTCAAAACAGATCCCGTCGAACGCCATTTTCGGGATAAGCGTTGCATGGCACTCTTTGCTGACACTTCGACACCATTAAGATTCTCAGCAAACAACTGACCACAACCAACGTCCGATTCTCCATTGTGAGCGAGTTTCATTGTCCCCTTTGCACTGCTCGATTCACACTGACACAGCCCGCACTACGCTCTGAATCGGTGTGGATCACGTGACAGGCGTACACGTGATGTGCACGTCACGGGGTGTGGTTACACGCTTACATTCACGTCTAATCGTATCCACTCATCCGGGCCGCTTTTATTTACCGCGCACTGAATTCTAAAGGGATCTTTCTCCGTATTCATCATTGGTAAGTCCACAACTAGAAAGGAAGATGTCTACGTGTGAGAGCAGGAAATGAATTTCAAGGGACGGGGAGAAGAGGAGTTTGTGGCACAACTTGACCAGAAGAAGGGATCGGTTGGTAGGACATGTTCTGAGGCATCAAGGGATAACCAATTTAGTATTGGAGGGCAGCGTGGAGGGTAAAAATCGTAGGGGGAGACCAAGAGATGCATACACTAAGCAGATTCAGAAGGATGTAGGTTGCAGTAGGTACTGGGAGATGAAGAAGCTTGCACAGGATAGAGTAGCATGGAGAGCTGCATCAAACCAGTCTCAGGACTGAAGACCACAACAACAATGTCGTATTGGAGTTGATGGTATTTTGGCAGAAGTGTGACACCAAATAACAGTAGTTTTCAACTATTTTGTTTTCTAAAAATTCGTCAATAATACCCTTTAAGAGTGCAACATTTTCACAAAATCCAGGGATAGAATAAGAACATCTTTTGGGTCCACAGGAAAATCAGCAAGGAAATTTTTCGCGCTGGAGTTAAGACTTCCTGCAGGCCAGTCTGCTTGGATATCTGATTTTCTGTCCATGCTCTCCCACAAGCACAAAAAGCAGCAGTATTTGCGAGTAATGTACCCCAGTTGCATGCCCTAGAGTACACCGATGGCTTTTAGATCGCCACAGTCTCTTCACTTCTCTTCAGAAAATTTCAGTCGAGAGGACTCTCATGCAGACACAAGTCTCTTTCTCGAGAACTGCATGACCAACAGGAATTGGAAGACGGTTGCCGTTGTATAGTGATACAGCTTCCAGACTAAACTTGGAGGAGTCTATGGATAGTCTCCAGTTAGTTGGATCATTGCACAATTATATCATCATGCCATTAACGTCACAGTAAACAACAATATTGTTTTCCTTCTCAAAAAATCAGATCTCTTTTACTATTTCTGTATTGTGAGACCCTGACATCACACTGGGAAAGATACCACTGCTGTAGTATTCACTCTGTAAGTTCTGCCTCCGCCGTCCACAAATCAGTGTCTCGAATGTGTATGCGGTTTATCGTCTTTTTCGTTGAAATCAGACATATGGTACGTGACAGACTTGACGTGTTCCTCTTCACCCACGCTACATTTTCTATTCCAAGCTCATAATTTTGAAGGGGAGTAGAAACGATTAAACTATCTGAATGTGGAATAGGTAGAATAACAGACGGAAAATTAAAATACTAAACTGTTTCTCTTTTCTTCATCGACAATCCTGACCTCACAGATGGAGTCAATCAGAAATAAACTTCAAACAACAGTCTACAAATGGCTCTGAGCACTATGGGACTTAACATCTGAGGCCATCAGTCCCCTACAACTTAGAACTACTTAAACCTTACTAGCCTAAGGACATCACACACATCCATGCCCGAGGTAGGATTCAAGCCTGCGACCGTAGCGGTCGCGCGGTTCTAGACTGAAGCGCCTAGAACCGCTCGGCCACACCGGCCGGCTCAACAGTCTACAGCTGTCAAATAATTGACATAACGCCTTGTACACCGCCAGCTGCACCAATACAACTTCACTCCTCTACCGGTTCCGTTTCACAAAACCGATAGAGAAATAAAGTTGTTTTAGTACAGCTGGTGGTTTGCAATGCACTATTTCAAGTTATCTATGCTCCCGCCAAAGCACAGACACAGCAAAAGCTATAGACCTTTTCCTGTTTTTCCAGCCATTCTCGTAGCATAACTGAACAAGAGGTGCAACATATATGTGGAGCCAATTACTCATTCTGATCCCCTAACTTCATGCCAAAATAATGCAGATAGCCAGGAGTGTAAGACTGCTTTTCTGAGGCGAAAATGTTACCACACCAAAAAGGTAACAAAAATTTTTCATTTAATTTACACATCTTTTTGGCATTTTGATTAAAAAAATTTTACATTTCAAAAGCACTCAAAAACCAGAAATTGTGCACTAATTACGACACGAACAATGTGAAATTCATAGTCGCAGCCACAGTAGTAATGTTTATAGCGTACAAATAACTGGAGAATGTTGAATTATGTCATTTAATCGGTGTGACAACGACAAAACAAAATTATTTTCAAGCTATATTTGCAGACAGCGGAAAAAATTGTACGAGGGCTGCCTAGGAAGTAGTGCACCGCATTTTTTCCTTCAACAATTCTTTATTGAATATAATGAGAATTACAGACACGAAAGAATGGAGTTTTATTTACACACCCTATTTTTCTACGTAATATCCATCCCGTTCTATGGCCTTCCTACAGCGCGAAACAAGGGCGTGTATGCCCTGTCGGTACCAATCCTTGTCCTGGTGGAGGAACTGGTGCTTCATTGTGTGAATCACGTCCTCGTCGTGCTGAAAATGACTTCCACGAAGAACATACTTTAATAGCCCAAACAAGTGGAAGTCCGAGGGGACTAGGTCAGGGCTGTAGGGTGGATGGGGTAACACTGTCCAACCTCGTTTTGCGATGTGTTCAGCTGTCCTCAGACTTGTGTTGGGCCCAGCGTTATCATGTTGCAGCAAAACATCTCCTAGGTTGCTGTGGCGCTGAAGTCGCTGGAAGCACGTCTTGAGTTTTGTTAATGTTTTGACATACGCTTCTAAATTAATGGTACTACCTCTTGGCGTCACATCAATGATGATCACACCTTTCAGTCCCAGAACACGGTAATCATGACCTTACTGGCGGAAGCAGTTCCTTTGAATTTTTCTTCTGTGGGGAGTGGGAATGGTGCCATTCCTTCGACTGTCGTTTCGTTTTGGGCTCAAAATAGTGAACCCAGGTTTCATCACCTGTGACAATCCAGGACTACAAGGTCTCTCCCTCAGTTTAAAAACGTCAACAGAAACGTTTTTTCTGTGTGATTCGTGATCCATCGTTAGACACACGGAGACCCATCCTGCACACACTTTTGAATATCCAAGAGTGCACATAATTGCACCCACACTTCCTTTGCTGATTGACAGATGCAGCGCCAACTGCCGAGTCGTAATCCGTCTTTCCTCGCGCAAATGACATCAGCTCGCTGCAACATGTCGGGTATGCAAGCCGTGGATGGTCTCCCCGGCGGTTGCAAATTATGGAGCTCCGCCGAACCCGGCTTCTGATGACCCCACCATCCGTGCCCTGCGACTAACTGTACTTCTATCGACATCAGATGCTCCATACACTTCGCACAAGCGTTTATGAATATTCCCCACAGTTTCTTTCTCTGGAGCGACAAATTCAATGACGGCACGTTGCTTGTAATGTACATCACCTACAGACGCCATTTTGAAACTGTCCTGCAGCTACGCTATCTGTCGGAAGTGACGGGAACTTAGCGCGCTCACTCAGGAGACTTCAAATAATACATACGTAACGTTTCGCATTCGTAGTATTGTTTTCGGCTGAGAAAAAAATGCGGTGCACTACTTTTTGGGCAGTCCTCGTGTGTCATTGTATCTCCAAAGTAAGGCCTTTTATCGTGATTTTCGAATTCAACATGTGTGATTACATGAGAATAAGCCATATTTTAGCCCTACACATACTCCATCCTTGCACCTGACAAATAAAGGATTATTATCAGGTTCGTGCATAAGCTCGTAGCATTATTGTTTTTCCAATTGCCATGGGTTTATTTATCGACTGTCTTTTTTATTTTTAGTTCACTATTTTATTTCTGATTAGGCCAACATACTGGCATTTTGTCGTCTGGAGATAGTGATCGGAGCTGTGGATGATAGAAAATTGGGTGCTAAGTGGAGAAATTGGAACATTCCCAACGTATTCTTCTGTTTCAGTTCAATAGAAGGGTGACAGCAGCGGAGGCAGCCACAAACATTTGCGCCGTGGGTGGGGATTATGGTATTGGACACAGCAGGGCAAGAAAATGGTTTTCTCGTTATAAGGAGGATCATTGTGACATTAGTGACGTTTCACGGTCAGGAAGACCTTCAGAGTTTGATGATCATTTAAAGGCATTAATCCACTATGATCCACATCAGTGCACTCGAGAATTGGCAAACGTGGTGAATTGTGATTATCCCAATATAGTACGACATTTTTATGCAATGGGAAAGATTTAAAAATCGGATGTATGGGTACTCCATGCTCCAAGCCAAAATTATAAAAATCATTAGGTGGACACTTGTGCATCTCTGCTTGCTCATCATCAATTGGTTCGTGGAGAACATCGACTGTCCACATCCTGTATAGTTACTGATGACGAGAAATGGTGTCTTTGTGGTAACATAAGCGAAAGATAGGAACGGTTGAGCCCAAACAAAGCAGAAACTCCCCGTACAAAGACCTGCGCGCGTCCCCAAAAGGTGACATTATGCATCTAGCGCAACAGCGACGGTGTGGTGTGCTACGAATTGATTCCCCATGGTGTAACCATCACTGGCGACGTTTATTGTCAACAACTGAGACGTTTTGCAGACGTAATCAAAGGACAACGACCAGGAAGATTACGTGAAGAGATGCTACTCCACGATAACGCCCGCCAGCATTCTACAGGAGTTGGGTTGGGAAGTCATTCCGTAACCATCTTATTCACCTGATCTCGCACCCTCAGATTTTCGCATTTTCCGCTCTGTCTAACAAACTTCAAGGAACTTCCTTTCCAGATGAAAATGCGCTCCGAACATGACTCGACGAGTTCGTCGCCTCAAAACCACTTGATTTCTAGAGTCGCGGAATCGGAAAGTTGGCCCGGCGTTGGCAGATTGTTGTAAATGGTGATGGAAAATATATTATTGATGAGTATCTGCATCTGCACCGTTTATTAAACTTATGGAAAACCGCGAAGAACTTACGAATCATCCTAAACACAACCAGAGATGTTTTACCGGCGATTCGCCGTACAATTCCATTTACCACCACACCCACAGCCCACGTCCAGGCGAGGAGACGGCGGGCGCTCCATTCTTACTTGCCGTCAGCCGATTCACTCGCCACCGTATGGGTCACGTCCCGAACCCCACAATTGGGTGATTCAACTAATCCGTTCATCTCAACTACGTAACCAGTTTACACTCGGGAGGACGACGGTTCAATCCCACGTCCAGCCATCCTGATTCAGGTTTTCCGTGATTTCCCTACATCACTTTAGGCAAATGCCGGGATGGTTCCTTTGAAAGGGCACTGCCGATTTCTTGCCCCATCCTTCCCTAATTCGAGCTTGTGCTCAATCTCTAATAACCTCATTGTCGACGGGACGTTAAAAACTAATTTGCTCCTCCTCCTCCTCCACCAGTTCACATTTTTTTTTACTAAGATGGCCGACAATGAAGAAGTCAGAGCCAGCAATATAAATTTCGCGCAAATTCATAAACAGATAGCAAAACCTTGCGCTATTTCAGAATCGACGGTATACCGTATTAAGAGTGCAGTAACATTGGCAGAATTTTCAGCTGTGTGCACGTATCTTGAGTCTCCAAGAAAGGGACATAAACGAAAACGAAATCTTACGGAATTTTACGATTTCAACAGGAAGTTAGTGCGTATAACTGTAGCTGTCTGGTTACTAAGACTGAGTATTCGATTTACGTGAAAAAATTAATTAATCTGGCTCGGAGACCTCCACTCTTTGTCTTCTCCACTTACTTGGTTTCAGATTCAGAAAGTGTTATGATGGACGAAAATTTTTAATCGAATGCAGTGGCATTGAAGCGACAAGAGCGAGGTCTGTTGTAAAATGCACTTACTGCGTAGTGAAGACTACAGTCTTGAAGCATACTTCGATAAAATTTGGGTATCACAAAACCATACGAAAAGTGTGTCCGGATACTTTTGATCACATAGTGTAGGACTCACGTCAGGTGATCTTGGTGGTGACATCGTTCGCTAGATTTGTCCAGAATGTTCTTCAAACCAGTCACGAACAGTTGTGGCCCAGTAACATAGTAGTTTGGGAGAATGATCCCCAAGTAACCGTACATAACCATTTCCAGTCAGTGATCGGTTCACCTGGATCAGAAGAACCAGTCCATTTCATGTAAACACAGCCCAAACCATTAAGGAGCCACCACCAGCTTGCACAGTGCCTTATAGACACGTTGGGCCCACGGCTTCATGGGGTTTGTGTCACAGTTGAACCCTTCCATCAGCTCTTGCCAACCGAAATCGAGACTCATCAAACCAAGCAATAGTTTTCTAGTCGTCTAGGTCCAACCGATACGATCAAGGGCCCAGGAGAAGCGCTACAGACGATGTCGTGCTGTTAGCAATGGCATTCGCGTCGGCTGTTTGCTGCCACAGCCTATTGACGCCAAATTTCGCCGTACTATCCTAACGGATACGTTCGTCGTATTTCCCTTATTGATTTCTGCGGTTATTTCATGTAGTGTTGCTTGTCTGATAGCACTGACAACTACACTCCTGGAAATTGAAATAAGAACACCGTGAATTCATTGTCCCAGGAAGGGGAAACTTTATTGACACATTCCTGGGGTCAGATACATCACATGATCACACTGACAGAACCACAGGCACATAGACACAGGCAACAGAGCATGCACAATGTCGGCACTAGTACAGTGTATATCCACCTTTCGCAGCAATGCAGGCTGCTATTCTCCCATGGAGACGACCGTAGAGATGCTGGATGTAGTCCTGTGGAACGGCTTGCTATGCCATTTCCACAAGGCGCCTCAGTTGGACCAGCGTTCGTGCTGGACGTGCAGACCGCGTGAGACGACGCTTCATCCAGTCCCAAACATGCTCAATGGGGGACAGATCCGGAGATCTTGCTGGCCAGGGTAGTTGACTTACACCTTCTAGAGCACGTTGGGTGGCACGGGATACATGCGGACGTGCATTGTCCTGTTGGAACAGTAAGTTCCCTTGCCGGTCTAGGAATGGTAGAACGATGGGTTCGATGACGGTTTGGATGTACCGTGCACTATTCAGTGTCCCCTCGACGATCACCAGTGGTGTACGGCCAGTGTAGGAGATCGCTCCCCACACCATGATGCCGGGTGTTGGCCCTGTGTGCCTCGGTCGTATGCAGTCCTGATTGTGGCGCTCACCTGCACGGCGCCAAACACGCATACGACCATCATTGGCACCAAGGCAGAAGCGACTCTCATCGCTGAAGACGACACGTCTCCATTCGTCCCTCCATTCACGCCTGTCGCGACACCACTGGAGGCGGGCTGCACGATGTTGGGGCGTGAGCGGAAGACGGCCTAACGGTGTGCGGGACCGTAGCCCAGCTTCATGGAGACGGTTGCGAATGGTCCTCGCCGATACCCCAGGAGCAACAGTGTCCCTAATTTGCTGGGAAGTGGCGGTGCGGTCCCCTACGGCACTGCGTAGGATCCTACGGTCTTGGCGTGCATCCGTGCGTCGCTGCGGTCCGGTCCCAGGTCGACGGGCACGTGCACCTTCCGCCGACCACTGGCGACAACATCGATGTACTGTGGAGACCTCACGCCCCACGTGTTGAACAATTCGGCGGTACGTCCACCCGGCCTCCCGCATGCCCACTATACGCCCTCGCTCAAAGTCCGTCAACTGCACATACGGTTCACGTCCACGCTGTCGCGGCATGCTACCAGTGTTAAAGACTGCGATGGAGCTCCGTATGCCACGGCAAACTGGCTGACTCTGACGGCGGCGGTGCACAAATGCTGCGCAGCTAGCGCCATTCGACGGCCAACACCGCGGGTCCTGGTGTGTCCGCTGTGCCGTGCGTGTGATCATTGCTTGTACAGCCCTCTCGCAGTGTCCGGAGCAAGTATGGTGGGTCTGACACACCGGTGTCAATGTGTTCTTTTTTCCATTTCCAGGAGTGTATACGTACTGTCCAGTTCTGTCGGTTGTTAAGTGAAGGCCGTTGGCCACTGCGATGTCCGTACTGAGATATTATACCTGAAATTTGCTTTTCTCGGCACACTACTGACATTTCAGATATCGGAATACTAAAGTCCCTAACGATTTCCGAAGTGGACCGTCCCATGCGTCTAGCTTCAACCACCATTTCGCGTTCAAAGTCGGTTAGTTCCTGTCGTGCGGCCATAATCAAGCCGAAAACCGTTTCACACGAGTCACCTGAGTAAAAATGACGGATCCGCCAACGCACTGTCCTTTTGTACCTGGCGTACGCGATGCTACCGCCATCTGTTTATGTGCATATCGCTATCCTATGATTTTTGACCTCCCGGTCTTAATGGAATATTTTGAAAGTTTTTGAGACCACTTTGTTTCGTTTATTTGCTCTGACGTAATTTTACAGTTCAAATGGGTATCTCTGAGTGTTAATTTATTCATATGAAGTTGTAAAACAACAATCTTTATCTTTCAGTTTCCTGTTTCATAAATCCGTCCAATTTGCGACTTTCGTCTTTCTTCCAAGGATTTAGCAGAAGCAAGACCGGAACTATTAACTTGTCCAATTAAACTGGTGAGCCATTTTTACATGCCACGTCGCTTCCTTCCAGTTCGTGTGTCGGTCCAACACACTAGATATTGGCGAGTGAAACGCGGCTGAATACTACTTCTACGTAGCACAAGGAGTAATCAGACAGATCTGACTTCAGTTTGTGCTTGAAGTCAGTTTCATTATCTACTAGGTTCTTCACATCACTGTGTGAGTGCTCAAAGGTTTTATTTTTAAGCTGAATACCTTACTTCTCTCTGTACCACTGGTGTTGGATGGATAGTATAAATCATTTTCCCTGCTAGTATTATATTAGTCATTGTTTGAATAGTTCTCTTTTTGCAGTTGATTGTCCCCAATAAACTTAACATGGGAGTAAACGTACTGTGAGTCTGATGCCAGTCTGCCGAACCGTTAGAAGTGCGTCTACAAGAGGTTCTAAAGTGCTCACCACATTCTACTCTTACTACACGCTTGTACCGAACGAATACATGGTGTTTATAAACGAATATCGGGGTCTTAACGCTTTATAATATTTATTACATTAGACTTACAGTTATAAGTCGTATGTAAAATGAAAGAGCAACTCAAACAGTTGTGTTTGGCACCAGTGCGCATGCGCTGCGCGCAATGTTTCCGCCGCAATCCGCTAGACAAGCGCTGGATGGGCCGCAAGGAACCCAATGACAGGGCTTGCTTTGCATGGCCTCCACGTTCACCCGACCTAACGCCGTGCGATTTTTCCTTTGGGGCATCATCAAGGATCGTGTGTACATGCCTCCGCTACCAGCAGACCTCACTGAATTAAGAAACCGGATTGAAGCAGCTGTTGCTACAATCTCTGAAGACACACTTATCAACGTTTGGGAAGAACTCATCTGCAGACTTGATGTGTGCCGTGTGACAAATGGTGCTCACACTGAACATTTATAAGGTTCTTGATAAAACTGTTTGAGTTGCTCTTTCATTTGACATATCATTTACAACTGTAAGTTTAATGTAATAAATATTACAAAGCGTTAAAACCCCGATATTCATTTATAAACACGCTGCACTTTCTTACCCAATGCAGGATTGCTCCACAATATGTTATCATAAGATAATATTGAATGAAAACATCGGTTGTTGAGTAAGTTCATAGGTTTCCCCCAAGTTTAAAAAATACAGCAGATACACGTAACAAGGACTTCAGTCATCAATAACATATTCTCCTTCACTGTTTACAACAGCCAGCCAATGCTGTGTTAACTTTTCAATTCCGCGACTGTAGAAATCACGTGGTTTTGAGGCGACGAACTTGTCGAGCCGTGTTCGGAGCATATTTTCATCCAAAAAGGAAGTTCCTTGAAAGTTGTTCGGTAGCGAGAGGAAGAAGCGAAAATCTGAGGGTGCGACATCAAGCGAATAAGGTGGGTGATGAATGACTTCCCAATCTAACTCCTGTACAGTGTTTGTGTCAGTCTAGTAGAATGCTGACGGGCGTTATCGTGGAGCAGCATCAGTTCACGCAGTCTCCCTGGTCGTTGTTCTTGGATTGCGTCTGCAAGACGTTTCAGTTGTTGACAATGTTTACACCACGGAAAAAAAAATTAAAAATTGACATGTTCCGCACCCACGAGGATCTCCTCAGCACGGATCTATGGAACGAAAAACTAATCTAATTAAACACTCCTTCCTTTTCATTATGTTAGCATAAAGACACCGTTTCTCGTCACCAGTAACTATACAGGATCGAAATGGTCTATGTTGTTCACGTTCCAATTGATGACGAGCGAGCAGAGATGCACATATGGCCACCCGCTGATTTCTGTGATTTTGGCTTAGAGCATGCGGCATCCATACACCCGATTTTTTAACCTCCCCTTTGTATGCAAGTGTCGCACGATGGAGGAATGATCACAGTTCATCACGTTTGCCAGTTCTCGAGTAAACTAACGTGGATCTTCGTGGATTAATGCGGATAAACGATCTTCATCATCAAACCCTAAAGCTTTTTCTGAACATGGAGAGTCACTGATGTCAAAGCCATCCTTCTTAAAACGAGAAAACCATTTTGTTGAAATACTCTGTCCAATGGCATTATGACCATACACGGTTCAAATGTTTCTGGCTGTCTCCGCTGCTGTCACCCCTCTACTGAACGGGAACAGAATAAAATGTCGGAAATGTTCCGATTTCTCCACTTGGCACTCCATTTTCTACCGTCCACAGCTCCGCTCACAATCTCCAAATGACAAACTGCCAACAATTGAACTCAAATAAAACAGTTAACTACAAAAGAAAGATGACAGTCGATAAAGAAACACATAGCAACAGGAATACCAACACGCAAAACAAAAACTCTATGAAGTTATGCGCCAGTGTAATAGTAAAAGCAAGTCAACTCTCTGGTATTTTCATCTGTAATGTCCGCGTTTATTTGTAATGCAAAAGTTTCTGATTTCAGACATTTAAGAAGATCTATAAAAGGAGTCCCCTATTTCAGGTTCCTGTCGATATAAACACCGAAGAATATATAGTATTCTGTTTCATTTAGAGACTTTCTCTCACGAATGATTACTAATGGTGAGGACTGGTACTGTTTTGTTTTGTTTTAGGGTGCAAAAACAACTAGCGTCATACGCGCTCATGCCAAACTGTAGAACGCGAAGACAAAGAGGAGTTAAAAGCGACTACACGTCAATCCCAGTCGATGGAAGGGAAGACAGCTAAAAACAGGGACGCGGAGAAAGGTCTATGACATACGCCATACAGAAAATGACGTCCAGAACTAAAAATTAAGAGGTCTTCGCCATATTGCTACGTGGGACAAAGAGTAACACGCGACCAACAGTCCATGCGTTGTTCGCTAAAACGGCCGATAACTCAGACAGCAAACACAAACGAGAACGTAACCGGCTAAAAAGAGGGCATTCCGTCAGGAAATGGCAGTCCGTCTAAAATTGAGAGCTATGTGCGCAAAATGGTGGGGAGCACCATTTAACAAATCGCGATGGCTAAAAAGTCAGTGCCCAATACGCACCCTAGTTAAAATGATACCCTCGCAGCGAGAGAGCCGAGACGTCGTTCAACCCGCTGGGAGAGGCTTAATAACATGATGGGAGGTCCAGTGGTGATGCCAAAGTGACTAACTGCTGACAGACGACAGCACGGAGATCATCTGAGGGAATGTAAGAACTAGCGGACTGAGGTACAAGGACTGCAGCCTTGGCAGCAGCGTCAGCAGCCTCATTTCCTGTCTAGCCGACGTGACCAGGGACCCACATGAACATCGCAGTGGCTACATCAAGAGTGAGCAAGTGATAGTTTTCCAGGACCCCTTGCACTAAGGGATGAAAGGTGTAGAGCACACAGAGGCTTTGAAGAGTATTGAGTCTGAGCAGATGACCCAATTAAAAAACCAGATGTACTGCGCGGCCTGATAGAGGGCGAAGAGCTATGCTGTAAATACTGAGCAGTGTTCCAGAAGCCGATACCGAAAAACGTCGGCGCCATTAACAAAGGCACAGGCTACACCACGCTCAGTCCAAGAGCCATCACTGTACACAAAGGTACTATCGCCAACTTCCATGCAAAGGTCGTAAAATTGAAGGCGATAGAGCGAGGCTGGAGTAGTGCCCTTAGAGAGTGTGGTGTGCGTACTGTAAGACCTTCGGTACACACACCATCAGATTATTTGACTTGTCACTCTAACGAAGTAGGCGAGTGTCAGCAATATGTCTCGTGGTCTTATCGTGGCGTGTTTATCTTCTGCCGTTAGGTCAGACGATAGAAATGCCACTTGCACGCTTGGAGTTGCAGATTGACGGTGACCAACTTTAAACAGAACTTGATTAATTTTCACACACATTTATTAAAATAATAAAAAGCATAGACATTACGTAACTTGATTCTGGATGCTGTTTACAATTGACAATCTGAAGTTCCTTTGCTCTTGGTACTGAAACGTCCCCTTAGAAAAATTAATGAATTACTGTGCTGATAAACCTCTAACATTATTTGATTTTCAAAAAGCTGAGCAAAACTGAACGTACTCAGACAGTACTCTCTTTACTTATTCTGATCAACACTAAACTGACACACAATATTTTTAGCGCAACGCAATGTGACTTTCAAAAATCCCTACTAAAGAATGGCCCTGACTATCATTAACCTATACGTTTCAAAAATCACTTACCTTACAAAAATCTTCGTTACTCGAACTACTGCAATACAGCGAGTGCCACTACTACCAGCTAAACAAAAGATTCAAACTACTGAAGGCACTAACTACTGATAGGCATAGTTAGCAAAAGAAAGATTTTGATAGAGAACAATCAATGTATTTACCTTAATATCGTTCAAAAGTGATAATATATATATCATTCCATGATATCCAATATTACAAATTTACTCTTTCTGATGGACACACGTCCAGATCGTCCGCTCTCAAAATTCCGCCATCTCTCTCCCCACATCCACCACTGCTGGCAGCTCACCTCCCACTGCGCAACGCTACGCGCTGTTAACAGCCAACTGCCCAACACTACAATAGCCAACAACAATGCAAACCAACCACAGACTGCACACAGCACAGACAGTGATTTTCATACAGAGCGCTACGTGGCGTTACCAGTATAAAAACCTAAATAGCCTACTTACATAGCCCCCATGCTCCCCACAAAAAATTTTACAAATTGTTTTGGGCAGTGGCCAATACAGATTTGAAAAAAAATTTTCATAATTACAATAACAAAGAAATCAAATGCACACACTTATCGATACAATGTTGGTCAAAAGCTAAAATTTTCTCACAGTCCATAAAGACAGTCCTGATCGTTCATCACAGTAAAATTGCAGTGTGTTTTTTTTTTTTTTCAAAGTCTGAGCAGTAAAAGAAAATGCACAAGGAAGTAGTGGATTTCCATGCAGTCTTGAAGAAGCAGTGTTGTCCTTCCAACGGAAAGACTGTTGACTCTTGACATGCAGACAGGTAATGGGCCACAACAGAACGAACCCACAGCAGAGTCAGTCAAAGTTTTCAAGAATATTGGTAGGTAGTCATCACAGAGCAGACCACTGTAGTCTTGTTAGAGATAACGGTATTGGTGGGTCGCCAGAGGTGCAGACCCACTGCAGTCCTTGTAGAAATAATGGTATTGGTGGGCCATCAAAGATGCAGACCCACTATAGTCCTTGTAGAGACGGCCAGCAGCCATCTGTTGCGACTGTGCAGGTGCACAATCACCATCGAAGAGTCTTGCGGACAATATAGAAAGTCCATAAACCAACACTTGTGCACTCAAAAAGTTTTTGGAATTGTCCTTAGAACCAGCAATGCTGTTAACCAGTCCCTTGCTGAATTATCAACACACGTGCAAGCACTAACAGCCCTCTTTTTTTCACATTTTGTGCATATACTATGACCAACAGAAATGTGTGCAGTGAAATGTATGCTTACAAGTTACTTAATTTGATGAAATGGTGTCCATTGCAATTTTATAACATGAGAATACAATTACAGAGATACAGAAAACATCATGAAAACATAATAATACAGATGACATTTGTAGTAATACAGGCTTTACAAAAGAATAGAAATAGACATATACATCAGTGTTACAGGAATTATGACATAAGTACATACATAAAAGATCAGAATAACTTTTGAAACATCAACTTCACACATGAGCATTAAAACAAAACAGAATAAATAATGTCTAAACATCTTTACAAAGTAAATAACATATTATAAATGCGAATTATATTTGAGAATAACAATATTCCTCATAATAGCGAATGTAGCTTACTACTAGAAAAATTCTACAGCATAAATCTTATTAACGAAACACATAAAGACAGGAAGAACACAAATACACAAGGGTACACAAACACATAGATGGATAACACAAAAGGAAAAGACAGGGTTTGTTTTCAGTCTAACATTTGGTACTGCAGTCCTACCCAAAACTTCATTCCATAGATCTTCTCTCTTATTTCAACATTTGTTCCCACATAAAAACCTTATCTAAGCATGCTTTCTGTATTTATATGTTCACTTATTTTTGCCCAAATCTTTTTCATATAACTTCTCATTGCATTCTTTCCATATTCTTCATAGTTATTGTCTTATATAGTCTACCCCCTCTTAAGCTAACTTAAATCTACTGAGCTCAGATGCTAAACTAAGGGACGAGGCAATGCAGCAGCACAAAACTATTAACACAAACAGCAATGACAAAAAAATGCAAATTGGTAAAGCAAGCAACAGTAAATCTAAATTAGCAGAGCAAATGCAACATTATCACTAATATGAGCCAATGTGCAGCAAAAAGAAAAATAAATCAGTAGTAAAACTGGCTTAACAGAGTAATACAAACAGCACTATGCCTGGCAAACTGCAGCAACAAATGTAATAACTTATATCTGAACATGACAATCCCCACAAGCAGAAACAATACTACACTAAAGACAACAATGCAGATAAGGGAAATGTATATTCACATTTTAATGTCTATGTAATTAAAGTGGTGCACCACAACTTATTCTACAAAATAAATTACCAAGTACTTGAAAAGAAAATTATGTATGCAGTTCCTGTGAAGGGAAATGTCTTTTTGTGCTCCCTCATTTTTTTGGAAGTATATCATAAAATTATGATTTACAGGATCTGTAGACAGAAAATATTTATATCAGTACATCTATTAAATTTTGTTTTAACCAATTCTGCTGTGGAGCTAGAAACTAGATATTAAACAAATTGAGCAATCTCTCAACTAGAAATACAATAGATGTAAAATGTTTCTCATCATTTCATTAGGCATTTTAGTAAATATCATAAATTAAGAGCTCCACAGCGTAATCATATATTTTCAAGTTTGAGCGTGTCGTATTTGCGATGCTTTCTACAAAGGAATGTCAATAGCGAGGATAATGGCCACTTTTTTTTCTCCACCTGTGCCTCTGAAAGGCACACACTAACGACTTTTTTCCAGGCGACTGTCGCGCAGCTGGGTGCCCACAACGCATTACCGAAATATTTACGACACCAGTTTGCACTACAGTGACAGTCTCATATAAAATTTTCATAGGTCGAGAATTTGCGTTGCAAATCTGTAGAAACAAAATCTTATAAATATAACAGTGTCCAAAAATATTTGTTGGCATTGTGATACATTCACACATTTACGCATATTTCATAACTCTTAAAGTACGATTCTTTGTTTCCAACATCCTTTTTCACAAGTCAGAGTCCCTAACCACTACTCATTATTCCTTACCTTTTTACACATATACATATTCATCAACACTTCTTCAATATTTCATCATAATAAATACGTATCATAATCAAATACCTAATATAGCATCAGCTTATTGATCATTAACATACCTCAACAGCGTAATATACATTGTCATCATAATAATATCATCATAAAAACTCAGCCAAATCTCAAAAACATCGTAGCTTTCTGCAATAATTTCAAAACCTAAAGAAAATTCTCTGCTCATTTCAATAGTGTCATCTACCTCAAACGTACTTTAAAATCATGATCCCATACCAAATACATCATTCAGAGCTCTCATAGTATCACAATGATTCCGAAAAAATATGAACAGTTCACAAAGTACAGACAAAATACAATTTCATAAGTGTGAAGTTATCCAACTGTGTAATTATGTAAACATCTGTCACTGTTGTAGTAAAATAAATGTTTGTCTCTCTCAGTTAAATGATCTGATAGCTGTGTAATTTATGTGTTAGAGAAATATGGTACCGATGTGTAAAGTTGTATAAGGAAATATCATATTAGCTAGGGCTCCTTGTGCTTGCCAAACACATGGTACACAAAGTAAGCATGTACCCCCCTGAGGATTAATGTAATTATACCCTCAGGTGTTACAGATTGCAGCAATGGAATGAAATGTATCACGGAAAACCTTTGTATCATTGTAATTCAAAAATCTTTAAACATAAATGTTTTAAGTACAAAATTAATCACTCAAATGCGTGTGCTGTAGCGCTAAATGTGCGTCTTGCTGTAAGATAATTCTGTGGAACTGTCGTAGTTATCGTCCTCTGTAAGCAAAGTTCTACTGAAGTCAATGTACTCACCTCCTCATAAACAAAAGTGAAATGCTTTGCGTTTAGATATCTTAGTTATTACGCTTATTGCCGTGATGAAGAAAGTACTGTGCTGTAACGTATTGTTGTGCTATGGAAAAGGCTGTCTCATTGTAGCTATACCACAAAAGTTACTACTAAAACATGTTTTACTTTCCAGAATAATACAGAAAAACTGTGCAGATATAAAACAGAAACACCGCAAAAGCAACATTGTAAATTGTCACACATTAGTAGCGTCGTGATATAATCTTGTGGCTGTCAAAGAAACCAAATGCTAAGTCATCTTTAATCCCACAGAAAGTATTTCAAATAAAGAATGTCTTTTCAAGTAAACCAAAATGTTGCATGAAAATCTCATTAGCAGCGCCGGTATATGTTCTAAGTATGTGAGCCTTATAGTCGTTACGTGATCGTGCAACTAACAAGGAAGAATGTACAAATAACATTGTGTCGTCTATTCACTATAACAATGCATACGTAATTTCTGTTTAAATAAGTTCTCTTGGTTCTTGACTGAATATTTAACTTCAAACATTGCAGATTATCTTTCAATTAACGGTTTTACATGTGAATTGTGGTGTAAACCTTTACTCTTCCTAGTACGCAGAGTTTCAACTTCAACGCAATTATCATGTGGTATACGTCGGATTCTGTAAGGTCCATTGTAAACTAGAAAGAATTTGTGACTCAAGTGTTTCTTCTTATGTGACAATGAATGAGCTTTAATGAGAACTTTCTGACCAATATATAATTTCTTTGCATTTGCTTTACCATGTAGTTTTCTCCTTTTGTCTGCTGCAGATTTTATATTTTTAATAGCCAAATCAATTATTTCTTTGTGTCGAAGTTTACGTGTATTCGGGAAAGGTACAAGTTCTCTGATTCTGTTCGGTGGTTCTTCATTCTTCAGTACAAGAGTAGGTGGTAAAGCAGTGGAGTCATGAGGCATTTCATTCAGCACATTTTGAAATAAGTGTAAATATCTGTCCCAATGCTGATGCTTTCTGTGACAATAAAGTCTGCAAAGCTTATTGATTTCTTTCATAATCCGTTCAGACGGCTTACAATGTGGTGAGTACAATGAAATAAAAACAGGTTTGATTTTATGATTCTGAAGCATGCGTGACCAAACAGGAGATCTGAATTGCGGTCCGTTATCTGAAATGACTTTAGCAACGTGGCCAACTTCACGTAAGAAATTTTTAACAAAGGCGTTGGATACAGATCGTCCAGTGGCTTTACGTAACGGAATGAAAGAAACAAATTTTGAAGTAAGTTCAACTGCGACTAGAACGTACGAAAATCCATTCGATGTTCTGATAAGGGGTCCCAAGAGATCAACAGCAGCAAATTCTTTTAATTTAGAAGGAATGATAAGAAACAACGGAGCACGATGTGAGATAGTAGATGGTTTCGCCTTTTGACAAAGTTTACAAATAGACAAGACTCTTCGAATTCTCTTTTCCATATTGTTAAAATAACAAGTCGTTCGAAGAATATGATAATATTTTCGTGGACCAAAATGTGCGTAGCTGAAATGAATGTACCAAATGAGCTTATTAACAAAATCATCTGGAATGCAAAGTACCCATAGCTTGTCATCAACAGTGCAGCGTTTGAAGAGTATGTTGTTTCTAACCAGATAATAATGCCGAATCTGAGTGTGTGTCTTTTCATGCCATTTACTTTTAATGTCTTTCCAAATCGGATCTTTATCTTGTTCATGATCAATGTCCTTTAAAGATGTGGTGATGAAGTTTTCATAGGCGAATTTCTGAATGTAAAGAATACTGAAATTTTTCTCGAGGTTGCCTTCTGTGTTACTTTTCTCAAGCCCAGCCGGTGCGCGTGACAGTGCGTCCGCAACAATGTTCTCCTTGCTGGGAATGTAGACTATTGTGAAGTGGAATTCTTGCAGAAACAATGCTCAACGTTTTAACCTGTCATAATTTAATTTTGAAGACATAAGAAATTGTAATGCACGATGATCACTGTATACTTTTACGTGCTTACCAGAAAGAAAGAAACGGAATTTGTTAAATGCCCAAACGATAGCTAAAGCTTCTAATTCAGTAACGGAATAATTTTTTTCAGATTTTGTTAGCTCTCGGCTAGCAAAAGAAATGGTTTTCTGAACAGTAGTGTCATTTTCTGTGGCTTCTTTAAGTAAATGGGCAACAAGACCGACTTTAGAAGAATCCGTGCTAAGGCAGAAATCTCGTGACAGATCTGGATGAGCTAGTATTGGCGCGTTAAGTAGCGATTCTTTCAAATAATTGAATTCCAACTGTGCTTGTTCGTCCCAGTTCCAAATAGTATTTTTTCCAGTGAGAGAACAAAGTTTTGGTGTAACAAGAATTTGCATATTCAGAAAACGACGGTAAAAATTTACGAGACCTAGAACACTGCGGACTTGTTTTTTTGTGGATGGAACTGGAATGGCTCTGATTGCTTCTAACTTTTCAGGATCCGGCCGAATACCTTCAGAAGAAATAATATGTCCCAAAAACCTCACCTTTGACCTACCGAATTCAGACTTTTCCAAGTTAACTGTAATTCCAGATTCTGCAAAAATATGTAACACGCTGTTGAGGATGCGATTGTGTTGTTCCCATGTGGCTTCTGCTATCAGAATATCGTCCACATATAAGGTGATGTGACGTTTTAAGAACTCAGGTAATATGGAATTTAGCCCGCGACTGAATGCTGCCGAAGAAATGTTCAAACCAAAAGGAAGTTTCCGAAACTGAAAACAAACGCCGAAACAAAGGAAAGCTGTGTATTTTCTATATTTTGGCTTAAGTTCGATCTGATAAAAGCTGGATCTGAGATCAATAGAAGACAACACTTTTACACCATTAAAATTTTGAAGAAGTTCTTCCAACGTTTGCGGCCTGTCTGTTTCAGGAATTATGATAGTATTGATTTGTCTCGCATCTAAGACAAGCCCGATCGATCAATTTCTCTTCTCAACAACATGTAATGGATTGTTGTATGAGCTTACTGCAGGCTCAATAATGCCCTCGTCAAGCATAGATTCTATTTCTGTTCTAACACGGTCCCTATAATGTGCTGGAATTACGTATGGCCTAACATAAAATTTAGTATGCTCACGAACACGAAATTGGTATTGAAAACCCTTGATTGTTCCTGTTTTGTGAATAAAAAACTGGAATGAGCTTGTAAAATCTCAAAAAGGTATTGCCTATCAGTGTCATTACAATTCTCAATTGTTTGAATTGTATTCTGAATTCACTCATTAGTATCAAATGCGCCATCGATATCATCCCTGTCAGTACTTGCAGGGTGATTGTTAGTGTCAAGTTCCGTCGAAAATTCCGAACTGTTGTCTAACAGGAGGTAAAGCGGATTAATTTCTTCGTCATGGTTTGAGAGCCAATCTTCAAATTTCAAAGCTATTGACTTACCTTCTTTCTCTAAACTTATTTCAGCATCGTGAAAGTTTAAGATTGCTTTGTATTCATTCAAAAAGTCTACTCCCAATATAATTACTGTCGACAACAATGGAACAATAAGAAAGTTCCTAGAGAAGCTGTGGCTTCGACAAAAGAATTCTTAGTTGGTTTGTTGGCGTACATCTACACTTTTACCAAAGATTGCACCTTGTAATTTAATCTTACGTAACGGAAGTGTGGGGCAGTCGTCCGATTTGTTGCATTTGCTAAAGGCTGTTTCACTAATTACTGAAATGGGACTGCCAGAGTCAAGTACTGCCGTAAATTTTACGTCATTTACTGTAATGTGAATCACGGGATATGCAATGTTATTATGTTTTACGTCGTGTTCCTGGAGTAAGATGTCCCTAATGTCTTCCATTTTTACGTAATTATTAGCTACGGCAGCTGTGTCATCAGTTTCATAAGTATGTTTTGTGGCTGCCAGCGGTATGAGCCTATTGTGTCTTTGTTGGCGTGCGACGTTATTGGGATTTGGAGACCTAACTTCTACAAATTCACCTTGTCGAGAGCGCCCTGCCCTGTTTGAATCCCGCCAGTTCTGATGAAATTCAGGTCTGTTGTTTTGTCGGTAGTTTACATAGTTTCTTTTTTGTCAGTCATGTGATGGAGAATTTCTCCCGGAATCATAACTGCGCGGTGGACCGTTGCGTCTGATGCTATTCTGTCTCCCTTGATAATAATTATTTTGGTTCCCATATTGTCTGTTTCTCTGGTTATCTCTGTGATATTCAATACTATGGAAATGCTATCTTTTTCTGTAACTTTTATTCTGCCAATGGTTGTCATACGGGTGGTGTCTGTTTTGGTCACGATTTACGTTGTAAGAATAGCCTTGTCATGTCCAGTTATTATTTCTTCCCTCACGGAATTGTGACGGATGTGACCTGTAATTGTTGTTCCTGTTTTCGTGTCCTGCGATTGTCAGTGTCGATTTCCAATTCTTTTAAGAGTCCCTGAAAAGCTTCAATGTCGTCTTTGCAACGTCCTGTCCTGTCGTAAATGTTCAGGCAATTTGATTAAGCAAATGCGGATGAGTTCTCAGGGGCTGTAAGAGCAGGTTCGAATCCTGGCAGGGTCGCCATATGAAACGTCCCCTTAGAAAAATTAATGAATTACTGTGCTGATAAACCTCTTACATTATTTGATTTTCAAACAGCTGAGCAAAACTGAACGTACTCAGACAGTACTCTCTTTACTTATTCTGATCAACCCTAAACTGACACACAATATTTTTAGCGCAACGCAATCTGACTTTCAAAAAGAATGGCTCTGACTAACATTAACCTATACGATTCACAAATCACTTACCTCACAAAAATCTTCGTTACTCGAACTACTGCAATACAGCGAGCGCCACTACTGCCAGCTAAATAAAAGATTCAAACTACCGAAGGCACCAACTACTGATAGGCATAGTTAGCAAATGAAAGATTTTAATATAGAACAAACAATGTATTAACCTTAATAGTGTTCAAAAGTGGTAATATATACAGGGTGAGTCACCTAACGTTACCGCTGGATATATTTCGTAAACCACATCAAATACTGACGAACCGATTCCACAGACCGAACGTGAGGAGAGGGGCTAGTGTAATTGTTTAATGCAAACCATAAAAAATGCACGGAAGTATTTTTTTTAACACAAACCTACGTTTTTTAAAATGGAACCACGTTAGTTTTGTTAGCACATCTGAACATATAAACAAATACGTAATCAGTGCCGTTTGTTGTATTGTAAAATGTTAATTACATCCAGAGATATTGTAATCTAAAGTTGACGCTTGAAACCTCCGACGTTCAGTTGCGTGTTGTAACAAACACGGGCCACGGTCGGCGAGCAGCATCTGCAGGGACATGTTTACGATGACGACCGTGTTTAGACGTGTGGCTGTAGTGCACTGTTGTGGTTTGGTCTAGCTGTCGCAGTGTCCGCATGTAGCGCTTGCTGCTATTGTTAGTCTGCATTCGTCTCCGCACGCAGACCAACTGTAGTACACCGTGTTACCAGACGTCTGTCATAGTGTAGTGTTGTAGGAACTGTGACCATGGTGTATTCAAACTCTGAAAAGGCGGAGATGATACTCATCTATGGCGAGTGTCGACGAATTGCAGCTGAAGCCTGCAGGGTGTATGCAGAACGGTACCCGGACAGAGAGCATCCAATGTGCCGCACATTGCAAAACATCTACCGCCAACTGTATGCAACGGGTATGGTCGTAGCACGCAAACTGGTCCGTAACAGGCCCGTCACAGGATAAGCGGGTGCAGTTGGTGTGTTAGCTGCTGTTGCCATGAACCCACACATGAGTACACGGAACATTGCGAGAGCCGGTGGACTGAGTCAAAATAGTGTCATGCGCATACTGCATCGTCACCACTTTCAATCGTTTCATGTGTCGCTACATCAGCAATTACATGGTGATGACTTTAATCATTGAGTGCAATTCTGTCAATGGGCATTAACAGAGAATGTGTTGCAGTTTTGCCTGTTTACCGATGAAGCGGGTTTCACAAACCACGGGGCAGTGAATCTACGGAACATGCATTACTGGTCCGTGGTCAATCCTCGCTGGCTCAGACAGGTAGAGCGACAGCGACCATGGACTGTAAATGCATGGTACGGAATCATTGGCGACCACCTCATTGGTCCTCACTTCATTGCAGGGGCCCAAACAGCTGCAACATGCATCGCGTTTCTACAGAATGATCTGCCAACGTTGCTCGAAAATGTCCCACTGGAAACATGTCGACGTATGTGGTATCAGCATGATGGTACACCTGCACATTCCGGAATTAACACTAGGCTGACCCTTGACAGGATGTTCTAGGGCGTTTCATAGGACGTGGAGGACGCATAAATTGGCCAGCCCTGTTCTCCTGATCTTCTGGACTTCTTTCTGTGGGGTACGTTAAAGGAGAATGTGTACCGTGATGTGCCTACAACCCCAGGGGATATGAAACAACATATTGTGGCAGCCTGCAGCGACATTACACCAGATCAAATGATGGCCACCACATTGAACATCTGTAGGCCTGACATGTCGGGACACACTCTATTCCACTCCGTAATTGAAAACAGAAACCACGTGTGTACGTGTACCTCACCCCTCATGGTAATGTACATTGCGTCAGTGAAAAAGACCAATAAAAAGGTGTTAGCATGTGGACATAATGTGCTGTTCCAGTCTCTTCTGTACCTAAGGACCATCACCGTTCCCTTTGGATCCCTATGTAATTCGGTGCTCTCCAATACACACGACAGCGGAGGAGTGGTACTCAAGCGTCAACTTTAGGTTACAATATCTCCGGATGTAATTAACAATTTACAATGCAACAAACGGCACTGTTTACGTATTTGTTTATATGTTCAGATGTGCTAACAAAACTAACGTGGTTCCATTTAAAAAAACGGAGGTTTGTGTTAAAAAACATACTTCCGTGCATTTTTTATGGTTTGCATTAACCAGTTACACTAGCCCCTCTCCTCACGTTCGTTCTGTGGAATCGATTCGTCAGTATTTGATGTGGTTTACGAAATATATCCAGCGGTAATGTTAGGTGACTCACCCTGTATATCAGTCCATGATATCCAATATTACAAATTTACTCTTTCTGATGGACACACGTCCAGATCGTCCGCTCTCAAAATTCCGCCATCTCTCTCCCCACATCCACCACTACTGGCGGCTCACCTCCCACTGCGCAACGCTACGCGCTGTTAACAGCCAACTGCCCAACACTACAATAGCCAACAACAATGCAAACCAGCCACAGACTGCACACAGCACAGCCAGTGATTTTTATACAGAGCGCTATGTGGCGTTACCAATATAGAAACCCAATCAGCCTACTTACAGTACGTTAATGTTATTCTCACATATCTCTGATACTTGACAAAGTGTCTATACATTTATCTTCATGGCTATGTACATGAATATGATGATCTTACTATGCGCAGACTGAAACTTGACTATAGACTAATGCAGACTGGCTAATCGGAGGTCTGTACACTCGTTATAATACCTTGCGCGTTCAGGTATCACTGCGCGAGTGTGATCCAAGAGGAGAAAAGGTTCTACGTTAGCAGCAATCTCATTGGCTGCATTACATATTAATACGTGGATCGGCGGAAGCAGAATTTTGTCCGTCTCTAAGGCAGCGCCATCTCGTAGTGCGGAGATGGACGAGCGGTGTGCCTGTGCTGTTGTGCTTAGCGGGGCGCGCTCTAGTGAGAAAGTTGTGTACGCGCTGACTACGCGGAACTATGTACACAACAGAGAGCAAATGAAGGCCTAGGTGAACACAGGCCTCCGTACGAAGCCAAGGTGGTCAAGGGTTTACAACCACTGGGAAAGTTGCAAGAAGCATGAAGTTATGCTCCTGGAGCAAGAGCCGAAAGCGAACTCCAGGAGGTAACAGTGAAGAGGTACCTGCTCCATACTGGCGATCAAAGGAGTCGTCAAAGAAGGAGGCATAGGATGGATGGCCACGCATGGCAGACAAACAGATACATATCTGCTGAGGAGAAAGTCACAGCAGTAGGTCAGTGGTAGTTCAGCAGCTTCTGCATACTGACTCTCAACTGGGCTAGTGTAAAAGGCGCCAGTGGCCAAACTAATGCCACGATGGTGGACAGTTTTGAGATGACATAAGAGGGACGGACATGCAGATGCTTAAACGAAACACCCTTAGTCTAGTTTCGAACAGACAAGGGCCCAGTACGAACAGAGGGGTGTCGTTTGATCTGTTCCTCAGGAAGTCCCACTCAGGACATGTAGGACACTGAGGGGCTGCATACAGCAGGCTGCCAGCTAAGACACGTGGGAGGACCTAGAAAGTTTCCTATCGAACATGAGCCATAGGAATTTCGTAGTTTCAATGAACGGAAGAGCAACATGCCAAGAAGTAAAGTCGGTCGAAGAAACCAATTGTGCTGCGAGAAATTCATACAAACTGTTACGTCAGTGGAGAAACGAAAGCCATTGTCGATGCTCCATGAGTAAAGACGATCGGACACCGTTGAAGATGCCGCTCAATGAGACAGGTCCGTGAAGAAATGCAATAGATGGCAAAAGGGAGCCGGAGATGCCCGGTGGGAGACACACCATTATATGGTTAATGGCGATGGCAAAGAGGACGACGCTGAGGACGGAACCCTGAGGCAAGCCGTTTTCGTGTATAAAGGTGTCTGACAGGACAAAACCCACACATACCTTGAAAACTCGGTCTCTTAAAAATTCCTGAAGGAAACGGGGCAGGCGGCCACGGAAGCCCGACGTGTAGAGAGTTCGGAGGATGCCAGTCCTCCAACTAGGGTCGTACGCTTTCTCCAAATCGAGAAACACGGCCACAGTCTGGGACTTCCGCTGAAAACCATTCATGACATGGGTGGACAAAGTGAGGAGAAGAACGGCGTGCTCGAAATTCACACTGTGCAGTGGTTAGTAAATTGTGAGACTCGAGCCACCATACCAGCCGGGCATGAATCATATTGTCCATCATATTGCAAACGGAGCTGGTGAAAGAAAGGGGCGGTAGCTAGAAGGAAAGTGTTCGTACTAACCGGGCTTAGGTATTTAGGTATGGGTATGACAGTGGCTTCACGCCAGCGTCTGGAAAACATGCCCTCTGCCCAGATGCGGTTTTTTTTATTTTTATTTTTTTATTCACTATGGGACTTAACATCGGAGGTCATCAGTCCCCTAGAACTTAGAACTATTTAAACCTAACTAACCTAAGGACATCACACACATCCATGCCCGAGGCAGGATTCGAACCTGCGACCGCAGCGGTCGCGCGGACCAGACTGAAGCGCCTAGAACCGGATGCGGTTGTACATATGAAGCAGAAAGTGCTTGCCTGCAAGAGAGAGGTGCTGCAACATATGAATGTGAACAACGTCTGGCCCTGGGGCGGAGGATCGGATTGAAGTGAGAGCATGTTCTACCTCCCCCATAGTAAAGGCGGCATTGTAACATTCACTATTCTGAGAAGACATGGATATCGCCCAAGTCTCCTCCACTCACTTCCTTTGGAGGAAGGCAGGGTGATAGTTGCAGCAGCTCGAAATCTCCGCAGAAAGGCGGCCCAAGGTGTTGGAGACAGATATAGGGTCCACGGTGACATCGTTTGCTACTGTCAGGCGGGAAATTGGTGAATGGACCTTGGTCCCAGAGACCCGTCGGAGGTTGGCCCACATGACGAAGAGGGAGTGGAACTGTTAAAAGAACTAGTGAATGAAATCCAGCTAGCTTTTTTGCTATCCTGAAGAATGCAACGACAATGTGCACGAAACTGTTTATAATGAATGCAAGTTGCCGTCGTAGGATGACGGTTAAAAACGCGGAAAGCACGTCTCTGCGCGCGTATTGCGTCGCGACACGTCTCAGTCCACCAAGGGACCGGGACACGGCGTGGTAAAGAGGAAGTGCGAGAAATGGAACGTCCTGCCGTGGAAAGGATAATGTTTGTAAGGTATTCTGCTTGGTCATCACAACTAGGGAAATGTTGTTCGTCTAAGTTCGTCAGGGTGGAATTCAAATGGCTCTGAGCACTATGGGACTTAACATCTATGGTCATCAGTCCCCTAGAACTTAGAACTACTTAAACCTAACTAACCTAAGGACAGCACACAACACCCAGCCATCACGAGGCAGAGAAAATCCCTGACCCCGCCGGGAATCGAACCCGGGAACCCGGGCGTGGGAAGCGAGAACGCTACCGCACGAGTCAGGGTGGAGAAAGGCCTCCCGTCGACCTTTGTAAGCTGCCATTTTGGTGTGCACTGTGAGGTAGGAGTCAGCAAACGGGTAGCACACGTGAAATGGTCGCTCGAGTATGTGTCGAAGAGAATGGACCACTCAAGACGATGAGCAAGCTGGGCAGTGCAGAAAGATAGGCCCAAATGGGAATAGGTGTGTGTGGAATCTGAAAGTAACAAGGGTGCTCCTGTGTTAAGGTAGAAGAGGTTAAGTTGATTGAGAAGATCAGACAAGAGGACACCTCTCGGACAGGTTCTGGGAGAACCCCAAAGAGGGTGATGCGCCTTAGAGTCACTGAGCAGCAGAAAGGGATGAGGTAGCTGCTCAATAAGCTGGAGGAAGTCTGCCCTGATGACATCATATAACGGAGGGATGTAAACAGTACAAGGGGAAAGGTCAAGTGAGGAAGGAAAAAAATATCAACGGTCAAAGTGGTCGCAATTTTGTTTCCAGACGGCAGTGAACAAGTCGACACTGCGATTCTAAGAGCAGCTGTAAATCCTCTGTGTTGGTTTGAAGACCGTGAATGTTCCGTTGGAGGAAAGTCACGACGAGGAAAAAATGAAGGGGCGCCACCTTCGCGGCTGCCAAGTGCCAGCCATCGAAGACTCGCTGCTACAGGACACAGAGACGGCAGGATCCTGCTCCGTGAGGTCTACAGAAGCGTGGCATTCTCCTTCTGTCGGCCTGCAGAGTCCAGGACAGAGAAACGGTTGGTGGTGTACACCAACGACATTATGGTCGGCTGGGCGAGGGTATGACGTGGCGACACCGTCGAAGAGGATCACCGAGTCAGGGAGCAGAAGACAGTTTGCCTTTGTTTGACTTCTTGGAACCTTTACGGTCGCCAGAGGAAGACTCAGATGATTGTTGGCTGGAGGGACGAAGGAAGTCTTCATGGGAGAATTCCCTCTGTCCTTTCAGCCTGCCGGTCGTTTAGCTGGTGAGGCGAAAGTTTGGTAGCGTGTTGCACAGCTGGAGCAGGAGACGGGGACAGTACCATGACGCTGGGCGATTTCACAACCACAGTGCTAAATTTGAGGTAGCATGTCTGTGTGGCCACTCCTTCGTGGAGCGAGATGTAGCAAGAACACTACTGTAAGTGCCAGATGGTAGAACGCAGGGTTTCCGTTTAGCCAGCAACTTGCGAACGACTGAGTAAGGCACTTTTTCCTTCAATCCGATCAACAGCCCACTCATCGAGATGTCGGGACACGCGCGGGAGGCGGCGGCATGGTCGCCATTGCAGTTGGTACGGCGGGAAGAGGGTGGCACACAATCGCCCTCATGATCATCAATACCACAGGATACACAGTTGGCTGGGTGTCGACAGGACTCTCGAGTGTGGTTGTAATGATGACACTGGTAGCCCACATTGGGTTCGGAAAATACAGTCTGACTGTGTTAACTTCATAACATGCTTTGATCTTTGACAGAAGAACCACTCTACAAAAGTGAGAGAGTGCATGTGGGCACTAAGGAGATACCTACTTTCTTCAGCACTCAATGGACTGCTATGACGACCTGATCAGAGAGGTACGTTTGGATTTCTGCCTTGGTCATACCATCGAGCAGCCAAGTGTAAATAACCCCAAGTGAAGAATTTAGCGTTTGATGGGCTTGACACGAACAGGATAGCCACGGAGGAGTGAAGCTGCAAGCAGTTGTTGTGCTTGAGGATAGGAAGTAGTCTCCAAAAACAAAGTGCCATCGAGTAAACGAGACCAGGAATTCACAGGGCCAGCAATTGCATCAATACCTTTCTGAATAATAAACGGATTTACCATTGCAAAGCACTAAATGTCCTCAGGTCACATCTCCCAAACACCTGACACAGGGACCAGTCGGCAATTTGGGAAGATAGCAGGTCAGACAATCACCCCTTCCTGGGCCTGCCCTGTACCAGGGGTATGTGCGTCAGGAGCGCACAGGGAGGAAGAAGAAAAAGAGGAACCTGAAACGCTGAAGTGGAGGAACGACAGAAGAAGGTGAACGAAGAAAGAAAAAAAGGAACGAAAAACAGAGGTGAGTATTCTGATACTGACTACGGAAAATGCAGAATACTTTTCCAAAAACAGCCCAGACAAGTTCCCCAAAGGAGGGGAGAAAGAACACCAAGAGGATAGACATGCAGCATGGAAGGAAAAAGATGATGCAAAGGCAGGGGCCCAGTGGCAGCCGAGCACGAATTCCCCAAAGGGCCACTGCCTCTGAGAAATAATGAATTGCTTGTATTATGTTTTATCTAAGTCCATTTACGGTGTATTTGCAGCGTACCAATTATTAATTTCAACAAAATTTTATTCAGTTTTTGAAATATTGAAGTTTCTCCGTTTTGCTTGATTATAACACTTGCATCTTAATTAAAGACAACTATTTAACCTTCTTGCAAATTCCAGTGGCAGTACATTACCATATAGTATAACTACAACTATAATAAGAGTGGGGCCAACATCAAAATGTGAAAACTGCCAAGTTTTATCGTGGATCGGAGCCCACTTTAAACTGTTGGTCTGTTCTGTAACTATGTAAGTCATTTGAAAGATCAAAAGAAAACAAAGGAATACCACTTCCAGTCGGACCATGCTATTAAAACACTGTGGTGTTCAAACTTTCGGTTAAACCTCATATTTGCAACAGCCGTAATATTCTCATTACACGACAAAGAACCTCACGACTATGCTTATCAATTAAAAACTGTTACCAAAACTGTAACAAATCCAAGTGTGCTAAACAAATAATCGGCAACTTTCGGAGGTTGATGGTAGTGGCGCATTCACACGACAAGTAAAGAAGAAACCAGTAATCATTGCGTTTTATCAGCTGGAGTAAATGAGTGAAGTTCCGCTCGCACAAAGGATAGCTTTAGCAGTATTGTTGCTACTATAAGGATCTATTACAATCGTGAACACTGGATTATTCAAATGGTTCAAATGGTTCTGAGCACTATGGGACTTAACATCTGATGTCATCAGTCCCCTAGAACGTAGAACTACTTAAACCTAACTAACCTAAGGACATCACACACATCCATGCCCGAGGCAGGATTCGAACTTGCGACCGCAGCGGTCGCGCGGTCCAGACTGAAGTGCCTAGAACCGTTCGGCCACAGCGGCCGGCCTGGATTATTCATTTGCGCCCTTACCCGCCCAGATAGTCACGCGTGTTAGCACGTCACTTCCGGGATTCGGGGAGACGCTGCGTTCCTGGATCGAATCCGCCTGCCGGCTTAACAACAGCTGGAACGTCGGCAAGTCTGACTGGTTTTTAAGCAGTATCGCACATCCGACTAGGTGAATACCGGGATGGTACCCACGTCTTACCTCAGTTACACGATTCGCGAACACTTAGAAAACATTGTCACATTGTCAGATGGGATGCGTACAGACGGGCACACAATTCCGTCCCGAACGGGGGTTGGGTGGGAGCAGAGAGAAGAGGGGGTGGCTCTGAGCACTATGGGACTCAACTGCTGTGGTCATAAGTCCCCTAGAACTTAGAACTAATTAAACCTAACTAACCTAAGGACAACACACACATCCATGCCCGAGGCAGGATTCGAACCTGCGACCGTAGCAGTCGCACGGTTCCGGACTGCGCGCCTAGGAAGAGGGGGTGGATTCAACAGGAAGGGCATCTGGCGACCCTGTACAACTAACACTGCCAAATCTAGATTAGCCCTCTACAGCCCCATGTGACTTCGAAGCCACATACCAGTTTTGTAGTTATTTTCTATACGTCTCTAAATATACACAGCCTTTATCGAGTTATGTAACATCAAAGTTTAAATACGGCAACACTTTTCAGCTGTTGGTGCCTTATTTAGTTATCGCTTATGGAACAGATGCCACAGCTTATCCAGTGTGAAGCACATGGTGAAATGTCTACTGAGCTGTTACTTGACTACTTGTTTTCGTGTTTATTTTGTGTGTCATAAGAAGGGAAACTATTAGTGATATTCTGTGAGTATCCTAATCAACTCATATTCCAAATAATTGCAATTATTCTCATTTTTTTAAAGCTCTTACTTAAATACTTGCTTTGTGACTAGTTGCACTAGGCAGCTATGGTATGTCATAAGCAACCATCTACTTAACTCTCATACTTTTATTTTCAATGCCGCAAACATGAATCCTGGCATTTTTCATGGTAGAAGGAAGAGAAAAATAACACACACTGATGGCTCAGTGCTAGCATCAAACAGTAACGACGAAACACAAATTCTGACGATACCGAATATTACAGTTTCTGACACTGATGATGGATCATTTTATAATGAAGAGTGAGCAGATTTTCCTGGCAGAGATTGTGAATCATGCGGCTATGATAAGGAAGCAAGCATTTTGCAGTTGGAATTTGATACTGATGTACTTAATGAGTGGGATATGTATAATGAAGATAATGAAGAACACACTGATATCGAAATCTGCATCTGGAAACGAATTAGAAATACAATTGCGAAACTTTTACAGCCTTGGAAAGGAAGTTTACATTAGTTTACATGAAAATAAATTACGTCACTCATTAGATCATTGTTGATCAGTTTACTCCGAAGTCAGAAACTGATTTTTAGAATACCAAAATTCGAATTTATGGATAACTAATGTATTTAGCGTTTCTTATTCAGAAAATATTTTTTTTTTATCAGAATAAAAAAATTAAGATCATGAAGGGTTAACATAGCAATCCCGTGGTGGCACGTGATAATGTCAGGAAAAAGAAGAAGATTTCATTTATGCCCTTCAGTATTAGCAAATGATCAGTTACGGCGGTGAACTTAAACGCCATATAAGCGCGTGTTTACGCCCACGTACAGACCTACGCTGCTCGAGATAACCTGTCATCTCTGCCGGCGCATCAAACCCCAGGGCCCACGTAAGCGTAAACGGAGCCGACGCCGAGATAGACAAAAGAACACAGCGTCTGACGTTGCAACCTCTGGCCCGCAGTTTGCTCTACTGGCGGTGGAGCCGGGATAAGTCGTTAAGCGTGCTTGTTTATACTTTGCACGCGTTGCAAATACACTAAGCGAGCAAACAAAAGGTGCGCAGAGTAACACGAGCCGCGTCTCGCGTTTATTTCTGCCTCAAAAGTCTAACTGCTAGCCACTGAGAATAAAGCCACACCGTTTTTCTAGTCTTGTGAAATCGCAGGCTTCGTCTTGATATCAATGCCTTTTGTTTTTGTAATCTAGGTACAGATTATAAAAGCTGTTTGTATCGTACGGTTCATCGCTAACGGAAATTCATCCAAAGTTGGGGAAGGTTAATACTGTGTGTGTCCCTCATCCTTTTTATTGTTCAGGGTGAATTGCCACTTTTCGGACCCTTGAGATATTTTATCTTCCCTAAATTACTTTGCAACTCCTATTGATCTTTTGTTGATTTGAGAAGGTAAGCTGCGGCATTACCAGAGAAAAATCTAAGAAGGCTCCATACGTTATTTCCTAAGCATTTACATTGACGAAAAAGGGAAGTTTTTCCCCAATAAAGCTCCAATCCGATACCGTCACACTCTGCGAATACGCTCTAAAACAAACAAAACGACGCACCATGAAGGTATTATCCGATTGGGACGAAAATCGGTAGATGCGGTGTACATGTACTAACAAATTATTATAATTTCAGAAAAATTTGGTGATTTATTCAAGAGAGAACAAAGTCAGTAACGCTTTGGTCCACCTCTGGCCCTTACGCAAGCAGTTATTCGGCTTTGCACTGACTGATATATTATAAGAAGATAGTAACTGTTCTCGGAAGAACAGATACTATTGATGACCGTGCCGCTTCTCTAGAATAAATGATAATTAATTGAAACCCTCAGCTGCCTACACGTGTTGTTGATAAACCTCGATGGGGGACAGCTGAAAATGTGTGCTCCTGCTTACATGGCAGACGCTCTATCCATCTGAGCCTCGATGTCCTCATCCAGGAATATCAAAAGCACCTGTCGGCAGCTGAGGGTTTCAATTAATTATCATTTATTCCAGAGAAGCTGCACGGTCATCGATGGTATCTGTTCTTCCGAGAGCGGTTACTATCTTCATATATAGTTAAAGGCTACCCAGCCACTGACCTTCGTCTGCGCGAACTCTTACGGAAATCGTCACCTTAGTGTGCGTGAGTAATGAGTGGCTGAGCAAATATCTATTAGGTACACTACGTATGTACATCCTGGACTCGGGTAGGCGCGCCGGACCCGGATCGAATCCGCCCGGCAGATTAAACGATGACGGCCAATGTACTGGCCAGCCTGAATGTGGTTTATAGGCGGTTTTCCACATCGTAATAGGTGAATACCGGGCTGGTCCCCTCGTCCCGCCTCAGTTACACGACTCCCGGACATTTGCAACACATTCACAATATTTCACGATTTACACTAGACGCAGACAGCTGGGGTACACTAACTCTGTCCTGGGGGGTATGGGGTGGCGGCAGGAAGGGCATCCGGCCACCCCTTAAAATTAACCATGCCAAATCCGTCCTTAACCCTGACGATCTTGCGCACAATGGCTGTAGCGAAAGAAAGAAAGAAAAGAACATTACGTATGTACATTGTGGACAGTTGGGAATGTGGGTCTCACGAGAAGCGTGCAAGGGATAAGGCCCTGCAATCGCGCTATTCATCTGTGTTCTTGGTGGCTCAGATGGATAGAGCGTCTACCATGTAATCAGGAGATTCCGGGTTCGAGTCCCAGTAGGGGCACACATTTTCAGCTGTCCCCATCGTGGTATATCAATAACACCTGTCGGCAGCTGAGGGTTTCAATTAATTATCACTGATTGATATAGTTATTCTATGTCTTCCTGAGGGATACCGTGCCAAATTCTGTCCAGTTGGCGAGTTAGATCGTCAAAATCCCGAGCTGATTGGAGGGGCCTGCCCATACTGCTCCAGACGTTATCAATCTGGGAGAAATCTGGTGACCTGCTGGCCAAGGTAGGGTTTGGTAAGCACGCAAACCAGCAGTAGAAATTATAGCCGTCTGTGGCCGCGTATTATCTTGCTGAAATGTAAGTCCAGGGTGGCTTGCCATCAAGGGCAACAAAACGGGGTGTACACATACCGCAGCGCTGTAAAGGGGCCGCGGATGGCGCCAGAGACGTCTTGCTATGAAATAAAATGGCACACCGGACCATCACTTCTGATTGTCGGCAACAGTCAGGCTGGTATCCTCCCGCTGTTCGTGGCGTCTCCAGACACGGCTTCGCTTGTCATTGGTGCTCATTTGGAAGCGGTACTCGACACTGGAGACAATTCTATTCCAATCAATGAGATTCCAGGTCGGATGTGCCCGACACCATTGCAAACGGGTTTGTTGGCGTTCAGAGCTCAATGGCAGCCGGCGCAAGAGGGCGCCGTGATCCCAGCCCCCTTTCTGTGTGCCGCCTATGATTGATCATTGTGGCTAATGAAGCAACAGCTACACGTCAGATCGATGACAATGATGACTCCTCGACTCTGAGTGCCTCTCTGACGATTGTTCGATCCTAACGTTCTGTCGTCTGTCTAAGTCGACCACTTCCTTCTTGACGCTGTGGTCGGCCATGGTTCACCCATTCCTGCCAACATAGTCGAATAGTGGCATCTCTCCTATTCAAATGTCTAGCGATTCGTCGGTTACCACCGGCTTCTTTTGGCCCAACTACACATCCTCCCTCAAATGTTGGGATCTGCGTATATTGTTCATGCGTCTCTCTATGTGGCATCCAACTGAGTACACAGAGTGAAATTCGCAAAGACTTTATGCCCTGGTATTGTCATGCCACCTGTTTACTATTCTTGTCAGCTGCGCGGTGAAATTGTTCTGCAACGTCATACAATCATCCAAAGGCCACAAAGTCTACAGTTTTGAATTTTCCGAGGGTATGTCCATCACTTAGCGAGTATAGAATGATCTGAAGTATCATTCCTTTCTGATCTGACGTCCATCATCAACACTGGGATAAGGTGTGGCCCCTACAGGGTCGAATACACTCTTGTATTCCGCGCAGCATTGAAGAATATAGCCTCCGGATGTCATATGGATCAGTTTGTTCCAACATCTGAAATACATGCTTCCCTTCGTATCTCTGCCATTTCTGTGGGTGACAAGTAAGGAGACCAGGGACGGCTGTCAAGGATTCGTACACTCCTCAAGGTGTGATCAGCAGTATGGGCTCTTGCATTATCCTGCAGGAATATCTAATTTGATATTCTCATCGTAGATGGTTTGGCAACAGAGTTCACCATTATTGCCAGATATTGGCTAGCATTCAGTCTAACTACAACAAAACTGTTAATAGTTTCGTGGCCACTTGTTGAAAAATTGTCTGTTGGCTTCTGTCTCGGGCTCTTTGGCCGATGTTTGTTTGGTAATTTTTCCGGCATTGTCAAAGCTTCATTGCTGGTGGTAGACTGAAGTCGACCTCGCGACCGAAGAACCCTAGACAGAAGCCAACAGCCCATTTTTCTAACTGCAACAATTACCAAATCAGTCCTGTTGTCATATCTACCACGTCTCCACACCTTCCTCAATGTCTGAAGTATGGTAATGCGCTGCATGTGCATGTTCTCTGACCCTGATGTGTTGTAAGCCGGCCGAAGTGGCCGTGCGGTTAAAGGCGCTGCAGTCTGGAACCGCAAGACCGCTACGGTCGCAGGTTCGAATCCTGCCTCGGGCATGGATGTTTGTGATGTCCTTAGGTTAGTTAGGTTTAACTAGTTCTAAGTTCTAGGGGACTAATGACCTCAGAAGTTGAGTCCCATAGTGCTCAGAGCCATTTGAACCATTTGATGTGTTGTAATCTCCATATGAAAAATAATGTTACACATGCCCCAAGAGCCATAATGCACTCACACCATTCGTCATACGTATGAATCGCTTTTTTCTGTACTGAAAGTAAGCGCTCATAAGAATAAAATTTTAAACAGCGTAAATATTAAATTTGGATCAAAGATGACTACAACCTTCATCTGTAGTGGTACGCCGGCCGGTGTGACCGAGCGGTTCTAGGCGCTTCAGTCTGGAACCGCGCGACCACTACGGTCGCAGGTTCGAATCCTGCCCCGGGCATGGATGTGTGTGATGTCCTTAGGTTAGTTAGGTTTAACTAGTTCTATGTTCTAGGCGACTGATGACCTCAGATGTTAAGTTCCATAGTGCTCAGAGCCATTTGAACCATTTGTAATGGTACAAAAGCTTGGCGTGCAAGGTGTCGACGCATACGAAATAAAGGCGACAGCTAAGAAGTTCACGTGAGCTATACGGTGTGTTAATGACGTCGCACTGCCATCAAATTTCATCACAATTCTGCTCAACACCACCGCGGACGGGTCGCACGATGAGAAGGTCACTACAGCCCCTCTTCTCCACTTGTTAGCCCTTCTTTTGGCGTCTTTGCGGTGGAGATCAGAACTGCGACATACAGCGTTGAAATCACGCGGTTTTCGAGTGGGTAGCCGAGCAAACGAATTCAGACAAAACATTTCAAACAAACCGCCTCTCAGAACTGACACGTAAAGGCCTCAGGGAGTGGTGTGAAGGGCGTCAATGACGTTTTCGGCTACGAATCAACGCCCCTCGAAAAGCGAAGGTTTCATTTATTCCCTTAATGCCACCCCCCGAGGCCTTTTCGTGTCGATTCTGAGCGCGGCGATTTGCCTGAAATGTTTTGCTCGGCCACCCATACGATACATTATTTCAACGCTGGGTGTACGCGGTTCTGATCTCCATCACAGAGACGTCAAAAGAGGGGGTGAAATGAACAGGTGTCACGCACACGATGGCCTTGGGTAGAATTGTGGTGAAGTTTAGTGGTAAGGTGACATCATTAACCCACCTTACAGCTCTCGTAACCTTCTTAAAAAATTGTAAATTTGTGGTAAGATCTTATGGGGCCGAACTGCTTAGGTCATCGGTCCCTAAGCTTACAAACTACTTAATCTAACTTAAACTAACTTACGCTATGGACAACACACACACACACACACACACACACACACACACACACACACACACACACACACACACACGCCCGAGGGAGGACTCGAACCTCCGTCGAGGGCAGCCGCGCGGACCGTGACAATACGCCTATACGGCTATCCCGCGCGGCGTAATCTTCTTAACAGTGGCCTTACTTTCGCATGTTTGACATCTTGATGTTTGAAGCGTCGCCGAATCCGAGGATGACGTCGCAGAACGCCTCGGTTTTGCACCATTACAGAAAAAGTTTGTAGACACACAGAAAAAGTTTGTAGACACCTTGAGACAAATTTCAAACTTACGCGTCGCAATCGAAGGCAATTACGAGGTTTCGAAGAAATGATCCTTTAATTTTGTTGCATAGTGTACATCAAGAATAGAAAGGCATATCACACTTCCTTAAAATATAATTTCCGTATCACTATAAATAGATGCTATGAACTTCCTCACAGGAAAAAAAAATGGCTCTGAGCACTACGGGGCTTAACATCTGAGGTCATCAGTCCCCTAGAACTTAGAACTACTTAAACCTTAGGACATCACACACATCCATGCCCGAGGCAGGATTCGAACCTGCGACCGCAGTGTTCTCGCGGTTCCAGACTGAAGCGCCTTGAACCGCTCGGACACACCGGCCGGCCCTCACAGGAAATCACACAGCCAGTTACAGAGCTCACAATCTGATTAAATGTTGTTAATAGCAATGGTCTTCGCATATGCTTTTTGGGAATCTATGTAATCACCCTGAGATCCCCTGTCGATAACGTTGATTACCTTGCGTGAAAAGAGCTGTTTTATGCAAGAATGGTATCTTCAGATTCTCTGTTAATTATGTGGCAACAGTCCGTTCCCTTCAGGGTGTGTCACAGTGTGTGAACAGCGCACAACACGCACTGTGAACTACAAAAAGGTTAAAACAGCGACTAAGTTTAAACGTTTTTCTAGTTGCGCGTACAGCTTGGAGCTTTTGTCTGCTTCTAAGATAGGCTCAAGCAGCAAATCATCCATTGTTTCGTTGCTGAGAGCTGATGCTCCTAATATGCCCCACTAGTACTGAAACATTAAACAGTACAAACGTGGATGAAAGGAACTACTCGTCTTACAATGTACTCGCGAAAACGCAAAAAAATAGACACCAATTTAGGCGGAAGCGATACCTCGTACTGCCAGGGATTTTTCCTTTGTGGGAGGAATGGAAAGTGGTGCAATCAGCCTCGTGATGCCGACTGAGCAGCTACATAATCGAGTACTAGCGGCTCCGTGATACGGAAACTGACAACGGTAGGGAGAGTTGTGCGCTGACCCCGCGACCCTTCATACTGCAGCCAATGTTGCCATTGGTAGAGGTTGACACGGTGGTGGGTCGGTACCAATGTACCTGCCAAGTACCGTAGACAGTGTCTACGTTTACCTTTACTGCACACGAATGGGCAGAAAGAAGATCTAAAGAAGAGTGGCGCAATTTGTCACTGGTCCGCTTGCACACGGAAGTGTGTCAAGATCATCAAACTTCCAATGGCAGGTGGCACAATAGAAGCATTGAGCATCACGGAGAGGTTTACGGTTAAAATTCAGAGACTGTATCCTTCAAGGTCAGGCAACATTTGAGGTGCGTTCAGTATGTAATACAAAATATTTTTTGTCGACCAATTTCTGCTGAAAAATGCCGAATTCGTGGAATTCGTGGAATATTCCAAAGTTCCGACAGGTGGAACCGCTATACGTTGTCGTCAAAATGACGTCTGTAATGGAGTTGCGTTCCAAGCAGAGAGCTGTCACTGAGTTTGTTTTGGCAGAAAACCATGGGAGTTCGATTCTTTAAAGAACCGGGGGTAGGGAGTTTACTGGTTGAATCTCTAATTATTCTGCTGTTTGATTTCTAATTGAGAATGTCTAAATTCCTGTCAGCGACGTTACCTTAGTACCAACTGAGAGACTCTTCTTTTTTGTTAAATAATTTGGTGTTCTCAAAACACGCATCTATGACTCGTCTTGACAAAAAGACTTATGAGTCACACTAAACAATAACGGCACAACAGGAAGTAACCTGGTACATGCCTTAGCTATTTTACTAATTATTGTACCGAGTAACGTGAAGTTAATGACAGCTGGATCCCCAAATGATTATCATGTTGAGTAGAAACTGCTGAGCATTTCTGCGACGCACCAGCGATGAGAGAGGGGAAGGGAAAACGTAATCGAGGAGTTCTCCTCAGAGCTGACAGCACGACTTCTAAAACAGACTTATTACCGTCTTGGCTGCAGTATTTCTTTTTTCTTTTTTTATTTACCGGTTTCGGTTCAACGTCCCGAACCATCCTCAGATCCGTAGACGACGCTAAGATAACTCCACAAAAATACAAAACGTTATCATAACCAAACATCGAATGCACAGGAGCGTTCCTCTCTGTATCAGTTACAAAATAACCGTCCCACTGTCAGCAAAATTTACATGCTTCGACACATTACGAAGTAGTGGTTCTGTGGAATCCACGTTACTGATATACCCCACAGGGTGACATCAGGTACATTTGAATAAAATATTCACCAAAACTGAATCAATAACAATTATTGTTTCTGTAATGAGGACACTGTTTTTGTAGGTACTTAATCAAAAGCTGCGGTTCGTCCAGGTCTTAAGAGATTATTATAGCAGGAGCGTTAAATAAGTAATGAGACACATTTTTCTCAGCCATTTTCGGTTGGAAAAATGAGGAATTTGTTGTGAAACATCGTGTAATATTCCCGCTTCGTGAAGTTTCAAAGGGCGGAGGTGCTATACGTAGCCTTCAAAATGGCGTCTGTAACGGAGTTGTGTTCCAAGCAGAGAACTGTCATGAGTTCCTTTTATCGGAAAACCAGTGACTGCAGACATTCACAGGAGATTGCAGAATGTATACAGAGACCTGGCGATGAACGAAAGCACGGTGAGTCGTTGGGCGAAGAGGCAGGCATCATCGCGACAAGATCGCTCGAAGCTGTCCGATCATCCGCTTGCCAGTCGACCGCCCACAGCTCAGACTCCTGCAATGTTGAAACGTGCGGACACTCTCATTCGAAGTGTTCGGCGGATCGTAATCAACAACCTCGCTGCACAAGTGGACGTCGTAGTGCTGACACACTCGCCCACTGGTTGGAGGACTCAAAGGTATGTGCCAGCTTGGTTCCTTACCGCATAACAGAAGTCCATAAAGAGGAACGTAGATCATGTGTGCGGAATTGCTTGCGCGTTACGAGGCTGATCGGGACAGTTTTTTGTCCAGCATTGTCACAGGTGATGAAACGTGGGTTCATCACTTCGAACTGGAAACAAAACGGAATTCCATGGACTGGCCCCACACTACCTCTCCTCTGAAGAAAAAGTTCAAAGTCGCACTCTCAGTCGACAAAGTCATGGCGACAGCCTTCTGGGATTTTGAAGGGGTTACTCTGTTTGATAACCTCCCTCATGGTTCAGCGATCAACTCTGAAGTATATTGTGCTACCCTTAGGAAGTAATAAGTGGCTGATAGAGAAATTATCGATGCTGCAAGACGATAGCTTCGACATCGACCAATAGAATGGTACCATGCGGGCATACAGGCCCTTTCAGTAAGGTGGCGTAAGTGCATCGCACTGAACAGAGATTATGTGAAAAACATAATAATAAAACCAACCTTCTTTCAGAAAGTAAATTGTTGCTTTACTTATTGAACGCCCATCGTAAATACATACATCAAAAATTTTATTAAGTTACAAGGCGGTGGCGTCCATATGAATGGCGTTGCTGTACACCTGTCTTCGTCATGGCTTGCTTCCTCATATGATCACTGTACAGGGTGTTGTGTCGCGATAGAACCAGTCCTGCTAACAGCTGTCGTGGACAGAGGCCAGGAGGGCCCCTTCACTGCCGTCACTCGCAGCGTACATGTTACAGATGTCGCACTGCACATTTTCCCTCGTATATCGCTGTCGATATACACACACTGATCGGCCAGAACGTTATGACCACCGAACTACTATCGATATAAACTCGTACAAGCGATAGCAGCGTCACCTAGCAAAGAATGACTGCTAGTCAAACACACGGAGGGTGCATGTAGGACCGGTGAGCGTGTGTATGACAGTGGGAAGATTGTCATGGCCCGAAGCCTAGGCACGAGTATTTCGGAAACTGCACGAGTTGCCTGTTCGAGGAGTGCTGTGGAGGGTGTCTTCAGCTCGAGACGAAACCAAGGCGAAACCACAACTGCCGCGTGGGGTAGCGCTTTGTCACGGTCCGTGCGGTTTGCCCCCGTCGGAGGTTCGAATCCTCCCTCGGACATGGGTGTGTGTGTTGTCCATAGTGTAAGACAGTTGAAGTTAGATTAAGTAGTGTGTAGGCTTAGGGACCGATAACGTCAGCAGTTTGGTCCCGTAAGACCTTACCACAGCTTTCCAACTTTCTCTCCACAGCTAGACGCCTTGTGGTTGGGGGTCACCCCTCATTACAGATGTCGGACGTCGCAGGCTGAGCAGACTGGTAAAATAGGACAACCAGTGAATTTTGGCGGAACTAACATCAGACTTTAATTCTGGGCAGAGTATAAGTGTGTCTAAACACACAGGGCACCGAACACTCCTAACAATGGGCCTCCGCAACCGACAACCCATGCATGTGCCAATGTTAATACCACTACGAGTAAAATGGGCGTATGACTATCGTCTACGGGACGCTGGCGCGGAGACACAGCGTTACATGGTCTGGTGGCCTTGAACCTTCTTCCATGCTCATGGGAGCGCGCGAGTCCGTCTTCTTCAAAGGGAACAGCTCCTTCACAGCTGTACTGCGGGATGGAGACAAGCTGACGGCGGCTCCACTATGCTCTGGGGAACATTGAGGTGGACATCTTACACTGGTTGCAGACCACGTACATCTCTTCATGATAATCATGTTTCCCGATGGCTATGTAGTTTTTCAACATGATACTGTTCCATGTCACAATTCCAGGAGAATGTTGGAATAGTTCGAGGAACACAGCGGCGAGTTCCAATTGATGTACTGGCCCTCCAACTCGTCAGAGCTGAACCCGGTCGAACACATCTTGGATGCGATTGAGCCTTTCGTCAGAGCTCATAGCCCCCCCCTCCCCGGAATTTACAGGAATTAGGTGGCTTGTGTGTGCTGATGTGACTTGTGTGTGACAACTCCCTCCAAAGGCCTACCACAGCCTCATTGCTTCCATATTACGACGCATCACCACTGTTATTCGTGCCAAAGGTGGACATACCAGCTATTAGGCAGGTGGTCATAATGTTCTGGCTTATCAGTGTACGCTACAATCATCACCACAGTAAGTCGTCAAAAATGTGGAAATAGGAATTATGATTGGATTTGTTCCGCTCACTAAGAATTAGATTTGGATCTTGCAGTTTGTGGGCATAAATTTCAAGCTCCTCCAAGACGGTAAGGTAGCCAAGGCTATAGATGAGAGAAAGTGAGCAGTGTGACACCTGTAACGCGTACGCTGCGACTAACAGCGGTGAAGAAGCCCTCCTGCGCGGCCCTTTGTACACGGCGGCGCATATTGGCCCAACTCGCTTCAAAAGCTGGACAGAATTGGGGAAAAAAGGAAGAAAGTGCGTATGTTCCGACTTGAGTCCCGCTAAATCTTGTGTAGACTTGCCAAATGCTGTGGTAACATTCCAGTCTCAAGTCGATATGATACATGCAGTGACAGTTGACGGTAAACAGTGAACCCTACAACAACAAATTCTTCATATTTGTTTGTGTATAATTATTTTCAGGAGAAAATAAGGTGGGTAGAATTCCAGAAGGTGTATTTATGGCATTTTTAACCGGTGTGATGACGTATATCGACTTAAACCAAACCATTAGCTATATAATTTCCTCTGTGTGGTTCCTGTTCTCTGAGTGGCTCTGCTACTACCGTAATAGTGGACCTAACTAGTTCAAATGTAATTGTGTGCACACATTACCACGCTTTTAGTGGCCGGTCATTTTTGCACCGGATGGCAGTGCCACACAATAAAACGCATCCCTCACTATTGCAGTTATCTCAAGAACTATTATCTGCACAAGAAAGTCATTAGGGTCTCCTGTAGAATTCTTGGGGAGCTAGTCGAATTGTGATCATAATTTTTTCGCAAACCGAACAGTATTTTTTATAACATTAATATTTCCACGAGTAATATTGTTTTTTTGTTTCGCGAAATGCTGCAGAACTACTCAAATTTTGTACTGAGAACTCCAGAACTAAGACATATCTGTCAATAACTATGAAAAAACACACATTTCGAGACCAACTTCATGGGACACTCGATATTCTGCAATAACGCCCAATGCCGACATCATTCCATATAGTTTTCATGCATAGATATGCTATAATCGAGGTTGGTCCGTTGCCGATTGGACGGCTATCTGAAGATCCGCAGATAGCTCGGATTAAGAATACCCGGCGTTACCCAGAAGATTTGACACGTAAATATTCCTGTGAGATAACGATGCAAATCGAATTCCATCGTCTTCTGGTACCTTCGGACTCATCCACCTCAAGAGATCAGAAAATGACAGTCGAAGAAGATAAACAGAAGCCACCTGAGGTAAGAGACCTGAATTTCGAACCACCTCGCATTGGACAACCAGACAGTGATCCTTCTCAAAGCAATAATGACACAAACGACGAATGTGACCATGATTTCGAATGAAAAAACGTAAAATATCGAATAAAACATTTCAGTACAGAAATTTCAACTTATAATCTGTTATAAGCCGCCTCACAGTACTTAATGTCCGAAGTTTTACTTGAATCCGATATATTTATAATTTTTGATTTGCCAGACTGTATCTGCGGTTTTGAATTATGTAATTCCGACACCGAATTCCTGATCAGCGACCCAAATGATATAAAAATAACACAGTTTTGTCGGTATTTATAACCATTTGTCTATTATGTCCAGGTCTTGGAGCGAGAGGCCCACTGATCAGCAGTCAGCAGACGACTGACTGGATCGCGGCACAAAACCCAACACAGCGATCACATGAGTGAGCAAGCCATTATGAAGGCTGGGCTACAGCAACGCTACAGAGATGAACGCCGCCGTCTTCTAAATTATCTTGTTTTTATAATATCTTGTAACCTTGACGAACCACAGATTTTAATTATGTATATCCAAGAACAATGTTCTCACTATACAAATAATGAATACTAATTCATTGAGACTGTACACGTTTTATTCAAATGTGACAAATGTTCCAGACGCCAACTGTTGGCAGAGCCTTATGGGCTATACTAATAAAGTGGTTTCTACCAAACCATTATTTTGTTATGTGACGCAACATACGAACTTTGCCGACAGTGTGACAGGTTACTCTTGTAACCGATAAAGTAGGTGCGTTCCGGTGCATCTGATGTTTGACTGTGGCATAACATTTTGTATTTAAGTAGATTAATTGCTAATTAGTTATTTTGCTGTTGTCTACATATCTGAGGATGGTTCATGTTGAATCGAAACCGTTCATTTAAAAAAATTAATAGCTCAAGAGGCGTAATAAATCAGTTTTAAAACCAGTGATTGTGGAGTTTATCCCCAAGGACATTATATCATTTTTTTGCACCACGTCTGCTTTTCTTTCTGATCATGTTCAGCTATCGATTGCACAAGGGTTTTGAAAACGGTGTCCTTCAATGTATTACACCTCATTAAGGCTCTTCCAATAACAAACCACAGCTATATTTATTGAGGCCACCCCATCTTGAATAGGTGGGAAGCCACTTGATATCTGGCGGTTGTTGCTGGTTCTCATGATTCGCTAACAATCAGAAACTTCGGATTCTTATGTCTATTTAGACTCACTGCAATGAATTTCTTATGGCTATTTCAACTGTGAGCCTCTATATCAAGCATAGATCGTCTACACGCCTTCCTGCATTCCGCAATGATGCTTTCGCTTTTGATTATCTCTGCTCATTGAGATCAATGTACCGAGTTATGTTTGTTAACTGAACAAAATCTTGAACCTTTCTGACTTGTTAACTGTATTATCAGCTCTCAACACACCAAAGATACCGAGGGACAACGATGATGATCTCATTATTAATATAATTCAGAGAGTAGTTCAGCTACAGCAGTACATCTACATCTACATTTATACTCCGCAAGCCACCCAACGGTGTGTGGCGGAGGGCACTTTACGTGCCACTGTCATTACTTCCCTTTTCTGTTCCAGTCGCGTATGGTTCGCGGGAATAACGACTGTCTGAAAGCCTCCGTGCGCGCTCGAATCTCTCTAATTTTACATTCGTGATCTCCTCTGGAGGTATAAGTAGGGGAAAGCAATATATTCGATACCTCATCCAGAAACGCACCCTCTCGAAACTTGGCGAGCAAGCTACACCGCAATGCAGATCGCCTCTCCTGCAGAGTCTGCCACTTGAGTTTGCTAAACACCTCCGTAACGCTATCACGCTAACCAAATAACCCTGTGACGAAACGCGCTGCTCTTCTTTGGATCTTCTCTATCTACTCTGTCAATCCGACCTGGTACGGATCCCACACTGATGAGCAATACTCAAATATAGGTCGAACGAGTGTTTTGTAAGCCACCTGCTTTGTTGATGGACTACATTTTCTAAGGACTCTCCCAATGAATCTCAACCTGGTACCCGCCTTACCAACAATTAACTTTATATGATCATTCCACTTCAAATCGTTCCGCACGCATACTCTCAGATACTTTACTGAAGTAACTGCTACCAGTGTTTGTTCCGCTATCATATAATCATACAATAAAGGATCCTTCTTTCTATGTATTCGCAATACATTACATTTGTCTATGTTAAGGGTCAGTTGCCACTCCCTGCACCAAGTGCCTATCCGCTGCAGATCTTCCTGCATGTCGCTACAATTTTCTAATGCTGCAACTTCTCTGTATACTACAGCATCATCCGCGAAAAGCCGCATGGAACTTCCGACACTATCTACTAGGTCATTTATATATATTGTGAAAAGCAATGGTCCCATAACACTCCCCTGTGGCACGCCAGAGGTTACTTTAACTTCTGTAGACGTCTCTCCATTGATAACAACATGCTGTGTTCTGTTTGCTAAAAACTCTTCAATCCAGCCACACAGCTGGTCTGATATTCCGTAGGCTCTTACTTTGTTTATCAGGCGACAGTGCGGAACTGTATCGAACGCCTCCCGGAAGTCAAGGAAAATAGCATCTACCTGGGATCCCGTATCTAATATTTTCTGGGTATTATGAACAAATAAAGCGAGTTGGAACTACTGATGGCCTTGGGAGAGCCAGTCATGACAAAACTCTACCATCTGGTGAGCAATATGTATGAGACAGGCGAAATACCCACAGACTTCAAGAAGAATATAATAATTCCAATACCAAAGAAAGCAGGTGTTGACAGATGTGAAAATTACCGAACTATCAGTTTAATAAGTCACAGCTGCAAAATACTAACGCGAATTCTTTACAGACGAATGGAAAAACTGGTAGAAGCGGACCTCGGGGAAGATCAGTTTGGATTCCGTAGAAATGTTGGAACACGTGAGGCAATACTAACCTTACGACTTATCTTAGAAGAAAGATTAAGAAAAGGCAAACCTACGTTTCTAGCATTTGTAGACTTAGAGAAAGCTTTTGACAACGTTAACTGGAATACTCTCTTCCAAATTCTGAAGGTGGCAGGAGTAAAATACAGGGAGCGAAAGGCTATTTACAATTTGTACAGAAACCAGATGGCAGTTATAAGAGTCGAGGGGTATGAAAGGGAAGTAGTGGTTGGGAAGGGAGTGAGACAGGGTTGTAGCCTATCCCCGATGTTATTCAATCTGTATATTGAGCAAACAGTACAGGAAACAAAAGAAAAATTCGGAGTAGGTATTAAAATTCATGGAGAAGAAGTAAAAACTTTGAGGTTCGCCGATGACATTGTAATTCTGTCAGAGACAGCAAAGGACTTGGAAGAGCAGTTGAACGGAATGGACAGTGTCTTGAAAGGAGGATATAAGATGAACATCAACAAAAGCAAAACGAGGATAATGGAATGTAGTCAAATTAAATCGGGTGATGCTGAGGGGATTAGATTAGGAAATGAGACACTTAAAGTAGTAAAGGAGTTTTACTATTTAGGGAGTAAAATAACTGATGATGGTCGAAGTAGAGAGGATATAAAATGTAGACTGGCAATGGCAAGGAAATCGTTTCTGAAGAAGAGAAATTTGTTAACATCGAGTATAGATTTAAGTGTCAGGAAGTCGTTTCTGAAAGTATTTGTATGGAGTGTAGCCATGTATGGAAGTGAAACATGGACGATAACCAGTTTGGACAAGAAGAGAATAGAAGCTTTCGAAATGTGGTGCTACAGAAGAATGCTGAAGATAAGGTGGGTAGATCACGTAACTAATGAGGAGGTATTGAATAGGATTGGGGGGAAGAGAAGTTTGTGGCACAACTTGACTAGAAGAAGGGATCGGTTGGTAGGACATGTTTTGAGGCATCAAGGGATCACAAATTTAGCATTGGAGGGCAGCGTGGAGGGTAAAAATCGTAGAGGGAGACCAAGAGATCAATACACTAAGCAGATTCAGAAGGATGTAGGTTGCAGTAGGTACTGGGAGATGAAGAAGCTTGCACAGGATAGAGTAGCATGGAGAGCTGCATCAAACCAGTCTCAGGACTGAAGACCACAACAACAACAACAAAGCGAGTTGGGTCTCACACGATCGCTGTTTCCGGAATCCATGTTGATTCCTACAGAGCAGATTCTGGATGTCCAAAAACGACATGATACTCGAGTAAAAAACATGTTCTAAAATTCTACAACAGATCGACGTCAGAGATACAGGCCTATAGTTTTGCGCATCTGCTCGACGACCCTTCTTGAATACTGGGACTACCTGTGCTCTTTTACCATCATTTGGAACCTTCCGTTCCTCTAGAGACTTGCGGTACACGGCTGTTAGAAGGGGGGCAAGTTCTTTCGCGTACTCTGTGCAGCTCGTGGTCCAGTGGCTAGCGTTGCTGCCTCTGGATCACGGGGTCCCGGTTTCGATTCCCGGACGGGTTGGAGATTTTCTTTGCCCTGGGACTGGGTGTTTCTGTTGTCCTCATCATTATCATTATCATCATCATCCGCGTCCCGGTGTGGCGACAGGAAGGTCATCCGGCCACCCCTTAAATTAACCCATTCAAATCCGACTTTAACCATGCAGAACATGCGAAACCGTTGGACAAAGGCACAAAAAAAAAAGGTTGAGCTACAGCAGTATTAAATTTCGGTGAAATTTGTCTGGATACAACTGCACAAAGGCTTTCACCAATATGAGAGCAAGGTCCCCTTTCGATCACATCCCTGAAGTGAAAGTGAGAGCATACAAAGAACAGATGCGCTGCCGTGACTTTAACTTGTAACCACACCAACCCCTGCCACCACCACCAGATGATCGGGGTTTACAGACTAGACGTGTGGCAGACGATATCTAACGTTAACAATAAGGGTGTACTTCCATTACGGAATCATCCCGTCATCTCCAGAACGTAGGTGTCAAATATCACCCCAGACATCATGATTTTTTTCTCTTTTTCTGGAGCCTCAGTCATATAAAATTTTCGAATAGATATTTCCGCCATTTGACTGCACGTATTGCGTTTATTCACTATTAAGATTTCGGTCTTAGGCCATTTTTAAGTGTTACACTGGAATAAATAAACAATAAAATGTACAAATAAAAAGCTGGGAAAAATTTACAAAAAGGAAAAATTTATTTATTAAATGCACGAGTTGTGAAATTACATGTCAAAAAATCGTCGGATTTGTGTGAAACGTAAGTCATCGTCGAAAAGTACATATCATTGTATACAAACCAGTTATCTTGTAAGTGTGAGAATATATCTTCGGTACATGAAAAGGCTAGAAACTTGCATGTCTGGCAAATGTAGTGGGGCTATTATCTAACACAGATGTAAGCTTCGTTTCACTGTATCCAAACATCAACTAATGTGAGCATAAGTGAAACGATCATCAAAGATCAGCACAGAGACATCACAACAGTGCACCATGTAATCTATGATACGTTAAGAAACAAGGAATTTTTTATTTAACCCGATTACATTATCTTTGCAATACATACTATATGACAGTGTTTGAAATGTATACCATGGACATCAAATTTCAAAACGCGGATGTAAACATCATAAAATGCATTATCGTAACATAAATACCAAGAATCATGGAAGTTAAACCTCGTGAGGCAATTAACTGTCTAATATGTAGTGCTTTATATAATTATCCTCCAGAGATGGGAAGAATATCTAAAAGAGCTATATGACACAATAGAAAACCAGAAACTCTGGAACTTGAATCGCACAACAGTGTAAGTGATGCCGAGAAAGGACCAACCATCATAATGGAAGAAGTAAAGTTTGCCATAGGTGCAATGCAAAATGGCAAAGCGGTAGGTACAGATACGATACCGGGAGAGATGTCAAAATGCTTGAACCAAGATGGAATAAGAGAAATATTGAGGTTATGTACTAAAATATATGACAGTGGTGAATGGCCTGAGGACTTTCTGACAACAGTAATGATTCCATTACCGAAAAAACAAGGAACCAAGAAATACAGCGAGCACAGGACAATCGGCCTCATTTCACATGCAGCCAAAGTTATGTTAAGAATAATTAATAAAAGACTTGGAAAAGTAATGGAGGAGAATCTTGGCGAGGAGCAATTTGGCTTTAGACGGAATACGAGCACCAGAGATGCAATAGGGGTCCTACGAATCTTGCGAAAAAGGTTTATTGAAAATGGAAGAGACCTATATGTGTGCTTCATCGATCTAGAAAAGGCATTTGACAATGTGGTTTGGGTTCAAATGGCTCTGAGCACTATGGGACTTAACATCTATGGTCATCAGTCCCCTAGAACTTAGAACTACTTAAACCTAACTAAGCAAAGGACAGCACACAACACCGAGTCATCACGAGGCAGAGAAAATCCCTGACCCCGCCGGGAATTGAACCCGGGCGTGGGAAGCGAGAACGCTACCGCACGATGTGGTTTGGGACAAGCTAGCGACTATAACGAGGGAAAAGAAAGTGGACTGTTAAACCAGAAGACTTGTAAACTCATTAAATCTTAATCAAAAAGCCTCAGTTAAAGTGAGAGGAGAAAGTACAAACTGGATCGAACTAGGAAAAGGAGTAAGACAAGTATGCTGTTTATCACCTACTCTTTTCAACCTCTATTTGGAAAATATGATTGACCAATGCTCATTAGATGACAAAGGAGTAGAAATTTGAGGTAGAGGAGTAGGGTGTTTCACAGGGGAAAAAGAATTACAGGATTTGCTGGACACCATTGAAGCTAACGGAAAAAATTATGGAATGAAAATTAACGCAAAGAAAACAAAAGTATTGGCACTAGGAGGAAATAAAGAAATAAAAATTATTCTGAATGGAGAAATACTAGAACAGGTGCAAAATTTTAAGTATCTTGGAAGCAGGATAGACGCCGACTGGAAGTGCACCACAGAAATTAAAACAAGGATAGCATTGGCAGAAGAGGTGTTCTATAAGAAAAGGAGAATTTTCTGCAGCGGTCTGGACAGAGAACTCAGGAAGAGACTCATAAAATGTCTTGTATGGAGTGTTCTTCTATATGGCGCTGAAATATGGACTTTGAGGACGAAAGACAGAGAAAGGCTGGAGGCTTTTGAGATATGGACATGGCGGAGGATAGAAAGAATAAGTTGGATGGACAGAGTAAAAAATGAAGAGGTACTGAGAAGAGTGGGAGAGAAAAGACAGTTACTAGATGTAATAAAAAGGAAAAAAAAAGAAATTAGATTGTGCATATATTAAGTAACAACGACGGACTGATAAAAACAGTTTTAGAAAGTTATGTAGAAGGGAAAAGGAAGCGAGAAAGGAAGAGATTCCAGATACTGGATGACGTGATGGACGGTACAACATACAGAAGCCTTAAGAAGGAAGCAATGGATCGCAGAAAATGGAGAGGCAAAGGACCTGCTACTATAGCAGATAACTGGTGATGATGATGATGATGATGATATATAATTATTTGCCTCATGATGTTAACTTCCATGATTCTCCATATTTGTATTACGATAATGCATTTTACAGTGTTTACATGTGGCCTTTGAAGTTGGATCTGCATGTTATACAGTTTAAACATTGTCATAAAGTATTTATTACAAAGTTAATGTAATCGTGTTAAATAAACAATTCCACTACCTTGTTCCTTGATATAACATAGTTTCCATGGTGCATATTGTGATATCTCTGTGATAATCTTTGACGATCGTTTCATGCTCGTTTTAGCTGATGTTTAGATACAATGAAATGAAGTTAACCTATGTTTTGGATGTCTAATTTTTTACATCACGTTTTCACTACATTTTCCAAACAAGCAGGTTTCCAGTATTTTATGTACCGCAGATATGTTCTCACACTTACGAAACAACTGGTTTGCACTGGGTGACTCAGGAGGAAGAGTACGCGTCTTGAAGTGTGATAGTATTAGTGATGCTGAACAATAAACGTCAAATGAACATATGCCCCGTTCTTAACAGTTTCCGAGGAAACTGATGAAAACAATGGGGAACAGAACAAATGCAAGTGAGAGTAAATGAAATATTGTGATCTAATGTTTTGTTTAACTGTGTACATTTCCTCACGAAAAGATGTTCAAAAAGTTCACCGTCAGCTGCAATGCATTTTGCGGCTCTTGTCGACTGCTATGTTTCTGATCTGAGCTCACTTTTACGGTCACTTATTTGAGCCCACACATGCAAAATACGAGCAAAAGTTGCAAGTGAAGTGCACATTGAAATGGTCAGTAAAGACAACACGTCGTAGCCTAATGACGCTTTGGTCGTATTCGCGTGTGAGTGCTGATGAAGAAGGAAAAGCGACTGTTGCCTGTGATTTTCCTGACTCGACCCCTTTTCCTCAACTCCACCAGTCCTTTTCTTTGCCCCCCTTCCTTTCCCTTCAACCCTTGAAGAAGCCACCGGCTCCGAAAGCTTGCAAACTTTAATACATTTTATATGTGTGCTCCCGCCACTACTTGGCGAGTAGATGTTTTATCTATCAACTTAACATTATATTTTCAAAAATAGATTGCTTTGCAAGACAGTTAATGTGTTGAATATTTAACGTTAAGCATACAAGCGAGAAAATCTTAGAAAAGATTTGAAATTATGTTTAAAGTTTGTTGGAAATCGGTGAGTGCTCTAATTATCAAACACTGGATGAGTTAAGACGGGTAATTTGCGCTTTTCTTAAAGCAAAGGCTAGTTTTTTCACGAATATCACTGTTTATGACGTCACGTCTCTTCAGTCATCTGTAGTAAGTAGTATGGAAGTACTAAATTAAATTTTCATGCCTGATGCGGCAGTTTTACTGCATGAACACCGAACCTGTCATCATTCTGTGACGAGCGTCACGAGAAAGTGTTTCGTAAAGGTTTGAAATTATGTGAAAAGTTTGTTGCAAGTCACTGAGTGCTTTCATTATCATATAACGGATGGCTATAAACAGGGTAATTTGTGCGCCGCGCGTTATGCTACCTCAAAGCATGTATTTAGTTGCTAACTATAATACTTGGCTTACAGTGTTAAATCTTTAACATAAGGTTATATCTCTTAGTAGATTATGACAGCATTTTAAATTCGGTCAATAATTATATGAAATATTGAAAATCATGTTTTTGTTTCCCCTGGAAGCCATTAAACGGACAGCCTGCAACTGGGACCAGATGACTGAACCACGAATTAGGCAGTTAGTAGTATAGAGTCCTTAGTTACCTACTTTTGTAGTAAAATTATGACGATGACGCCTATAAAATCTGTAAATACATGTTTTATCTGTCATTTACGTAACGCAAGCTGCTATCTACAATTGTAAAGGTTTGAATGACAGTTAATAAATAAAAGAACACACGACCCTTTAACAATCAACTATGCACAAACGTCTTGACGGAAACATGGTCAATAGACATTTTCGTTGTAATCAAGAAGTCATTACGCCTCTCTCAGTTCCGGAATAAAGGCGGTTCTGGAAAATCAATAAACACTTGTGGGTTTCAAAGTTTTCAGGGGAAGCAACGGACAAAGTTTTATACCGGAATTAGTGATTTTTTGGCCGAAAGCTACATGCTATTCCAGTGCGTTGTAAGAAAGTTATCACTAACAAAATTAAAAAATGTACTTGTTTAGCGATTATTCAGGTTTATGCGTACTGTGGAATATAACAAACACAATCTCATATTGTACTTGCAGCTGGCTGGTTACGAATATATGTCAACGACAAAAAAAAAATAAAGCTGTAAGTTATTCTCTAAGCATACCTGCAAAACGTTTGTCTGCATCTTCGCAAGAACCAACACTTATCAACGCTGCTAGAACGTATACGAACATTACGTTTATATTTCGTCAATTATGTCATTTACGCCTCAGCATCGCACACACGTTAGTCTAGCCACCGAAGCACCATTCGACTGCGCGCTTGCTGCTTCATTCTGTGCAGTTAAACGTCACGAGTTCCGGCGACCGTCAACTGTTTCGTCCGCTTCCGCGGCAACATCACGTGGCACCGATAAGAACTGACGCTACAATTAGAAGTACATTCCAGTGTTGTGAACGACGTCATGGAAGGCCGGCCGAGGTGGCCGAGCGGTTCTAGGCGCTACAGTCTGGAACCGCGCGACTGCTACGGTCGCAGGTTCGAATCCTGCCTCGGGTATGGATGTGTGTGATGTCCTTAGGTTAGTTAGGTTTAAGTAGTTCTAAGTTCTAGGGGACTGATAACCTCAGAAGTTAAGGTGGTGGTGGTTAGTGTTTAACGTCCCGTCGACAACGAGGTCATTAGAGACGGAGCGCAAGCTCGGGTTAGGGAAGGATTGGGAAGGAAATCGGCCGTGCCCTTTCAAAGGAACCATCCCGGCATTTGCCTGAAACGATTTAGGGAAATCACGGAAAACCTAAATCAGGATGGCCGGAGACGGGATTGAACCGTCGTCCTCCCGAATGCGAGTCCAGTGCGCTAACCACTGCGCCACCTCCCTCGGTCCTCAGAAGTTAAGTCCCATAGTGCTCAGAGCCATTTGACGTCATGGAAGAAAAGCATATTCTAATGTCGCCGAGATTATGACGAGGGACAAGAAACGCGCACTTTCTTGCTTCATTCGTTGCGCACTATAGTATTTTATCAGTGAATAACGTGACAAGAAACAGAATAATGCATCACGTCTCATTTTGTGCGCTGTACTATGAGGACAGCCCACTCGTAACACTGCTAGTTAACCTATTAAAAAAGTTATTCAATAGATAAAATCACTTGTAGTTGAAACAAACAATTTTTTTTCTGCCTCTGAATGTCAATAATGCAAGAACATACATAAGTGTTTATAGGGTACGGAGGAAGGGGTAGGTCACGTTTACCTCTAATGTTTGAGTGAACCAGATAGTAACTGAAAAAGAAAACATCCCGTGTTTCTCGAGATCTCCCTTATGAAAACAGTTTTCTGTAAATCTCCCGGCTCCTTACTGACCGCCTATTTCTCCGGTACATTTCGTCAGGGATCACGGTTATAAACACGGCAGGGCAAACGATACTCGCGTTCGAACGGACTAGAGATTTCCCGATACGTAGCAACGTTCGATAAAGTATCGATCTTGATCGAACAATGACACGACATTCGACTCGCGCGGCGCGAGTGCAAGGGATACGCAAGAAACTAGGGACTAACCACAACAATGAGCTATAGCTCTGCATAAATTTCACAATTTCTTTGAAACAGTGGAGGAAACAGCATTTAATCCTACCACTGCGTAAACTCCTACTGCTTTGAACTGTCCTCCCAAAAAAATATTGCTTGGCTGAACCTAATGTATTATTTGATTTGATTATGAGAGGCGGTAATGATTTACCGAGTGGCTTGCAAATGAGCGATTCGATCCCTGTTCACATATTTGAATAACAGAAAAAACTTTACCAGATTTTAATCAGTTTGAAAACAATACGGCAGCATTCAGACGAAACAGTCGAGACAACCAGTCAAGAATTAAATGCCTAATAAACGTGACTGTAATTTTTATCGCGAGAATAAATTACATCGGAATGACATGGCTTGGAGATAGTGTCTTCATACCTCACCAAATCGTGAGACGATCGAAAGCCCGGAATTACACAGAATCATGATCGCAATCTTCTATTTGTTTAGTTTATGTTGTTACGCGTAACCTGCAAAATGGCTCTGAGTAGGCCTACTATGGGACTTAGCATCTGAGGTCATCAATCCACTAGAACTTAGATCTACTTAAACCTAACTAACCTACGGACATCACACACATCCATACCCGAGGCAGGATTCGAACCTGCGACCGTAGCGGTCGCGCGGTTCCAGACTGTAGCGCCTAGAACGGCTCGGCCACAATGGCCGGCCGTAACCTGCAGCCTAGAAGATATTTCAGTGTGTATTTCACAGTTTTTTTTATTGTTAAAATCCGTAGCGTATTACTACAGATCGTAGTGATAATACCGTCAAAAGTCACTTGATCGCAAGCTGATCAAAAGATTGAACAGAACCCGAGATTTCCCGAACTGTGGAGTAAACTGTTCGTACCGTACGGGTCGTGTTCAAAAACAGACCTAGCTATTAATATTAATCCCGTGAAGTACTATCGATCGTTCAAATTCCCTGACCGACAGATCTCGAAAGGTTTTCGTATAATAATCGATACTATTGTCGACATACAGTCCTTAGTGTTCCATACCTCAATCAGTAATAACGAAAACCTTCTATGATCACCTTGTTGTCCGTCTGTCTGTCTGTCTGTCCGACTGTTAAGAACCCTTTTTCTCAGGAACAGGTGGATGTGATATGTTCAAGTTTATGTCACATTTTAAGGTCTGTGGTCCCCTGACAGTGTAAAATTTTTAATCCTCTAAATCAATTCAGTCAAAAGATACAGTCAAAGTCGCATGTTTTGACTGTCGAAAACTCACTCATCAAAACCTATAGGGTACTTCCCATTGACCCAGAATCATCAGTTTTTCATCCAGGCTGACTGGGCCGCAGTGGTAAATGTCAAACATCAGACAAGGATTGACTGTATTGCCCTTATGACACGTTTCGAAATTTATCCATCATGAGATATCCAGGAGCGATTGTTGCATGTAGATATGGTGTTTCAAATTGTTTGTCGAACAAACATTCTCAGGGTACACTAATGAACATTTTTACCTAAAATAGTCTAGCAGTTTCTGTTAAGTAATTCATCTGTGGAGTATAAGGAGTTTGCCACTAAAAAGTCTCTCAGACTTTATTTGAACTGTGCTTTGTCTGGGACTAAGCTCTTAATAATTGGTGGCAAATTATTGAAAAAATGTGTTCCTGTATATTGGACCCCTTTTTGGACCAAAGTAGTTCATTTAAAGTCTTCATGTTGATAGTTTATATTACAAGTATAGATATTATATACTAAGCTGAATTGGAAAACAGACTTATTACTTACAACAAACTTCATTAACGAATAAATATACCGAGAAGCAATAGTTAGCGTGTCAAATTCTTTGAATTGGTTTCAGCGTACCTGTAACACCATTATCGGTAGAAAGTAGGTCATGCTATTTAATTATGTGTATGTAACTTTGAAGTAATTGCTCTGTACTAGTTAAGATCTTTAAATTGTCAGAGGGAAAGTGGAAGCATATGATGTACATATTGTAACAGTTTAATAATGTTTAAAAATAATCAAACTTTATAAAAGATGTATGCTCGTAAAAGAAAAATTGTACTTTGAATTCTGGTTCATACTTAAGGAAGTTGAATTATATGAAGGAAAAGGTGTAGTGAACCCCCTCCGCTGCGGAACGGGCTTGGCGCGCGGGAAAAGATGGATTTAGCGGTCAGTCTGGGCGGCAAGAGAGAGAGCACATTACGCAGTCAGTGGCCAGCAGTTGTACATTCAACGCCGTAGGTGCCGAGTGAAGCATGCGGAAGCCGATTTATGTTGAAATTGCCTCGGATGTGGTTTCGGCTGTAATATAATGCTCTTGTATTATGAAATGGCTCTGAAATGACTGATATGTCGCCAAGAAGAAATCTGAAAAGAGCCTTAAACAGCAAGAAGTGAGACCAGATAGCCGTCACGTGCTTGCCGCTACTATTGCGCCACTGCTCCGCTATCTTCAGGAAATCACATATGTATTTTAGTATGGACCAGTACATTTGTGTGTGTTTTTTCAATAATAATTTCAGTGATAAAAATATGTATTTGAACTCTGAAATTGCCCTGATCATGAAACCTATGCAGGGTCCTATCGTAAACGTTCTAAAGACCGAGTATTCTCTTTCTGAATAATCAATGATTTGTTTCTACTTTGAATGTGGCAGAATTTCAGTAGTAAAGTGTATAAATGATGCTAGTTACACCACCTGCTTCACAGGTAATGAAAGAGGCACATATTTGAACTTTCATGAAACTTAACTTTGTTGTGACTATTACTAGGAACTAATTTCTGAAGTTTTATTTGAAAATATTAATTGAGTAAATAGCTATATAGTTTTGGAATATAAACAAATTCAAGAGGAGTTATAAATCCACATTAGTGTAACGTAATTGTCTCTGAAATAGTTACAGAATTTACCTATAGAGTAAATGACAGTTTGTGGGCCCCCACTATATTCTTTTCCACTCTGAGAAAGTCAAACCAAAGTTTTTTGTTGCCATTAAAAAATGGTTCAAATGGCTCTGAGCACTATGGGACTCAACTGCTGTAGTCATAAGTCCCCTAGAACTTAGAACTACTTAAACCTAACTAACCTAAGGACATCACACACATCCATGCCCGAGGCAGGATTCGAACCTGCGACCGTAGCGGTCGTGCGGTTCCAGACTGTAGCGCCTTTAACCGCTCGGCCACTCCGGCCGGCCTGCCATTAAAAGAAATCTGTAACATTGCTAATAATGAAGGCATAAAAAGTATAGGTGTACGACTATTCAATTTCATTTGTGGTATGTACGTGTTAGCCGAAATCAGAACTTTTTCCATGCCCAATTTCAGTCCTGTATGTCTTTAGTAGCATCTTAATGTTGAATTAGTACTGAATTAATTACTGATTGCTATAGTAACTTTTATTACTATGAGTGAAGTAGTATTTAGTTCTCTACATTTGCTGGTTTGTGTAAAAAGCTATCGCCGGCCGGAGTGGCCGTGCGGTTCTAGGCGCTACAGTCTGGAACCGAGCGACCGCTACGGTCGCAGGTTCGAATCCTGCCTCGGGCATGGATGTGTGTGATGTCCTTAGGTTAGTTAGGTTTAATTAGTTCTAAGTTCTAGGCGACTGATGACCTGAGAAGTTAAGTCGCATAGTGCTCAGAGCCATTTGAACTTTTAGAAAGCTATCTACTGCTAACCACTAAGTAGTTCGTTCGTTAGTTGCGTGTATCCATTGCACTGTTTAAAAGGAGCATTAATGGAAGTCTCTTCAGCAATCCATGGTCTTTTTTTTTAACTTAATGTTTCAAAGTATTATGCCTAATTATGTTGGTGACCGTTTAGTATTTCATTTACGTGAACTTTGCTACTTTAATTACTTACAAAAGTAAAGTCTTTCAGCTTTCTATTAACTGCCATAGTCACAAAATCCATGTTCGATACCCTCTGTCCATTTGGTTAACATACGGTCAAACAAATACAAAATTCCTCCCAGAGGATAACGTTAGTTGTGAGGGCGTTACACTTAGCGCTAACTCGCAGCACATACGTTATATACTGTTCTTGAATTTACACCTTAAACGTGTCTTTCCATTGTCACCCACACCAAGAAAACGCGTTGTAGTTGGGCTGTTGAAATTTATTGCGATTAAATTTCCCGTAAAATCATGGTTACATTTTGACCATCTCCCTTAAAACAATGATCAAATGTTGGTCGCCCTCTCAGTGCAACTTCCTGTCAGATTGTAACTGTGCACACCGGGGCTCAAACACCTTGCCTTACTGACTGCGTTATGTAGGCACGACTTACAACCTGCCTTTGTAGCTCTACTTCCGCTGTAGCTCTGTGTTACCGCGCAAACTTCACAGGAGCTCTCTTGCATTCCTTGCTCGACAAGAACTCCTTGTAAAGGAAGGTCTTAGCCACAGAATAGGCCAAGATATTGTGTCCAGAATGAATCTTTAAGTCCCTTGCGACGGAGGGTGCGCTGTTTGAAGGCTTGCTGATAGCTTAAAACTGTATGCTGAATCAGGCTGTCCATACTGAAACGGCTATCAGTGGCCATGAAGCTGTTGTAACATTGATTACTAAAGTACAAAAGGCAGCTAAAACAAGTAGAAGGACTAGTATGTTCAGCAAGTTAAATAAAAAGGATGTCGTGCCGTAGCTGAAAGAGGAACTCGAAACATTTAACTCTGGGTAGGAGCGTATAGAAGAACTGTCACACAAGTTTATAAAAATAGCTAACCATGCAACCGACAGATATGTACCTAGTAGAGCAGGCCATGAGGGGAGAGACGCTCCATGGTATACAGCCTCTGTAAAGAAGAAATAACGTTATAAAAACGCTGTGGCCAATTGACAACAGGTGTAAAACGAAACAAAGGAGTACGTATAAAGAGGCGCTGAATGAAATATATTTCGCTGTCAAAAAAGCAATGCAGAAAGACCTCAACGACTACATTTTTTTGGCTCATCAGCCTTCTGAATGGTTTAATGTGGTCCGAAAATAATTCCTCTCTTGTGCCAACTTCTTCATCTCAGAGTAGCATTTGCAAGTTACATCTTAAATTATTTGTTGGATTTACTCCAATCTCTTCCCTTGTAGTTCTTAACTTATAGCACCCTCCAGTACCATGAAAGTTATTCCCTGACGCCTCAACTTATGTCCAATCATCCTGCCCTTTCTTATCGTAAGTTTTTTCCATATGTTCCTTTCTTAGCCGACTCTGCGATGAACCACTTCATTTCTCATCAGTCCACCTAATTTTGAACACCCTTCTACAGCACTACGTCTCAAACGTTTCGATTCTTTTATTTTCCGGTTTTCCCGCTGTCCATGATTCACTACCATAGAATACTATGCTCCAAACGTACATATTCAGAATTTTCTTTTCGAAGCTAAGGTCTATTTTTTATACTAGCAGACTTCTCTTGGCCAGGAATGCCCATTTCGCCAGTGCTAGTCTGCTTGTTATGTCCTCCTAGCTCCGTTCTTCGTGGGTTACTTGGCTTCCAAGATAGCGGAATTCCTTGACATCGTCTAATTCGTGATCAACAATTTTGATGTTAAGGTTATCTTAATCTAATTTCTGCTTCTGTTCATTACTTTCGTCTTCACTTAACTCTCAATCCATATCTTGTGCTCATTAGATTATTAATTCCATTCAACAGGCCCTGAATCATTCTACACTTTCACCGCAGACAGAGATGTCATTAGCGAATTTTATCATTGATTTCCTTTCATCCTGAAATTTATCCCCACTGTTGAGACTTTCTTTTTGTTTCCACAGTTGCTTCTTCGGTGTATAGATTGAACAGTAGCGGCGAAAAATTACATCCTTCGTATCCGAGCACTTCCTTCGTGGTCTTCCATTCCCATTTTTCCCTCCTGGTTCTTCTATGCACTACATATTATCTGCTTTTTCCTATAGCTTATTCATATTTTCTCAGACTTTCGAATATTTTGCACCATTTCACATTGTCGAATACGTTTTCCAGGCCGACAAATCCCATGAACCTGTCTCGATTTTTCTTAGGTCTTGCTTCCATTAACTTCGCAGCGTCAGAACAGCTTCTCTGGTGCCCTACCTTTTCGAAAACCAAACTAATTGGCATCTAACAGATCCTTCATTTTCTTTTCCAGTCTTCTGTACGTCATTCTTGTCTGCAACTTGGATGCATGTAATTGTAAGCTGATTGTGTGATTCTTTCACACTTATCTGACCTTGCTGCTTTCGGGATCGTGTGGATGACATTTTTTACAAAGTCTGATGGTATGTCTGCAGACTGGTAGATTCTACAAAGCAGCTTGAATAGTCACTTGGTTTATACTTCTCCAATGATTTCAGAAATTTCGTGGTAAGTTATCTTTCCCTTCTGCCTAATTTGATCGTAAATCCTTCCAAAGCACTTTCAAAATCTAACCATTGTACCGGGTCTAACATGTTTTCCATATCGATTCCCAGTTCTTCCTCAGTCACATCGTCAGACAAGTCTTCGTCCTCACAGAGACCTTCAGTGTACTCCTTCTACCTATTCCCTCACTCCTCTCCGCTTAACACTGGAATTGCCAGTGCAGTCTTACTACTGACGCCCTTGCTTTTAATTTCATGAAAATTATTTTGACTTCCTATATGCTTAATCAGTCCTTCCAATGACTGCTTCTGTTTCTACTTCTTAACGTTCTTCCTGTGGGAATTTCGCCTTGACTTTCCTGCACTTCCTAATTATTTAATTCCCACGTGACATATTTCTGTGTCTTGAACTCCCATGAACATTTTCGCGCTTCCCTCTTTCGTCGATTAATTGAAAAAGTCTTCGATTATCCAAGGTTTGTCTTCAATTACCCTCCTTGTACCTACGTTAGGCTGTTCAACTTCTGTGGTTGTCCTTTTTAGAGATGTCCATTCCTTTTCAACTGAACTGGCTACTGCTCTATACATTACCACAGTACCTATTTACAGCCTCAAAGAACTTCAAACGTATCTCAGCATTCCTCAATAGCTACTACAATATCCCACTTCTTTGTACAGTGATTCTTAAATTCCGTCCTACTCTTCATCATCCGAATCCGTATATGCTCCTGGGTACGCTTGATTTCGCAATCTCTTAACAGGCCTTTTCCAAGCGTACCTCTTCCTCTTGTGATTTTTGAACAGTGTATTCGCTGTTACTAACTGAAACTTATTGAAGAACTCAGTTAGGCCTTTCTTCTCTCTTATTCCTTTTCAGGTCCACATTCTTCCATAACTTATCTTCTGTTCCTTCCCCTACTACTGCATTCAAATTCCCAATGATTATTAGATTATGATCTCCTTTTACATTCTGGTACTGCGTTATCCAATCAGTGCTCTCATATAATTTCTCTATTTCTTCATCTTCCGCTAGTGATGTCAGCATCTAAGCCAGAACTACTGTTGGTAGCGCTGTCAATTCCGATGAGCCAACCCTGTCACTGAACTGTTCACTCAGCGTTAAATCCTGAGCTTTCTGGGGCCGCAGCTCGTGATGTCACACCACTTGGTACCTAGGGCTTCCACTAGACGGCACTCTTAGCGAGTCGTTCTTTTCCAGACATTTAAAAGTTAATGAAATGTATTTGAGTTATTGTCAGAATTGTTTCGTCCTCTGTATGTGTTTTTATCCTGGTCAGACAGCAGTTTGTATAGATTTTACGAAGGTGAACGTATGTATGAGCTTTTATCTGACAAGATGACCTTGTGGACTGGCTCTGTACGATTTCGTTTATGTACATTTATAGGATTTGGAAGTCTGTCCTCAACCCGTTTCCACATCTCCTCCTTGCCTTGAACACATCCAAATCCTCTACGCCAACCGCTAGCTCGATTCGCCTCACCCCCCCCATCCCCCTTGTGTCTCCTTTCCTCTCCACTCCATTCCCCGCCTGCTGCCACGCCTTTACCGGTGTGTCGCCCCCTCTTTCCATCTCCATACCCGCCACTTCCTCTCCCAAAGGAACTTCCAACGTCTCCCTGTCCCATATGATGTGCTTCGCCCAGATATTTATCCTTCCTTCCAACTCTGCCCTCCTTATCCCCTCCCCCCTCCCTTTGGTCCCTCTCCTTCCCCCCCTCTGCTGTTTCTTCCCTCCTCCCTCCGCCACCCTGTCCTTCTCACTTCTCTTTTCCTAGACCTTGCTCTCCCACCCCAAGTCCCGCCCCTTGGTGTGCTACCGACTCCACCCCTTTCCCAGCTTCCTGCCCCTCCCTCCTCCTTCAACCACCATCTCTCTTTCCTCTCTCCCTCATCTCCGACCTCCCCTCCATTGGCAGGCTCTTCAGCTTTTAAAGCAGTTACTTTGTCGTGTTTTGGTCTCGCCATGTATGTAACATAAGTGAAGTGTGTGTTCAGTGTCGTCGTCCCATACAGTGAACGCCGTTTTTAATTGTGCTATTCGTGCCGCCAGTGTTTATGTGCTACGTCTTTATTGAGTGCTGTTTTAACTGTGTGTGGATTTTATGTCAATGTGTCTTGTCAACCTACCCCTTTTTTGTATATTTTGACTCCAATTGTTTCCCCTTCCTCATGCGTACATTTCATATTTCATCCCTGTGTTTTACGTATCTAATGCTCTCCTGTGGTATTGTATGTAACATCTTGGCTGAAGAGCGGCGAATTGACCACTGCCAGCCCATCCGTGTCCCTGGGGGGAGGGGGGAATGAAATGACAATAAAGGGGAAAAAATGAAAGTCTGTGCTCAGGCATCAGTTTATTAAGACTAAGTGACACAGTTTTTAAAAAAGAAAAAATCTCGAAGAAGTTGCCTGGCATTAGTTTACTAAAATTATGTGAAACAATTTTAAAAAAGAAAAAACCTCGAAGAAGTGGCCTCTAAAAATGAGATGAATTCCGAGCCCGTTAAGTGTAAAACAATATCTAAAAACAAAGTTTATATTCTTAACTCAATGAACAGCTTTGAATCTTCATATTATACTGGTCTTGGGGTCAAATCTCCCTTAACACCAATTTTTTTTACTTCTATTTAAATTCTATAATTTTTGCACTTGGAAATGATAATAAAGAAATCATAATTTTCTAATGAAAATAACATAATTTTATTTTCAATTATGGACAACATGAGACAAATTAAAATTTGATTCAGATATGTGAAATGACTTGGAAACATCAGTAATAATCCAGAAAGAATTTTCGCTCTGCAGTGGGTGAGCGCTGAAATTAAATGAAACCTCCTCACAGATTAAAACCAGATTAATCTGCCATGACGTTTTATCAGTAATGCTGGTGCATTCCGTATGCTCGTTTCTCCATGCAGCGAAGAAATTATTGGGCATTATCAGTAAACAGAGGAGATATAGAATACTCAGTTGCATTTCCAGTTGACTAGCAGATCTTTCTGTAGATGCAATCCAGCGTTTTGAATTTTTAAGTACGATACTAGATTCTACTAGATGACTTACATGAGGGATGCCTGTCATGATATTTATTTGCTTTTTCGCTTCACTCACAATGTTTCTCAACGTTCTACGTGACTATATTAGTTTGTTTGTGCAAACGTCATTTATTCCACCAACTATGGAAACATTCTGCTATTCTGATGGACTAAAGCTCTTTAAATTTCGTCCATACTTCTACCAGACTTTATTAAAGCTGTATATTGTAGTATAATAATTAAAAAACGATATATAATTAAAAATGGAAAAAATTAAAGGATAGTACAGTTGCATTATTAGTAAATGTTCTGCGTGTACGAAATTGTGCTATTCTTCATTCACCTTACTTGCGTCGCTTCTTATTTTTTTGTGTGTTCATAACTATATATATTTTAATTATACTTGTCGTCTTCTGAAACCTCTTATACTTCTGTTAATCTTACGAAATAGGACCACGGACTTCCTCTCCTACATTTCAGTTGCAGATGCAGGCAGCCAACTCAAAGAGCACCAGTGCCTCTTAAGATGAACAGAATCCTCTCAATTTGCCACCACTTCAATTCAATAAAAATACTTAATACTGCTGTTAAGTCTTCTCTTATTCAGAATCACATATAATACAAAATACTCGTAGCACGTCATACTTCGAACAATACATCTTAAACATCCTTTTACATACGAAAGAGTGAAACAAAATTATGTGCACAGAAAAGTAAATGATGTTTCTTGTTCATTTGTATGCTCCTTACGGTCGGTCTTTGCTTCTGTCTTTATCGATGTTTCATTTTTTTTAAATAAATTTTAACTTTACCATATCCGAGGGGTCTTTCACCATGTACCTACACAATCTCCCAGTCACTGCTAGTGACGAAAAGTTTCAGTCTCGCTTTTATCACGATCCAGACCACCAAACTTTACTTCGGTTTCACTATTACCACTGACTGTTGCCGCTGATAAATTGTGAGCACGTATTCTTTTTCTCGCATTTGTTGTTGGTTGCTGTAGCACTGTTTACTGTAAATAAGCGTCGCTTGAAGAAATGTTGCTGGCAGAGTCATGCAGATTTACTGTCTAAATTAAGGCACTGTGTATTGTGCGGTTTTATGTAATCAGGTGTAATGTGTGCTTCATGTTTGACTTCTTGCGCTTGATGCGAAAAACAGATCTTAAAACATCTAAATTTACAGCCTATGTCCTCGTTAGTTCAGTGATATGTCTCTTGAACAGGATTCAAACGAGAAATATGTGGGCTTACCTGCATAAATATCTTTTATATTCTCTGAATTGAACTCCATATACTGTTTGTGTATATAACGCTAGGGAGATGTGTAATTGGTCCAGTAAATATACAATAGTTCAAAACACGTTTACTAGCGTATTACCCACAATCTGATCTTACATTTTTGCCTCAACACTAGAGGTGCAACAGGGGAGTTTGCACTCGGCATTCGTCCGTTCGTACGTGCCACCACAGTTTAAAGACGACTCGTTCAGTGTGACATCTAGAGGCAGCGCAAGGTACGTGGTGGCGTGACGTCTCGAGACGCGACCAGAGTCTTACGAGAAAGACAGCCCACGACACGTACGTCACGAAGATAGACTTGAGCTCGCTCGCTCTCTCCCTCAACTATGCAGAAACGCTGCGTTTCTAGACCTGTTAACTCGTAACTATGTGCGTACATACAAACAAGAATTGCATCTTTTATTGGAATTCGCTATTATGCAGTCTTACTGTTATTAGTCCTACAATGATCGAAAATCCATAGGCCTACTTATAATTTGTTACGGCTGTAGTGGGGTACAATGAAATTAAAATGATGCCAAAATGATTATCAGCTGCTTAAGGCACCACTCCTTTTATGAAATGAGGACTGTCAAGCAGAAGAGAGTAAACGCTATAGACAAGCCGATATACTATGTACGAGGGCTATTCGGAAAGTAAGGAACGATAGGTCGCGATATGGAAACCACAGTGAAAATCAAAATTGTTTTATTTGCAACAACTTCCAGCTACTTATCTCCATAGTCACCAATCCGACTTAGACGTTTGTCGTAGCGTTGTACTAATTTTCCGGTACCCTCGTTACAGAAGACAGCCGCCATTGCTTTTCGCCAATTCTCTACGCTGGCCTACAGCTCGTTGTCTGTGCCAAAATGTTGTCTTCATAGCCAGCGGTTCGTGTGAGCAGAGATGGAACTCAGAGGGAGACAACTACGGGCTGTATTGTGGGTAATCAAACATTTCCAATTGAAAACGATGCAGGAACATCTTCATTGCCCCTGCTGAATGCGGCTGTGAACTGTCTTGAAGAAGAAACCGCACGACAGTTATGTAATGTTGGCTGCATAGCTTCAGGCGAAATTTCTCAGGAGGCCCTCGTACTTGGCGGTAGACACTATTGCTCAAGGTATCTTTAAGTGCTCCCTGTGTGCTTAGAACTAAAAAGAAAGACGTAACGCTATCGATGGGCATACTAGAGACTCTGCCCAACACATCTGTGCAAAGCTTCATCGGGTTTTCACTGTGGTTTTCATTTCGCGACCGATCATTCCTTACTTTCCGAATAGCCCTCGTATATCGACTATTGACCTTAAATTAAATGACGTTGTAGTACTTTTAATTAGTAAGACTTCATAACAGCAGATTCTAGAAGAAGATGCAAATCACGTTAGTACTTACGCACCCAGCAGCGAACTAACAGATTTAGAAACGCATTTTGTCTGCTGAACTGAACGAGCGAGCGAGTTCAGGCGTGCCTTCATGACGTACGCGCCGCGGCCTACGCGACCCCAGAAAGCTCAGGATTTAACGCCGAGTCACTGTTCACAGTAACTCAGTCTCTGTCCTACTTTCCTGTTCATAACGAATCATACTCCCAAAATACTATTATTTGCTGCTGTTGTTATGACCCTATATATGTCTGGCCAGAAACCCTTATCTTATTTCCGTTTCACTTCACTGAACAGACTGAGCCTTTGAATTGTCCTTTTCACATTTTCCAGCTTCCCTACAGTGTTCAAACTTCTAACATTTCATACTCCAACTCATAGTATGTAAACCTTTCTTTGGTTATTCAATCTTTTCTCATTCTGACCACTCCCTTGGTTACCATAGCAGAATCTTGTCACAGGTGTTGTCACAAAACCCTAAGAAAATCTCGTCATGTTATCTAAACCCTGTTAGCTACACGACGATTAACGTCCAGTCACTTGTGAAAAAGACAGGAATCGAAATTGACGGTAGCAAGGCAAAAACAGAAATGCTGAATTGCATTTTCAAATATTCGTCTACTAATAGAAATTCCACGATGGAACAATATGTAAAATAAAGAAAAGACAACCACTCACCTATAACAGACTGAAGTAGTAGGGAGATGTTCTTACGAGCGCAATTTTTTGATATCAAATTGATATGCAAGTTAATTAAATTGATCAATTACTTCCTCCCCGACCACGTCTATTCCCACCACAGGATGACGTCATGTGTTTTTCTCAGAATGCACGTGGGCCCCAGCCTCCTCCCTCCACCCCCTCCCCACTCTCCCCAGCCTACCCTATTGGCGGGAATTCCGAAATTTCGCTGTACAATTCAATGGTCAATTCAGAGGAGGCAGTAGAGACGGAAATCGTTTATAAAACGGAGATAGGTGGTAGAAAACAAAAACAAAAACAAAAAAAAAAGCAATTTAGAGGATGGGAAATCAGAGACTTACGCTCTGCTGAGAAGGACATAATTTGCATTTCATAGTACATAGATACTCTTTTTTAACTTCCAATCGCTGATCGCTTCGTATAGTGCGATCGCAAAGTCATTGAGATGCTTCGCGGTGCACTACCGGGCTCGAGTGCAATACTGTTTGTTGCGTCTGGCTCCTCGCCGCCGCCCTCCGTCACCATCCCGCATCAGGTAGTACCGCAGTCCTGACGGCCGTCTGCCCCCCCCCCCCCGCCCCCCTCCTGGCCTGCTCCTGGCAGTTTTACATGAAAGGCGCTGCACCACATGGTAAATCTCAGGCGGCCTTAGATGGCACAAACGCGACACTTGCGCCGCTTGGCTTGGCTACGTGTCCGGCGGTCTACTGCTGACCAGTTGTATGCATTTCTAACAGTCCCCCAGCCCTTGACTTCCACAACACAGGGGTGCAGCAGCCAGCATCTACATCAACATCTACATCTACGTGATTACTGTACTCTGCTATTCACAATAAAATGCCTAGAAGAGCGTTCAATGAACCTCCTTCAAGCTGTCTCCCTACAGTTCCCCTATCGAACGGCGCGCGGGAAAAACGAGCACTTAAATTTTTCTGTGCGAGCCCCGATTTCTCTTATTTTATCGTGATGATCATCTCTCCCCATGTAGGTGAGTGCAAACAGAATGGTTTCGCAATCTGAGGAGAAAATTGGTGATTCAAATTTCATGAGAAGATCCCGTCGCAACGAAAAACGCCTTTGTTTTAATGATTGCCACTCCAATTTACGTATCATGTCTGTGGCACTATCTCCCCTACTTCACGTAATACAAAACGAGCTGCCCTTCTTTGTACTTTTTCGATGTCATCCGTCAGTCCCATCTGATGCGGATCCCACACCGCACAGCAAGACTCCAGAATAGGGCGGACAAGCGCGATGTAAGAAGTCTCCCTAGTATACATGTTGCACCTTTTAAGTGTTCTGTCAATGAATCGCAGTAATGCAATTTTGTCATGTGATGACATGTTTGGAGACCGTGGCTGTTATTTGAAGACAAATGTTGACGGTGTTGAGACGGCAACCAGCCACAAATTTATTTTCGGTTCCTTTATTCACAGGATACCGTTACCGGTTTCGAATTGTTATGATTCATCTTCAGACGGTTCATGCTTTCATTACGACGTTTTTTTCATAGATTAATTATCCTAAAATATAAATAATACATAATTATAAGCACTCCACACAGATGGTTGCGTTATGGATTTTCATTGGATGTGACTTACGTGAAATGTCGGTTTGGAGTGTTTGTTTTCATTACATTCGTCCAACAGATGTGAATACATTAATGGTTAGCTCTATCCACAACATTATTTATGTGATCGTTCCAATTTAGGTTATTTGTAACTGTAATCCCTAAGTATTTAGTTGAATTTACAGCCTTCAGATTTGTGTGACTTATCGCGTAATCGAAATTTAGCGGATTTCATGTGAATAACATCACACTTTTCTTTATCCACGGTCAATTTCCACTTTTCGCACCATACAGATATCTTATCTAAATCATTTTGCGATTTGTTTTGATCATATAATGACTTTACAAGACGGTAAATGACAGCATCATCTGCAAACAATCTCACACGGCAACTAAGATTGTCTCCTATGTCGTTAATATAGATCAGGAACAACAGAGGGCCTATAACACTTCCCTGGGGAACGCCGGATACTACACTCCTGGAAATGGAAAAAAGAACACATTGACACCGGTGTGTCAGACCCACCATACTTGCTCCGGACACTGCGAGAGGGCTGTACAAGCAATGATCACACGCACGGCACAGCGGACACACCAGGAACCGCGGTGTTGGCCGTCGAATGGCGCTAGCTGCGCAGCATTTGTGCACCGCCGCCGTCAGAGTCAGCCAGTTTGCCGTGGCATACGGAGCTCCATCGCAGTCTTTAACACTGGTAGCATGCGGCGACAGCGTGGACGTGAACCGTATGTGCAGTTGACGGACTTTGAGCGAGGGCGTATAGTGGGCATGCGGGAGGCCGGGTGGACGTACCGCCGAATTGCTCAATACGTGGGGCGTGAGGTCTCCACAGTACATCGATGTTGTCGCCAGTGGTCGGCGGAAGGTGCACGTACCCGTCGACCTGGGACCGGACCGCAGCGACGCACGGATGCACGCCAAGACCGTAGGATCCTACGCAGTGCCGTAGGGGACCGCACCGCCACTTCCCAGCAAATTAGGGACACTGTTGCTCCTGGGGTATCGGCGAGGACCATTCGCAACCGTCTCCATGAAGCTGGGCTACGGTCCCGCACACCGTTAGGCCGTCTTCCGCTCACGCCCCAACATCGTGCAGCCCGCCTCCAGTGGTGTCGCGACAGGCGTGAATGGAGGGACGAATGGAGACGTTTCGACTTCAGCGATGAGAGTCGCTTCTGCCTTGGTGCCAATGATGGTCGTTTGCGTGTTTGGCGCCGTGCAGGTGAGCGCCACAATCAGGACTGCATACGACCGAGGCACACAGGGCCAACACCCGGCATCATGGTGTGGGGAGCGATCTCCTACACTGGCCGTACACCACTGGTGATCGTCGAGGGGACACTGAATAGTGCACGGTACATCCAAACCGTCATAGAACCCATCGTTCTACCATTCCTAGACCGGCAAGGGAATTTGCTGTTCCAACAGGACAATGCACGTCCGCATGTATCCCGTGCCACCCAACGTGCTCTAGAAGGTGTAAGTCAACTACCCTGGCCAGCAAGATCTCCGGATCTGTCCCCCATTGAGCATGTTTGGGACTGGATGAAGCGTCGTCTCACGCGGTCTGCACGTCCAGCACGAACGCTGGTCCAACTGAGGCGCCAGGTGGAAATGGCATGGCAAGCCGTTCCACAGGACTACATCCAGCATCTCTACGATCGTCTCCATGGGAGAATAGCAGCCTGCATTGCTGCGAAAGGTGGATATACACTGTACTAGTGCCGACATTGTGCATGCTCTGTTGCCTGTGTCTATGTGCCTGTGGTTCTGTCAGTGTGATCATGTGATGTATCTGACCCCAGGAATGTGTCAATAAAGTTTCCCCTTCCTGGGACAATGAATTCACGGTGTTCTTATTTCAATTTCCAGGAGTGTATTCCTTTTTTACTCGATGACTTTCCGTCTATTACTAAGAACTGTGACCTTTCTTTCAGGAAAGCATAAATTCAGTCCCACAACTGAGGCGATATTCCATAGTCAAGCAGTTTGGTTAGAAGAGGCTTTTGAGGAACGGTGTCGAAAGGCTTCTGGAAATCTAAAAATGTGGAATCAGTTTGACATACCCTGTCGATAGCAATCATTACTTCATGAGTATAAAGAGCTACTTGTGTTTCGCAAGAACGATGTTTTCTGAAATCGTGCTTACTACGTGTCAATAAATCGTTTTCTTCGAGGTACCTCATAACGTTCGAATACAGTATATGTTCCAAAACCCTGCTGCAAATCGACGATAGTGATATGGGCCTGTAATTCAACGGATTATCCTACTTCCCTGTTTGGGTATTGGTGTGACTTGAGGAATTTTCCAATCTTTAGGTGCGGATCTTTCTTTGAGCGAGAGGTTGTATATACAGGGTGTTTCAAAAATGACCGGTATATTTGAAACGGCAATAAAAACTAAACGAGCAGCGATAGAAATACACCGTTCGTTGCAATATGCTTGGGACAACAGTACATTTTCAGGCAGACAAACTTTCGAAATTACAGTAGTTACAATTTTCAACAACAGATGGCGCTGCGGTCTGGGAAACTCTATAGTACGATATTTTCCACATATCCACCATGCGTAGCAATAATATGGCGTAGTCTCTGAATGAAATTACCCGAAACCTTTGACAACGTGTCTGGCGGAATGGCTTCACATGCAGATGAGATGTACTGCTTCAGCTGTTCAATTGTTTCTGGATTCTGGCGGTACACCTGGTCTTTCAAGTGTCCCCACAGAAAGACGTCACAGGGGTTCATGTCTGGCGAATAGGGAGGCCAATCCACGCCGCCTCCTGTATGTTTCGGATAGCCCAAAGCAATCACACGATCATCGAAATATTCATTCAGGAAATTAAAGACGTCGGCCGTGCGATGTGGCCGGGCACCATCTTGCATAAACCACGAGGTGTTCGCAGTGTCGTCTAAGGCAGTTTGTACCGCCACAAATTCACGAAGAATGTCCAGATAGCGTGATGCAGTAATCGTTTCGGACCTGAAAAATGGGCCAATGATTCCTTTGGAAGACATGGCGGCCCAGACCAGTACTTTTTGAGGATGCAGGGACGATGGGACTGCAACATGGGGCTTTTCGGTTCCCCATATGCGCCAGTTCTGTTTATTGACGAAGCCGTCCAGGTAAAAATAAGCTTCGTCAGTAAACCAAATGCTGCCCACATGCATATCGCCGTCATCAATCCTGTGCACTATATCGTTAGCGAATGTCTCTCGTGCAGCAATGGTAGCGGCGCTGAGGGGTTGCCGCGTTTGAATTTTGTATGGATAGAGGTGTAAACTCTGGCGCATGAGACGATACGTGGACGTTGGCGTCATTTGGACTGCAGCTGCAACACGGCGAACGGAAACCCGAGGCCGCTGTTGGATCACCTGCTGCACTAGCTGCGCGTTGCCCTCTGTGGTTGCCGTACGCGGTCGCCCTACCTTTCCAGCACGTTCATCCGTCACGTTCCTAGTCCGTTGAAATTTTGCAAACAGATCCTTTATTGTATCGCTTTTCGGTCCTTTGGTTACATTAAACCCCCGTTGAAAACTTCGTCTTGTTGCAACAACACTGTGTTCTAGGCGGTTGAATTCCAACACCAGAAAAATCCTCTGTTCTAAGGAATAAACCATGTTGTCTACAGCACACTTGCACGTTGTGAACAGCACACGCTTACAGCAGAAAGACGACGTACAGAATGGCGCACCCACAGACTGCGTTGTCTTCTATATCTTTCACATCACTTGCAGCGCCATCTGTTGTTGAAAATTGTAACTACTGTAATTTCGAAAGTTTGTCCGCCTAAAAATGTACTGTTGTCCCAAGCATATTGCAACAAACGGTGTATTTCTATCGCTGCTCGTTTAGTTTTTATTGCCGTTTCAAATATACCGGTCATTTTTGAAACACCCTGTAACTGCTAAATATGGAGCTATTGTATCAGCATACTCTGAAAGGAACCTGACTGGTATACAATCTGGACCGGAATCCTTGCTTTTATTAAGTTACACTCCTGGAAATTGAAATAAGAACACCGTGAATTCATTGTCCCAGGAAGGGGAAACTTTATTGACACATTCCTGGGGTCAGATACATCACATGATCACACTGACAGAACCACAGGCACATAGACACAGGCAACAGAGCATGCACAATGTCGGCACTAGTACAGTGTATATCCACCTTTCGCAGCAATGCAGGCTGCTATTCTCCCATGGAGACGATCGTAGAGATGCTGGATGTAGTCCTGTGGAACGGCTTGCCATTCCATTTCCACCTGGCGCCTCGGTTGGACCAGCGTTCGTGCTGGACGTGCAGACCGCGTGAGACGACGCTTCATCCAGTCCTAAACATGCTCAATGGGGGACAGATCCGGAGATCTTGCTGGCCAGGGTAGTTGACTTACACCTTCTAGAGCACGTTGGGTGGCACGGGATACATGCGGACGTGCATTGTCCTGTTGGAACAGCAAGTTCCCTTGCCGGTCTAGGAATGGTAGAACGATGGGTTCGATGACGGTTTGGATGTACCGTGCACTATTCAGTGTCCCCTCGACGATCACCAGTGGTGTACGGCCAGTGTAGGAGATCGCTCCCCACACCATGATGCCGGGTGTTGGCCCTGTGTGCCTCGGTCGTATGCAGTCCTGATTGTGGCGCTCACCTGCACGGCGCCAAACACGCATACGACCATCATTGGCACCAAGGCAGAAGCGACTCTCATCGCTGAAGACGACACGTCTCCATTCGTCCCTCCATTCACGCCTGTCGCGACACCACTGGAGGTGGGCTGCACGATGTTGGGGCGTGAGCCGAAGACGGCCTAACGGTGTGCGGGACCGTAGCCCAGCTTCATGGAGACGGTTGCGAATGGTCCTCGCCGATACCCCAGGAGCAACAGTGTCCCTAATTTGCTGGGAAGTGGCGGTGCGGTCCCCTACGGCACTGCGTAGGATCCTACGGTCTTGGCGTGCATCCGTGCGTCGCTGCGGTCCGGTCCCAGGTCGACGGGCACGTGCACCTTCCGCCGACCACTGGCGACAACATCGATGTACTGTGGAGACCTCACGCCCCACGTGTTGAGCAATTCGGCGGTACGTCCACCCGGCCTCCCGCATGCCCACTATACGCCCTCGCTCAAAGTCCGTCAACTGCACATACGGTTCACGTCCACGCTGTCGCCGCATGCTACCAGTGTTAAAGACTGCGATGGAGCTCCGTATGCCACGGCAAACTGGCTGACACTGACGGCGGCGGTGCACAAATGCTGCGCAGCTAGCGCCATTCGACGGCCAACACCGCTGTTCCTGGTGTGTCCGCTGTGCCGTGCGTGTGATCATTGCTTGTACAGCCCTCTCGCAGTGTCCGGAGCAAGTATGGTGGGTCTGACACACCGGTGTCAATGTGTTCTTTTTTCCATTTCCAGGAGTGTATTTAAGCTGCTTTGCGACACCAAGGATATCTATTTCAGTGTTTATCATCTTGGCAGTTGTTCTTGATTGGAATTCTGGAATATTTACTTCATCTTCTTTGCTGAAGGAGTTTCGGAAAATCGTGCTTAATAACTCTGCTTTAGTGGCACTGTCATCAATGACTTCCCCGTTGTTATCGCGCAGTGAAAGTATTGATTGCGTCTTGCCACTGGTGTGCTTTATGTACCCCCAGAATGTTATTGGGTTTTCTCCCAGATTTCGAGACAGAGTTTCGTTGTGGAAATTATTAGAAGCATCTCGCATTGAAGTACGCGCTATATTTCGAACTTCTGCAAAACTTTAATAGTCTTGGGAATTTTGCGTTCTTTTAAATTTGGCATGTTTTTTTCGCTGCTTCTGCAACAGCGATCCGACCCGTTTTGTGTACCGTGGGGGATCAGTAACATCACTTATTAATTTATGTTGTATATATCTCTCAATTGCTGTCGATACTATCTCTTTTAAATCATTCCACAACTTTTCTACGCTTACATGATCAGATCGGAAGGAGTGCAGACTGTTTCTTAAAAAGGCGTTAAGAGAACTTTTATCAGCTTTTTTAAATAGATGTACTTCGCGTTTCTTTTTGATGGTTGTAGGAGTTACGGTATTCAGCCTAGCAGCTACTGCTTTGTGGTTGCTAAGCCCTGTATTCGTCACGATACTCACTATTTGTCCAGGATTATTTTTTGCTAAGAGGTCAAGTATGCTTTCGCAACCAGTTACGCTTCGAGTGGGCCCATGAATTAATTGTTCAAAATAATTTTCTTAGAAACTATTCAGTACAGTTTCGAATGACGTTTTATGCCTGCCGCCGGTTTTAAACGTATAATTTTTCCGGCATATCGAGGGTAGACTAACGTCACAACCGACTTTAATTGTAAGAGTGGGGTACCTATTTGAGATGAGATTCAAGATTTTTTGAACTGTTCAGCAACTATATTTTCTGAGTTGGGTGGTCGGTAAAACGACCCAATTAATAGTTTAGTCCGATTGTCAAGTATAACATCTCCCATACTATTTCGCAGCAACTATCTACTTCAATTTCTCTATAAGGCAAACTACTTCTTACAGCAATAAATACTCCACCACCAATCGTACTTCATCTATCCTTTCTCAACACTGTTAGAGCATTAGAAAAATTTTTTGCTGAACTTATTTCCGGCTTTAGCTAGTTTCTGTACCTATAACTATTTGAGCTTCAGTGCTGTCTATTAGGGCTTGTAGCTCTGGTTCTTTCCCAACACAGCTACGACAAATTACAGCTACAATACCGATCGTTTCTGCAACTAACTTGCTGTGTTTTACCTGCCCCCTTTTAGACGGACGCCCTTTCTGTGGTTTCCTGAGGCCCTATAACCTAAAAAACCGCCCATTCCCTTCCACACAACCCCCGCTACGCGTGTAGTCGCTTCCTGTGTCTCGTGGACTCAAAAAAAAAAAAAAAAGTTCAAATGGCTCTGAGCACTATGGAACTTAACAGCTGAGGTCATCAGTCCCCTAGAACTTAGAACTGCTTAAACCTAACCTAACCTAAGGACATCACACACATCCATGCTCGAGGCAGGATTCGAACCTGCGACCGTAGCGGTCGCGCGGTTCCAGACTGAAGCGCCTAGAACCGCTCGGGCACTATGGCTGGCCTGTCTAGTGGACTCCAGAACTATTAAGCAGAACCCGGAAACCCACCACCCGATGGCACAAGTCAAGGAATCTGCAGCCTACACGGTCACAGAACTGCCTGAGCCTCTGATTCAGACCCTCCACTCGTCATTGCACCAAAGGACCACAGTCGGTTCTATCGACGATGCTGCAGATGGTGAGCTCCGCTTTAACCTCGCCAGCAAGACTGGAAGTCTTTACCAATTCCGCTAGCCGCCCAAAACCACAGTGGATCTCCTCCGATTCAAAGCGACTTACATAATTAGTACCGACATGAGCCACCACCTGCAGTTGGTTGCACCCTGTACTCTTCATGGCATCCGCAAGCAGCCTTTCCACATCCAGAATGACTCCCCCCAGTATGCACTTGGAATGCACACTGGCTTCCTTCCCCTCCTTGGCAGTCATGTTCCTAAAGGGTCCCATTACGCACCTAACGTTGGAGCCCCTAACTACCGGCAACCCTACCATCTGTGAATGTCCGGACCTTCCGGGCCCAGAAGCTTCTTCTGGAACAGGGTGGGCGACTGCATCCGGCTCAGAGACATCGTCAGCCACAGATAACGCCCGAAACCTGTTCATCAAACGAACCCAGGAGGTCCTATGATCGCCCTCTGAAAGCTTTTCGCTGCCTATAGTCTGTCGGTAAACTGAAGAGCGAGCGAGCGAGTCCCCACTCTGCCAACCCAGCTACGTCACAAGGCGCTTCTACAGGCTGTTTCACAACGTAGTACCGGCCCTGCCGCGGCGCGTGCTTTAAATCTGTGGCGACGCCTTGTACAGATACGTCTCGGCTGCGTTCATTTTTAGACAAATGCATTAAGACCATAAGGAATACAAAAAACGGTAGCTTCTTCCGAAACACAACATTATAGAGTAAATAATATTAAGATAAGAATGGAAGTCAGGATTATACTACAAACATAGAACCGAATTCCTGTTTATGTGAATATATTGTATGTTCCTCTATTGTTATTCGTAAAACGAACCCCATATAATGCAATCAATCTGTAGAATTTAAGACTTGTTCTTACTTTGTGTTTCTACTAAAAGGTAGAAGTTTTTATTGAAGGACTTGCAACACGAAGAGTGTTTAAAAGGTAAGCAGAAATTTATAATTTTGAGTATTGTATTAGTCTTATTTGCACTACTTTCTTGTCACTGTCTTCGTAAACATGTCTCAAAATTATGTACACAATGTTATGCATATTGGGTATTTACTCTGTTGTCAGCTGTCAAAAAGGTTACATGTGTTTTTGTAGCATCAAGGATTATTTTTTATAGGAATGGAATGAAGTGTATGAAATTTTTAGAAATGTTAAATATTGCTTTTGATGAGTCTGTATATGAGTGAACCAAGGGCACACAAGTGGTATAAACATTTCAAAGTAGGCCTTAAAGGACAGCAATTTTACAAGCATGGATGAGATTAAAAATGCACAGTTAAGAGACTTATAAACTAACCCGAAGAAACAGTTCCTAAATAATTCTTGGCGCTCAGTCCGGAACCGCGCGACTGCTACGGTCGCAGGCTCGAATCCTGCCTCGGGCATGGATGTGTGTGATGTCCTTAGTTAGGTTTAAGTAGTTCTAAGTTCTAGGGGACTGATGACCATAGCTGTTAAGTCCCATAGTGCTCAGAGCCATTTGAACCTAAATAATTTCGGGAACTGGAAAAAGCACTGGCGCAAGTGTATAGTATGTAATGGGGAATATTTTGAAGATGATAACATTGCTGTAGATTAACAAATAAAGTTCTTACCAAAAAATAAAAATTAATCTGTGAACGCACCTCGTATGTCAAGCTTTCTGCTTAGAAGTCCAGAATCGATGTACATGTTTTGAAGAAAATTTCAACAGTGTTTAGAAAAGCTATTGAGCACGTATTTCAAGCAATATGTCTCAGAAGCAGGTGAATAGTGACCGAGATAGAGATTTAGTGTCCCATAAGCATCAAAGGTGTTACGTGATTTTGAAACGGTCTATAACGATCGTTTTCCACCCAAGATTATTAGTTTTCCTTCATGGCGATTCCATTAAACTATGCGGCTTATTTTCGCGTGCGTTCCTTATGCGTCCTATTGGATGATGCTGACGTGTGCATAAATTGCAGCCCTTTGGTTGGGACTGGTAATATTAGCCAACAGTTCTTTTTGGATCGCCTCTTTAATACGCGCTGTAATAACATTAGAGACGACCGAACGCTCGTTATTCCGCAAATACCTCCTCTTCCTCGTATTCCGCACATTTTCTTGCAATGCTAGACGATTATCCATCACTTCCGGATATCGAAGTATATCATTAAGTATACAGAGTTAACTGACCGACACTGGAAACTAAGATCCCACGAACAGAAACGACGTTTATTACTGCACGCCGATCTACACCGCTAGACCGATAACGGGCAATACATTTTGGGTGTCCCTGTAGGCCGGTGGCAGCGTTCTTCCGGGAAACGCCGCTTCCCCCACCAAAAGCGCTGCTCGCTCTTGAGTTTACAGACAGACTATACCAGATTTTGTAATGATCTCCCACTTAACAACAGGTTAGGGGTCAACCTCAGTGCAGGCCGTACCCGAGGTGCCACAGCAGTGGACGAAATGGGGGACACGTGGGATGTGCTCGACGTCTCTTGCATCCACGTGTCTGACCTCCCGCAGTGATGCCCCTTGGCAGCAGCCTCAAGCTGTGTGACGGAAGCCAACACAGCCTGGAGCTGTGAGCGAAGGGTCGCCATCTCAGCTCACATCTGTACACAGCAATCACAGTTCCTATCCATTACTGCAGTCACTACCGTTTGAAGCTCTTAAAAATATACAACAAATGAATGGTGTACTCGGCTTATTAGCAGCAGGAACTCGAAGTGCTCTCTCACTAAAAGTCTAAACGACACTGAGCTACACTAATCAAAACAAACAAAAGCCTGCACGATGCATGAGTCGATAGCAATGGTAGTACTGTACACTACAGTGTTATTAAAATAAAAGTTTGTGTCTCGTAAGCACTCAAACACGCAAGAAATTACAAAAGTAATTTGGTAATTACAAAGGTATCTGTAAATAAATCGGTCGCTCCTGCTTGAAGCTCGTAAAAATATACAACAAACGAAAGGTGTACTCGCCTTCTTAGCAGCAGGAACACGAGGTGCTCTGTCACTGATGGTCTATCCGATTTGGAAATCGGCAGAAGATTGTAATGTACAATGCTGCTCTCAATGCACCCTTTGTTGGTCATCTACTGTGAACAATAGACTTGTCTGCGAAGGTTAGCATCTTCCCCCACATCTCTGTTCTAAGGCTAACAGCAACATATATTTCGACAGATGCACCTGGCGTTGGGCATGCCAGACTATCACTCTGTCTCAGAATGAAAAAGGGCGTTTTTCTAAAGATAGCACTTGCCAGCAAGTAGAGGATGTTTTCAGAAAAGGGCTTCTCCCTGTTTCACAGAAAATTTTTCCTCCCACAGCAACTGCCTGCACCAAGCCTGCTTGAAGAAGAAAAAGAAGGCGAGATTAGTGTCCTCACAGCACAGCTATAAGCTGACTAACATGTATTTCGAAGGGTGCAGCTGATATCAGTAATATCAAGCTATCTGTTTCCTTCAGAATGAACAAAGAGTGTTTTTGTAAAGCTAGCAGCTGCGTCCATTATTCCAGCCACTTGCCAGCAAACAAAGGATGGTTGTCTCAGACTCCCCCTCCGCCCGCCTCCCCCCCTCCCCCCCCCCCCCCCCCCCACACACACACACACAGATGCGATATTTTCCTCGAACACCTGCACCAAGCATGTAAGTTGATGGTATGGCACTCTGAGTTTCTATTCGTCCTCTGTAAAATAGTTGGTGGAGTCTGAAGCTATATAATGCCCAACCCCCTCCACAATCATCATCAGTCTTTGACAGTTCCTAGTTGTGTAAGTGTGATTCCTGCAACATGAAATGGTCAATCAGCAGTGATGCCAGCGGTACCGGTGGTGGGAAACGGCCAAATTTGGGTAAAAAAAATGGTTCAAATGGCTCTGAGCACTATGGGACTTAACATCTATGGTCATCAGTCCCCTAGAACTTAGAACTACTTAAACCTAACTAACCTAAGGACAGCACACAACACCCAGTCATCACGAGGCAGAGAAAATCCCTGACCCCGCCGGGAATAATTTGGGTCAGTTGCCATGTAAGTTCAAATGGTTCAAATGGCTCTGAGCACTATGGAACTTAACATCTGAGGTCATCAGTCTCCTAGAACTTAGAACTACTTAAACCTAACTAACCTAAGGACATGACACACATCCATGCTCGAGGCAGGATTCGAACCTGCGACCATAGCGGTCGCGCGGTTCCAGACTGAAGCGCCTAGAACCGCTCGGCCACACCGACCGGCTGCCATGTAAGTGTTTATAAAAAAAAATATCGGTTCAGTTTGCGACTGTTATAAAATATCGCAGCACAGTATTCAAATTTTTCGAGATTGTGATACATTTTCGTAACAAGTGGCTATAAAAGTTCTTTTTCCTTACTGTTGCAGCATTCATTCGCGAAAAGTTGGCAAAATTAGAACGCCAGCTGGAAGCCGAAAGTCTCCAGCAAGCGGAGGAGGTTGTGTTACCATCATGTACATACATCTCAAAATTCTGTGCATGATACACTATGTGATCAAAAGTATTCGAACACCCCAAGAACATACGTTTTTCACATCAGGTGCATTGTGCTGCCATCTACTGCCAGGTACTCCATATCAGCGACCTCAGTAGTCATTAGACATCGTGACAGAGCAGAATGGGGTGCTCTGCAGAACTCACGGACTGTGAATGTGGTCATGTGATTGGGTGTCACTTTTGTCATACATCTGTATGCGAGATTTCCACACTCCTAAACATCCCTAGGTCCACTGTTTCCGATATGATAGTGAAGTGGAAACGTGAAGGGACACGCACAGCACAAAAGCGTACAGGCCAACCTCCTCTGATGACTGACAGAGACCGCCGACAGTTGAAGAGGGTCTTAATGTGTAATAGGCAGACACCTATCCAGACCATCACATAGAAACTCCAATCTTCAACAGGTACCACTGCAAGTACTATGACAGTTAGGCGGCAGGTGAGAAAAATTGGATTTCATGACCAAGCAGCTACTCCTAAGTCACACATCACGCCGTTAAATGCCAAACGACGCCTCGCTTGGTGTAAGGAGCGTAATCATTGGACGATTGAACAGTGGAAAACCGTTGTGTGGAGTGGCGAATCACAGTACACAATGTGTCCTTCCTATGGAAGGGTGTGGGTATGGCGAATGCCTAGTGAACGTCATCTGCCAGCGTGTGTAGTGTCAACAGTAAAATTCGGAGGTGGTGGTGTTATGGTGTGGTCGTGTTTTTCATGGAGGGGGCTTGCACCTTTTGTTGTTTTGCGTGGCACTATCACAGCACAGGCCTACATTGATGTTTTAAGCACCCTCTTGCTTCCCACTGTTGAAGAGAAATTCGGGGATGGCAATTGTATCTTTCAACACGATCGAGCAACTGTTCATAATGCACGGCCTGTGGCGGAGTGGTTACACAACAATAACATCGCTGTAATGGACTGGCATGCACAGAGTCCTGGCCTGAATCCCACAAATCACCTTTGGGATGTTTTGGAACGCCGACTTCGTGCCAGGCCTCACCGACCTACATCAATACCTCTGCTCAGTGCAGTGAAGAATGGGCTGCCATTCCCTAAGAAACCTTCCAGAACCTGATTGAACGTATGCCTGCGAGAGTGGAAGCCGTCATCAAGGCTAAGAGTGGGCCAATACCATAATGAATTCCAGCATTATCTATGGAGGGTGCCAAGAAATTGTAAGTCATTTTCAGCCAGATGTCCGGTTACTTTTGATCACACAGTGTAGTTTACATGCCCAGAAAGCATCTCTTAAAGCATTCAGATCGTAACAAGTGCTCATAACATTTCTATTGTTGTTCTAGCATTAGAGCAGCAGCAGCTGGAGGCTGAAAGTCGCCAGTAAGCGGAAGAGCTTGTGCTACCATAACGTAAGTACATCTCCAAATTCTGTGTGATAGTTTACACGTTCAGAAAACAGCTTTTGATGCATTCAGATCGTAACAAGTGTTTATAAAACTTTTGTTCTCGCTGTTGCTGCATTAGAGCAGCAGCTGATGGTCATTGAGCTGCTGCTCTAGCATTGAATGCAGCAAGAACGTAAGTACAGTTGTAATGTATTGCCGTTATACTTGTTTTTCATTGTATACAGTTGTGCGAGGCACATGTTACTCATTGTTGTAGAAGTTGATACAGATCAAGGGAAAAATAAGATTCTAGTAGGGGTATGCGTCGAGAATAACGACCAGGAGTCATTACTTCCATCTGGTACGAACTTTTAATTTATTTATTTAATTTTTTCGTAGATATGTACAAACAATATCTCGCTGTAGTGAAATTCAGTACAAATTTTTTGTTGTTTTCGTTGTTTCTTATAATGAATATCTTGTTGTAGACGACTTCCGTGAGATGGATCAATGGCTCCACAACAACAATTGCGGCGAGGGTGGAATGTCTGAGATGGAGCATGAGATGGTGGCTGCTAAAAGGCAGTGCAATCTCTCCCTTCTGGAACAGGGGATGGAGATATTTGACAGGGTGGCAGAAGTACCAGAAAGATCGACTGAACTACTCAATCCTGCAAATGGTTCAAATGGCTCTGAGCACTATGGGACTTAACATCTGTGGTCATCAGTCCCCTAGAACTTAGAACTACTTAAACCTAACTAACCTAAGGACATCACACACATCCATGCCCGAGGCAGGTTTCGAACCTGCGACCGTAGCAGTCGCGCGGTTCCGGACTGCAGCGCCTAGAACCGCTAGACCACCGCGGCCGGCCTCAATCCTGCAAAAAGGTGCAGAGTGCAAAAGGTGATTATAATGTGACCATCATCGTTGAAGCACATAATTATTATTCTGGAATGCTGATATACTTAATTGTTGTATTTTCACAACATATATTTAAAAAATCTTGAGCATTGTGCTTAATTTTTTTCCGTTATTCGTATGTTACAGAGGTGCCACCAATACTGCCATGACAACACCATGCTGTGGTTCATGCACCTAGAGCGGTGGTTGTGGGGGCAGGTGTCAAACATGCACCCGAGTGGTGTGCCCCACCGTGCAAAGTATCGCTCGATGCTGCACGAGGCGGCCGCAGCTGGTGCAGTGCCAGCTCCCAAATCACAGCATACCCTCTGGCGCTCGTGGGTGGTTCAGTCAGAGCAACGATCCCCCACCCCCCAGGCTGGCGATAGTGAAGGATCCAGTATGCAGGAGCATCAAGAAGCCCCCTCGCCACAGCCTGGGTGTTCCCACAAGAGGTCGCCACCACCGCCTCCTCCTACACAAGCTCCGGCTGCTCACCCTCGTTGGCAACGAAAGGTACTGGTGCTTTAGCGCATACCCCTTCCTCCTAAGGGCGCCTCATCCCCAGCGCCCTCATTCGCGGTTGTCCTGTAGTTGTAATATTAATGATAATAAACCTGCGCCTAGTGGTAGTGCTCTATCCCGTCCTGATAGTGAAGAACATAACATTAGCAGCATCATGATCCCTGTAGAATACTCGCCAGTTTCTAGGGCATTTGAGAGGTGTACCTCCTTTACTAGAGTTGAGCATCCGTCCGGGGGGTATCCCGACCCAGTTAGGTTTCTAGAAGCGTGCCTCTTGGTGCTGGAGGCAGAGCTCCTCAAAGCCCTAGATGATCCGGGATATAACGCATTAAATGTAACGCAGTACTCTGCTGCGAGTTGACTCACTCACCCATACGGGCAGGGTGCTCCTGAGGAGAAAACCCTGCACTACATCTGGGGCGATAATGGCCTTATATCTCAGAGTACATCAATCGCCGAGTGGTATTGCGGATCCACCTTGGGTGCTATACTGGCCTGGTTCTCTGAGATGGAAGTAAGAGGGTCAGCTACAGCACTCAGCCAAATTCATGTCTAAGATCTATCAAATGGAGGATCAAACTACCTGAGGATATTAAGAACAAGCAGGCCTGTATTAACGTTCAAAACGGAAAGGATAGCACTTGTTTTGCATGGTCAATCCTGTCTTGCAAAAACAATTACACAAAAGATCTGCAGCGTTGATGTTATAATTTTGATGGTATTAAATTCCCCCTAAAGATTCAGGACAGACCAAAACTTGAGGCACAAAATCCTGGAATATCGGTTCATGTTTATGGACTGAAGAAGAAGCAGAAAAGCAAGGAAGATGAGCAGAACAAGCATACTATTGGTGAACCACTCCATTTTTCGAAATATGCAGGTGAGTGTGATCTTAATGTTAACATGCTGCTCTTCTCTGAAGGTGATAACCAGCATTATGTATGGATAAAAGACATGTTCCGCCTCCGTTGCAGCCAATTGTCGAAACATAAAGAAAAGAAACACATTTGCTTCAGGTGCCTAATAACGTTTCAGAAGAAATATATTTAAAAAAGGCGTCTCACGAACTGTGAATTGAAGGAACCGATACGTATTGTTATGGCGACAGAAGAATACAAGTTCATTAAATTCAAGAATGCTCATCACCAGGAACAATGTCTGTTTGTTGTGTACATAGGCTTCGAATGTCTCCTTGCCCTATCACCCGCTGTGAAGGGAACTTTTAGCCTCGCATACCACCTTCATGCAAAAACAAATACCGTATGCAGCGGTGTACCAATTTACATGTTCATATGATTTAAGTCTTAACAGCTGTGAATCTTATGTTGGGGATAATACTGCCGTTTGGCTGCTCACTGAGCTTAAAAAACTCTCATGAGATGTTGATAGGCTTTACAGCACCAACATCCCCATGATCGAATTGGAGGAGGATAAAAAATTATACGATGATGCAGTTAACTGTCATATTTGTGGACTGCCGTTAGATAGAAAAGCTGAAACTCCCAATAGAGATCATTGTCATTCTGTGGGGAAGTTCCGCGGTGCAGCTCACAACGGATTCAATTTGAAGTATCAGTTACCATGGCACATACACGTTTTCTTCAACATTTTAAGTGGGTGTGATGCTCCCTTTCTAGTTGAACAATTGGTTGGTTTCGGTTGAGAGAGCAATCAGGTCAGTGGCCTGGCTGAGAGTTTAGAGAAGTATATTTCATTCTCCAAATGAATGACACCAAAAATTACATGGCTTCCTTGACATGCTACATTTTATGCAGGCACCAGTTGACAATCTCGTTGAAACTCTACCTTTGGAGGATGTACATATCACCCAATTTGCATACCCCGATGAGGAAAAGTTTCAGCTTGTGACTAGAAAAGGAGTTTTCCGTTACGGGTTTCTGGATAGTAAACTTCATGAAACCAGGTTACACGACATATCTGTATTTATCAATACTCTCACAGGCGATGCCGTAACTAGTGGAGATTATGAGCATAATGTGAATGTCTTGTGGGAATTCAACATTCCAAATTTGGGTGAATAAGCAAGACTATACATGGACTCCAACCTATGATAGTTTGTGGATATTTTTGAAAAGTTCTGGAGTGTATGCATGGCCATGCACTCTCTGGACCCCACCTTTTATTACACGGCACCAGGGTTGTCCTGAGACGCAATGCTCAAGAGAACGAGGTGCAACATCGAACTTTTGGCTTATGCTGATATGCTTCCTTTTTTTGAGCGTGGGATCTGTGGAGGACTTTTCCAGTGTGTCCATATATATGCCAAGGCAAATGATCCACATATGGGTGTGAGGTTCGATGCATCCCTCAATTCAGGTTACAGCATATATTTGAATGCGAATAACTTATACGGGCAAACCATGATGCAGCCACTGCCGGTTGGTGAGTTTCAACAGGTGCCTGAAAACGAATTAGGGGATTAGGTGGAAAAATATTTTGTCTAGTGGCTGATTCTGATGTAGGGTAGTGTAAGAGAAACTATACCTCTGCAATGGCTGTAAACAGCATTGAAATGTAAAGTAAAAAAACTTTTTCAACCGGTACCATTACTTTTAAAACCAAGAACTGTAAATAAAAAAATTCCAAACAGTAACAAAAACTGTAAATTTAAAGTAGTAGAGTATTGTAAAAACAACAAGATTTGTGGATGTAAAGCTGTATTACTACTGTATTTATGTCTGAATAAAAAATTGTTATTCGCTGCCATGTATCTTTGTTGTTATTTCACAAATCCCTACAAATGTGTATAAAGGCTGTGCAAGATGCACAAGATATTAGTTTAAAGCATGATAGAGGTGACGTTTAAGATGGAGGAAAACAAAATATACGTAATGATTGCATGGGATTGCGTCTATCCTGCTGCACATGTAAATTTTTGGGAACAAGTGGTGCGTGATCATATCCACTTCCAAAGACATGTAGCAAACATCACTGAAATTATATCTCCTGTGTTTGAATAAAACCACAGACATAGTATCTGGTTAAAACTGCACACTTTCAAAGCGGGAACAGGGCTGAAAAAAGAACACAGAGCTTGTGAGGTAAAAATTCATTTATTTCTCATCCAACTTAAAAGTTTACATTTTCATAAGCAGATACAGTACCACTATTTTCACACATATTCTTCTTCCTGAGTAGATGGAGAGCAGGACACCTGTAGAATTCCAGGTCGTGATAGCAGCAAACTTGAAGATTCGACACATCCATGAGATCTTCTCCTTCCCCTTCACACAGATGGTGGTATCCATGTGGTCGAATAATCGAAGCGATGTCATCGTATCTTTATAAGGTATGCCAGGATCATCCCAGTGAATTCCATGGTAGAAATGTCTTTACTATTTTGCACTCTTCCGTGTTTTAGCGCATTTCACATCCTTGAAAGATCTCAGTGATACAATGTTTGCTGAGAATGTCTCTGCTAGTCCGGCATCTTATGTGTACGCTGCGAATGTAATATTTTTTAAAATGAACTGCCTATGCTCATCGTCATAGAAACCCTCAACGCCTGCAGTGACGTTCACACCTGTTCATTTATACAGCTCATTGCACAACACCAGTGAGTGGACAATAGTTGGTCACACAGTCATGTACAACTAGAGCATATGCGGCAGCGTGTTCTAGGATATTTGTCGAAGACTCAAATTCACTTCGCACATCTATAGGTCCAGATTTAATTATCTCATTCTGTTTCGAGCTGTCTATTACGACGATCGGTGATAGCTATTAATTTCCGTCGACTGAGTAGACGCCCTCCTCCTTCTTCTTCAGCATAGTACGAGTAAGAAGCACGAAACTTCACGTACATTTCATGTGTTAGTCTGTATACGTTTTCGTCCCACTGCAGGTGCAAATTGTCATATGGATAGAATTCTGAATTCAGCTACACTCTGGCGTTAGTTAACTTGCAGTTGTCGAATACGGTGGAATCATTTGCTACATTCCCTCTTCTGTCCGTCTGAAACGCAAATATGATGAATCTAGGAGTCTCTAGATGCGAAGAGGTTTTAACAGCCCATGTTTGCCTGCTTGCAGTCGGCAGCACTGGGTACTCGGAAATCTCCCACGAGCGAAATGTTAGTGATAGAAACGTATTGGAATTCAAGACTTTTAAAAGCTTCAAACGCACCTCTTCTGATACACTGATGTGAGACATTTTCCATATTACCTTGCTAACTGTGATTATATCCTCCTCTTGAGCTCCTGGAATGTATGAGTTATTATCCATCGCTCTCCATATCGGAGTGAGTTCCTTTTTAGCATTCATAATAATCTGCTTCATGTCCTCAAAGTAGCACATAAGCATTTTTAGAGGTATGCATGCAGCAAATCACTTGTACTCTGCAACTGTTCTATCCATCGGATCGTCTATGAACCATCCCACATTTTCTAAACCATTCAGATCCGTGGGTGATGCAGAGACGTATGTTTTAAGGGTTGATGTTATGCCGACATTGCATGTATGGTCGAACTCAGACCCACTGAGTTGATAGCGCAGCTATTGAAACAGGAATGCTAAAGCGTTACGTGTAAGTTGGATCCCATTGTATTGCTGCAGTCGGTTTTCTTGAATGACCCCTCCAAATATATGAAACTCTTGCGTGGAAGAGTTAGCGCATCTCGGTGCTGGATGACAATCCCAATTTCATCATTCTTGTTAAATGTGGTTGAAGCGTAAGGTTTATTCTAGAAGTATTCCTGACGCATAATTCGCTCATCGTACTCTACTGGAGTGATTATATTGAGTGAGGACGTCATTGCGAGGTTTCAAGCCAACTGATTTAAGAAATTCGCAGTTTGCACGTGTCATCACTTTGCAGTTCGGCAGTGAAGTGATATGCTATCGATTCTGTGCACTGGTTTTATACAGTATGCCCATCCTGCCTTAGATGTAATCATACAAAGATTTCCTCACCACGAAAGTCAACAAATTGATTATTCTGATCCATAATACGCTACTCCAAACAGTCCAATGTCTGAAATGTAACTGGAAGGTATATTGCATTGGTAGGACTCTCTACAATCTTGTGCCCTGTTGTAACTGAGGGGAAGAATCCGTAAATAATATGAATCAGACTGTCGTTGATATAGGGTCGTTGCAATGTTACACTAGACTCGGATAGAGCTGACGGGCAGTATGTCCACAATCCGATCTGACTTGTAAAATTTACTAGGACCCTTCTTCAAAACCTGCCCCTTTGCGAAACCCAGTGGGCGTCCTGTTGAACCTTTCTGGTTAAAGTCGATCGTTACATTTACAGTCTTTATTTCAGATTTAAGTCTACTAATGTTTACAATAGCTCGATACCTTTTCCAGACTGCTTTAAGACTTTGTTTAAATCATCAGTATCGTACACACCATGTTCTGCTTCCACAATGTCTTTTTCACCATTAATATCCAGAAGCGGTTTGTTCATTGAACCCTGTGCCAGGCACTTTATTGTGAATAGCAAAGTAATCACGTAGTAATCACGTAGTTGTTAAAGTCAAAATGTACGACACTGCATCTGAGCCACAATTGACGAAGGAATGTGTAAAGCTCCTCCTTATATATTCTGCTTCTTCTTGTTCTTCTCTGTAAGCGTAAAGAGAAATATGATGCATAGATGTCCGCACGGGTGTGTCGCGATAGCGCCGAAAATTGCAGAACACACGTCTTCTGCGAGTGAAGTATCGTTGTAATTCTCCTGGCGGTTGCAGGTCACCAAACGAGTCGAAATAGTACACGGTATGGGCATTTTTCATAACATATGACACCGAGTGGGAGCCGGGATCTCAAGCAGCATCTAAATTCACGGTGTCACATTTACCAGTTTTCCACATAGTCTTCGGTAATATATCCCGCATAAACACACCACGGAATCTTGGATGTTGAATTTTTTTCTAACAAACTTAAGAAGATCAGTATTTGTGAGTGGACGATCTGGTAGGACTGCTAATAGGCTTTTTTTTTAAATTTTTGAGTAGACCAAGCCCTTTCCTGTACGGTTTCAAGTATAGTCCTTCTCTGATGGCCGCGGCTTCCATCATGCGGTTATGTCTTCTTGCCTCTTCTAACTACGCTTGGGAATTTTGCGCGTTCTTGACTGTTCTGGCAATGGCCGCTGCACTACCAGCGAGGGATTCTACCGCCGAGAGTGCGGAGAGGGCTTGGATGAGGAACGGAAGAAAACCACAAGACGTCTTGGGTATTTCTATAACTCGAGGTGCTTTAACCGATCCTCTTCTTCTTCCCGCACATTTCTAGTTCAGAGCGTTTTTAGCTGCATACATCGCTGTCAGGACACAGTTCTACAAACAGTTCTACTTCCCGCCCTTGTCCTTCTTCTTCTTGTTTAGTGCACAACGTGCAGCATTTGTAACTCGTTTGAAATTCATCACTCCTAAACCCAACATAGTATTTTCCACGCATAATTTTATCAACTACAAATGCTGCAGTGAGGTGACCTATACCAATATTCTTTCTTCTGTGTATCGCTTTAGCCTTATCAGGTAAAATCCCATTTGCAATGTGACGACTTGGGATATCTTTATTTGCAGTATATGTAATGTCGTGTTCCATACATGCTTCGTCGAACAGATTAACCTCTTAATCACCTCGCGCCAAGCGTTTCTGAAGCTTTGTTCCAGGTCCACAGTAGTTATATCCCGGAATGTGTAATTCCATTGGCAGTTTGTCTCGAATATCACCACCTCCTCTAATGCGTCTCCTAGCAAGCATGTTATGCTGCTGTGTCGGTTGTGCTCTATGCACCCCATTATATAGCAAATAATCAGCATCAACCCAACTGTTTTGTGCTGCAGGAAAACCAAGCCATTTGACTAGTGCTCTATTTCCACCATGTCTTATGACTCTCTACACGAGAAACACATCTGGTTCCGAGTTCTGCATTTCCTCGGTGTAGAAGAAACCTGGAATTTCTTCGCCTTTACTATCCTTCAAGATGTAAGTCCTAAGATTTGTTCTTTGTACTTTGGAAACTGTAAATATATCAGTTGACCAGTTCGGTAGGTGTGGTTTCCCAAATGCTATCTTGTGTTTTGAGATACGTACCAAATCACCTACATTAAATTTCTGTTTGCGTGGATCCAGCATTTAAATGCGATACTACGCCGTATCCATGAGTCCATTATCACGAACATCGCCTGTTCTCATTTTTATTGTGCTATGTTTGGTTCGATTATACTGAGCAATTATTTCTGGGAGGATATCTGTCCATTTGTATGTACCGTGAAGATTAAAACGCATCCAAATTTGACCTTTTATTGTTCTGTTCAGACTTTCCATGATGCTCACCTTCACGTGGGTGTATGTTGAGTAGTGTTGTATACCATACCGCTGCATCACGCCTTGAAATACCTACTGTAAAACTCTCCACCGTGATCGGTTTGGAGGTTGTCCGGGCATCGATTGGTTCCTGTCTGCAGCAAACGCTCAAACACATCCGGGCACTTCTTCCCGTTTTTGTTTTAACAGACAATCCGCAGGAAACTTTATAGTATGTATCAATAACCATTAAAATGTATCTGAATCCATTATTCTCATGTGAATATTCTCTCATATCTACGAGATCAGCTTGCCATAAGCCATCCAAGGCTTTAATCATAACATGCCTAAGAGGGTATTTTTTGCGTGCTGGTTTGTGCAGTTCTCGAACTACTGTCTCCATACTTATTCGACGATAATTATCTCTGTAAGCTCCGAGATTACTGAAACAACCATATTCGAATGAGCTGTATTACCCGCAGCAGCTGAAGCCATGAGCAGCCGTAGTCGATCTAGCAGCTCGTTGGGGCCGTCATAATATACAGGGTGAAAAGTATTTAAACCGACAAACTCTGGGAGGTTGCAGGGGACATCAGAACAAATACTTTTCCCTAATGTCATTTTTTCCTATGAGGAGTATTTACACCGGTAGAGGAAGATTTCTCTGGCGGCAAACTAATTAAACCAACAGACACTTTTCATTTTTTTATGACTAAGAGACAACACATTAACACAACCCAATTTCAATTACAGTAGATTTTCAAAAATTCCTCCATTGACACGTAAACAAAGGTTACACCTTCGGATCTTGTTCTGTCTGACACGGGCAAAAACCCCAGGAGTATCCTAAATTGTTCCTGCTGCTGCTGCTACTATCCGGGCAAACAGATCCTCTTGTGATGCAACAGGAGTTACGTAAACAAGGTTGCGCGTCTCCCCCACACAAAAAAGTCCAGATGGGACATATCTGGGGATCAAGCAGGCCATGGTACAGGACCGTCTCTTTCAGTCCACGTTCCTGGGAACCGTCGGTCGAGGAACCGACGCACACGACAGTTCAAATGTGCCGGCGCCCCGACATGTTGGAACAACATGCGTTGTACTGTAGCGAGCGGGACGCCTTCCAGCAAATCTGGCAATGTTCTGGCGAGAAAATTGTAATAGTGCCGGCCATTTAATGGCCTAGGTAGCAGATACGGCCCAATTAAACAATCCCCAACAACACCGATCCACACATTAACGAAGAACCGCACTTGATGAGCGCTAGTAACTGTGGCATGTGGATTAGCCTCACTCCAAACATGCAAATTGTGCATGTTGAAGACTCCATCGCGCCAGAACGTTGCTTCATCGGTAAACAACACAGAGGATGGAAATGTAGGATGCATTTCACACTGTTCCAGGTACCACTGCGAAAACTGTGCTCTGCGTGGATAATCAACTGGTTCCAGGTTGTGGACACGATCTAAGTGAGATGGACGTTAACAATTGCTCTCGAAGGACTTCTTCTGATTCGTCCCCATGTTACGTGCAATTGCACGAGTGCTGATTGAAGGATCCCGCTCCACATGCTGCAAGACAGCTTCCTCAAATTGCACTGTTCTTACCGTGCGACGGCGTCCCTGTTCAGGTAATCTGCTAAACGACCCGGTCTCACGCAGACGTTGGTACACAGCAGCAAAGGTCGTATGATGCGGGATACGGCGATTAGGATATTGTTGTTGACAAACCCGCTGTGCAGCTCGTCCGTTGTGGTGCGCTACGTAGTACGCACCAACCATATCAGTGTACTCTTCCAGGTGTATCGCTCCATTAGTAAACAGAGACAATGCACTAGTACACTGGTCGATAGCAGTTGCCTACAACTGAAAAGCATAATACGCCCTCAAACAACTGAAGATCGTAAAACGGCCTCTAACAACTGAAGAGCGTAACACGGCCTCCACCGGTTTAAATAATCCTCATAGGAAGAAATGACATTGGGGAAAAATATTTGTTTTGATGTCCCCTACAACCTCCCAGAGTTTGTCGGTTTAAATACTTTTCACCCTATATACACTCCGGCATTCGATTGTTCACTGCTTTATGCTCAATGTTAACGCCATCGGCGCTGCTACTGTTGTTGTTTTCACCAGCATGTATCGGTTTTATAATGGTTTTATGTTTCTTGTTGTTCACGCTTTTTGCGATCTTATATAAGTCAGTCAAATATAGTATTTCACAGTACATTTCCCTATCATTAGCTGAATAATTTATGGGTTTTTCGTGGGTCTTAGGAAAATAAGACTCATTAAGGCAGCTGCCTATCACCAATCTATATTGTGTCATCAGTGACATTTATAGGCTGTGTACGCAGCATGTACGGTCTTCCCATGCTGACACCAAATGTCCTATCTATCTGGCCAGGGATGTGACGGATAATAAATTCATCAATGGCAACACCAACGTTATCGTGTGGTTTTGTTTTTTGCTGAGAGCTGCCTGAGAGATTCAGTAACGTGCTTAAAGGTCTCTCTTAGTGTTTGCTGTTGATCCATATGCCCTAACATTAGCAACCGTAATTTCTCTCTAACAGCTTTCCGTGCTTGAATGACTTTCTGCTTCGTTGAAATTTCGGTCTATACTAATCAGACGTCTCTGCAGCGTGAGCATTTATGTATCCGCTCTTTCTCCTCTTATTATGCGCCTGGTCCCCCTTCCCAACAACAAGGGCCTCTACATCTAGTTTTTTCACCCCTCAATAGCCTCGACTTTTTCGGTTAAGTCGGATACTTTCTTACCGACTTCATTAACTAACTCATTTAATTCGTCGATCATTCTCAGAAGAGTCTGGTAATAAGTCTCCAGCTCCCTGAGCATACCTCTAACTTTATGCGCGATGACCTGAATTTTCTCATCCATGTACAAGCGAATCTTCTGTCTCTGTACGCCCATTCTCTCGGGTTGAGAGCTAGACACGCGCGCGAATTTGTCCGTGGTGCCGCGTATACTGATGTACTCACCTCTCTTACCGGGTTATATAGACAGAAACTCCTGGAAGTTTCGCGAGTACCTACCATCATTCAGTTTTCTTGCTTTATCAATAACGAGAAACCCGTATTGGAAATGATTCCAGCAATCGGCACATTTCGTTACAAAACCATTGAACGACATACAGTTCCTACATGTGCTTGGTAAATGTTGTCTTCTTGCACAACGTCACAGGTCCAGTCGCTTACAACAAAGTCTTGATGCTTCACCCACCCTGCCATGGTACCTACTACGTCAGCTAATGGTGTGCAATGGGTTTTTATAGAATATAATAAATACTACGAGCTTCCATGATACCGACTGTGTCAGATACTGGCGTGCAATGGGCTTTTATGGAGAATTTAATTATGCGACATAATTTTCTGCTGTTGCATGTTTGCAGTGAAAATACTGGTGGCACTAACTTTAGTACTTGCAATACAATAGGAGGTAAGAAATTAAAAACACATACATCGTTACATGCATTTTTATTCAGTAATCACACACAGGAAGCACTACATCAACTGGTTCTTTCTTTATCTGGACGCCAGTAAAGAACATAGAAAATAAAGCCTTCTTGCAAGCACAGAACTCAGCATGTATTTCTCTGAAACTTACTGGCAGTACATTAGTTTTCGACGGCATCATACTGACCCATTACATGCGCACTGCTCATACTTAGATATTCTGCAATGTCTCTAAATACAGCTTTAATACAAGGCAGCCATCTGTTCAGTCTTTTCAAAACAATGGATAGGACCATTGGTAGATCGAAAAAGTTTTTAACTGTGGAGTGCTGTAGATAAATGAATGCGTCACCTGATTTCACATGAAGTGCAGAGTCATTGTACACTGTTGTAATCGACAGAGCAGCACAGTTAATGTCCGGATGAGGATGGCTCGGACGATAAGATACTCTGCGGCCAACTGCTGCTTGATGTGCGCTTTTGCATGAGACTGTTCATCCCATTCCAACTCCATATACCGCACTTTAACACTTCTACCTTCATTCTTGACCTCTATCACAATACGCCACTCTCTGTCTGCGGCTGCTTTTATACCAATATGTAAACGTTTCGAAACACTAGTGGTTAAATTATACACAGAGTAGTAGTGCATAGGGTTTAACTGGTAACTTCTCATCCACTACATCCACACTTTGTCCATGCAGTATCACTAGAATATTCTGCGAAGGGGTGTATGACGGAGACCAGTACCGACCTCTGTCATGCTGATTAGGACCGCCGCTGCACTTCAGCGAGTCAGTGGGTGGCTTGGCGTCTCCAACCGACAATAACAGCTGATTGCCCTGCTCCATCACGCTGACCAGGTGCGCAACACTATCCCAGGATGCTGCTATGCTATGATGAGCATCCGCTGATGAGCAATGATGAAAAACGCTTATAAGCAATGATATAAACACAAAGACTCATCTTCCTCACGCGGAGTGAACACAGAAATTAAGCAGGGGGTACTTGCTCTTCCACAGCTTCGTCTTATTCTGTTGCTGCTGCGGCTGGGCGACGCTGGATGATCTAGACTGGTGCTCCACGCTGACTGACTGACTGCAACTGAGGCTGCAGAGCTTCTGGGCCCGCCTTATATCCCTGTTGCGATTGGATGCTTTAGCATTGCCTACTGGCAATTTCAAGCGCCTGTGGTGGTATAATTGTGTTAGGGGAGTGCAGCTGGGTTCGAGTTACGGAAAGGGCACCGCCATTTTTAATTTCCAGCCAATTCTCGGGCGGGGGGCAGGATGGGACGTCAGCACAGTCCTGGAGCAAAGAAATTCCAACCAAAATTCAAAATTCTCGCAAAAATTCGAAATTTCCACCAATAGGATAGGTTAGGAGAGGGTGGGGCTAGGTGGGGGCGGAGGGGACTGCGGCCCACGTGCAGGCTGAGAAGAACATATGACGTCATTCAGGGGTGAGGGTGGGCGTGGTTGGGGGGGTGGAAATTAATTGATCAATTTAATTAAATTGCATATCAATTTGATATAAAATTGCGCTCATATCACCTTCTCCCTACTACTGACTGATGTGCAGCACGTAGACACTCTTAATAGAAAACAGTGCAGTGTTCACAAGCTTTCGATCTCTGGTTCTTTTTCTAGCAGAAAGTACAAACATTCACGTAGACACTCAGACGCACGCTACCGCAGCGACCCTTATTATTGGTTACCGATTTTTGAGAGCGGCTGCCTGGGGTGATGGATGTGGAGCGGGGTAGGAAAGGATGCACAAGGCGTGGAAAGGATAGCGGGTAATGTGAGGCAGGAGGGGGAAAGACTGATGGTTCAGCAGCTGTTCAACAAGACGAAAGGGGTTCTGATCGGGTAGTGCATAAAAGAGATGTAGAAAGATAGATGGGGGAAGAGAGTAGGGAGGAGATGCAGAGGAAGCCTGGGAGGAAAGAGAGAAGGGGAGAGGGGTATTGCCATGTGTATAATCTGAACTCATGGCAACGACAGCCTTTTCTCTTTCCTCCATCACATCAGCACCTGCTCCCAAATTCGCTTTATCTGGTCCTTCTCAACTCATCTGCCCAGGCAACTGTTCTCAGTTATTGATAATCAATAATCAGTGTCGCCGTGGCCGCCGTAGTGTGCGTTTGAGTGCTTGTGATATTGTGTGCATGGATATGTGTACATTCTACCAAAAAATGAGTCAGACCTGGAGAGTTTGCGAGCACTGTTTTCTGATACAAGTGTCTATGCATCCTCCACCAGTCTGTTATAGATGAGTCGTTGCCTTTCTCTTATTACTGCATGAAAGTATGTGCTGAGTGTCTACTTTTGAGGTATTACTTCGAATCAGATACTGTTAATATTTTTTTGTCCAATTTTCAATTTGCAAATCACTTTTATTTCAGGTCTTGTACGGCACTGCACTGCCGCTTATAAAAAAAATAAAAAAAACCAGACACACACAGCTTTCAAGGTTTAGATCTGAAAAATCATATGGATCCCAACGATTTATATTTGCAACAGTTTCCTGAATTTTATTGGTGTCTTAGCGTTGATAATATGGACAGGAGATCTGAGGGTTTTTTTTTTTTTTTTTTTTTTGGTTAAGAATGGTAACCAGAACCAAACTGTCATTTCTGCGGGTGGTTTGCCTTTGCTTAATCGTATACACATTAAAGAAATTTTCAGAATTGTTTTAAATAAGGCGGGTAGATTTCTCATCAGACTACAACTGCATCGCCATGCACACGTTTGTTGTATGTTAGCAAAGGACATTCGTAAAGTTCGTATGGCTACCGAAACACGGCTTGTAGTGCGCATATATTGCTCTTGCTCATCCTCTGTGACGCTTGAAGGGGGACACATCTTAGAGGAAGGTTCGCATGGACTTCATTAATGAATACTTTCACTAAGGGTCGAATTGCCGGCCTACATGAAGAGCACTCGAGACACAAAGCAACGTATGGCTATACAAATGCGCCGGCCAGAGTGGCCGAGCGGTTCTAGGCGCTACAGTCTGGAACCGCGCGACCGCTAGGGTCGCAGGTTCGAATCCTGCCTTGGGCATGGATATGTGTGATGTCCTTAGGTTAGTTCGGTTTAAGTAGTTCTAAGTTCTAGGGGACTGATGACCTCAGAAGTTAAGTCCCATAGTGCTCAGAGCCATTTCAACCATTTATACAAATGCTCCTAATGAACTGCTCTGAAAGCAGTCGAAGAGGGTAGGTACACACAGTCGAAGGGAAAAATGTGGAAGACTGAAACACCTCAGGGCCAGAGGGGACGTTAGGACCAGCTGAGTCACAATGGACTGTCATCATCGTTCTCACACAAACACAGAGTGATGGGATTCGTAATAAACCGTCCAATAGAAATATACCGATTCTGAAGGTACTATGACGAAAGATTACAACATCTTTCACGATTATTTTCAGTAACAGACCAATAACGAAATACAGTAATTGTGTCACATTCAAAGCTGAAGCCATAAAATCCTCTTCTGACTCAATGGGGATCACCAGTTAGTCACTCTATCCCAGCATCCCGATTTGTATCAAGTGCTTACTTTACTACCAAACAACGCACCGTTCAGAGACCGATGACAATGTATAGTGTTCGACTGAGTGCAATTCAAGGTAATTCCCGGTGTATTAAAAGCGTCCCAAAACTGATAAAATCTTGAAGCAGGTCCGTTTTGCCCGCTAGACGTATGTTTCAGCGAATAATGCCAGACTTCACATTATATCTCTATGCAGACTCTACTTGGAAATTATTTAGATGTGCCTTCTTTTCGCTACATTACATTCTGGAACTGTTTAACAATTACACCCACCAGCGATAATTACACAGGATGCTGTCTGAATCTTGTACGTGTTCATATCGCTACACACGGCGATCTTCTGATGGAATGAAGGATATAATACCTCTCAGTGAGAACGATTTCGTAACTTGTAAGTTACAATGAATATTGCATACATCTCATTCTAATTGTAATCGTTTCATGGGATGTTAACACTCGTACGTTCATTCTCAATTTTACTGTATTAGGAAGCGTCTTCTAAACACCTGAAATAGTAAGGACAATACCGGTTTCCAGAGAGATGGTGGTATTCGCAGCGCTAGAGAGAAATTATGTTTGTTTCTTTTTCGTTTCCAGTTGTGTAGATTGTAAATGACCAAGGACAACATTACTGGCAATGCACACAGGTGCCTCCAATAGTCTGCGCTAGTATATCCAAGTGTTCACACTTAGAGGCTCTGTGATCACTTACACTTTTGGTAAGAGACTTCATGTACATATGAAACGCAAATGTTTAAAACAAAGGAGATTTTGTACGTTGTTGTTGTTGTGGTCTTCAGTCCAGAGACTGGTTTGATGCAGCTCTTCATTCTACTCTATCCTGTGCAAGCTTCTTCATTTCCCAGTATCTACTGCAACCTACATCCTTCTGAATCTGCTTAGTGTATTCATCTCTTGGTCTCCCTCTAAGATTTTTACTCTCCACGCTGCCCCCCCCCCCCCCAATACTAAACTGGTGATCCCTTGCTGCCTCAGAATATGTCCTACCAACTGATCCCTTCTTCTAGTAAAGTTGTGCCACAAATTTCTCTTCTCCCCAATTCTGTTCAATACCTCATCGTTAGTTATGTGATCTACCCATCTAATCTTCAGCATTCTTCTGTAACACCACATTTCGAAAGCTTCTATTCTCTTCTTGTCTAAACTATTTATCGTTCTCGTTTCACTTCCATACATGGCTACATTCCATACAAATACTTTCAGAAACGACTTCTGACACTTAAATCTATACTCGATGTTCATAAATTTCTCTTCTTCAGAGACGTTTTCCTTGCCATTGCCAGTCTTTATATCCTCTCTACTTCGACCATTATTAGTTATTTTGCTCCCCATATAGCAAAACTCATTTACTACTTTAAGCATCTCATTTCCTAATCTAATTCCCTCAGCACCATCCGATTCAATTCGACTACATTCCATTATCCTCGTTTTGCTTTTGTTGATGTTCATCTTACATCCTCCTTTCAAGACACTGTCCATTCCGTTCAGCTGCTCTTCCAGGTCCTTTGGTGTCTCTGACAGAATTACAATGTCATCGGCGAACCTCAAAGTTTTTATTTCTTCTCTAAGGATTTTAATTCCTACTCCGAATTTTTCTTTTGTTTCCTTTATTGCTTGCTCAATATACAGATTGAATAACATCGAGGATAGGTTACAACACTGTCTCACTCCCTTCCTAACCACTGCTTCCCTTTCATGTCCCTCGACTCTTATAACTGCCATCTGTTTTCTGTACAAATTGTAAATAGACTTTCGCTCCCTGTTTTTTACCCCTGCCACCTTCAGAATTTGAAAGAGAGTACTGGTAGTCCTGTCAACATTGTCAAAAGCTTTCTCTAAGTCTGCAAATGCTAGAAACGTAGGTTTGCCTTTCCTTAACCTATTTTCTAAGATACGTCGTAGGGTCAGTATCGCCTCACGTGTTCCAATATTTCTACGGAATCCAAACTGATCTTCCCTGAGGTCGGCTTCTACCAGTTTTTCCATTCGTCTGCAAAGAATTCGCGTTAGTATTTTGCAGCCGTGGCTTATTAAACTGATAGTTCGGTAATTTTCACATCTGTCAACACCTGCTTTCTTTGGGATTGTAATTATTATATTCTTCTTGAAGTCTGAGGGTATTTCGCCTGTGTAATATATCTTGCTCACCAGATGGTAGAGTATTGTCAGGGCAGGCTCTCCCACGGCTATCTATAGTTCTATTGGAATGTTGTCTACTCCCGGGGCCTTGTCTCGACTTAGGTCTTTCAGTACTCTGTCAAAATCTTCACGGAGTATCATATCTCCCATTTAATTTTGATCTACATCCTCTTCCATTTCCGTAATATTGTCCTCAAGAACATCTCCCGGAACTGGGTTTCCATCTGAACTCTTGATATTCATGCAAGTGGTTTTCTTTTCTCCAAAGGTCTCTTTAATTTTCCTGTAGGCAATATCTATCTTACCCCTAGTGTGATATGCCTCTACATCCTTCCATTTGTCCTCTAGCCATCCCTGCTTAGCCATTTTGCACTTCCTGTCGATCTAATTTTTGAGACGTTTGTATTCCTTTTTGCCTGCTTGATTTACTGCATTTTTGTATTTTCTCCTTTCATCAATTAACTTCAATATCTCTTCTGTTACCCAAGGATTTCTGTTAGCCCTCGTCTTTTCACCTACTTTATCCTCTGCTGCCCTCACTATTTCATCTCTCAAAGCTACCCATTCTTCTTCTATTGTATTTCTTTCCTCCCTTCTTGTCAATCGTTCCTTAATGCTCTCCCTGAAACTCTCTACAACCTTTGGTTTTGTCAGTTTATCCAGGTCCCATCTCCTTAAATTCCCACGTTTTGTAAGTTATGTTACACGAACTAACACTGCACAAGCTACCATATGCACCACATCATATTTGGATCACTTGGGCGGCTTCAGAAACAAGCCGTTGAATTACCTAAGGAACGTTTCTGCTATATCGTTCAGGAACTTTTCCGATGTAGTCTTGTCTCCACCTAACAAATAAGGGAAAAGGTAAATGGACATAAATCAGCATTGTAAGGATTACTTTCACCCACTTACAGTGGAGTAATTATCACACAACAACTAAAATATGAAGTGATATCGAAGAGAGCGTCCGTCCTGGGCACACATACTCATAATCGTGGATAGATAAACTTTCAGAGAATCTGAACGTCTCTGCACAAGCCCTTCTTGAAGATTTACGTCCGTCAGACTGTTTTACCTTTTATTTTTATTTTTTCTCAGCCACAGGATTTACGATTCCTGTAACGTTCTCGTCATTTTCCCTCAAATACTGAAATATGTTTACGTCTTGACGCCAATGTTTCCTTCCCATATATATTGTGTGCGGCACTATTTTTATGCTCGTTTTGCCTGTTACAACCCTAAATTAAAATGAACTGTCTTCTTTTCGAACGTTTTAATCATCTCGTCAACTACGTCGTATGTCCCAACATTCATTGTTCGTCTGAGACCCAGGAACCATAATAGATATGTTTTCTTTCTGTTTATAGAGTGTACGTTTAGTCATGTTTAGTGATAACTCAGAAGGTTGAAGACAACAACTGGCTCCGGAAGGCACAGAAGTTCTTCGTGACTGACGAAACAGCTCATTTTATCAAGGAAGGAATGCCTCCCTGACCGCTTTTCGATCGCAGTGACGGTGTTGTCTAGGCAGGCAGCGATGATTTCGTGGTCATAGGGTCTCATATGACTCAGTTGTTTGCACTTTGGATTTAATTTTCATCTGTCTTAACCTGTTGTCTGAAAAACAGCAACATATGCTAGCGAATTATAGTTTCTTACAAAGTTGTCTTCTAGTTGTAATTCTTCCTCTTCATCAGTAAAGTCATATTTGCGATACAACTAGTCATTTCTGACCAATGACATACATGAGGACTGTGACGCCATAATTCCCCGCGTACTTAGAAAGTAGTCACTGAAATGAAAGCTAGGGACAATTTTCGTTGGTCGCTCTACTTTGTTATAAAAATTTCGTGCTATAAGGGCGCGACACAGCGAAAATATGAAAACGGTAACGTACTCTAATCGAAATATTAACTATTATTTTTTTAGATGTGACACAAAACAACACGTAACACTAAGGAAATGGTATAGGCCCTATTGTCACGGATAAAATAATGTAATGTTTATTTTAATGGTAGCAGGAGAAGAGGAAAAATGAAACCTATTAAATGGACCACTCGTTATGACTAAATACCAATGTTCTCACATAAAGTTAATAGGTAATTCCGTAAATGAGATACACTAATGCTACTGTATACCTGAAAACCGCTTGCGACACCTTCAGTCTAAAAAAGAGTAAAATCAATGATTCAGCAATCACTTTGTCACTTTCATTTAAAGAGAAAAAGTGCGGATGACAAATGATTACGATCTAGTGTTTAATCCATCTTGTTATGGACAATTACTTAAATACACTCTAAGGCAAAACAATAAAAATAAAACGACGCACCACGATGGAACTATCCGAATGCTACGGAAATCGATAGATGTGATGCACATGTACAGAAAAACAGATGTTTACAATTTTGGAAAAACTGTATGATTTATTTAAGAGAAGGAGTTTCACAAATTGAGCCACTCCATAGCGGGCTGATCCACCATTGACCCTTATGCAAGCAGTTATTCGGCTTGGAATTGATTGATATAATTGTTGGCTGTGCTCCTGAGGAATATCATGCCAAATTCTGACCAATTGGTGCATTAGATCGTCAGAATCCCATGGTGGTTGGAGGGATCTCCCCATAATGCTCCAAACTTTCTCAGTTGGGGAGAGATCCGACAACATTGTTGGCCAAGGTAGGGTACGACAAATACGAAGACAAGCAGTAGAAACTCTTGTCACATGAGAGCAGGCATTGCCGTGCTGAGATGTAAGCACAGAATGGCTTGTCATGAAATGCAACAAAACAGGGCACACAACATTGTCGACGTACAGCTGTGCTGTAAGGATACCGCGGATGGCAACCAAAGGGACCGACTGTGAAAAGAACCTTTGTTGTCGGGCCATATAGCAGGCGACACTCATGTTAGCATCCTACTGCTCTCCGAAGTGTGTCCAGACACATCTTAGGCCTGGAATCTTACTGACTGGAGTAGAACTGGTTTAGTGATGGTCTCGCTTCAAATGGAGCCCCGATGACCAGCGAAGACGTGTCTGGAAGCGCCCCCCCCCACCCCCCCCCCCCCACCCCGCCCCCTGATATACCGGGCTTGCATTTCACCAAGAAAATGCCCCCCGCACACAGTGAGAGTTTTTGCTACTTGTCTTCATGCTTGCTGAACCCTACCTCGGCAGCAACGTCGCTGAATGCTCCCCAACTGAGGACAACTGGAGCATTATGGGCGGGGCCCTCCAACCATCTCGCAATCTTGTTGGTCTAACGCGACAATTTGGCATAATTTGGCACGATATCCCTCAGGAGAACATCCATCTACTCTATAGTCAATTGTAAGCCGATAAACTGTTTGTATAAGCGCCAGAGGTGGACCAACGTGTTATTGACTTGCACAATTTATGAAACTCCTTCACCTGAAGAAATCACCCGCTTTTTCCAATTTTTTTTTAAAGAATGTTGTAAGGTGTCAGGCAAATCCAACACCTTCCATGAAAACCCTGACATGACAAGCAAATCCAGTAGTATGTCACATAGCTCCGAATAAATCGTGACATTAAATTAACCAAAGTAATACGAGTAACGAGTGAGCAAATGGAATACCACAGACTAACACAAGAATGCCTAAATGCATGTCATACCTTCCCACCGTGGGACAGACGCAGTTCCGAGGGGAGAAACGAGAACAGAAGCCGAGAGCAGAACCGTGTTAAGCTGGAAGGCCCTACGATAAGGGACGGACGGACACCCACGTCGCCAGCTAACCGCTAGAACCACACCACCCGCAAGTTTTAGCGTGAGATTTTTTCGCGTCTCTGTTACGTCAGGACGACCCCCCAGCCAATGTTAAAAGCTAGAGCCCTCCAGAAGAACAGTATAGATCTTACGATAACGCTAAAAGGACCACACCAGCTGCAAGTTTTAGCGAGAGACTTTTTCGCGTCTCTGTTACGTTGCAAACTTTAAAAACATTGCCCCACCACAAAAAGTATAACGTTTCTCATTGGATAGACAGAATTTTTGTAGGCGGAGCTTAAGGTTAACATTGAGACCCTGGTTGGTCAGATGAAAACACAGCCAGATAGTTTTTTTGAACCAACTTCGGTAAATTGTACTAAGGAGAAGTTAGAAGGGAGTTGCTTCCGAGACGGAGAGGTAAGCGGAGCTGTGGTGTCCGTCGCCCCCTGACGAACACCGACAAGGTAATGAACGCACGCGATGCCGCATAACAGCGCATAAAGCTTCACTCAGAACTGCAGAAGTCTCATCTGTTACATCCCCTTTTTGCGTAATACTAGTGTCGATCGTCAATTAAAGCTCATGCTGTTCACATTTGCCACTTGAAGTAAAAATCTGAAACGCGATGATTTTTCTGTTATGTAGTTATTGAGAAGCCGTATCAGCCACTGTAATTTACGACAAGTTAGATAAGTAATTAAAGATAATTGAGGGTCACTGTAGACCATTTTGATAGTTTGCTCTTTGGGGAAACTTAATTTAAACATAGATTGTAGATGTGATATGGCATAGGTCATCCTTCGATCCATTGTAGAACTTGGAAACACATTCAGGGAATATTCGTTCACATTTTTGTTGAACGCAGTTGGTTTTTACCATCCTGTATTAAAACATTTCCTTTTATCAATAGTGCAATTTATAAGCAATGTTTTGTGAGTAGAATAAAATTTCCAATGGTAAACTTAACTGCTTTTTCGACGTTATTTTACCAGCTAATTAAAAATAGGAAAGCCTTGAACCCCTTCCACTAAATTTAGTTAGTATTAAGATTCTTTTACAGGGAGTGCAGTGGAGCTGACGCTGAAATCATTAAGTATTTGGTTATATCATCGCTAGTCTCACTGAACTCTTCTGAATTCTACATGTCATGTGTGGTCTGGCGTCTCCTTACCAGCAACAGGTCGCAGGTTCAAACTAGTCAATTCCCTAAAAAACACGCTCAGAGCGTCGTTGCGCGGAAGTGGTAGGGAGATACGATATAGAACAAACAGACACCACGCAGAATGTTAGAATGTACTCCGCCGCAAAATTCGTCGATTTCGACTCAACATTAAAAATTTAAGTTTCTCTCTTTCTTCATTAACGTATGAATGGCTGCCAATGAAGAAATGAATGTGGGATGTGAACTACTATGCAATCTGTCTGTCATGACTGATATACTTGCAAGCAGTTTACACATAATACGAGGCGTTCAGTTCGATAGCGGTATAGGTTTCGAGTCGGTGTTGCACACATTTGTCTTGCTTGACAGTATCTGCGAGAGAGATCAGTGTGACCTAGTGTAGAGTTCTGTTTTCGTTTCTGGCATTAGTACAAAATCAGCAGCATACTGTTAAGTTCGGACTTCAAACACTGCTACACTGCATGTGTTTATTTCCGTTACTGAGCTCGCTTTCATCTCATCGGGCAGTGAGATGTGTATTGATAATAGTCGATTTTGTAGGTACAACCAACAACGAACTGTAACAAATGACGAGATGGCAGGTCACCGGAGCCATTGGTTAAAGCTAAAAGCAGGTTTCAAATACGTAAAAAAATATAGTTGGGATGAGGTATAATTGCCGAGACTTCCAGAGATTCGAAAGGTATATCACCAAGAAATTATGTAAACACAGTTTAGCTGAGATGAAATACCAGTAAACATGTGAAATTGTCGTATTATTTCATGCTGCTCTTTAAGTGTTCTGCACTTCTCCATAGGTGGTTTCACAACCATTTCTTTCTATATTGCACTTGTGCTAACGATGACTGCATGATTTCTAAAATTTTCTCAGCGTGGTTGACTGATAGTATGTTATTGGATTTCTGTACAAATGACTCCACTTTGCTCGCAATATTTCGAGAGCTTAAAATCTTCTTAAAGTGGACGCACTAGGTGTATTCACACCCGTGTCACTAGAAGTTTCTAACGACAGCTCTTCTCCGTATACGGTTACGTCTTTTGATAACAGTTCCATAGGGCCACGACGTTTCTCTTCCTTTCAGACTTCCTAATTTGTGTTCTCAGAGCGTATCTATTACACTTTCATGTAGGTTTATTGACATGTTACTATCCTAGTAGACTGTCTTTAAATTCGTTTGATAAATATTGTCATGCCTATTTGATTATGTCACCAAACCAGTGGATGTGTACTCTAGAACAGAGTAGATGTGGGAACTGTTGTCTTTGACGGCACATGATCTCATTTTCCGTCTTTTTATTTCAAGAACTTGTATTGCAAATACTTTAACGAACCTTTATATCATGACACATGAATCCAAACTCCAACAAAGATTGCAAAAGCCTCACACTCTCATAGTGAGCTGCTCTACGTTCACATGTGATCTGTCTACTCACCTGGCTGGGTGGCTGACATCATATGTGGACCCCAGCAGCCTGAAACCTTACGTTCTCGTGCAAACCTGTAATGGACGCAGCTGTACTAACGCACGCTCACGTGAGTCGCTAGACCATCACATCCCTCCTGGTGGTGGGCTACAGCATACTGAGAAGCATAGAGTAAGAAGTGTCTTTCGCCCGCCCAATAATTGGGGAGCGTTCCAGGTGATCAGAGCCCACGCAAGGTCGAGTATATAGGATTCCATATCAGTACAGTAAGAACAGTGCGCCCCATCGAAGATCAGTGCTGAGCACACCAGGGTGGCACTCGACTAGCGTACCTGAAATCCATGGTCGCAGAGTACTGTTTGTCCAAACCTCATGCAGTGGAATACGAATATACCAAGAGTTTAGCACAAACTTCGGGATACTGGGACAGCATCATTAGAGAGGTCATCCTAATATGTACGAGGGCAGTTCAATAAGTAATGCAACACATTTTTTTTCTGAAACAGGGGTTGTTTTATTCAGCATTGAAATACACCAGGTTATTCCTCAATCTTTTAGCTACACAACACTATTTTTCAACGTAATCTCCATTCAATGCTACGACCTTACGCCACCTTGAAATGAGGGCCTGTATGCCTGCACGGTACCATTCCACTGGTCGATGTCGGAGCCAACGTCGTACTGCATCAATAACTTCTTCATCATCCGCGTAGTGCCTCCCACGGATTGCGTCCTTCATTGGGCCAAACATATGGAAATCCGACGGTGCGAGATCGGGGCTGTAGGGTGCATGAGGAATAACAGTCCACTGAAGTTTTGTGAGCTCCTCTCGGGTGCGAAGACTTGTGTGAGGTCTTGCGTTGTCATGAAGAAGGAGAAGTTCGTTCAGATTTTTGTGCCTACGAACACGCTGAAGTCGTTTCTTCAATTTCTGAAGAGTAGCACAATACACTTCAGAGTTGATCGTTTGACCATGGGGAAGGACATCGAACAGAATAACCCCTTCAGCGTCCCAGAAGACTGTAACCATGACTTTACCGGCCGAGGGTATGGCTTTAAACTTTTTCTTGGTAGGGGAGTGGGTGTGGCGCCACTCCATTGATTGCCGTTTTGTTTCAGGTTCGAAGTGATGAACCCATGTTTCATCGCCTGTAACAATCTTTGACAAGAAATTGTCACCCTCAGCTACATAACGAGCAAGCAATTCCGCACAGATGGTTCTCCTTTGCTCTTTATGGTGTTCGGTTAGACAACGAGGGACCCAGCGGGAACAAACCTTTGAATATCCCAACTGGTGAACAATTGTGACAGCACTACCAACAGAGATGTCAAGTTGAGCACTGAGTTGTTTGATGGTGATCCGTCGATCATCTCGAACGAGTGTGTTCGCACGCTCCGCCATTGCAGGAGTCACAGCTGTGCACGGCCGGCCCGCACGCGGGAGATCAGTCAGTCTTGCTTGACCTTGCGGCGATGATGACACACGCTTTGCCCAACGACTCACCGTGCTTTTGTCCACTGCCAGATCACCGTAGACATTCTGCAAGCGCCTATGAATATCTGAGATGCCCTGGTTTTCCGCCAAAAGAAACTCGATCACTGCCCGTTGTTTGCAACGCACATCCGTTACAGACGCCATTTTAACAGCTCCGTACAGGGCTGCCACCTGTCTGAAGTCAATGAAACTATACGAGACGAAGCGGGAATGTTTGAAAATATTCCACAAGAAATTTCCGGTTTTTTCAACCAAAATTGGCCGAGAAAAAAAATGTGTTGCATTACTTATTGAACTGCCCTCGTACCATCAACGGGAACTGCAGATATATCTCAGCAAGGCTAGGGAACTAGTACTGGGTTTAGTTAAGAAGACTCCCAGCAAGCACTACGTTCTGGCGGCTGTGGCGGATGGATCAACTAGACCCCCAGTACCGCAACCGGGGCACCCTGCCGGGTGGCGGCAATCGCAGATGCTGACGATGTCATTTCCTTCGCCGCCATCACGTGTCCTCAGGCACAGACTGCACATAAAATGGTTCGGGGTGGAGAGGAGATATAAGTCGGCCGTGCCCTCTCTGGTTAATTCGTCAGGCCACCAGACGATGGCGAGATGTCTGATCACCGAAATATTGTGTCTGTTGGGTACTATAAACCAGCTGTACACCGCGGACTGTTCAGTCATCAAATACGCTGAGGGAAACTGGAAAATCACATCACATACGTTTATGAGGAGGAGGTGTATCGCAGCATGAAGAAATTTGACAAGCTGGGACACCGAAAATGCTGTTTGCTGAGTGACCTTACATTTCTGAAAAGATGCCGTGCCGAGCATGTTATCCTGAACTCTGCAAAGATGGCGCATCACATCGATTAAGCGGCTCCCAGGAGAGTCAAGAAGAGCCCAGCCTTGCATTGGTACACGTTACCCACCAGAGCCGGAGAACAACCCTCAGAAACTATGTAAACTACGTTTATAAGTGGCCTATCATTTTAATTCTTGGGCCAGGGACTGGATTGATAGTATTACCTGGGTGGCAGCCGAGTCTGCACATAGGAACGCTACAGAAAGTGAAACATCACAATTTTTGCTCCTCATTGACAATCCATTACTGTCATCAATCTGCCTGACATGCAGCTGAGGGGCGATGCGATTTCAATTCTGGAGATGGGGATTAACTTTGCTCCTCCCCCCCCCCCCCCCTATTTTTATACTGGTCACAGACATCATCAGTACAGAATGCGATTTTCACTCTGCAGCGGAGTGTGCGCTGATATGAAAATTCCTGGCAGATTAAAAATGTGTGCCGCACCGAGATTCGAACTCGGGACCTTTGCCTTTCGCGTACAAGTGCTCTATCAACTGAACTACCCAAGTACGACTCACACCCCGTCCTCACAGCTTTACTTCTGCAGTAGTAAACTTTACAGAATCTCTCCTGCGAACCTTGCAGAACTAGCACTCCTGCCAGGAAGTTTCATATCAGCGCACACTCCGCTGCAGAGTGAAAATCTCATTTTAGAAACATCCCCCAGGCTGTGGCTAAGCTATATCTCCGTAATATCCTTTCTTTCAGGAGTGCTAGTTCTGCAAGGTTCGCAGGAGAGCTTCTGTAAAGTCTGGAAGGTAAGAGACGATATACTGGCAGAAGTACAGCTGTGAGGACGGGGTGTGAGTCGTGCTTGGGTAGCTCAGTTGGTAGAGCAGTTGCCCGCGAAAGGCAAAGGTCCCGAGTTCGAGTCTCGGTGAGGCACACTCTTTTAATCTGCCAGGAAGTTTCGTCATCAGTACAGTTTAACAGGTCGCTCCGCAACTACCACCTGAAGCAGCCGAAGAAGTACTTCGAAAAACCTGTCGTGCTTTGACGAGAATTGAGCGTAACAAGTCAGACATTACCAGCAGAAAAAGGGCGCCACTCAGCACCTGAGAGAGTGCTCTGAGATTGCTGCATTATCTGCTGACAGAGGCGACGATACCTTTGTTCTCACCCACAAGGACAAAACCCAGAAGATACAGAGCCTGCTAGACAACGACTCCTATAGGAAGATCAATGTTGCCTCTCCAAGAAGGTGAAGATTAAGATCAGGTGCTTCCCAAGGTCTCTAATTTACCAGAGGTAGTCATCAAGAAATTGTTATCACTAGGACTTGTACCACCAAGACTGTATGGGTTCCCTGAGTTGCACAAAGGTGGAGTACCGTTGCGCCCCATTGTCAGCAACATAAGGGCTCCTACACATTTGCTGGCAAAATACATAAAAGACCTACTGAGCCGTTAAATGGGGAAATGCCCGCTTCACCGTCGCAGTTCTGTGGCATTTGTGAAGCGCCTCAAAAACTTCGGTTTCAAAGATTCAGATATTCTGGTGAGCTTTGGTGTCGTTTCGCTTTCCATCTGGATGCCTTCACGGAAGTCACCTAAATTCATTGGTCAGAGATTTTATGGGCAGACAACCGACCTTTTCAGGCACATCCTGAACTCCACATACTTTCTGTTTGATGGAGAACAGTATGAAGAAACGGAGGGAATCGCAATGGGCAGCCCACTCTCGGCTGTTATCGCGAATTTGTATACGGAATACTTCGAGAAAGAAGCCCTAAAGTCATCTAAATGAAAACCGACTTGCTTTTTCCGTTATGGGGACGACTCGTTCGTCGTCTGGCACCATGGAAAGGACAAACTCCATGACTTCCTCGCACGTCTGAACTCGATTCATCTCAAAATCACTATGGAGATCGAGGCAGAAGGAAGACTACCATCCCTGGACATCATGGTCAAGCATGGCATGATGACAACCTAGGCCGCGGTGTGTACCGGAAGAAAACGCACACTGACCTGTGCTTGAGTGCAAACAGCTGTCGCCGCCCTGTGGGGAGGAATAGGGTACTAAAAACTCTAGTACACAAGGCACACACCACCTCAGATGCAGCGAGTCATCCCTGGGAACTGCAACGCCTAAGAACTGTGTTCTGTACTCGGAATGGCAGATTAGGCGCGCTGCTCACCCCTCCGCTACAGTACAACCTGTGGAGATGGACGAAGTCATCGAGAAACTGGAAGCGATTGCCTTTTTACCGTACACCGGCGCGTATCGGGAAAAATGAGCCGCTTAGTGAAAAAGCACCAAGTAGGAACTGTCTTTTGCCCGCCTAATATTGGACAGGGATTATTGGGAACTTGTAAGGACGACCTCGATTTACACAAAGACCGGGGTATACCAAAGTGGCAACACATGTCCTGACGGAAAAAAAATCGCAACACCAAAAAGTAATTAACGTGGAGTAATGCGTTTGTCTAGGTAACATATTTAAGTGCTTAACATTGCAAGTTACAGATTAATGTAGGCGCAAGATAAGCCATTGCAAATGTGAACTGCTGGTAGATTAGTAAGAATGGAAACGTGCATGCATTGTGTTGCACAGGTGCTGCATGTCAATTTGTGGTACGGAGTTCCACGCCTGTTGCATCTGGCCGATCAATACAGGGACAGTTAATGCTGTTCATGAATGACACCGGAGTTGTCATCGAATTACGTCCCTTTATGTGCTCGATTGGAGACAAATCTAGTGATCGAGTAGGCCAAGGCTTGTCGAAACTCTGTACAGCGTGTTGTGTTACAACAGTGGGCGAGCATTATCCTGTTGGAAAACACCCCCTGGAATACTGTTCATGATTGGCAGCGCAACAGGTCGAATTACCAGACTGACGAACAAATTTGCAATCAGGGTGCGTAGGATAACCACGAGAGTGCTCCTTCTGCCAAACGAAATCGCAAAATCGCACCCCAGACCATAGCTCCAGGTGTAAGTCCACAGACAGGTTGGTTGTATAGACTGAACTAGCGTCCTTTTAACCACCACATGGCCATCACTGCCACCGAGGCAGAACCAGTTTCCATTAGAAAACACGACAGATCTCCTCCCAGCCGTCCAGAGAGCTCTCGCTTAACACCACTGAAGTCGCAAAAATGGCGGAGTTTGGGGTCAGTGGAACGCACACTACAGGGCGTCTAGCTCGGAGCTGTCTTTGAAGTAACCGATTTGTAACAGTTCATTGTGTCACTGTGGTACCAACTGCTGCTCAGGTTGCTGCTGCAGATGCAGTACGATGCGCCAGAGCCATACGCCAAACACAATGGTCTTCCCTCTTGGTAGTGCCACGTGGACATCCGGAACCTGATCTTCGATCGTACATTCTCGTGACCACCGCTGCCAGCAGTCACGCACAGTGGCTACATTCCTGCCAAATCTTTCTGCAATTTCGCAGAAGGAACGTCCAGTTTCTCGTAGCCCTATTACATGATCTCGTTCAAATCAGTGAGGTGCTGATAACCCCAGCTTTGTTGCCTTCAACACATTCTTGACTGACATCAACTCATCACGTCCATCCTCAACGGTAACTAACGCTCACGACCATTACAGGGCGTGCTTAAAGAAAAAAAAATGAAATGGCGTTTGGCATCGTTTGTCGGGAGGCCCCTATTCGGGGAAATTCGGCCGCGCCAAGTGCAAGTCTTATTTCATTCGACACCACATTGGGGGACTTGCGCGCAGGTATTGAGGAGGGAATCGTGATGAGGACAACACAACACAAAGTCCCCGAGCTGAGAAAATCTCCGACCTGGCCAGAAATCGAACCCGGGCCCCCTTGCATGGGAGGCGAGCACTTTACCATCCAGCTAAGCACGCGGACTTAAAGCAAATCTGGTTTGTATGGACTCAGTGGCACTACTAGCGCCACTCTTATGCGGCTGGCGCGAAATTTGAATTGACATAATCCTTCAGATGTAGAAACACGACTACCAACCTTCCTTTATGTCGCACAACCCCTTCTTGGTGGTGAGATTTTTTGCCGTCGGTTTTATTACAAAGGTTTGTTCTAGAAAAAATTAAAAGCTCTATCACACTTATATTTCTCTTTTTGAAACTAACAGCAGTTGCTCAATTTTCCATTTTTATTTTTGGCAGAAATATATACCAATTTAACATTTATTAGTAATGCTAATTAATGTTGTTGTTTTTAATACAGATTCTGTAGTGAATATGCTTACAAGGATCAACATTTTTTAGAAAGCTAACTGAGGAAACCTAATTTATGTTATCTTCTTCCACTGAGTCTTGAATGACACTCTGTTGCTGTATTCATTGCTTTAGAAAACAGTCTTTCGGAAGGACCAGAGAAAACTTCTGTTGCAACATATTGACGAGCCACTCTGCACAGTTCCGGATACACTGACTCATTGCAGAGGAGATGATTTGCGATTGATTACAGATTGGTGCTTCTGTATCCCGCCTGTTAGGTGGCGCGTGGATCTGCTCCTGTAAACTGAAGGGTAGGCCAAATGTAGGAAGCTAGGAGGAGCAGGTGAGGTAGAACACTTGGTACTGCAATTAAAAGTGGTTTTACTATGTACTTAACTTTGGCTGAGATGAGCACGTAGGTGCGAAGCCGTACACCAAGTTACAAGTAGAGGCTCGCCCACTATGAGATAGAAACAATGTTGCTTCGTCGTCTGCTCGGCATCGAAGAACTTGCACCTACGCCGTGGGACCGTAGCTATCGATACCACAGGCGCAATTGAGTCGAACTGCAGAGACTAAATCCTAGGTATTTACTTTTTCTACGATAGACGTCTGCTCCTGCTGTATTGAAACTAATGTCTCATGAAATCTCCACAAATCATAGTGTGCTGGAGTCGGTTAAGTACACTTGTCATTCTTCGATTTCAGCTACTTTCGGTGTCTACTTCTTTTGAACAATGGCATTTAACGTGCTAATAACTGTACTTATTGCCAGGGGATCTTTAGAATACAGCCGCTTGAAACAAGGATCTATAATCGTGCACATTACCTACAAATGGTTCAAATGGGTCTGAGCACTACAGGACTTAACATCTGAAGTCATCAGTCCCCCAGAACTTGTAACTACTTAAGCCTAACTAACCTAAGGACATCACACACATCCATGCCCAAGGCAGGATACCAACCTGCGACCGTAGCGGTCGCGCGGTTCCAGGCTGAAGTGCCTAGAACCTGTAATCAATCGCAAATCATCTCCTACAATTGGGTCTTCTCAACCTTCTGAAAGCGTCTTTGGTAGCCCGTTATCATTCTGGTGTCGCAGTATTTGTGTCCATTAACTTTCTTGAAAACAAATAAACAAATCGTATTACTTTCTTTCCTGTTACGTAATTTCCACCACTGATTTCTTCGGATACTTAGTGTAAAGGCTGCAAAAGTATGATGACTTACCGAATCAAGCTGTAGACACAAGTCAACAGTCAATAGTATCTAAAACAAGAAAGTAAAAATTGAAATAATTAATCGTAAGTATAACTGATTATGTAAAATTAACTTCCGTGAAAGAAATGTGATACATCCATAACAGATTAACAAAATAATTACTATTAATCGAGTAATTGCAATTACTCGCCCGTGTATGATCGCAGAAATATATGAACCAACAGTACACCAGAGAAAGCTATTCCCAGGTAGACAGGGCACTCTGAAGAGAAAATGGCTAGTATACGAAGATGCAGAGAAAGGAGAAGTTAATACGTCATCATTAGAGTCACATTTCAAGACTTGCATCTTCGTAGGCGATGAGATTCACAGCGAGTCGAGGGAAGTTGTCGAACACGTGACTAAACTGAGAGGTGAGAGGAAATAGGCCAGAAATAGGAGCTCACGTTGGTTTCCAGACGCCTACATCAGATGTTTAGGGAGCAAGAAATCCCCAGGTCCTGACAACGTCCGTGTCCCATACCTAATGCACCGAGCTCATTCCAGTATCACTTATCCTACCACTATTTCTAACCGGTGGCTTTCCTTAAACTACTTCCCAACCACTTGGAAAACTGACCGTGCTATAACCATACCAAAACCTAATAACACCATTCTTTCCCAAAGCTACAGACTCATTTGACTCCTGTCCTTTCTTGGGAAAGTGCTGTAGTGTCTAACCTATAGAGCACTCGCCCCGTTCCTCAAAGACAACTACATTATCACCCCTGAGCAATCTGGTTTCCATCCAGAATACAGCACAATCATTCAGTCCCTACATTTGGTGGAACGTGTATGCAGAACGAGAGACAGGAAACATAGCACAGGAGCAGTCTTCGTTGGCATCGAGACAGCATTTGATAAAGTTTGGACGCAGGGTGCAATTGCCACTCTGCAATGGAAAGACTAGCACAGGACAGCGATTACCGGCGGGCCGCATCAAACCAGTCAGGAGACTCATGACTCAATAAAAAAATAAAAAAATAAAAAAAATTGTTGCGGCAAATATAGTGAGGTGACGAACGTCATGAGATAACAATATGCACATGTAATGATGAAGGTAAATCACGTACACAATGTATGAAAGGGAAGTGCATTGACGAAGCTGTCATTTGTACTCCCGTCTCATGGCCGCACGATGGGATTACTAGATGTTCAGCGCAGCATGGTAGCTGGTGCTAAACCCATGGGATATTCCATTTCTTATATCGTTAGTGAATTCAGTATTCCGAGATCCACAGAGTCATGAATGTGCTGAAAATATAAAATTTCAAGCATTACCCCTGACTACAGACGACGCAGTGGCCGATGGCCTTCACTTAACGAGAAAGAGCAACAGTGTTACTGTAGATTTCGAGTCTCGGTCCGGCACACAGTTTTAATCTGACAGGAAGTTTCATATCAGCGCACACTCCGCTGTAGAGTGAAAATTTCACTCTGGAAATGGCTGTGTTCGGCTACTTGGAGACCATTTGCAGCCATTCACGGATTTCATGTTCGCAAAGAACTACGGAATTTTTATGGATGACAATGCACTACATCGGAACATTCTGTACAAAATATTCTATCAAATGATTTAGCCACCCAGATCACCGAACTCGAGTCCCTTCAAACATTTATGGGAGATAATCAAGAGGTCAGTCAGTGCACAAAATCCTGCACCGGCAACACTTCCACAATTATGAATGGCTATAGAGGCAGCATGGATCGATATTTCTGGAGGGGACTTCCAACAACTTGTTGAGTCCATTCCTCATTGAGCTGCTGCACTAAGCCAGGCAGTTGAGGTAAAACCTGATATTAGGAACTATCCCACGATTTTCGTCACCTTAATGTATGCTAGGATGATCAGGAATGCTATGGCTGGGGTCTCGCAGGGCTCGGTTCTGGGACCCATTGTACATCGTACACCAAGGATGTGCACATACTGGTAGGTGGTAAAATCGCACTGAATGGTGATTACACAGCAGTTTACAGGTCCAGCTGCAACCTCAGTTTCGTTATTAGGAAACTGCAACAACAACTGGACCCGATTGCCAATCGGTGTAGTGTTTGGAAGATCAAAATAAATGCAGATAAAGGCATCACAGTCATGTCCTCTAGGAAATTAACACTACCATATCGTCATACTTCTGTGGCCAGTAGTGGAATGACTCGATCATCTGTCTCAGCATTCAGCTGGATAGACGATGCACTTTTCCAAAGTAAACAAATAAGGCTGCTGCACTAAGCAAGGCAGTTGAGGTAAAACCTGATATTAGGAACTATCCCACGATTTTCGTCACCTTAATGTATGCTAGGATGATCAGGAATGCTATTGCTGGGGTCTCGCATGGCTCGGTTCTGGGACCCATTGTACATCGTACACCAAGGATGTGCACATACTGGTAGGTGGTAAAATCGCTCTGAATGGTGAATACACAGCAGTTTACAGGTCCAGCTGCAACCTCAGTTTCGTTATTAGGAAACTGCAACAACAACTGGACCCGATTGCCAATCGGTGTAGTGTTTGGAAGATCAAAATAAATGCAGATAAAGGCATCACAGTCATGTCCTCTAGGAAATTAACACTACCATATCGTCATACTTCTGTGGCCAGTAGTGGAATGACTCGATCATCTGTCTCAGCATTCAGCTGGATAGACGATGCACTTTTCCAAAGTAAACAAATAAGGCTAACAACTAGGACGAAGTTACGGCTCTACAAGTATGACATACTCCCAACAGTACTGTATAAATCAGAGGTGTGGTGCATGGCAGAAATTACTCACCTCAAAAACCTGCAGTCTCTACAGAGCAGGATTATTAATTCCATAGCTGAAGCTATCCAGTACCCACCAAACATGTGTATTATGGACTTTTGAAGCAAACCATCTATCTACACTTACATAAAAGGAAGCCAGAAAATCTCTGTGAAAAGGCTTCCACTTTGACCCTCGTACACATGCATCTGTTAGATGTACATTACAATGCCACTTCCCATACAAGGCCTTTCTTGACACTCAATAGACAATTTTGGCAATAACATATGACAGATGATAGTCATACATAAATACAGTCATTCAGATCGATGAAAGCAGCCATCTTCAATCATAATTGAAGCCGAGCTGGAAGCCAGATGGACATATCTCCCTCTTGTTTCTAGGAGTATACAGTAAGATAAGATGCTGGCACAGGGTCAGTTCATCAGTACATCTGACAATGGTGTCATGTCTGATTGCCAAAATATTGTGCTCATTGTGCACTATGAACCATTAGTGTACTCATAGACTGTTCCAAGAGAAACTGAAGAATCACATAACAAAAAGTAGCTTACAAAATACATTTTGTTCAACTTTAGCTATGCCACTCGCAATAAAAACTGTAAAGCGTGAAAGTAATGCCATAGATACATTAATATGATCAGAAGTGAAGTTTTATAAACAAACAAAGTTTTGTAGATGACATCACAGTTCAATAAGACTTTTGTATGTTTATCCCCTCTTTCTCCACATAGAGAAGAATGAATGTGGCATTTTCTTAACTATAATGGTGTTTTTTTTCTATTTACTATTCTTACCATAACTTTTAGTTTCAATGAAACATTACAGGAATGGGAATAATTTACTAGTGAATATTTTCGAGTGTCATTCCACAATTCATTCAGTACTGTAGATTTAATCAAGGGATATAATTTCAGATGGTTGAATCAATAAGTGGGGTCATATTTGTATTAATAACATAATGGTGTACTTTGCATGTACTATTGCAATATACTTACTATTTAGATATCAAAGTAATCTACCTTTAAAATACTAAGTAGATAACTACCACTTTTTTGAGGTACAATAATTTTTGCTTATTTCTTCTTAAATTTAGTTTTTGGAGAAAGTCACGTTTTTGAACTCACCAGATCAGTTATATCAAAACTGGTAGTTTCCCACCTCTTGGAAAAATTCCTGTGGACACCCATGATAGATAGAAAGATGCTGAATGAAATGTTTACTTTCAAAAGGGAAACACAGAAAACCTTGAGAGACTGCAATTTATCAAATGGTCTCTCACAAAATCCAAAGAAAATCGCATTGTCTTATATAAAGATGGCTGGTAGCGCCAAAATTAATGCCCATTCTCTTGAGGATGAAACAGGAACTGAAACTGAGGGTAGCAAAGCAAAAGCAGAAACTCTGAAATCCTTTTCCGAATGTTCTTCTACTAAACTGCCCCAGTTTACTTCTCATACCTCTGCAAAGATGAGCGATATAGATATTAGTGTCAGTGACTTGGAGAAATAGCTAAAACTGCTCAAATGAAACATGACTCCTGAGTCCAATGGAGTCCATGTCAGATTCTATACAGAATTCGTGACTCATCAGCTCCCATTTCATAGATCCCTTCAACAAAAACAGTGTGAAGTGATTTGAAAACAACACAGGTTACATCCATCGACAAGAGAGCTAGCAGATGTGATCCATAAAACTATTGTTCAGTATTACTGACATTCATTTGTAGTAGAATTCTAAAGCATATTATGAGCACAAACCTAATTAGGTATCTTAGAGAGAATGACCCCCTCAATGCCAACCAGCATAGATTCAGAAAGCATTAATGAAGTCAAACCCAACTATCATTTTCCTCACATGGCATCCTACAAGCAGTGGATAAAGGAAGCCAGATGGATGAAATGTTCCCTGATTGCCAAAACATTTGACTTGGTACAACACAAACACTAATTAACAGAATTAAGATTACATGGGGTGACTGGATTCAGGATTACTTGGTAGGGAGAATGCAACATGTTATCTTGAATGGAGAGTCTTCAGCAAAAGTAAAAATACCTTCAGACATGCCCCAGGCAAGTTTTTTGGGATGCTTGTTGTTCATGTTGTAAGTTAATGACATTGTAAACAATATTAATAGTACTGTGATCTGAAACTTTTTGCAGAACAAGCAGTTATTTGCAAAGAAGTATTTTATGAAAAAAGCTGCACAAAATACAGTCAGTTAGGGATAAGATTTCAAAGTTTTACTGAGATTGGTGACTTCCTTTAAATGTAGAGTAGTGTAAAACTGTGCACTTCAAAAAACACAGAAGAAGAGTATCCAATAACTAAGACATTAGTAAAGAACAACTGAAATCAATTAACTCATAAAAATACCTGGGTGTAGCAATTTGTAGTGATATGAAGAGGAATGATCACATTGGCTCAGTCGTAGGTAAGGCACATAGCAGATTTCAATTAATTGACAAGATACTGGGAAAACTGGTCTGTAGCCATATATGGAGGTGAAACATAGATGATAAACAGTTACAACAACAAGAGAATAGAAGCTTTTGAAATGTAGTGCTAAAGACTGCTGAAGATTAAATGAGTAGATCACATAACTAATGAGGAAGTACTGAATAGAATTGAGGGAGAAAAGAAATTTGTGCCACTACCTGATTATAGGAATGGATTGGTTGATAGGATATATTGAAAGACATTGGAGCAAAGTGTGTGTGGAGGGGGGGGGTGAAAATCATAGAGGGAAAGAAAAGATGAAAACAGTAAGCAGATTCAGAATTATGTAAGTTGCAGTAGTTATTCAAAGACGAAGAGGCTTGGACATGATAGAGCACTATGAAGAACCCCATCAAACCAGTCTTCAAACTGGAGACTACAACAAACAGAACTGGGAAAATGCAGTCTACAAAAAAATGCTTACAAGTCAATTGTGCATCCCATCTTCGAAAGTTGATCAAATGCAGATGACTAATAGGGGATATTTGATGTATACAAAGAAGTGACATACAAATGGCAATATATCTGCTTGAACCACCTAAGAATGTCACAGAAATAACAACAATCAGAGTTGGCAAGCATTCTATATAGACAGCAATTATCCTACAAAAGCCTACATACAAAATTTTGAGAATCAATATCAAGAGAAGAATCTAGAGATATTATTTATTCCCCTACATATCATTCCTGTAAAGACCATGATGACAAGATTAGAGAAATTACAGCATGCACAGGGGCATTTAAGCAGTTATTTCCATCCGATGACCCAAATCTGACTGGAATGGGAAGAAATCCTAATATGTTTTACCGCACTAAGTATCGTCTGCTGTGTGATTCAAGGTAGTTTACATAGTATGTAGATAATGAACCATTTAATTCAGAAGAGACATCCTCTTTTCTTCCAGTGTCATCTCACATACTGTAGCATATAAGGAGAGAAAGTTTTTTTTTATTTTTTTTTGCTTGCAAAATTATACATTTATTGAACTGTTCACACTGACAGATCCACATCCATTTCATTACAGAAATAATTATGAAAACTAGCATGTATTTAACAACTGTAACATACATCATACCACATGGTAACTAATTTGTGTTGTATATCTGGAAGAGATCAGCTAAGCACAAAGTGAGTTGTAAGTAGTATCGCATCCAGATGTACAAGCTGAGCAGCTTGTGCCTTTGCTGTAGACCGGCTGGCCGCCATAGTTTCCAGATGGGCCATAGTTACAGACATAATACTGATAATTCCAGTCACTTCTCCTAATAGCAGTGTAGCCACACCCAACATAATGTGTATTACCCCACACTACTTGGCTGTAGTGGCCATAATTGGTACCAAATCTGCAAGTAAATAGAACAGGATATTATTATACCAAATAGATGGAAGTATGTAAACATATGATGTGTAAAACACACACACACACACACACACAGAGAGAGAGAGAGAGAGAGAGAGAGAGAGAGAGAGAGAGGATGTTTCTATAGATCTTGGCGCAAATATAGTTCCTGCTGTGTCCATGTGTGAAACTACTGCACAGCTAATATTGCTCCTGTAAAGAAATATGCAGATGTTTCCTCCACGTTTTTGTTTAAGTGTTATAATAATAGCCTTATCCTATAAACAGTAAATATAACATCATTGAAAAAGCGATTCCTGGTCAAGTTACACTATCCAAATTACCATTTACTCTATCAAAAGGTAATTTCACTTGAGAAAACTTCAAAACTGTTGGCCAGTACTTACCTTCAAAAAGTGCATTTCAAGGTACAACAAGCTATTGTTTCTTTTAAAACTATTCATTGCTTTTTTTAGAAAGAAGAGGTTGGATAGAAGGGCATGAGATACATATTACAAGATAAGAGGGACTCGCCTGACAGTAGGTATATAATGTTTTTTACTGAAGTGTGTATAATATTTCATTGTCTTGTATTGTCTATTAAAATGTTGTAAGTAGCAAAAAAAGGGGTGAAACACTGAGTGCATTACAAGTATTCATCACATCATGAACAGCAAGTGAGAAAACAATGCAGCACTCAAAGTGAGGCCATCTAGTCTTCTGCACTGCTGTCAAGTGATTAAATATTTCATTCACCCTCACAAACTGAGAATATCCTCTACAACTGTAGTTTGTTTGCTTGTTTCGCTGTAGGGTGCAAAAACAACTAGGGTCATACATGCCCATGTCAGAACCGCAGATCTGAAGATGAAAAAGGAGTTCAAAATGACTACACATTAAGCCCAGTTGATGGAAGGAAAGAGAGTTAAAAACATAGACTTGGGGAAAGGTCCATAAAATATTCCATAGAGACAGCAGAGGTGCTGCACTAAAGATTAAATGTCCTTCACCATATTGCTACAACGGATAAAAAGTAAAACATGGTCGACAGCCCAGATGTCGTTCGTTAAAAGGCCAATAACTCAGACGGCAGACATAAATGAGAATGTAAGTGGTTAAAAAAAGGGCATTCCATCAGGAAATGGCGAACTGTCAACAGCTGAGGACAGTGAGCACAAAGTGGTGGGGGGTCACCACTTAACAAATGGCGATGGCTATAAAACAATGCCCAATATGCAAGCGGGCTAAAATGATCTCTTCATGGTGAGAGGGCCAAGAGAAGGTCGACGGAGCCACTGGGAGAGGTTCAATTCCCCAAAGCTTGTTTCCTTGAAGGGAAGACCAGCGGTGATGCCAGAGTGACACCACCTGCTGACAGGGGGCAACTCAGAGATCATCTGAGGGAATAGAAGAACTAGTGACAGAGGTTCAAGAATTGCAGCTGTGACAGCAACGTCAGTGGCCTCATTGCCCATCAGACCAGCGTGACCAGGGATCCACATAAATATCACAGTGGTTCCATCAAGAGTGAGCAAGTGAAAGCTTTCTTGGATCCACTGCATTAAGGGATGGACAGTGTACAGTACACAGAGGCTCTAAAGGGCACTGAGAGAGTCAGAGTAAATGGCACAGTTTAAAATCCTGTGTCACCGGATGTACTGTATGGCCTGATACAGAGCGAAGAGCTCTGCTTTAAGTACTGAGCAGTGTTCTGGAATCTGATACTAAAAGCATCAGTGCCAATGACAAAGGCACGCCCAACTCCATGGTTAGTCTGCGAGCCATCAGTGTACACAGAAACACTATCAAAAAGTTCCATGTGAAGGTCGAGAAACTTACAGTAATAGAGTGGATCTCAAGTAGTGTCCTTAGGAACTTAGTGAAGTCCAATGTGAACATAGGCTGGTGCACGAAGCCAAGGTGGTGAGGGTTCAACCCTTTGGGAAAGTGTAAATTAACGTGAAGTTAAACCCATGGAATAGTAGCCAAAAATGAACTCCAGGAGGTAACAGAGAGAATGGACACGCCCCATACTGGCAATCAAAGGTGGCATCAAAGAAGGAGGCATAGGATGGGTGGCCAGGCATGGCAGACAAATGGCATGCATATCTGCTGAGGAGAAAATCATGGCGGTGTGACAGCATTAGTTCGGCAGCTTCTGCTTACAGACTCTCAACCACGCTAGTGTAAAACACACCAGTGGCCAAACGGATGGCATGATGGTGGATTGTACTGAGGTGGGGTAAGATGGACAGATGTCCAGATGCATAAACGGAGCACTCATAGTCAAAGGACCAGTACAAATGGAAGAGGGTGGACCAATCTACTCACTAGGAAGTACCGCTGAGGACATCTAGGACATTGAGGGGCTGGGTGCAGTGGACAGTCAGGTAAGACATGTAGGAAGACCAAGAAAGTTTTCTATCGCGAATGAGCCCTAGTAATTTTGTAGTTTCAACAAATGAAAGATTAACAGGCCCAAGATTAAAAATGGTGGAAGAAACCAATTGCGCCACCGGAAATTCATACAAATGGTTTGGTCAGTGGAAAAGCAAAGGCCATTACTGATGCTCCATGAGCAAAGATGATCGAGACAATGCTGCAGACGCCACTCAAGGAGACAAGTCCGTGGAGGACTGCAAAAGATGGCAAAATCGTCAACGAAAGGGGAGCCGGAGATGCCTGGTGGGAGACAGGCCATAATTGGGTTAATGGTGATAGCAGAGGATGACATTCAGGACAGAACCCCGAGGCATACTGTTTTCCTGGATAAAGGTGTCCAATAAGGCAGAACCCAGACGTACCTTGAAAACTCAGTCTTTTAAAAATTCCTGAAGGACATGGAGCACACAGCCTTGGGAGCCCCATGTGTAGAGAGTACAGAGGATATCAGGCCTCCAGCAAGTGTTGTAGGCTTCCTCCAAATCCAAAAACATGGGCACAGTCTGGTATTTCCACAGAAGACCATTCATGACACGGGTTGACAAAGTGACAAGATGGTTAACTGCAGAACAGCGTGTTCAAAATCCACATTGTGCAGTGGTTAGTAAATTGCAAGACTTGAACCACCATACTAGCCTTGTATGAATCATGTGTTCCATTACCTTTCACACACAGCTGGTGAGAGAAATGGGGCAGTAGCTACAAGGAAGGTGTTTGTCCTCACTGGGCTTAGGTATGGGTATGACAGTGGTGTCACGCCAGCGTCTGGTAAATGTGCCCTCTGCCCAAATGCGATAGCACATATGAAAGAGAAAGTGTTTGTCCATGTCAGCAAAATCTGAATGTGAACACTGTCTGACCCTGAGGCGGAGGCTCAGGATGAAGTGAGAGCATGATCTGGTCCCTCATAGTAAAGGTGGCATTGTAGCACTCACGATTCTGAGGAGAGAAAGTTATCACCCAAGTCTCCTCCACTCATTTGCGATGGAAAAAGCCTGGGTGATAATGGGAGGAGCTCAAAATCTCCACAACATAGCGGCCCAAGGTGTTGAAGATAGCAATAGGGTCCACGATGACATCACCTGCTATGGTCAGGCTGGAAATTGGGGAATTGACCTCTGCCGCAGAGAGCCATCGAAGGTTAGCCCACATGCTGGAAGAGAGAGTGGAACTGTTAAAAGAACGAGTAAATGAAATCCAGCTAGTTCTCTTGCTATCCCAAAGAACACCATGACACTGCACATGCAACTGTTTATAATGAATGCAGGTTGCCATCGTATGATGATGGTTAAAATGCAGAAAGCACATTTCCATGTGTGCATTATGTCACATCATACCTTAGTCCACCAAGCGACCAGGACACGGTGGAGCAAAGATGAAGTGCAAGGAATGGAACATTCTGCAGAAGTAGGGATAATATTGATAATGTGGTCTACCTGGTCGTCACAATTGGGAAATGTCATTTGTTGAAGGTTACCAGGGAGGTGTAAACCTTCCAGTCGACCTTGGAAACCTGCGTTTTAGGTGTGCACATAGGAGGGTAGGAGTCAGTAAACGAACAGCACATGGGAAATGGTCATTCAAGTACGTGTCAGAGAGAATGAACCACTCGAGACAATGGACAAGCTGGGCAGTGCATAAGGAGAGGTCCCAATGTGAACAGGCGTGGGTGGAGTCTGAAAGGAATGTGGGTGCTCCTCTGTTAAGGCAGATGAGGTTAAGTTAATTGAGAAGGTCAGCCTAGAGGGCTCCTCTTGGACAGGTTGTGGAAGAACCCCTAATGGGATGGTGTGCATTAAAGTCACCGAGCAGCAGAAAGGGGTGAGGGAGTTGCGTAATCAGCTAGAGGAAGCCTGCCCTGGTGACACCTAATGACAGAGGGATGTGAACGGTACAAAAGAAAAAGGTGAAGTGAGGAAGGAAATTGCAGACTGCTACAGCTTGAAGTTGGGTAGTCAGGGAGATGGGTTGACTATGAACATCATCCTGGATGAGCAGCATGACTCTCCCATGAGATGGAATGTCATCCTCAGAAGGAAGATCAAAGCAGACTGGAAAGAAATGCGAGAGATCACAGCTGCCGTGACGACGCAACTTTGTTTCCTAGAGGCAGAGAACATGTAGATGCTGTGATTCCAAGAGCAGCTGTAGTTCTTCTTTTTTGGATTTAAGACCACAAATGTTCCTTTGGAGGAAAGTCATGATGAGGAAAGGGGAAGAGGCAAAAAATGAAGGAGTGTCACCTCAGCAGCTGCAGAACACCATCCTCCGAAGACTCACTGCTTCTGGTAGCACAGAAGGTGGAGGATCCTGCTCTCTGAGATCTCCAAAGGCATCAGCATTCTGCCTCTGTCAATCTGCAGAGTCCAAGACAGAAAAATGGTTGGTGGTGCGCACTGGCGACATGGAGGTTGTCCAGGTGAGGGTATCACATGGCGACACCAATGAAGAACATCTCTGAGTCAATGAAGGAGAACACCATTTGCCTCTATTTGATTTCTTGGAGCCTTTGCAGGTGGCAGATGACAGTTCAGATGTTTGTTGGCTGGAGGGACATAAGAAGCCATTGCGGGCATATTCCTTCTGACCTTTCCGGCCAACTGGTGGTGTAGCAGGTAACTTTGCCCCATGAGGCTAAAGTTGGTGGCTTGTTGATCAGCTGGAGGAGGAGACTGGCTCTGAGCACTATGGGGCTTAACATCTGAGGTCATCAGTCCCCTAGAACTTAGAACTACTTAAACCAAACTAACCTAAGGACATCACGCACATCCATGCCTGAGGCAGGATTCGAACCTGCGACCATAGTGGTCGCGCGGTTCCACAGACTGAAGCGCCTAGAAGCACTCGGCCACACCAGCCAGCAAGGAGGAGGAGACAGGGATGCTTTGAGATCGCATGTCTGCGTGGCTATGTCCTTCATGGAGCGAAATGCAGCAAGAACAGTACTGTAAGTGTCAGATGGTAAAATGCAGGGTTTTGGACTAGCCAACAGCCTTCAAGCAACAGGGCAAGGCACCTTTTTCTTCATCTGGATCTCCTGGATGGCCTGCTCTGGTTTCAGGTAGAGGCTGCATGGTCGCCATTTCAATTGATGCAGTGGGAAGAAAGAGGCAGACAGTCACCCAGCATTCCTACAACAGGTTACACATTTGGGCAGATGCCAACAGGACATTCAACTGTGATTGTAATGATGACACTGGTAGCAGTGCATCGGGTTCAGAATGTACATTTGGACTGTGATAATTTCATAGCCTGCTTTAATCTTGGAAAGAAGCGCTACTTTCTCTACTGAGAACGTCAGGAAAAGAGTATGTGTGGGCACTAAGGATGCATCTAGCTTTTTCACCACCCAATGGATTGCAGTGATGCCATGATAAGAGACATACATTTGGATTTCTGCTCAGTCAGACCCAACGATCAGACTAGTGTAAATAACACCATGTGAAGAATTCAGCACATGATGGTCCTCAACACGAACAAGATAACTGTGGAGGAGCAAAGCTGCAAGCAGTTGTTGTACTTGAAAATCAGAGGTAATCTCCCAAAGTAAAGTGCCATTGCGCAAACGAGAGCAGGATTTCACAGGGCCTGCAACTGTATCAACACCTTTTGCGAATAGCAAATAGATTTACCCCTCTGCAAACGACTAAATGTCTTCAGTACATGAAACCATGAGGAACCATGGTGCAACTGGGAGGGTCTTTGAATCGTTAGCCTCATTTCGTTTCCATTTAGTAGACGGTAGATGTAGACTGCAAAGAAGAGGATTGGCTCATTGTGAGAGAATCCACCATGATTGTCAGCACCTCCAATGGTGCACTCCTTCCAACTGGGGGTCCTCTCAGAGGGGGACACTTGGCTTTACCGAGCGAGGTGGCGCAGTGGTTAGACACTGGACTCGCATTCGGGAGGACGATGGTTCAATCCCGCGTCCGGCCATCCTAATTTAGATTTTTCGTGATTTCCCTAAATCGCTCCAGGCAAATGCCGGGATGGTTCCTTTGTAAGGGCATGGCCGACTTCCTTCCACATCCTTCCCTAACCGGATGAGACCGATGACCTCGCTGTTTGGTCTCTTCCCCAAAAACAACCAACCAACACTTGGCTTAGGTGATTGTTCATACCTCAGGTCACACCATCCAAACACCTGACAGAGGGATCAATTGGCAATTTTGGAAGGTAACAGCTCAGCAGTCACCCCTTCCTGGGCCTGGCCTGTACCGGGGGGGGAGGGGGGAGGAGGGGGTGGTACATGAAAACCCTACTTGTTGACCTGGGGCTGGTAATTATGCATTACCCAGTCACCTGTTCCATGTCATACATGCGGACCGACCTTCAGGAGCACACAGGGAGTAAGAAGAAAAGGAGGAACCTCAAACACTGAAGTGGAGGAAGACTAGGAGAAGGGGAGCGAAGAAAGAGAAGAGGAATAGAAAACAGTGGAGACACTGTTTTGACATCAGGCTACTGAAAATGCTGAATACATACCCAAAAACATCCCAGACAGGTTCCCCAAGGGAGGGGAAAAAAGAATAGCAAGAGGATAGACATGCAGCAAGGAAGGGAAATGATCCTGCAAAGACTGAGACCCCGTGGTAGCCAATCATGAACCTGTCGAAGAGTGGTGGGCCCCCTGGGGGGTCTATAAGGGTGGCATATGAAAGAAAGTTAAACTGCATTCCCAGGGTTCTCTCTCTGGAGCAATCTGCTTCTTTGGCTGTTGAGGAAGTCTGATGACAAAAAACATGCAGCTAAATTTTTAATAGTTAACTACAATCCGAAAACTGATAATCTACATCAGTTTTGACCATATTTGATGTTCCGTACCACAACTAAATTTTCAACAATGTTTTTATGGTGCCAGACTTACACTTTCTTCAGAAATTCCTCCACAGCAAATTATCCCCTACCCTGCAGTATGCTGTATATGTGTAAAACTACCGCAAAAAATTCAAAAGAAAATTTAAAACATATTGTATTAACCACTTCTACAAACTATATGTTTGTATGGAATAAAGACCAAAGATTTCTGTTATTTACAAGACAAATATTCTCACGAAAAATAGATAACTATTTCTTTTTTTAGGAATATCCATGTACTCATGTAAATATTAAGCAATAAATAGGATGCAAATAGCAACTCTCTTTTGTACTTAGCAGTTTCTTTGATAATTTTACTATGTTACATTCATCCTGTGTGTATATGATGTAAAGCAGTGTTATGAGACATTATAGTTAATACAGTGTAGAGAATTAGATTGTAGCTGCTGTTTTTCTGTGTTAATAATTTCCTTCACTTGTTAGAGAATCACCTCCATAGTGGTATCTATGGAACATACTAAATCAGTGAAGTAATGAACAATAGTTTCTGATAACTTGTTTCTTTGAAGCAAATAAATCTATGAATACATTCAGTTCTCAATCATAATTTTATCCCAGATTTTGTTAAGTTTATGTCTGTACTATAGACAATACTCCATTTTATGCAATGGGTTTGTTACTACAATATAATTTACTTTTCATTCTTTATTAACATTGCCTCATGTTGCCTTGTTCCAGATCAATAATACTCTGATTCAAAAAATGCTGCGTAGTTGGATATAAAAATAAATTACTGAATGAAGACAATACAAGACTAACAAATTGAGAATGAATGCATACTGGAGAAGTTGGAAATTTTTGGGAAGGTCTTAGGGGACTAAAAATGCATACTTTGACAAGGATCTCCAATAAGGACTCCTGTCAAACAGAATAACAAAAAAATTCTGTGAATAGTGTAGCAACTGGTAAACAAACAGAAATTCACATTTTCTAGCTTTCAGACTGAGAGATTCATCCTCTCTCTAAACAAAGGGTTCAAGTGGGCAAGACTATTCAGAAATTAAGTTTAAATTTCGCCAAGATTGCTTATAATCCAGCTTAAGGAACAGACAGCAGGACAAAATGGATCATATCAATCGTTAAATATTAATAAATTCCTGCCACAGTTGCATATATGGTCACTTAAAACAGATACCATCAGCTCTGTAGCTCATATGTACAGTTTAATAGTAATGGGCAGGAGTCTCACAAGATACAAACTACATCTACATCTTCATTTACATCTGCATATTACTCCATAAGTCACCACACCACATGTGGAGGTGGGTACCTCATACCAATACTAGCCATTCTTTTTCCTGTTCCACTCAAGAATTGAGTGAGGGAAAAATGACTGTTATATGCCTCCATATGATTATCTTCTCCTCACAGTCCTTATGCAAAATGTACATTGGTGGCAGTAAAATCATTCGGCAGTCAGACACCAATGTCAGTTCTCTAAATTTTCTCAGTACTGTTTTGTGGAAAGAACATTTTCTTCTCTCCAGAGATCCCTATTTGAGACCATAAAGCATCTTTGTAATACTCGCATGTACATCGAATCTACCAGAAACAAATCTGTCGCCATACCTACAAATTACTTCAATGTCTACGTTTAATCTGACCTAGGGGGGGGGGAGATCCCAAACACTCAATCAGTATTCAAGAATGGGTTGCACTAACGTTCTTTAAGTGGTCTTTCATACATTAACTACAGTTTCCTAAAATTCTCCTAATAAGCCTTAGCTGAAACTTCATCTTCCCTACTACTGACCTTATGTGGTCATTTTATTTCTTACTGCTCTGCATTGTTAAGCCTAGATATTTAATTGATGTGGCTCTATCAAGCAGCACACCACTAATACTGTATTTGAGCTTTAGAGGACTCTTCTTTTTTTCCAACTGTATTAATTTACATTTCCCTACAGCAAGCTGCCATTATTCATACAAAATACAAATTCCATATGTCTTCCTGCATCCTCCTACAGTCTGTCAACAGTGACACTTCCTCATACACCACAGTGTCATCAGCAAAGTGTAGCAGCCTGCTGCTCACCCTGTCCATCAGATTATTTATATACATAAAGAACAAGAGAGGTCTTACACAGTGGAGCAGTGTCTGAATGCTTAAATATTTGTAGCCTTCTTTTTCGTGGTGCCTGTCAGTGACTCATTGCCTTCCCTTTGTGGTGAACAGCAGTCTGGTCTTTCCATGTTGTTATTCCATCATGGACCTTTCATTATTTGTGTTTATGTCTTCCTTCACTTGTTAGTTGATGACCACCATGATGAGAGCTATGGAGCGAAGTGAATAAGTGAACTAATAAACAATATTTCTCTCTAACTTGTTTTTAAGCAAGTAAATCTGTGAATACACTCAGCTCTAAATCAGAATTCTCTCTCAACTTTTCTAAAGTTCAGAATTTTACTTTTTTAGTCTTTGTGAACATCACTTAATATTCCATTGTCACTTAACTATGACTCTTTGATTAAAACAATCCTGGGCAGTCAGGCATACAAATAAATAATTGAATGAAAACGATACAAAACTTACATGTGTGTGTAATGGGACAGAGAACTCCAATAAGAACTAGAATCAGAATATTTAAAAAAAGTTCTATGAATTGTGTAGTAGCTGCCAAACAAACAGAAATTCACACAGTCTGGTTTTCAGAATGAGAGGTTCTTATCTATTTCAAGAAGTGGTTTAGCTGAATAAGACTATTTAGAATTTGAGTTTCAGTTACATCCAGATCACTTATAAACCAGTTTTAGAATGAGACAGCAGGACAAAATGATAGATATCAGTTACTAAATTTTAAGAAATTCTGCCCCAGTTGTCAATATGGCCTTCTGGAACAAATACCATCAATTCTGTAGCTCATACGTACAATTTTACAGTAATGGGCAGGAGTGTCACAAGACACAAATGAAATTTATGGCTACACATGTTACTTCACAAGCCACCATATAGTGCATGGTGGAGGGTAGCTTGTACCACTGCAAGTCATTCCCTTTCCTGTTCCACTTGTAAATGGAGCAAGGCCAAAACGAATGTCTATATGCCTCTGTATGAACCTTAATTTCTCTTTTATAGTCCTTATGCAAAATGTACATTGCCAGCAGCAGAATCATTCTACAGTCAGCCCCAAAGGCTGGATCTCTAAATATTGTCAACAGTGAGTCATGAAAAGAATGTCATCTTTCTTCCATCTGAGATCACAAAGCACCTCTGAAATACTGATCAAACCTACCAGTAACAAATTTAGCAGCACAACTTTGAATTGCTTTGATGTGTTCCTTTAATCTGGCTTTGTGAGGATCCGAAATATTCAAGCAGCACCCAGGAATGGATTGCACTACTTGTTCTGTATGCGATCTCCTGTGTAGATGAACAACAGTTGCCTAAAACTCTCCCAACTAAGCTGATCATTTGCCTGCCCTAATAATGACCTTACATGCTCATTCCATTTCATATTGCTGTTACTCCTAGATATTTAGTCAAAGTGACTGTGCCAGGAGTGCCTCACTAATACTGTATTTGAACATTACAGGAATGTTTTTTCATCTGTATTTCTACATTTGCACTGGGTGAGAGATTCACTATAAATGCAAGCTAAGTAAGAGGCCAATGATGTGCTCCCCATGAAATCAAACACGGATTCCATCCACAAATTTCTCACTTGCTTCTCAACACCAGGGATGCTTATCTCTATGTCCTCCACACAGTACTCTGTGTGATGGTCAAATGATTGGATGTCTGTATGAGGGTCCTACGTGACTCATTTTTTTAAATGAGAAATTTACAACTTCAGATTTCGTTTTGCTGCTTTCTACTGCCACACCATATTTGTTGAGGACTGACTGAACAGAAGCCTTAGAGCCACTTAGTGGTTTTGGAGAGGACCAGAATTTTCTTGCGTTCTTGGCAAGATGTTTCACATAGGTATGATACTGGAAGTTGTATGCTTCGTGCATCATTCTTTCTATAGGCATTCACTCTTCAACAGAGAATGTGACCATCTCTGTTTTCTCAGCATTTTCTGAATTCTGTTATGAAAGCACAGGTGGTCTTTTTCATCGTTAATACACTTACTCATAATTTACTTCTCCAGATCATGATTTACAAACAATTTAAACTTTGCCCATAATCCCTCTGCATCCTTTACACAGCAACTAAATGATGTCCACTTATTGTCTAAGTAGGATACTAACAACTGCTTATCTGCCCTTTCGAGCAAAAAAGCTCTCCTAGCTTTCTTGAGGGATTTATTAACCTTAGAAACCATTGCCACTATGATAACATTTTGATCACTAATCCCTGTCTCTACACAGACACTGTTGATAAGGTCAGTCAGGTCTGTCCATAGCTCCAGGTCTAAAATATTTCCATTGTATGGGGCTTGTCTAACTACCTGCTTAAGATAGTTTTTGGAAAATACATTCAGTACTATGTCACAAGACTGTCTGTCTATAGCACTAGCAATGAACCCATAGATGTCCCAGGCTATAATTTGTAGGTTAAAGTTGCATCCAGCCACTATTGCATAATTAGGGTACTTCTGTGTTACTGAGAGCAAACTTTTTAAAAATGTTTCTGCAACTGTTACAGCAGAATGAGGTGGCCAGTAAAAGAATTGGATTATTAACTAGAATTCACCTAGACTTGTTAGTTTTGTACATATTACTTTGCAGACAGACTCAATTTGAGTCATTTTTGACAAAATATTTAAATTGGATAGACAAAAAATTTACTCAGCAAGCAGTGGCACAACATGCATATAAGAGAGGGTTGTAATTAGGCAAGCTTTTGGAGCCTAGTGGCTCCTTCTTTAGGCAGAACGGTTGAAGGGAAAGGAAGAGGGGTGAAGGAAATGGACTGGAGAGGTCTAGGCAAAGGGGTGGATTTCAGGAAAGTCACCCAGAACTACGGGTCAGGGGAGGCTTACTGCACAGGATGAGAAGGAAAGACTGATTGTTGGGAACTGCATTGGATGAGACTTAAAAACCTGAGAGCTTAAAGGTGGATGATAGGGTAATATGCAAGACAGAGATTACTGCTTAAACATCGTGCATGAGTTAATAAGACTGAAAAGCTAGGTTCATTGTATATAACAGAGGTGGAAAGGGTGTTAGTGAAAAATTGATGGGTAAGACAATTAAAGATGTAGAAAACTAAAATGGGGTGAAGAAAAGAGTAGTTACTGTGAAGAAATGGTGAGACAGAAGACATTAACGTAAATGAAGGACAGGTGGGTGGTGAGAACCAAGGACATGTTGTAGCACTAGTTCTCACCTGCAGAATTCTGAGAAACTGGTGTCTGGGGAAAGAATCCAGATGGTGCGTGTGGTAAGGCAGGCACTGAGGTCCCAATTGTCACGTTGTAGAGCATGCTCTGCATCAGGACATTGCATGTTGCCAGTACACATCCTCTGCCTATGCTCATTCATCCTAATTGATAATTTGGTGGTAGTCATGCCGATGTAAAAGGCTGAATGGTGTTTACATAACAGCTGGTATATGACACGGGTTGTTTCACAGGTGGCTCTGCCTTTGATAGTGTATGCTTTGCCAATTACAGGGCTGACCGATTAATACATTCCAGACCAGGATAATACTGAGTCGCCAGTGGTGTGCTCTGAAGCCGTTTTTTGGAGGGATCAGAATTACCAAGATTGGATGTGATGGCCCTGAATATTTGCTTTTGAGCTAGGCTGCTGGGATAATTACGCACAGTGAGGCTGAGGTGAGAATGGTGGTGTATTGCTGTAAAGAATCTGCATTCAAACAAATATCTTTGCCTCAAATGCCAAGGCTGTATGGCGGGGAATGTTTGACGTGGAAAGAATGGCAACTATCAAAATGTGCTGTTTGTTGGTAGGTTTAATGTGGACGGAAGTGTGTAGCTGGCCTTTGGTGAGGATGGGGTCAACATCCTTGATAGACACAATATTTTTGTCCATTGCAATGAATATCCCACTCTCCTATGGAGTCTAACCCATCTTTTCAATATACATTCCACACTTTGTGTTTTGAGCTTCACTAAACTCATGGTTCTGAGTACAAATTGAGCTTGACAACTTTCCTGGATTGTCATAGCTCAGTCACTGCAAAAAGTGAATGTGATAAACATTTAGAATTAGATATTTAGACATCCTTGATAGGAACAATAATTCAAAATGAATATGAAACATAAGGTTAAGAGATTCCATGTATGTTAATGAGGCAAAAAGTAGACATAACTTTGAAGAAAAAGGAATAGAATTATGCTAATCAGGATATGAATCCATGCTGCTTTTAGTCTTCTGACCTCAGTGTGTAAATGATCTTCTAGGAAATACATATATCAAACATGCTTTATCAATGTATATATTATACCAGTGTGGATTAACACACTTACACATAATTGTCGACATTATTTTTGTTGAAGTGTTTAACTTCATTATACCAAGACTGCACAGTATTATTCCACTGAGCTCCTTGTAGTGTTCCTGTAGTCCACGACTGATATGCATTTTGGCCTACAGCAGAAAATCGTGCTGAAACAATATAAAAGGTTATTATTAAAGAAGTCGTATGGTGCAACTGGGGCAAGAACATAAACAACAGACGAGTTACTATCTGACATGAGAAACAGGATTAACAACATAATTTTATTACTGCAGTTTAGTGGAAAAACATAAAGACCATATTTTACTCAACAGTCAGTGTTTCTAATGTCTATTATTTTATCATTTTTAATGCATCTTGATTCATTCTCAGGTGCTTCAGCTGTCAGTTTACATTTTTGTTTGCTACTGCTAAACAGACTTGGTGTTCAAGCAATACAGCATGTTACTAACTTTATTATTGATTATTGTCTTCTCTTTCAGTTTTATTATGACTTAATTGGTATTTTAGAAACGTAAGTAATGAGCAAAATCTTGTGTTACCCATTAAAAAAATTACAGATGACACTCTATGATGACAATGAGTTTATTCATTCACAGCTCTGACCTGAACAAGGAGAAATCTTACCTTACAACATTGATAATTTAATGAACGTGTACCAACAGCCAGAGATGCAGACATTCTTTGAAAGTAACAGTGGTAGCATTTGACACATGGAAAAAAACATGTGTGTATGTGTTGGGGAGGGGATACAGGGAGGGGGAGGGGGAGTGGAGTGTGGATGAGTTCATGTGTGTGAGCGAGAGAGGAGGGATTGGGGGTAGGGAGTGCATGGAGAAATCTGTAGAAAGGCATTGATACAAGACAGGACATATGCGATGCATACTCGACTAGCTGGATTTGTAACAAATGGAATTCGAGAAGGTAACAACTATAAAAGTCCAAAAGCCTAATTTAGGGATGTATTACTGTCTTCAATTAGAAAAAAATTGCCATTCAATTAAAATATTCTTGTAGTTAAAGGACTTCGTCATACAAAACAGTGCTGAGATGAAATAGTTGGCAGTTATGTGGAAAATGAAATTGTCTTGGCAATAAATTTGCAAATGTAGCATCTGACATGAAAAAACTTGCAGGAATTTATCGTGCAATTGTATCTCAGAACTGTAGCTTTTCTTATAAAATTACCATTAAAAATGTTTTTGAATTGAATGTTAATGCAATGTAGCTACTGGGTTGGTATCAGCATTTTTTTAAATATTTGAATAATAAACGATCTGACAATGTTACTTTATTTTATCTTTGCTACATACTTTTTAATGAAAAATAGAACCATATACTATCAAGCAGGAAACTAGAAATTCCCAGACATTCAAAAACAAAGTACAAGGGTTTGTTATAAGTCAAGCCTTCTACAATCTATAAAATAGTTTGTAGTCTGAGAGGAAAAATTTGGTTAACACATATTCTAATACAGGCCTATATGTTCTTAAATTTTCCTACATATAAACAGCTTACATAAAATCAGTAAAGTTATATAAATGCTGCCGGCCTGTGTGACCGAGCGGTTCTAGGCGCTACAGTCTGGAACAGCGCGACCGCTACGGTCGCAGGTTCGAAGCCTGCCTCGGGCATGGATGTGTGTGATGTCCTTAGGTTAGTTAGGTTTAAGTAGTTCTAAGTTCTAGGGGACTAATGACCTCAGATGTTAAGTCCCATAGTGCTCAGGGCCATTTGAACCATATAAATGCTTAGTATGGCGATATGGATAAAACGGGAACTGAGCAGTGGACTGTAAGGAAACCCATTGGTGTGTGCATGTGTTTCTCCGTCCGCTAGTTCTTTGCAAGAAAGTAAGGACAAAGAACATATGCATTGCTTTTGTTTGCGGCAGCAGGCAGAAGTCATGCCTTGATGGTGCTGTATATGTTTCGTGTGCCGATCTGAAGTTCTATATTCGCATGTTTTACTGTACGCATCGCTTCTGAATAATCTTTAAATCTTTCATTGACTATATCAATACCCCTTTGTATTGTGATGTATAGTGAAATTTCAAACACTTACGAGTGCCGCAATATACCTGTACTGTTAATTGTAGGCGCAGACATAATTGCGCTCTCCTAAAATTTTTGAGAACAGTAGTCCTTTACTCGTTCAAACCAATCTTTCTCTAATTCCATTGTATAATTACGTGAGAAATAGGTTTTTTGGTAGTTTTCGAACACTTAAAAACTATATTTTCGAGAGTTACCGTTACAAGTGTTTTGGATACGTAACTTACTATGTAGCAAATCAACCTTTGTGGTTCACAGCTACTGTCAAAAAATACGTCACCCCTGAATTCCATCGTATGTCACCGCAAATAAACATATTTGAGAATTTTCGGAAGCTACCACTGTCCTTTGCATGGTATAAGAGTAATTTGTAGTAAATCGGCTTTTGTGATTTAGTTACTATAGTAGATATTCTAACATAATATTGCATTACATTTAGTTTCCCCTTAAAGAGGAGTAGCCCCATATATTATCTACTTTTATTGTAAATTAACTCTGTTTTTGTGTTTGCTAACAAATATAATAAACTCTAAAATTTTAGAAAACTATCAATTTTTACCAAAGATTTTTATGTTGCCTTAATAGAAATCCCGTTTTGTGTATTTGATTCAACTTGTACAGGGAATTAGCAGCTTTTTAGCTCAATACATTAAAAGATAATCAGCAGGCTTAATTTAAAGTTATTTTTTTTCACTGCCATGTAATACATCGCTGAGTTAGTATCTCATGGAATCGGACGTACCGGTACTGTCGGTGGTCTGCGTCTTCCCAACACAATATTCCGACGTCGTAACTCGGCGTCTTCGTCAATTGTTTCCTGCGACTAGCCAATAAGCTGACCGTGTACCGAATTTATGTGTCTGGTGTTCCCTACGCCGTCCGTGCCCGCTGCGACCGTTTCTGGCGGTGCTATTTATCTCTAGGCGTTCCTTCTTCGTTCCGTTCTAGGTGCGCGGCCGCTTGGCGTGTTCCCAGCACTTTCGACACCCTGCAGGCGTTTTTTATGCTGTTGGCGACCGCTCCGGCTTTCTATCATGCCCCTGTCACTCCTTGGCTTATGGATTCGGTGCGCCCCTACAAGGTGCGCTTCCTGCCGAATCAGGCTGCTTTGGGAATTGTATATTCTGTCCGTGCATGCCGCAGCAACCTCTTGTGGTGGTGGTCGCCGTCTGGAGTTCTGTACTGTGTCTGCTTCTAGGATGTATGGTGCCTGAGGTTTCAGGTGGCTGATGTTGTTTCCTCTCTTGTCCATGACCGCCACAATTGTCTCCCAAGGAGGTAGTAGCCGCCTGGCGCTCCATAAGAGATTCGATCCCTTTCATTACGTCCCTGGTTGTCTGAGGTTCGTTGCCAGAGAAGGGAACTTTTTTCTGTTATTTCTTTAGCAATTCTAAAGCGGGATTCCACACCATACTGAGCTTATATCCTGCTTCCCAGTCGATGCGGTCCTCTGTCATCTTGATTTCAATAGATTCAGTAATCACACTACCCCAAAATCTGGGGTCTGAGCCAGGATCCTTGTTTTATCATAATGCCTGGCGTGTTCAAATTCCAGGCAATGTTCTGATACTGCTGATTTAGTGGCCTGTCGTAGCCTGATATGCCTTTGGTGTTTTTTACATCTTATTTCACCTCTTATGGTGGTCTGACCGATGCAAGACATACCACATTCACATGGTATCTGGTAGATAGCAGGTTTTTAACCCCAGATCGACTTTTACCATTTCAAGGACTGCCCTGATCTTGTTTAGTTGGAAAAGACTGGGTGAGTCCTTGACCATCTGAACTCGAGACACCCCAACATTAAGTCCCATTCCTAGATGTCCTGGTGAAAAGGAAGACAGGCGGCACATTAAGCCACAGTGTGTATAGGAAACCAACACACACCGACAAATATCTAGAGGCTTAAAGTAGCTATCATCTGACGCAGAAAAATGGGGTACTGAGAACACTTGTACACTGAGCCAAGACACTGTCCAAGTCTGACAGCTTAAAAGCGGGATCCTGAAAAAACACAAAATTAACTAATGTAGGATGTACTCTAAGAAAGAAGAGGGTGAACCTACAAGGACAATGAGTGAGATGCTGCATGTTCTCCACAGGACTCAAAGCACTCTGGCCAAGAGTCAGTGCCTGGGAGGGACTGATTTACAGGTAATCAAAGGACACCTACCAGTGAATGTGTTGATTTTTCAAAGAAAATTCTGTTGATGCTGGGAATGCTTTAACCATTCAAATCACCAGACCAGACTGAATCTTTCCAGCTGTTCTGTAACAAGCAGGAAAGGGATTAACTAGATTCCTGTGTAGACAGTTTAGGGTCAAGCTAATAGAAAGAATTACTTGTAATGCCGGGAGAACAGTGAGAGTTTTTATGATTCTGAAGCCAGGGAGAATTGGTGATATCGTGGCTTAGGATATGAGACCAATCATCTGTCCTTCTTTCTTCTGACAACATTAGAAAAACTGGTTCATGTACACATTAGGGAAAAGGTGTTAGTTGAAGTTCTTCTACATTTAAGGCAACACATACAATCAGCTATACAAATTATGTGATACAGCACTTTACTGACTTGCTTGGAAGCTGGAAAAAACTACACTTTCTGGAAATTGCTCTCTTCATCTTGCGCGATTTCAAGGAGAATTTTGGCAATACAACATAAGAATACTAGGTTAGAGCTGCAGAATAACATGGTACCGATACCACCATATGCAGGTAGGTGAAGACCATGCTGAGCAGAAGAAAGATAGAAGCCACCATGATGACTCAGAAAATGGTGATCAACACCATCATAGGGAGTGTTCAAGATGAGATTTAGTCCCCACTACTGTTGAATCTAGTAATGCTTTTTCAAACTACGTTGGTAGTGTTAGAACAATAGCACAATGTGCAGTGAACAATGTGCAAAGCTGGTGCAGGAAGCAAGATTTAAGGGTCAGTCCCAAGAAAACTGTTATAGTACCATTTAAAAGGTTCAGATGGCTCTGAGCACTATGGGATTTAACATTTGAGGTCATCAGTCCGCTAGACTTAGAACTACGTATACCAACTAACCTAAGGACATCATACACATCCATGCCCAAGGTGGGATTCGAACCTACGACTGTAGCAGCAGCGCGGTTCCAGACTGAAGTGCCTAGAGCTGCTCGGCCACAGCAGCCAGCCATTTACAAGGAAGCATATCCAGTACACAGACTGGACTATCAGGCTTCTTGACAAAATTCTACCAGTAGAAGGAGTAGTGAAATATGTAGACATAGCCATGGATTGAAACTATCATAGACCCCTCGCATAAGGAATATATGTTCCAAGGTAAAAGGTACTCTTATGAGCCCCAGAAGGGTCATAAAACCTGGGGCAAAAACCCATGAGTGGTTGATACACACCTCTGTAATAAGAGATATTGTAATTTGTGGGGCTACAATATGGTGGAATAAAGTAGAGCAGAAGGTCGCTACTAAGGGGCTCTGCAAGGTGCAGAGACTGACCAGCTTAGCCATAACAAGAGGAATTGGCAGCATGCCCACTGCTGGGGTGGAGACCATGCTGGACACACTTTAATATTTTTTGTGGGATCTGAAATTTAAAAACCTCTCTCACACTGGCCTGATTTAGCTTCACTGATGAGGATAGTAAAAAACACGTGTATATTAAGGGAATTTTCATTCACAAAGCAGGCTTATCACAGTCACACAGTTCAGTACTGTTCTATCCTGTTTAAATTGAGCTTAACTTAAATTCCATAAGGCAGTGAAGCAATTTCGAAGTCTCGGTGAGACTAAAATCGTCAGTCGATCTCTTGAAAACATTTGTAATAATTATTAACTTTCGGTGATCACATGGGGAAGACCGGAGATCTGCTGGTAAGGCCGTGTTAGCCCATTTATTGAAAGTAATAAACTGGATATCTTGAGCGTACAAAATGGCAGGTTCGTCCAGTGTAAATCAGACGTTCCCCACTGATCCCGTACAACACAGCGTAATAAGCAGACACTGTCAATAATAATCAGTTAAATAATACGCGAACACACTTACTTTAGTTTAGTTCATGTATTAAATTCCTTCTCATACAGACTCTCATCAAGATGGCGACTAGCTCAACAACACATACATATACATCTTCCTTCTTTCACGGCTAATCGGCAAGATCTGAATCCTTCTTTTCATAAGAGAAAACATAGATAGCAGAGAAGCTATTCCATGGAGTAAATGTACGCTCCAAGGAATAATAGGGCTTGAAACTACTTTGCATTGATAATCATCGTATGTTAAAGTTTAGGAATCGGTAAGATAAGAAGAGATATTTCGAGATATGTACTGAGTTATATAATTTATAAAAATTTCTGAAAATATCGCGGAGAGACCGCTGCAAGAGACATTACAACACCCTCATTACACCTTTGGGTTACAATGGAGAAAGTAGCAGTGGCATACAGAATAGAAACTGGAAATAACTGGATACCTTTAGGATATCCAGAATCCCACGCCAGTATAGTGCATGTGATAGATATAGGTTGTTGTGGAAATGTCAGCTGATCACACAATACTTTCCAGCTTCTTCAATAAACCTCCAGTGTAACAGTTGGAAGTGGAGAGCAGGGGAAGAACAAACCACAACATCACTGAGGAGACGTAGGATGGTTTACTGATGGGTCAACAACAGACGTAGGTAGCGAGGCTGTGGTGTGTGCGGAACAAACTCGACTATAAAGAGCACTTTCTGTGGGGAAGCTGACCACAGTATTCCAGGGGAGGATACCTCCTGTCAGAGAGTGCATAGAGGAGAGTTTGCGTAGGTGCTGCGAGGATCATAGCATCTGTATTTATTCAGACAGCCAAGCAGCACTGAAACCTTTATCAGCCCCTGCAACAAGATAAAAGACTGTAGGAGAATGCCATGATGTCCTTGTGAAACTATGGGATAGCAACAAGGTAAACCTGCCATGGGACCGTGGTCACTTGATAACTAGCAAGAATGAACAAGATAACAGGCTGGCCAGGACAGGTGTGAAGACTCCATTTATTGGACCAGAACCTGTCCTAACCATCACTAAGACAATGCTAAAATCAAAACTACATAGCTGGTTTAGTAGGCAGTATGTAGAATATTGGGCTAAGATCCAAAAACAAAAACATGGCAAACTTATAATGCCAAGACCATCTTTCCAGAGAAGTTCTGTAACCCTGAAGAGGATACAGATTAAAATCATGTTATTATTAATAACTGGCCATGGGAACTTTAAGAAACACCTACACACAATGGGTATAAAGAATGAAGCTCCTAAGCATAGACTAAGTGGTGAGAGGGATGAAGCCACGGCACACCTAATCTTCTAGTGCAAAGCATTGGGGGTAAAAGACACAGAATATTTGGGTTATTAAGTTTTGAAGAAATCTTGTCTAATAAGGAACTAGGAAAGAGTCTCTACTACTCTTTAATGTTACTAGTTGGCTTTATTACAGTCACTGTGAGTGCAACTGCTCAATAAATTAAGTTTCGATGCAGAAAATAGTGGGCTAAGACCTCTGTTATTTTTGTCTCTTGTGCCAATCTGCTCCTGGCACATAACACATTTCTTTGTAGACCATGATTTTGGTATTTTTTAAACAAATATAGGGTTTGTGTTTTAACTTAATATCATAACTAGACTTATATTCCAAACCAGACATATATTGCATACACCGTTGTTGAACGTACTGCACAAATCATGTATGTGTATCGTCATACGTGAGACCAATAATAATAAATATAATTAAATATACAGCCTTCCAGTGCCTGAGCTTATACACTCCTGGAAATGTAAAAAAGAACACATTGACACCGGTGTGTCAGACCCACCATACTTGCTCCGGACACTGCGAGAGGGCTGTACAAGCAATGATCACACGCACGGCACAGCGGACACACCAGGAACCGCGGTGTTGGCCGTCGAATGGCGCTAGCTGCGCAGCATTTGTGCACCGCCGCCGTCAGTGTCAGCCAGTTTGCCGTGGCATACGGAGCTCCATTGCAGTCTTTAACACTGGTAGCATGCCGCGACAGCGTGGACGTGAACCGTATGTGCAGTTGACGGACTTTGAGCGAGGGCGTATAGTGGGCATGCGGGAGGCCGGGTGGACGTACCGCCGAATTGCTCAACACGTGGGGCGTGAGGTCTCCACAGTACATCGATGTTGTCGCCAGTGGTCGGCGGAAGGTGCACGTGCCCGTCGACCTGGGACCGGACCGCAGCGACGCACGGATACACGCCAAGACCGTAGGATCCTACGCAGTGCTGTAGGGGACCGCACCGCCACTTCCCAGCAAATTAGGGACACTGTTGCTCCTGGGGTATCGGCGAGGACCATTCGCAACCGTCTCCATGAAGCTGGGCTACGGTCCCGCACACCGTTAGGCCGTCTTCCGCTCACGCCCCAACATCGTGCAGCCCGCCTCCAGTGGTGTCGCGACAGGCGTGAATGGAGGGACGAATGGAGACGTGTCGTCTTCAGCGATGAGAGTCGCTTCTGCTTTGGTGCCAATGATGGTCGTATGCGTGTTTGGCGCCGTGCAGGTGAGCGCCACAATCAGGACTGCATACGACCGAGGCACACAGGGCCAACACCCGGCATCATGGTGTGGGGAGCGATCTCCTACACTGGCCGTACACCACTGGTGATCGTCGAGGGGACACTGAATAGTGCACGGTACATCCAAACCGTCATCAAACCCATCGTTCTACCATTCCTAGACCGGCAAGGGAACTTGCTGTTCCAACAGGACAATGCACGTCCGCATGTATCCCGTGCCACCCAACGTGCTCTAGAAGGTGTAAGTCAACTACCCTGGCCAACAAGATCTCCGGATCTGTCCCCCATTGAGCATGTTTGGGACTGGATGAAGCGTCGTCTCACGCGGTCTGCACGTCCAGCACGAACGCTGGTCCAACTGAGGCGCCAGGTGGAAATGGCATGGCAAGCCGTTCCACAGGACTACATCCAGCATCTCTACGATCGTCTCCATGGGAGAATAGCAGCCTGCATTGCTGCGAAAGGTGGATATACACTGTACTAGTGCCGACATTGTGCATGCTCTGTTGCCTGTGTCTATGTGCCTGTGGTTCTGTCAGTGTGATCATGTGATGTATCTGACCCCAGGAATGTGTCAATAAAGTTTCCCCTTCCTGGGACAATGAATTCACGGTGTTCTTATTTCAATTTCCAGGAGTGTATTTATACTTACACACACGTCTGCATGTATCATGACCAGAAGTACACTGATCAGCCCACCGCTGAGCAACAGTTGCCAGTTCATTGTCCCATTCCTGAAAGTAAGGTTTTCAATTACAGTATACTATTAATTATTGTTGCCAAACTCTGCATGTATATAGTCTATAATATGCTTGTTAGGAGCATTGTGAAGCTACAGCCATGATATACAGGATGAGTCACTAACTATTGACACCTAGAATATCTCCAAAAGTATGACAGTAGCTGAAAAGTTTGTGTGACAAATGTTGCATGGGACAATGGGGGCCACAATATGACATTGGTTTTTTTGTTTCTAGGTGTGGTTGCATCAGAGATATGAAGGTCAACTTAGTTTTTTTTAAAAAAAAATTGGACCATATAGTTTGATACTTACTTTCTGATAGCGGCTATCGAGACGAATCCAATGATGTGTGACAGTAAGGTCTTTGAAGGTCAATGAAGGTCAGAAAGCTGGCATGAACGTTCATTTACAGAAGGTGTTCACAAAGTGATGGTCATAGGTATCAATGAAGTGATACAATCTTCTTATCATGGATTGAGTGGTCACTTCAGCACTTATCGAAGCACATGTCTGACAGTTCTCTCTCGTATATCATGCAAATAGTAAATATTCGCAGAATATGGCGTATCCATCTAACATGCTATTCACATGTGAACACCATTTGACAGTTTCACAAAACAACACAAATAGGAACAGTAAGACTAGAATCGTCGAATCAAGCGGATGTGAATGATGTATTCCTTCGAAGAACAAGTCGATATGCTTCTCATTTATGGAGAATGCCAATGAAATTCAGTGAGACCTAGAGACTTATACGCTGAAAGGTATCCTGAGCGTGCTCACCCTATACGTCGTACATTTAAATATGTGTATGATAAATTGAGAACAACTGGATATTTAACACGTCGGAAACATATCTCGCAAAGGAGTTACTAACGAGGAAACGGAAATTGGTACTCTTGCCACTGTGGTTTGGGATCGTTGTGTTAGTTCATGCCAGATCACAAGGGAATCTGGCATGAGCCAGACTAGTGTTGCTCGTGTTCTGCATCGCCATAAATATCATCCTTACCATTTCAATCTCCACCAAGAATTAACTGGTACGTATTGTATGTGTCGCATTGAATTTTGTTGATGGGCCCAACCTCAGATTCAGAGGGATGACACATTTACGAATTTTATTTTATTTATTGATGAGGCTACATTCACAAACCACGGAAATGTTAATTTGCATAACATGCATTATTGGGTAACTGAAAATCTATGCTGGCTGTGGCAAGTTGAACATCAAAACCCATGGTTAGTGAATGTACGGTGTGGGATTCTGGAGGACAGAATTATAGGCCCCTATTTCATCAAAGGAAATCTTAATGGTAGGAAGTACACCACATTCCTGCAAAAAACATTAGGTCTGTTATTGGAAGAAATACCTTTAAGAACAGGGAACAGAATGAAGTGTCAACATGATGGGTGTCCAGCACATTTTTCGCTGATGGCTAGAAACGAGATGCAGAGGCAATTACCAAATCATTGGATTAGACGCAGAGATGTGTCATGGGCGGATCATTCGCCAGACTTGACGCCTCTGGATTTTTTCTTGTGGGGATTCGTAAAAGACATTGTTTATAAAGACGTTCCAACTACAACTAATGATATGTGAGAGAGAATTGTCAGAGCATGTGCTTCGATAAGTGCCGATGTGATAAGGAATACCACTTAATCCATGATAAGAAGATTGCAAAACTGCGTTGATACCAATGATCATCACTTCAAACAACTTCTGTAAATGGACATTCATGCCACCTTTGTGACCTTCGTTGACCTTCACAGACATTACTGTTACACATCATTGGATTCATCTCAATATCTGCTATCAAAAAATAAGTACCAAACTATAGCATCCCATCTAGCCACAAAAAACCAACGTCAAATTATGGCCCCCATTGTCCCATGCATTGTCCCACAAACTTTTCAGCTCCTATCACACTTTCGGAATTATTCTTGGAGGCAATAGTTAGACTCACTCTGTATAACATAGCACATCATCACTTAATATGTCCACACCCTAAGCAATAAAACAGATAAATTCTCCGATTCTGGAATGTACAAAATACATGTAAAAGTTGCTCAAGCTACTACAAAGACAAAGGAATTTTCAAATTAGATACAGTGAACTTATCAACTGTTACACATATAACCAATTTACAAAATCAGCAACAGCAACATACATAAAAAACACTGGACACCCTTTTGGATGCATATAAGAGTATTGTAAGATACTCCACCACTTCCACAAACCTCACACAATGAATTTAATGGAGAAGCTCAAAACTTTTGTATACCACAAAAAGCAAGGAGAAAAAATTCTCAATGACAAACTAGATAATGAATCAGTTAATTTCTTCAAATGTTTCTCCTGCATATGATACCTGCAAAATTTTCATAGATATGTACACTGCATCATTAGAGAAAAAAAGTAATCCATAATTTAGTAGTCAGTAGTAGCAAAAATACACTTAATAATTTACAACCCTACATATGTACACAATGTAATCCAATAACATTGTAACAACTCTGACTGTGTACAAACTCTTTGTGAAGCCATAGTGTCATAGTATCTTTGTAACATGTTTTGTTAACAAACAGTGTAAGTGATGATTTGTGTGCATGCAATATTCTATATAGTGGAGGAGGCACAAGACCTGTAAGTAGTCAAGCAAAAGTACAATTTCCATCATTAACATTTAAAAACACTCACTGATTCATTTTGTCCAATTTCCTATTTGCAGTCTAATTTCAAAAAGACGCAAGAGAGGTAGAAAATCACAAATGGAAACATCACGATACATATTCATGTAAACAAATGCACATGTGCCCTTTAAAATGAGAATAAATTCTTGAAATGCATTGCGCTAAGTGTCAAAAAATATTTAAATCATAAAGGTGAACTAATGTAACCAATGTGCAAATGAAAACATACCTACTCAGCGGTTGTGAAAAAGTGTAGATAACTGCTAGTAAAGGCAGACAAATAATATACCATGTGATACCATGAGTGGAGGAACACATATGAGGTGTCAAAGTGTTACTTATCTAGTGTTTTTATTTCAGAAAAATTCAAGAGTGAATTTTTTTTTCAGAAAGGAGGAAACTTTAGCAGAGAAAACTATGAGGAAACTTGAAGCAGAAACTGTAGCTCAGAACTGCAGTGAGACCACAGTCAGACAGCAGGTGATGTCAGCTCCTGTGTCATGAGACCACGAATGCCAAAATGAAGTCAAAATCCACCATATCAGCCACATCTGGTCACCACCCATAATTGATCAGCACATCTCAACAGTAGCAAGACTTCTGTGACACCATTCTAGGTGTCAATGCCCTGGGGACAGCCTCTGAGAAGCCGGTCGGGCCTGACTGACTTCCACTTCATCGATACACACTGACGATTACACCAGACCCTTATCATTGACCTGTTCCAGATGGTTCACGGTAGCTCACAAATACAGCCCTTCCATGAATTCAGCACTGAGAATGAGCATTTAAATCCTGGTATACCTCAGTGTCGTTTTTGACACTGCAGGCCCATGCAAGGCACCTGCTGTTTGTCAGCCAGGATTCTTTGCTGTAACCTCTGCCGCCACTGGGTCTCAAGCGATGGATGTCTGCCTAGTTCAGATAGTAGACACTGCCGCAGCCACCAGACCCTGCTGTTCAGCAATCCAGAATTTGACTCTGGGCAATGCCATTGCCTTGCCAATGTGATTGTGCGACCTTCTTCATTAGAGAAGTTCTGTTGGCCACCTATAACCACAGCATGGCTGCATTCTGCCGTTTCAATTCGCCTCACACACTAGAGATGCCAGTGCAGTGCTCTGCCTTGAGAACAATGCATGCACACCACTTGCCATATATCAATGCCTGGGCAGCACAAGACAGCAGTACTGAACTAGTAAACAACTAGTAAGGAGTTGCTGTATCTTCACCAGGACTCACCTCTGCTGCTATCCACAACCCTCATCTTGAGCAGAGAACTCAGCCCCCACCCATCCTAATTTTCTCACTTTTACACCTCCATCCATGTCTAGGTCTACCACTTGACAAAGAAATTACTTTAAAGACCTGTCATCTCTGCTCCATGTATTTTCGTTTCAGCAGCCCTCCTTTTATTCAGTATTGTGTTGTATCTCAGAATACTTGTGACATGTGTGAGCCATGTCTACATGGAAGCTATGAAAATAATGTTCTTTCAGGCATCATTATTTTTATGGTGCCCATCAAAAAATAAATGCCACATTATATTAATTAACTGTATCTTAATTAAATGAGTTCAGTTCACTGATTATACTGTGAAATATAAAGATGATTACTTGGAAAATCCTTCAAAGTTAACATCAGTAAACAGATAAGAGAAACATGCAGGAATTGTCAGATTTCTCAACAGCAGAAAACAGTGTTCATAAAATTTTAAGGGACCAAGATACAGGAAGGTACTGTAAAATGAAATGGTGCTCAGCTTGTTTATCAGTAACATTTTCGATATTGTTGTTGCTTTATTATTTTTATGATAGCATCTTTCCTGGGAGTTAGACAGTACAGCCTGTTTCTAAAATCCAGGAAGCTTACACTGCTTCAATGTACTCACCAGCTTAAGCATGTTGGATGCAGCAGGCTGAGGTCCAGGAGCTCCCTGTGTCTCTCGTCCAGATGCCACGTAGTTCCTGTGTGTGTTGTGCTCTTTCAGTATGGTTTGCTGGGCTGCATCATCCACTCCCCTGGCCATCACCTGAGAGCAAGCACTGCCTATTCCCTGGAAACGGCATGTAGATAATTGATGAAAATTATTCTGCTTAATAAAGATGTTAAATTGGATCTTTGCTGCAAATAGATGAATTATTTCCATTTAAAAGCAACAGTACTTCATGCAATGTGGAACTGGAAAAGGTATAGATATACTCATTCTTTCATACATTGATTAAATTTTTCAGTTCCTTTTATGAAGGAGAGCCCAATGAGCAATGACCCAAGATAAACTCTCACAAAGAGAAGCAGCCATTAGCAACAGTCAGTAATTGTTGAGTTTTAAATGCAATAACAGTTGGCCATTCAGATGTAATACCTAACCAAACCAAAGGTTTTTCTGACTATGGTGGTCAACTGTTAACAATAAAATAACAAATTAACCTCTGGAAGAAACACATTTTAATTTCCACAGGAGAGGGTAACATTTGTTAATTGCACACTATGTTTTCCAGGTTACAAATGTTGTTCAATGTGACAACCAACTGCATCCATGACAGCCGGGAACTGCTCTCGAGACTGCTCCACTATTGCCCAAAACGTCACAGGTGCGATGTTGGCTACCTCCCTTTCTATGCTCATCTTCAACCTCCCACATGTTTTAGTGTTGTGTTGATGAAACATGTCCTTCAGGAAACCCATAGCCAGAAATCAAATGAGTTCAAATCTAGTGAACTTGGTAGCCATACAGTTTGGAATGATCGGTCATTGATTTGGATTTCTCCAAATGTGTCGTGGAGCACCAAGTGACCTCATGATGCAGTGTGTGGTGGAGTTCCATCATGCATCAAAACAGTTGAGTCCAAAGAAACTCCCTCTCACAGAGCGTGTATCGCATGTTGGTGAACCAGACCACTGTAACGTGTGCCATTTGTGCTGCATGTCCTTGGTCCTTGGGGTCCAAATTCCTCCTACACCACTGTACCAGTACTGGGACTTTACAGTACGTCATGACACAATGCAAATCCTGCAATGCTCAGTCTGAACACCATTCATATAAAACCGGGCACCCATATGGTAAACAGTTTTCCATCTATACTGGCTCAAGCACAAAGTTTAATTATAAAGACCCTGAATATTGATCAGATAGATACAGATCATAGAAGAATCATAAACAATGATTCAGCTACAGTATTTAGAAAAAATTTATTGGTGGAAAGCTATGGAAAAATGTGTAAAGCAGACAATGTAGATGAAAAATTTAACACTTTCTTAAATATATTCCTGAAGAACTTTGAGTCTTATTCTCTCTTAGAACAAGCAAGGCTCAAATCAAACGGAAGCAAATAAGGGATGGATAGCTCCTGGGACTAAACTATCTTCTACTAATAAGAGAGAACTCTACCTAATTCAGAGGAGAAACTGAGGTCAAGAGATGGAACTTTGTTATCACCAATATTGTAAAATCCTCAAGTATATTTTTAAAAAGTGAATCACATGCACTATGCTAAGAAAATCGAACAATCCAAAATAAGCCAAAAACAATTTGGAACATTATTAGACAAGAAACAAATGAATATAGTGATCCAAATAAAGCTGAGCCCCCATGAAACAGCTTTGGTAGAAATGGTGAGACTTGCAAATAATTGGCCATAAATTCAATGATTACTTTCTCACAATGGCAGCAAACATTACACCACCAATAAAGGGCCAAAAACAGATGGGTTATAATTTACTTGTGCGGAAACTAGGTAGACCACCAACATACATTAATTTCAAAAATATATCACCAAAGTAGATTACAAAATTCATCAGGCCACTAAAAACTAGTAACCTACCGACTATGATTGTGTTTTCAGTAGAATATTAAAAAAATATCCTGACTTTATATGATTGCCCTAATGCTATCTTCATAATCAATCAATGGCTCATGGCATATTTCATGACAGACTTTAAAATGCTTTAGTAATACATATCTGTAGAACTATAAATAATAATTTAATGAATAAAATAAACTAATTATGTGTACTTTTGTAATAATTAACTATCAATGAACTCCCATATATGAGTATATCATTTTTGCTTACATGGGCTAAGATGAAGGTGGTAAAAACAACAAAAGTGCTGCAAATTTCTTCAGTAGTTGAACATAGACAGTCCAATAATTTGTTGAAACCACAAGTAATAATTAAAAAAATTCATTTTCATTTTATACCAATTTCTGTTATAGGTCTTCACAAAAGTTGCTAGAAATCCTTGCAGCAAAATGCAAAGTCCCGTAAAATAACAGCACAAATCTTAATTGTGGCTCTGTTAATCAAAATTCAACTGAAATTGAATTTGTGTTACTGCAACAGATAACTTTAAGATACAATTGCATCAGGAAGTGAGAGTGAGAACCAGAAGACGTTGAAGAGGCCTCAGCAGAATGAGTGACTATCTTCTTCATGTAACATTAATACAAGACTTTTGCTGAGTAAACACTTTCTTTGCTTTAGCTGCTCTTCCCAAAAGATTGTTCCATGAAGCTAAAGGGAGTTAGATATGAAAAAAATCTTGCACATTGACTTCCAAGCTAAGACAACCAAATATACTTCTCAGCACAAAATATGTCAAATAGCTTTTTATTATTTTTCACCATAATTTACATTTTAGCTTGTTTTTAGCACATAGCATTTCGTTTTTATTGTACAAACACTCTTACAGTGCAACACCTTCAAAAAGAAATAATGTACAAGTATCAGATAAAGGCTGTCATTCACAGTGGGATCTAAAGAACATGAAGTGTGAATGCCTGAATGAATTTATGAGGCAGAATTAGTGTCCAGTAGCTACAATCAGGAGAAATATCAGTACTGATGGTAGACACATATAAAAGTATATAAACTTTCCTAATTAATAGTTCCATCCTCAGGAAAGAAAAATAAAATGTGCATATGGTATATTTGGTTGGGAATCACCTCCTGGGGAGTTCGGCTGCCTTGTGCAAATCTTTTCATTTGATGCCACTTTGGTGACTTGCATTTCAATGATGAAGAGGCCAAAACACACCTAGTACCAAGCAGAGCAAATTCCTAATCTAGCTGTGAATCAAACAATGCCATGAGTTTCTGACCCTCAGAATGGAGAGAGAAGTAGACTGGGGAAAATTGAAAAGGAGGGTCAAGTACCTCAGACATCAGGATGAGAGGGATCCACTTGCTGTGATGACAAGGGTATACTTTTTTAATTACTATTAAAAACAGTCTTGATCACGATTTATTTAACAAGGTGACCGGTTTCAACCACTACTGTGGTCATCTTCAGACCATTGAGTAGGAACCTCTTTCTGTTTCTCCAACAGAAAGAGGTTCCTACTCAATGGTCTGAAGATGACCACAGTAGTGGTTGAAACCGGTCACCATGTTAAATAAATCGTGATCAAGACTGTTTTTAATAGTAATTATTTATAAGACATTGATCACTGCTGTGCCCATAATGTATTCAAAAGTACACTTTTTTATTTTATCAAAATATTCTGTTGATGTACAGGTGTGTCCTTCTCATTCTGGGATATGAGTGAGATGCCTTTCTTTTTTACCCTTCCCCAACCTATCCTCTCCTCCCTGAAAATATTAGTTATGAAAGCTAGGATAGTGTATGTACTTTTATATGAATCTATCAGCAGCACTGACATTTCTACTAAAGGTAAATACTGGCCTGCAATTCGGGCTCATAGTTTTATACTTTTCTCAAGAGAATTTTCTTTTTGATACAATTGATTGAGTGAATGAAATGTTGCATACAACTTTATCTGTCTTACAAAATACTGTGAAAAGAAAGTGTATTTAATGGAATTAAACTAGAGCTTACCTGGTAAATGCAAAGTGTGTGGTTACTGCAAAGACTACAGTAACTAGACTGCCCTGTGGTTTTGGTTAACAAGGTGGCAATGACCACTACTGCTAGGGTGACAGCATTCAACCTGGCAACATTGAAATGTCATATAATAGATGTAGGGTGTCTACTTTACTATTTAACATTTTCACAGTGTGTTTATCTCTTGGCTTTCTTAGTGCCTCATTCTACGCTAAATAACAAAAAATTATTGTCAAACTTTCATTTATAAGAAGAGGCAATATAATTTTGATTTATTCGCTACATCCAAACTACAAGTCTTTCTATTTGTTTTACACTAAGTGACAGTCTCATATCCAATAGTTTCCATAAAAAAGACCAAAGTCACAAAAAATGATCATAATTTTGTAAATCTAAAGCAAGTGGTATGAAAGCTAAGTGTGTTGTGACAGTAGTGCAGAACATACTACCACAGACAGGCCAGCAGTGAGGAACTTACAACTTGTTCTCTGTCCACAAATGCTGGTTTGAGAAAAGTCATTATGTGTTGTAAGTGTGGCAGAAGATGTAATAATTAACATGGCATAATGGTGTCCAGGGTTACAGGGTGATTGGCACATTTCTGGCAGGTCATTCACTGTCAGGGGATGCCAGATAGCTATATTTGTTTGTTGCGATAGACTGAAATATGTAACATTTAACACCTGATTTAGTAATCACAATGTCCAGCTATGGAGAGATAAGGACATCAAATCACATCAAAGAGCAATACTTGCTACTTTGCATTTGAGGAGAAGGATCAAGGTGTCATCCCACTACTGATCTTGCCACTGCATTCTGCAGACTGTAGATGGGATGGTGTAAAGGTGGTACCTTTGGTAGAAAAAGCATATGCAGGCTGCCATCTTCTTTAGTCATTCTCTGTCTCTCTCTCTTGGACATCTTCACTGACAACTCAGAGTTTGTTAGGTAATTAGCACCAGAAGCACTGGTTCAATTTCTGCATCAGCCTGCAATCTCTGAATGTTTACTGGTCAGTTCATCTTATATTAACTGCAGTGATGACATCATGCAGTGACTGGACTCTCGTCAGATTACTTGTGTGCATTCTACGTACCTACTCAGTCTGTGAAACAGATTTCAGGTGCTGTTTTAACAGCCCAAACTTGTCTGTTGCTGCTGACTATTCTATTGTACATTTTCCTTTTCTTTTACTGAGATTCTGTGTAACATCAAGGAGTTTAATAAATGGCAGTGTACAAGGGGCGTTTGAAAAGTCTGTGCAAAGTCCGAGAGATGGCACCACTGGAGCGTATCACGGTTATGTTTAGTTTGGAAAGAACGCGCAGCAAGTCTCAGTGGTATTGGTCTATTTCTTTGTGTTTGGCATTCGTGTGAATCAAGGAAGTCGAGTGATTGTCAAAAATTGGTCGAAAAAGAATTTTGTGTGGTAATTAAACATTACTTTATGAAAAGCAGAACGCCTCAGGAGACTAAAGAGAAGCTTGATAAACATTCAGTGACTCTGCACCTTCGATTACAACAGTTTATAAGTGGTTTCAAAATTTTTGGAGTGGCCATATGGGCACAAGTGATGCTGAATATTCTGGACGCCCTGTGGAGGTTACGACTCCAGAAACCATTGATAAAATCCACAATATGGTGATGGATGAAAGAAGAGTTAAGGTGCGTGAGATTGCTAGTGCTGTGGTCATCTCGAATGAATGGGTATATAATATTTTGCATAAACATTTGGACACGAGAAAGCTATCCGCAATGGGTTCCGCGATTGCTCCCGCTTGACCAAAAACGGAATCGTGTGAGGTGTTGCAAGGATTCTTTGCAGCTGTTCGGGAAGAATCTGTAGGACTTCAAGCGTCATTTCTTCATTGTGGATGAAACATGGATACATTATTATTCTCCTGAGACAAAACAACAATCTAAACAATACGGTACCAAGAGAGAATCTGCACCAGAAAAGGCGAAGACCATTCCCTCGGCCAGAAAGGTTATGGCGAGTGTCTTTTGGGATTTGCAAGGGATAATCCTTATCGACTATCTGGAAAAGGGTAAAGCTATTAGAGGTGCATGTTATTCGTCGCTGTAGGACCGTTTGAAAACCGAGCTGCAAGAAAAACGCCTGCGATTGGACCGCAAAAAAATCCTTTTCCATCACGACAATGCACCAGCACACACCTCAGCAGTTGTGGTCGCAAAATTAATGGAAACAGGATTCCAACTCGTTTCACATCCCCCCCCCCCCTATTCTCCAGACTTGGCTCCCTCGGACTACTATTTCTTCCCCAATTTGAAGCAATGGCTGGTGGGACAAAGATTTGATTCAAATGACTGCAGCAGCTAACAGCTATTTTGCAGACTTGGACAAATGATATTATTCGGAAGGGATCAACAAATTACAACAGCGTTGGACAAAGTGCATAAGTCTAAAAGGAGACTATGTCGAAAAATAAAAAAGGTTTACCCCAAACACGTTAGTAGGTTTTATTTTTGCATGGACTTTTCAAACGACCATCGTAGTGCAGAAACCACACTGGTGCTGGGTTCATTCAAGCTACTGTAGCAAATTATTTCACATCAAGGTGAATTCAGAATGTATGGAAACAGCAAAGAATATTGCCATAAAATCATCTCCAGCAACAAAATCTCATTACCAACAACAGGATGTAGATTCTCTGAAATAGGGTAATAGGAAAAATGACCTTGAAGTATTACTCGGTTCTATCAATTTGACACCCGTTATCGATTTTCCTACTCGGGTGGTAAAGGATAGCAGCTCACTGATAGATTACTTCTTTATAGACCAAGATAAGTTTAACCAGATAAATGCTCAGCCTGTTGAGAATTGTCTTTCTGATCATGGTGCACAGCTAGTTACAATATATGACATAGCTCCATTCAGCAATACTAAACAGTCCTCCAAAGTAGTACGTTCAGTCAACGATTTAACAATTGCAAATTTCAGGGAAAGCCTACAGCAGTTAGACTGAGATGAGGTGTACCGTGAACCTGATGCCAATTTAAAATATAATTTATTTCATGACATTTTTGTAAATGCATTTGAAAACTGCTTCCCCAAGAAAATAGCTAAATATACTCGTAAGAAATCTTGTAACAAACCATGGCTTACTAAGGGTATAAAAATATCTTGTAACCGGAAAAGGAAAATGTATCTGACAGCAAGAAAGAGTAGTGACCCAGAAACTATCAAAAATTATAAAAACTACTGTGTTATATTAAGAAAAGTTATTAAAAAATCCAGAAGTATGTGTATCATGTCTGAAATCAGCAACTCTGATAATAAAATTAAAACAATTTGGAATATTATTAAAAGAGAAACAGGTCAACCAAGAGCACAGGAATACAGTATTACCATCAAATTGAATGAAAACTTTACGAACAAAAAGTCAGAAGTTGAAAATATTTTTAATAATCATTTTCTAAATGTTGTGGATATAGTAGGATCCAGGTGTTCATTAGAAGATGCTAGGCTGTTAATGGAAGAGGTCATACCTATGCAATTTGATACAATTGAAATCTCACCCACTTCTCCCTCTGACATTAGGAAAATAATAAACTTGCTTAAAAGCAAAAACTCACATGGAATTGATGGCATTTCCAGCAAAATACTAAAAGCTTGTTCTCAACAGATAAGTAAGATTCTCAGCCACCTGTGTAATAGCTCTCTGGAACCGGGCATTTTCCCTGATAGACTGAAATATGATATTGTTATACCTTTGCATGAAAAGGGGGATAGATCTGATGTCAACAATTACCGTCCAATCTCCCTTCTAACAGCTTTATCCAAAATTTTTGAGAAAGTAATGTATTCAAGAGTAGCTTCACATATCTGTAAAAATGAAGTACTAACAAAATGTCAGTTTGGTTTCCAGAAAGGTTTTTCAACAGAAAATGCCATATATGCTTTCACCAATCAAATTTTGAATGATCTGAATAACCGAACACCACCCATTGGGATTTTTTGTGATCTCTCAAAGGCTATTGATTGTGTAAATCATGAAATTCTGCTAGAGAAGCTCAAATATTGTGGCATGAGTGGGACAGTGCACAAATGGTTTAATTCGTACCTAACTGGAAGAGTGCAGAAAGTTGAAATAAGCAGTTCTCACAATATGCAAAGATCAGCACATTCCTCAAACTGGGGAACTATCAAGAATGGGGTTCCACAAGGGTCAGTCTTGGGTCCTTTGTTTTTCTTAATATACAGGGTGATTCAAAAAGAATACCACAACTTTAGGAATTTAAAACTCTGCAACGACAAAAGGCAGAGCTAAGCACTATCTGTCGGCGAATTAAGGGAGCTATAAAGTTTCATTTAGGTGTACATTTGTTCGCTTGAGGCGCTGTTGACTAGGCGTCAGCGTCAGTTGATGCTAAGATGGCGACCGCTCAACAGAAAGCTTTTTGTGTTATTGAGTACGGCAGAAGTGAATCGACGACAGTTGTTCAGCGTGCATTTCGAACGAAGTATGGTGTTAAACCTCCTGATAGGTGGTGTATTAAACGTTGGTATAAACAGTTTACAGAGAATGGGTGTTTGTGCAAAGGGAAAAGTTCTGGACGGCCGAGAACGAGTGATGAAAATGTAGCACGCATCCAGCAAGCATTTGTTCGCAGCCCAGGAAAATCGACTTGCAGAGCTAGCAGAGAGCTGCAAATTTCACAAACAACTGTATGGAGAGTCCTACGAAAAAGGTTAGTTATGAAACCTTATCGTCTGAAATTGGTTCAACTACCCAAGGCGATGGATCGGCCGCCAGGCAGCCCGTGACAGAGCACTTCATCACTGGCCTCCAAGAAGCCCTGATCTTACCCCCTGCGATTTTTTCTTATGGGGGTATGTTAAGGATATGGTGTTTCGGCCACCTCTCCCAGCCACCATTGATGATTTGAAACGAGAAATAACAGCAGCTATCCAAACTGTTACGCCTGATATGCTACAGATAGTGTGGAACGAGTTGGAGTATCGGGTTGATATTGCTCGTGTGTCTGGAGGGGGCCATATTGAACATCTCTGAACTTGTTTTTGAGTGAAAAAAAAACTTTTTAAATACTCTTTGTTATGATGTATAACAGAAGGTTATATTATGTTTCTTTCATTAAATACATATTTTTAAAGTTGTGGTATTCTTTTTGAATCACCATGTATATTAATGACTTGCCATTCTATATTCATGAAGAGGCAAAGTTAGTTCTCTTTGCTGATGATACAAGTATAGTAATCACACCTGACATACAAGAATTAACTGATGAAATTGTCAATACTGTCTTTCAGAAAATTACTAAGTGGTTCCTAGTAAACGGACTCTCACTGAATTTTGATAAGATACAGTACATACAGTTCCATACAGTAAATGGTATGACGCCATTAATAAATATAGACCTTAATCAGAAGCATATAGCTAAGGTAGAATATTCCAAATTTTTAGGTGTGTCCATTGATGAGAGATTAAATTGGAAGAAACACATTGATGGTCTGCTGAAACGTTTGAGTTCAGCTACTTATGCAATAAGGGTCATTGCAAATTTTGGTGATAAATATCTTAGTAAATTAGCTTACTACGCCTATTTTCACTCATTGCTTTCATATGGCATCATATTTTGGGGTAATTCATCACTGAGGAATAAAGTATTTATTGCACAAAAGCGTGTAATCAGAATAATAGCTGGAGTCCACCCAATATCATCCTGCAGACATTTATTTAAGGATCTAGGGATATTCACAGTAGCTTCTCAGTATATATACTCTCTTATAAAATTTGTTACTAACAACCAAACCCAATTCAAAAGTAATAGCAGTGTGCATAACTACAATACTAGGAGAAAGGATGATCTTCACTATTCAAGATTAAATCTAACTTTGGCACAGAAAGGGGTGAATTATACTGCCACTAAAGTCTTTGGTCACTTACCAAATAGTATCAAAAGTCTGACAGATAACCAACAAGTATTTAAGAAGAAATTAAAAGAATTTCTGAATGACAACTCCTTCTACTCCATAGAGGAATTTTTAGATATAAATTAAGAAAAAAAGAAAAAACAAACAAAAAAATTATAAAAAATAAAAAATATAAAAAACACAAAAAATAAAAACGTTGTTCTATTAACTTGAGTATGTTGTTAAATTAACTTAATTATGTCATGTATTGGAAAATTTGACTCGTTCCACATAGTTACGAAATATCGTATTCATGATCCATGGAACTAGTATTAATCTAATCTAATCTAATCTAGGAAACATGTCTCCAGAAGACCGATGATCTCGCAGTTTAGTCTCTTCCCTCAAAACAACCCAACCCCCATGTCTCTAGAAATTTTTGGAACAAGTAGGGCATTCTTCGGCTTTAAAAACATGGGGAATATTAAAACATTGTGCTCACTGAGCTATCCAGGCATGACTCACAAACCAATGTCACAGCTTTACTTCTGTCAGAAACTCATTCTGCTGTGTGATGAGTTGTACCTGGATACCTGCCAGTAAACGTATAGCACATAAAAGGCACATGGGTTCACTTTCTAGTCTGGCACACAGTTTTAATATGCCAGGGTGTCTCAAATCAGTATTCACTCTGCTGCAGAGTGAAAGATCCACTCTGAGATCATGGAACAGCAGCAGCGGCAGCTTCTAAATCCAAGCTGTCTCTACACAATCTGAAGTTTGTGGCAGAGAACACTTATTATTGCAATGCATGTTAAGATTCCTACCCATTCCATTCACATACGGAATGTAGGATGTTTGACAGCTTGTACGCCAATCTGCGATCCGTTATTCACCTGATTTTATTGCACAAGCCCCATACCATAGATACTGTAAGGGTTTGAAGGATAGTTCCAGTTTCTGCCTGAAAGAAGCTTCTTGAAGTTTCCTTACAGGTTATCATGAAATATATGTCGTCTTTATTCAAGTATCTACCAGTTAAAATTTTTCGCTATTCCTGTCACACTCTCTCATCAGACAAACAAGTCTGTGACCATTCCCACATTGCTTCACTGTGTACACTACATGCCCTGGTTTGTCCAACCCAATATGAGTCCCTAACACTACAGCAGTATACAGGTAAGGACAGTACAAAGGTTTAATATAAAATATCTTGTGCAAACAAACTGCAGTTACCTGGTACGCTACAAACGAATCATAGCCTTCAATTTTCATTACTTACAGCTGAGCCTATGTGTTCATTCCACTGCAAATCTCCACACTGTTACTCCCAAGTATTAGGTTGGTGCATAAGTTCGTAGTGTTTTTCCATAAGTTTAATAAACACAACAGATACATGTAACACAGACTTTAGTCATTAATAGTATATATTCTGCTTCACTACTTACAATAACCTGGCAAATCTAGGGTAACTCTTCGATTATGCAATTATAAAAATCATGTGATTTTGAGGTGCAGAACTCACTGAACCATGTTCGGAGCACATTTTCATCTGGAAAGGAAGTTTTGTGAAGGTTGTTTGATAGAGAGCAGAAAAGTCTAAAATCTGAGGGTGCAACATCAGATGAATAAGGTGAATGTGGAATGACTTCCCATAGCAACTCCTGTAAGATGACTTTTGTCAGTCTAGCAGAATGTGGGCAGGCATTATTGTGGAGTAGCATTACTTCACGCAGTCCTTCTGGTGGTTGTCCTTGGATTTTGTCTGCAAGATGCCTCAGCTGTTGACAATAAATGTCAGCAGTGATGGTTACATCTCAGAAAAGCAATTTGTAATACAACACACCGTTGCTGTTCCACAAGATGCGTAGCACTATATTTTGTGGATGTGCACAGGTTGTTGTACGCGGAGTTGCTGCATTGTTTGGGCTCAACCATTCCTTTCTTTTCCATGTGCTAGCATGAATCCACTGTTTCTCATCGCCAGTAACGATACGGGATAGGAATGGTCGCCGATGTTCACTTCACAAGCCAACTGATGATGAGTAAGCATAGATGCATATGATGATTTTTGTGATTCTGGTTTAGAGCATGTGGTACCCATGGAACAGACTTTTGAATCTTTCGCATTGCATTCAAATTTCACACGATGATGGAATGATCACAATTCGTCACGCTTGCCAATTCTCGATACACTAACGTGAATCATTGTAGGTTTATGCGTTTAAACACTCTTCAGCAAACACATACAGTCTTCCTGAATGTGGGCATCACTAATGTCAAAACGATCCTCCTTAAAATGAGAAAATCATTTTCTTACCGTGCTGTGTCCAATGACATTATCCCTGTACATGGCACAAATGCTTCTAGCTGCATCCGCTATTGAATTCAAACAGAAGAACATGTCGGAAATGTTCTGATATATTCTCTTGGCATTCCATTTTCTAGCGTTCACAGCACCACTCACTATCTCCAAATGACGAAATGATTACAATTATGTGAACTCCAATACCATCATGTAAAACAAAACCGATACAATATTAAGCACCAACCTAATATTTCAGCAGCATAATTAACTATGGTTGTGACTCATTAATCTAGTAATCAAAAGATATCACACCATTTACGCTTTGTAATGTATAACTTTGCGTTTTTCTACGTTAGGAACTAATTGTCAGCCTTTCAGAATTCTGATGTGATTTAACTGGATACGGTTTCCGTGCTATTTCTACCGGATATAATTTCTTCATAGCTCACTGCATCATGTGTAAAAAGTCTAAGATTGCAACTAGTACTGTCAACTAAATTATTAATGTATAACATGAACAACAGCAGGCATAAACTCAATGCCCGCACAGGACTCTCCATCCAGGATAAGGTGCTGCGTTCCACCTGTCAAGAAAACTTCGATCCAGTCACAAAAGCCGGCCGAAGTGGCCGTGCGGTTAAAGGCGCTGCAGTCTGGAACCGCAAGACCGCTACGGTCGCAGGTTTGAATCCTGCATCGGGCATGGATGTTTGTGATGTCCTTAAGCTTGACCTCAGCAGTAGAGTCCCATAGTGCTCAGAGCCATTTGAATTTGAACCAGTCACAAAACTGGTTACATATCCTAATAAAAGGTTTTCAGTGACATTAACCACATTTGGGCATCGAAATGAATCAATGGCAACAGGTGAAAATTTGTGCCAGACCAGGACTCGAACCTGGACCTCCCATTTAACACAAGTGGTTGTCTTAGCCACTTAAGCCATCCGAGCACATTTCCCATCCAATCCAAATTCTCACCCCGTTACAACTAATGTAGCGTCACCTACACACGACCCATCAAACACCATTTCAGATTCCCGCACGAAATCGGGCTTGGTGTGTATCCACACTGAAAGAATGGATAATCATCACATATATCTGCGTGTGTGTGTGTGTGTGTGTGTGTGTGTGTGTGTGTGTGTGTGTGAAGAGCATGAGTTGGGTTTCGTATGCTTCCTTCGCCAAAGAAGACGAAGTAAATATTCCTGGATTCAAATCAAGAACAACTGACATGATGAGAAACACAGAAGTAGATATCCTCGGCGTAGCAAAGCAGCTTAAATCATTTAGTAAATGCAAGGCCTCCTGTTCAGATTGTATACCAGTCAGATATACAATTCACAGAAAGATCCGTACCTAAAGACTGGAAAATTGTTCAAGTTACACCAATACCCAAAAAGGGAAATAGGATAATCCGCTGAATTACAGGCCCATATCAGTAACGTCGATTTAGAGTAGTGTTTTGGAACATATACTTATCGAATCTTATGAATTACCTCTAAGAAAACGATTTATTGACACATAGTCAGCACAGATTCACAAAATGTCGTTCTTGTCAAACACAGCTAGCTCTTTATACTCATGAAGTAATCAGGGCTATCGACAGGGGATGTCAAATCGATTCCATATTTTTGGATTTCCAGAAGGCTTTCGACCCCGTTCCTCACAATCGTGCCTACGGAATACCGCCTCAGTTGTGCGAATGGATTCGTGGTTTCCTATCAGAAAGGTCACAGTTCATAGTAATAGACGGTTGTTGTTGTTGTGGTCTTCAGTCCTGAGACTGGTTTGATGCAGCTCTCCATGCTACTCTATCCTGTACAAGCCTCTTCATCTCCCAGTACCTACCGCAACCTACATCCTTCTGAATCTGCTTAGCGTATTCATCTCTTGGTCTCCCTCTACGATTTTTACCCTCCACGCTACCCTACAATACTAAATTGGCGATCGCTTGATGCCTCAGAACACGTCCTACTAACCGATCCCTTCTTCTAGTCAAGTTGTGCCACAAACTTCTCTTCTCCCCAATCCTATTCAATACTTCCTCATTAGTTATGTGATCTACCCATCTAATCTTCAGCATTCTTCTGAAGCACCACATTTCAAAAGCTTCTATTCTCTTCTTGTCCAAACTATTTATCGTCCATGTTCCACTTCCATACATGGCTACACTCCATACAAATACTTTCAGAAATGACTTCCTGACACTTAAATCTATACTCAATGTTAACAAATTCCTCTTCTTCAGAAACGCTTTCCTTGCCATTGCCAGTCTACATTTTATATCCTCTCTACTTCGACCATCATCAGTTATTTTGCTCCCCAAATAGCAAAACTCCTTTACTACTTTAAGTGTCTCATTTCCTAATCTAATTTCCTCAGCATCACCAGACTTAATTCGACTACATTCCATTATCCTCGTTTTGCTTTTGTTGATGTTCATCTTATATCCTCCTTTCAAGACACTATCCATTCCGTTGAACTGCTCTTCCAAGTCCTTTGCTGTCTCTGACAGAATTACAATGTCATCGGCGAACCTCAAAGATTTTATTTCCCCTCAATGGGTTTTAATACCTACTTCGAACTATTCTTTTGTTTCCTTTACCGCTTGCTCAATATACAGATTGAATAACATCAGGGAGAGACTACAACCCTGTCTCACTCCCTTACCAACCACTGCTTCCCTTTCACGTCCCTCGACTCTTATAACTGCCATCTAGTTTCTGTACAAATTGTACATAGCCTTCCGCTCCCTGTATTTTACCCCTGCCACCTTTAGAATTTGAAAGAGAGTATTCCAGTGAACATTGTCAAAAGCTTTCTCTAAGTCTAAAACTGCTAGAAACGTAGGTTTGCCTTTCCTTAATGTAGCTTCTAAGATATGTCGTACGGTCATTATATGTTATTCAACTAAAAACAAAAACAACATTTGTATACTGCTTGTACAACTCCATCTAAAAGAATATTTCTTCAAGAACTGGTGCTACAAGATGTGTCTCGTCTACAGCCATCGGGTTTCTCTCCAACAGAGCCATGTAAAAATATCTACAACAGACTCATTCTGCTTTGCAAACGTCTCAGTGATTGCAGTGCTCCACGAATCAGCCAATCTCCTTTTCTCGCACTGCTTATAATTCAGGACTTTCTGTCTTCAGTGTGACGCTGCGCAGAATGACAGACCGATCCTGGCGCTCCCCAACTTTCTTCTCCATGGATTTTAGTGCCTACTCCGAATTTTTCTTTTTGTTTCCTTCACTGCTTGCTCAATATACAGATTGAATAACATCGGGGATAGGCTACAGCCCTGTCTCACTCCCTTCCCAACCACTGCTTCCCTTTCATCGAATAAAACAGAAGTAATACCCGGCGTTCCCCAAGGAAGTGTCATAGTCCCACTATTGTTCCTGATCTGCATTAACGACATAGGAGACAATCTGAGTATCCCTCTTAGATTGTTTGCAGATGATGCTGTCATTTACAACCTTGTAAAGTCATCAAATGACTAAAACGAATTGCAAAATGATTTAGATAAGATATCTGTACGATGCGAAAAGTGGCAATTGACCCTGAATAAAGAAAACTGTGAAGTTATTCAGATGAATACTAAAAGAAATCCGCTAAATTTCGATTGCGCGATAACTCACACAAATCTGAAGGTTGTAAATTCAACTAAATACTTAGGGGTTATAATTACAAATAACCTAAATTGTAACTGTCACATGGACAATGTTGTGGGTAGAGCAAACCAAAGACTGCGATTCATTGGCAGAACACTTAGAAGATGCAACAGGTCTACTAAAGGGACTGCTAACACCACGCTTGTCCGCCCTATTCTGGAACATTGCTGTTCGGTGTGGGATCCGCATCAGATGGGACTGACGGATGACATCGGAGAAGTTCACAGAAGGGCAGCTCGTTTTGTATTATCTCGAAATATGGGAGATAGTGTCACAGGCATGATACGTCAATTGCAGTGGCAATCATTAGAACAAAGGTGTTTTTCGTTGCGACGGGATCTTCTGATGAAATTTCTATCACCAGTTTTCTCCTACGATTTCGAAAACATCCTGTTGCCACCCACCTACATAGGGAGAAACGATCATCACAATAAAATCAGGGCTCACACAGAAAAATTTAAGTGTTCGTTTTTCCCGCGCTCCGTTCGAGAGTGGAACGGTAGAGAGACAGCAAGAAGGTGGTTCATTGAACCCTCTGCCAGGCACTTTACTGTGAATAGCAGGATAATCACATAGACGTAGACATGGTAACTTCTTTTGTACCCCTCTTCTCAATCGTGTAATTACGTGACATATCAAACCAAATGGGAGTCTCATCAGCGTTGCCTATTTGGCCCATCGACATATTCTTCTCTTTCCGAAGTGTAATAACATGCCGCTGAAATACTTAAAGCTTGTTCTCAAACTGTGGAAGATTTTGGCATATTGTTGTACGGCGTCTCATAGATAAGCCCGCTCGTTTCATAAAGCGATCAACCCATCCCCAGCTAGCCTTGAACTCTTGCTTCGGTATATTAAGAGCTGCAGCCACTTCTTTTGCTTTTTTTATTGTGGTGTTACTGGTCACAGGTTGCCCAGTCATCCTCCTTTCTCGGACGAATTCCTAAACATTTACTTCAACGTCAGGATGTCTTCCTTTGCGAGCTCTTGCGAATTTCTTTCTTGTAGCGGTAGTTGCAAATAATCCCAATTTCTGTTTCCTCCGTAAGTCAACTTCCATAAGTACGCTTCTGTTACCATGTTTTTCAGCATAATGAATTACTTTACGTTTGAAAGTAGCCTCATGCGATATTTTTCTCTGCTTGCCTACCAATTCGTGACAACCTAATGCAAACACAATGCGAATTACTGTAGTAGGCTAACAATAATGAAAAGATGTTGAGAAGTACAACAATGCGTTGTAACGTACGGGACAGTACCCTAATTTCACTGAGCAAACAAAAATAAAAAAACGACACGATCTAATTGAACCGACGACTAAAGAAAATTTCCTCTCGTGGCAGCAACGGTTTTTGTTCAGACTCCTGCGAACAGAATTCAGAGCAGGAAATATATACCAGCTCTTTTGACTCGATAACCTCTTACTGGATTTACGTCTTCCTTTATTTAATTCACAGATACCGTACCTATATTTTCTTGCTAGAGTTTAATAAATGCTTTTCCACTTCATATCACATAGGGCAAGAAATACCGGTGAACGATTGAAGTTTGTACTCGAATCTAATGCGCCATCGAATCTTATGCGCATCACAATTTTGAGTACTTCGTGTGGTAAAAGAAAGTGCGCACTAGATTCGCGTAAATGCGGTATGGCAACGAATGAACTGTGTCCTATCTACAGTAATCCAAGAGCACACAGCTGCTTTTAGGCTCAAACAAAAACTGCACAATAAGAACATGGACCATTTTAAAAACAAAAGTGACATTCATGATTATTGGCCTAATACTAGAAGAAAGGGAGACTTAAATTATCCTGTACTTAACCTATCTTTGGCATAGAGAGAGGTAAAATTTGCTGCTGTAAAACTTTTCGATGAATTACCAGACGAAATAAAATGTCTGACAGGCACCATTAATAGCTTCAAACAGAAATTGAAATCATATCTCCTTAACACCTCCTATACCATAGATGAGTTCTTGAGTAGGAATAAATAAATCTATAGGTATAACATAAGCATTTTGTGCCATTTAAGAGAATGGGGTTGGTGATAAAAATATTAAGCTTAAAAAAAAAAAAAAAAAAAAAAGAACCTTCATTCATGAGTGTATTTCTTATGCACTTGACACATTCCACACCCTAATGGATAGAGTGAGATTGATCAGTTGAAAGGTGGCTACACTGAGCCACAGCGCCAGAGATCGCTAGAGAGCATTGTTCCGCCGCCTCCACGGGCAGTCATTAGTGATATGTGCTAGAAGTCAGTGCTTGTCCAGGACTCGTAGTAGTCAGTTCGTGTTGAGATGTGCTAGTAGGGAGTGCTTGCTGAGATGTGATACTGAAAAATTCTTGTTGAGATGTTGTAATAGCGAGTCGGTGTGGAGATATATTGTAATAATTTGAGTGCTTGTCATCAATATATGAAGGTAACGAAACTTGATTTATTTTTCATTATTTCCATGTTTTAAATAATGCGTCATTACAGGTTCAGTCAACAAAGCATCTGGCTTGTGTTCTTGGATTAGAGTGTAATTGTGGTTCTCTTGAGTAATTATGGTATTTTTATTTCCTTTAATTAATTCAGTATAAATGTTATTTAAAAATTCTTGTGTTGTTGAAGAAGAACCGTGCCAGATGCGTACGTTGAGTCACACTCCCACACACAGAACAGTTACTCTTGTGCTTGTTGTTGCGTTGGTTTTATAGTTGCTGGGGACTTAATTAATTAATTGTGTTAATGAAAATTTCCATTTCATTCCTTGTTGTTGTTCTAAGCAGTCAGATAGCGTAATAATAACAGTCAGGGCCAACCGTTTACGAGACTTCGTAAACGGACAGACAGCTACTAAAGCAAAAATTTAAAATTATTTTCATTACATTTAATTAAGCCCCCATGCACGTGGCGACCACTGCTTCGGATCGTCCCTTGGAATTCTTCTGATTGTAAAAATAGTAGGCAGTAGTACTGTTGTAGTAATTTGTAGTTTAGTAATTGTAGTCTATATTGCATGTGTAGATTTGGTAATTGGCATTCTTCTAATGGTATTTTTCAAAATTTTTGTTGTTGTCTTGTCTATGGGTTTCACAATTTAGTGCAATTATTTCAATTGTTCGATTAATCGTGTTTGAGGGAAACATTTCGTGTGAATGGTATTGTTGGAGATAAAGTGTCATTGTGTGTAATTTCATATAGTGACGAGTTTTGTATGTTTTGTAAATGATTACGCGGTCGATGAAAAAGGCAAAAATGATGGACAGTGAGAATGACGAAATTGTTGACATGGCGAACTCGCCAACACAGGACAACAGTATGATGAATAATGGAGTTGAAAACAATGTAATAAGTCGGGAAAATAGTCCGGAACCATTTCAAAATTTTTCTCAATCAGAAAATTCTCAGAATACGAGATTAACGATAGAAAATTCGGGAATAGTATTGAACACAGATAGCTTTACAGCTATGACGAACGAAACTGGTTTTGCGGGAAATGTTAGGGGCGAAAGGAATTTCGAACAAGTTAATACGGAGCAGTTGATGGGTGTAATATTAAATTTGGGATCTGAATTAAAAACAGTGGTAACACGGTTAGACTCACTGGGGTCACAGTTGGGATCACAAATAGGAACAATTAAAACAGAGATGGAAACAATGGAAACACGGTTTGACTCACTGGGATCACAGTTAGGATCTGAATTAAAAACTGAGATAGGAACAATGGAAACACGATTAGACTCACGAATAGGGACATGTTTTAAAAATATGAAAGATGAATTAAAGAAAGAAATCAGAGAAGAAGTACAACCGATTTTGAATGCTCACAATAATAGATTAATTGCAGTAGAGATTAGACAAAGGGAACAGGATAGAGAACAGGAAGAGAGAGATCGCGTGATAGTACAGAAATTTTCAGAGTTAAATTTACAGTGTGCACACGATAAGGAAGAGATATTTGAGAGAATCGAGGAATCCGTACCAAATGACAGAATAAATAATCTAACACAACAATATGAACAGTTAACTACCAAATGTATCAACACTGAAACCCGAGTCGCAACACTTACGGAAGACGTAAGTAAACAGAAAGAAAAAATAGGTGACTTAACGGAAAGAGTTGAGGAGATTTCAGATAAATTGACAAGTCTTAGTTTAAATGGGGATAGAGATTCAGATGATACAGCTCCATTACCATTTGCAGAAACCGAAGAGTACCAGAACATAAATAAGCATGTTGAAAATCAGGGAAAATTTAATGAACGCGTTAAAAGGGAAGTTGAGGCATTACGAAAGCAAGTCAAACAAATTGAAGGCGAAATCGTAGGAAAAGACAGCAGAAGAAATTTAGAATCACAGATAGCAGAGGGCTTTGAAGAAGATAATTTGTTTCATTTACGGGACGCAACAAGAGAGCGCCAGGCGCGCGAACTTGACAATAATCGACATTCAAACTGGGACAGACGCGGTAGGTCTTTGTCGCCACGAGGAGAAAACTTTGACTACAAACACTTTTTAACTGTTCGGAAATTTAAGATGTTTCGCAATTCTAAGAATGACATACATCCATGTGCATGGTTAGATCAATTTATGTACGCACTCCCACCAAATTTGCCACTAAGTCACAAACTGAAATTTATGTGCAGCTATTAAAGTCCTCAGGGGATTCACTACACTAAGTGAATATGTGCCATAGCGCTCACAGGGCCCCGAGCTGTAGTGGTGCTATTTCCCTTTTAGTTTTCTGCACCGCTGCCTACTCTTTCACTATTCTTTGTATCTATAAAAACAACTCTTCTACTATCCATCTATCTAGACAGTAGGTAAAGAATAACCGGATTTGACTGTTTTACCCAAAAGTGACTTTGGAAATTACCGTTTGGACTTACTATATTTTCTGCAGCATTTATTCGTAGTATAAACGAAATTTTACCTGTTTATCTTCGTGACAATATTACTTCATATGTTGACGACATTCTTATTGCTAAACGTTCTTGGAGTGAGCATAACAAAATTTTGGATTCATTATTACGTATTTTTGCAAGAGTTGGCATTACAGTGAACTTGGAAAAATCTGAATTTGGTCGGTCTCAGGTGAAATTTCTTGGTCATATTATTTCTACAGACGGTATTCTTCCTGATCCAGAGAAGCTAGACGCTATTCGTAATTATGCTGTTCCTACCACAAAACTTGATGTTCGTAGTTTCCTTGGTGTCAGTAATTTTCTTAGACGCTTTGTTAGATTGGATGATTTGGCCACACCTCGTTTATACATTTCAGTTATGCACACTTTGGTCCCAGAAAATGCTTTCATAAATTACGAGAAAATTGTTACTTCAGTAATATGGAAAAACGTATTCGATCTGTTCTTGCCAAATGCAAATTATGTCAAAAGGCTAAGCCACCAACTGTTTCTCACAGAGCACCGTTGTTTCCTATCATTCCAGCGAAATTAAAGGACATGGCTGCAGTCGATTTGTTCGGTCCAGTGGTTCGATCTACTAATGGTTTTGCGTACATTTTTGTAGCAGTGGAATTGACATCAAAATATGTGTGTTTTACACCGTTACGCAAAGCAACAGCTCGTTCAGTATCTAATGCTTTCATCAAACATTTTCTTAAAGAAGTGGGTCATGTTGATAAGGTTATATCAGATAATGGATCACAGTTTCGCTCTAAAATTTGGCTTCGTACTCTACGGCGTCGTAAGATTAAACCAATTTTTATTTCACTTTTTCACCCTCAATCTAATGCTTCAGAGAGATGGATGAAGGAAATCAATAAATTGTGCCGTCTTTATTGTCATCAGAATCACAGAACTTGGGATCAGTATCTTCATATTTTTCAAAACATTATGAATGAACTTCCTAATGACTCAACTTCTTTACCGCCTCTATTGATATTAAAAAACAAAGCACCGTCAAATCGCATTTCTGAAATCGTTCCTTTTCCGCCTTCACGAAAACTGCGGCATTCTGAAGTTGTGAACCTGGCTCTGCAAAATATTGCATCTGCAGCTGCTAGAAGAGAGAAATCAGCTAAGCGTCCTGGTCGTTTAAAAACTTTGTCAGTTGGTCAAAAGGTATTAATTAAGTCCCATCGTTTATCTCACAAAGGAAAAGGCTTGTGTCGCAAATTTTTTCTGCTTTATAACGGTCCATATAGAGTTCGCAAAATTATTCATGATAACACTGTTGAAGTAGAAACTCTTAAATCTCGACGCTCTAAAGGAATACATCATATATCGAACGTTAAAATTTTTGTGGAATGATATAATTTTGAAACATTTTTGTGGAATGACATACTTTAGAGAAACTAACAGCTACATGTAAACATGCGGAGAGTACAAGGATACCGCGCTGTGTTTTGGCGGCGGCGCGTACTCAAAGCAACAGTCAAGTCGGCGCGCCGCACAAGGCAGTCGTTGACCGCAAACAATCACTTCTTACGTCACGCGCCTACAGCTGATCGAGCGCCCAGTGTGAATGCACTGACAGCCGTAAACAAATACACAGTCTAATTTCTCGGATTAAATTCAGTATAAAACTATAGTGATTTGGTAAATTATGTTATTAACGTTCAGTATTTTTCAGGATACGGTTGTGTAAAATATTTAAGACCTTCAGGTAAATTCTGTGCATGTCCGACGTTAAGACGACTTACTATGGAGAAAATTTCAGGAAGAATGTAATTTTGAAGAAAAAAAAGTAATAAACTAAAAAAGGGTAACTATTAATTGAGTTTATTTTTCACGTAACATAATTCCACTTAGGTACGTATTTTAGATGTAATTTGCTGCTCGCGATTACGTGATTCATACTTTGTGCTAAATTTTATGTTCTATGAATTTACTTGTGAAGCGACGTGCTTGTGTACATTTACTGATTTTGACAATTATTGATTAATGAACAGTGTTATTACTTGCATATATTATGCATCGCTTGGCTGCTATGCTTTTTCACTGACGTCATATTTTTTTTATTATGTGCCAGCTGTGCTTATTTATTTAAATTATAATTGTCACCTGATTAATTGTGCTGATGTGGTTAGATATGTAAGTTACACTTTGTGATTTATCTGCTTGCGCCTTCATGTTTACTTATTAAGATTACATATGAACATTTATTTGCTTATGTCGATGCGATGCTAATGACCTGTTTATTGTGTAAGGCATGTTTGCTGCTGTGCGTATGGATTTCACATTTACACATTTCTGTTTTGTTGTCATAACTACTCTTCAATTTAGAATATAGCAATGCTGATGTACAGTGTACGAACATAGAGTTTAGGTTACACTGTGGTATTAATTATAGATTTTTCGCTTGGCAGAGCCTCGTTATAGGGATTGTGCTGCATCCACTTGTTGACATTCTGTTCTCTACTGGTATATTTACTCGCTATTGCATGTTTTGCTTACGCTCAGTGCCTTATATTTTTAAGATAAGAAAATAAACTGCTATAATTCGACGAACGACATTAGTAAAAGAAAGTCATAGAAGTCACATGAGCTGAGGTTTTATGGAAGCTGTATAAATTTATGCTAATAGGAAGGAAGCTAACGACATGACAGACCAAAACTAGGTTTAGACCATTGACAGTATTACACTGCATTTTCGTGAGCAATTGAAATAGGAAGTGACACTTGACACAAAAAATACTCCACATGTTTGCTTCTGCTATGATTCTTGAAGTGGTGTACACACTGTGAAATATTATGATCATTCACACTCCGTAATCGTACTTAATTACTGAGAGTTATTCGAACTAAAGTCTGTTAGAGGTCATGTATGCATTTCTTTTATTTAATGATGGACAAGGAACCAAAATGTATCTTATAATTTATAATGAGTAGAAAATTTGGGTCAGATGGATTACACAGAGGTTGTGTGTGGACCCTGTGTCTTCGGATTGTATGAGATGATGAATTGAAGTTTGCACTAGAATTTTGTCTGTACTTGTTCGAGGAGACTGACTAGAGGAAAGAGTTGTTATGGAAGTAAAATGATATTGGTGCTGAGGTTTATATGTATCAACGTATTGAGGAGGTATGATTATTGGATTGGAGTTTGGTGGATAAGAGGTAAAGTAAGTGAGGAAGATTAAGTGATGATTATTAGAGTTTTCGTGGACAAGAGGTAAGGTAAATGATATTGGTGCTGAGGTTTATATGTATCAACGTATTGAAGAGGTATGATTATTGGATTGGAGTTTGGTGGATAAGAGGTAAATTAAATGAGGAGCATATTGTTTTTGTTGGTTTATATGGAACAAGGAGGATGAAGATGGCAGACTAGAACACTAAAGTGGAAGGAAGATTGTCTATACACACACTTTGTCAAATCACTAAGCAGTATATACTTTTTTTTTTTGAGAGAGGAAGCAGTTGCATAACTTGGCTCACTGACAGTTGTTCAGCAACCGTACATTTTGATCTGGCTTGGCAAACATTGGTCTTGACATGATGACTATGACGTTGACTTAACTATTATTGACTGTTATACATTGCTGCCACTACTACTTGATACACATGTCGAACATAAAATTTTGACAGAAGTACATTTACACAGTTAACACTATTTAATTACACAGTAGTACTTAATGTGGATGAAAGATGAGTGAGTGTGTTTTGTGTGTTTTCCTTTCCTAATCCTATCCACCTATCTCCTAAATATTATTTTATTTGTATGTAGTGGCTTGCACTGACACCCATAAATATTATAGGTTTACTGTTATTTGTGTATTGTAATAGTTAATAGGACAATTATCTGATATCATTTGTGTGTTTGTTATGATTTGTATGTTTAGTGTAAAAGCATTGTATGTGTTTTCAAACTATTGTTCATGCCTGAACTGTCTGGTTAGTGATGGTGCTGCACTTTTCAACATGATGTGTGACATTTAGGCATGTTTAATTTCTGCTGATGAACTGTGTGATCAGTGATTGTAAAAAAAATTATGGACTGTTACTTGTACCTTCTCTACATGATTGGTGCCACTAGGACATGTTTAATTTCTGCTTATAAACTCTGATGAACAGTGTGATCAGTGATACTAGATTTTATGGAACTGCTTCTGCTGAGAAATGTGACTTGTTGCTGTGTGTACCTACTCAACATTGCTGGGTGCCACTGATGGATTGCTTTTACTGAAATGGAGTCACCTGTTGCTGTGTGCACCTGATCAACATTGCTGGTGCCACTAATGGACTGCTTCTACTGAAATGGTGTTACTTGTTGGTGTCTGCACCTGCTCAACATTGCTGGGTGCCACTGATGGATTGCTTCTACTGAAATGAAGTCACCTGTTGCTGTGTGCACCTGATCAACATTGCTGGTGCTACTAATGGACTGCTTCTACTGAAAAGATGTCACCTGTGCTGTGTGCATCTGCTCAACATTGCTGGTACCACTGATGGACTGCTTCTGCTGAAAAGATGTCACCTGTTGATGTCTGCACCTGCTCAACATTGCTGGGTGCCACGGATGGATTGCTTCTACTGAAATGAAGTCACCTGTTGCTGTGTGCACCTGATCAACATTGCTGGTGCCACTAATGGACTGCTTCTACTGAAATGGTGTTACTTGTTGGTGTCTGCACCTATTCAACATTACTGGGTGCCACTGATGGACTGTTTCTACTAAAAAAATGTCACTTGTTGGTTTTGCACCTGTTGACCATTGCTGGGTGCTACTGCTGGAACTGTCAACTGCTTATTCTTGAGCTATGGAAAGCGTTTATGTGAATATTTGTATAAACTGATTTTTTGTGTATTACTGTTTGTGAAAAGTTATGAGACTCTTACATGCACATATTCGTCATTGCTGACGCTATTGATTGAACTGTTTAACCACATAATACTTGTGTAAACTGTTATGTAAAGTCACATGTATGAAAAAATTTGTATTGCTTACTGTATTCTATATAATAGGTTATTGAAAGGTCAGTGCAAAGCCAAAATTTTATCTAGTTATATGATATTTACGTATTAATATTATCTTTTATTTTTGTCTGTATTTTTTTGACGAATTTGGTGGTATTTTCACCACCAATGCTGGCAAAAATACCATCAAATTCTAGCCGTGGAGGAAGGGCATATGAAAGGTGGCTACACTGAGCCACAGCGCCAGAGATCGCTAGAGAGCATTGTTCCGCCGCCTCCACGGGCAGTCATTATTGATATGTGCTAGAAGTCAGTGCTTGTCCAGGACTCGTAGTAGTCAGTTCGTGTTGAGATGTGCTAGTAGGGAGTGCTTGCTGAGATGTGATACTGAAAAATTCTTGTTGAGATGTTGTAATAGCGAGTCGGTGTGGAGATATATTGTAATAATTTGAGTGCTTGTCATCAATATATGAAGGTAACGAAACTTGATTTATTTTTCATTATTTCCATGTTTTAAATAATGCGTCATTACAGGTTCAGTCAACAAAGCATCTGGCTTGTGTTCTTGGATTAGAGTGTAATTGTGGTTCTCTTGAGTAATTATGGTATTTTTATTTCCTTTAATTAATTCAGTATAAATGTTATTTAAAAATTCTTGTGTTGTTGAAGAAGAACCGTGCCAGATGCGTACGTTGAGTCACACTCCCACACACAGAACAGTTACTCTTGTGCTTGTTGTTGCGTTGGTTTTATAGTTGCTGGGGACTTAATTAATTAATTGTGTTAATGAAAATTTCCATTTCATTCCTTGTTGTTGTTCTAAGCAGTCAGATAGCGTAATAATAACAGTCAGGGCCAACCGTTTACGAGACTTCGTAAACGGACAGACAGCTACTAAAGCAAAAATTTAAAATTATTTTCATTTCATTTAATTAAGCCCCCATGCACAGTGCACACGTAACTTACTAACTATGAACTTTCAAAGGAACCATCCCGGCAGTTGCCTGTAGCGATTGGCGAAATCATGGCAAATCTAAATCTGGATGGTCGGACACGGATTTTAACAGTTTTCCTTCTGACAGTGAGTCCAGTGTGCCAACCACTGCCCCACCTCATTTGGTCCTCTGGGGCAATCTGACCGTACCTCACATAAACTTATGGAAAGAAACTGCACCTGCTAGGACATCTTGAAATATTTTTGCACAAAAAAACGATTTTACAAAAACGTTGATTTCAACAGCCACAGCCTCTTCAGTAGTTTGACACACATTTCTTGTTGAAAGTGACCTAAATCTAACACACTGAGAGCCGAAACCCATGGGAGGGCACAGGATTTTGTGTTAATAGTAAGTAGCTCCTCTGCTGCCGAAGCCTGTGCATGCTTTTATCTTCGTACAGTGCTGCTGGAGATGGGTTACAGACATTCTACATTTCATTCGACAGTAGTCAGACTCTCAGTACACCACTGACTGCCCCGTATGGCGCCCTTTCACCAAAAACTTAAGCTTGTCGAGTGCGTTGGTTTATGCTTGCGGAAACTTTGTCTCTGATCTATACTAGATACCGCTGACCTCGGGAACTTTAATTCTAGTGTGTTTTGGGCTACGCTATGACCCATGTGTCTTGCACTGATTATCTTCCCAAGTTCAGTCAGTTATAATTCGTGACGTGGTGCTATGTTGACTACACATCCATCTGTAATAGACTTCTCAGGTACTGTGGCTAGACTTGTACCACTGCCGCATCTGTGGCTAGACTTGTACCACTGCCACATCTGTGGCTAGACTTGTACCACTGCCACATCTAGCTGGAACATTCGCGAGTCATACAACGTATAACTTCTAATGAGACACCCCTTCCTTTTGCACCCTCAGTTCATACTCATATACAGGGTGGTCAGAAACAGTCAGACAAGCTTGTAAGGGTGTTGCAGAGATAGTTTTGCTGAGAAGTAATTGTCAAGAAAAAAATCGATACTTTGCGACGTTCCTGAGTTATTTAGAATTGAAGCTAGGCAATCAGATCATTAAGATCATTAAGAGCTAAAATGCGGTAATGCACAGACATCTGTGGGTCGGTGATTTACAAATTGTTTATATGCTCAGTACCACTTAAAATGTGCCTTTTTTGGCAGTGATAAATTCGAGCTAGGTGAGGGAGAACAAGCCTGGCAGGCTAATTGAATTTTTGAATGTAATAACCTGATTTGCTAACTTCAGTTGTTAATAACTTGGAAAGAGTGCAACGTATCGAATTCCTTTCTTAATAATTATTTTTCTACACAACCTCACCTGCAACAACCCTACAACCTTTTCAGATTGTTTCTAACCACCCTGTACATGCAAAAGCCATCTCTGAAACTACAGGAAGTTATTATCTTAACAATAGTCACGTCTTACGACAGGGACGGCCAAGAACTCGGCACGTGAGAATGGGTTTGGCTTGCTTGCCATATCCGTCTCGTCCAGCTTCACACTTCCCCCACTGACATTGCACACTGTCTGAGCATGAGGAAGTGGAAGAGGAGAAAACTGCGGAAGTGCCACATTTAAATGGCATTGTAGTCACACTGTGACTTGGTTTCAAATTTCTCAACAACACAGATCACAAAGAAAACAAATTTTCAGTATTAATCAGTCATTTTTGGCGCAATGAAGACATAATATAATTTTTATGTTTTAGAAACCTGTCAGCATACAGACAGATGGAGACAATTTCACCGATTTTCACACTCCGGTTGCCACACAATCGTGACTTTTCTGTTTCATAAACAAAAAGCTCCTTGCGCACATATGTTGATCGAAATATTTTATTGTGTTTGCAGTCTCATTACGGAGATATGTCGAACAATATAGACCTCTTTGGCAATTTTAGCGTAAAAGAATTTTTCCTTTAAACGGGAAATACACTGAAGATCGATCAGTTCCATCTGCACGTGCCCCAGGGGCACTTTGAACTGAAACAGCAAACGGTCTCGAAAACGGCACGTAAACAGATGCAAGATTGTCAATGTCTTCAGAACGTTTGGAAAACTATGTTTGTAATTCTTTCAAGGCAACAATCAATTCTACAAACATCGTGTTTCCTTTATCAACAGATAGCTTAGAAAAGTAGACGGTGTTTCCTGTCAGAATTTTTGCCCCTTCCACAATGCGATTTCCTTTTTAAATATATCCCCATCAAATTAGAAATAAGCTGTTTCTCACCTTGCAGTGTCTTACTGTGAGCAGTGTGCAATCAAGCCAGTTAAAATACAATGTCTGCAACCCATTCTGGATCCCCAAATTTTCGTTTCTGCTCTCCTTTTCTATCAAAAATTCAACAATAACGGGTTTTAGAGTGTGTGTGTGTGTGTGTGAAATCTTATGGGACTTAGCTGCTAAGGTCATCAGTCCCTACGCCTACACACTTCTTAACCTAAATTATCCTAAGGACAAACACACACACCCATGCCCGAGGGAGGATTCGAACCTCCGCCGGGACCAGCCACACAGTCCATCACTGCAGCGCCTGAGACCGCTCGGCTAATCCCGCGCGGCAACGGGTTTTAAATCGACAGATCGTTCTAGGCATGCCTCTTGATTTAACCAACGTACTTTGCAATGAAGTATAAAATCTGCATACTCTTCGTTCAGTTCCATGGAAAACTGTTGCAACCGACAGAGGAAAAATTTTACTACTCGTACCACCAATTTCATCACCTGTTCCATGCCTACAAATTCATGCCTTGATGAATCCCATCTGTCACCCGTTGTAATTTGTTTCTGTTTCATCATTAACTAAATCTTTAAATTCTTTCTGCGTGGTGTTATAGAGTTTTATAAAGTCGTTGCATAGAAATTTGTGGCACCAATGGATTATGCTACTCTATAGCGCATAACAGGTACTGAGAATTTTTATCCTTCTCCTCTGCCATGCCCATTCATTTTGAAAGGGTTATGACGATAGATCGCTAGACTGCCTCTTTTTGTACAGACAGCCAATGGACCTGTATGTGAACTTCTCTTATATCACGAACAAATGGCGAAGGTGAACAGCGCTGACACCACGGTTCCGCCGAACTGCAGAAAGTCGTGCTGACCGAAAAAATGCTAAATGAAATGTTGCGCTCTACCGAGCCGATATGAGACAGGCAGAGCCTCGGCCCACATTGCGCTCGCCTGCAGTCTGGCACGCCGTAGCCGACCCTGTCTTACAAAGAAACATCACCAACCTGACCTCATACTTTAAGGAGAAAGAAAGTACATTTGTAAGATGTCTGTCCCAGCAGTCTATCCCGCGTGAAAATTTGGACACAATTCCGATAGTACGTAGTTATGACATGCTCAATGTATAGCTTTTAAATTTCGCACGCACTGGTTGTTTGTCGCTTTGTCCGCCACACTGCAACCACCATGCACGAGACCGAAGAACTGAACAGCGGAGTGACAACCAGAGCCCTCCTGCCCACAGCATGTTGAAAGTGACTCTGCTGAATGGGTTGTGAAATCTTATTTCAGACAGACGTTACTCCACGCAAAAAATAGGTAAGTAATATTGTAAGTAGGCTGTTTAGGTTTTTATGTTGGTAACGCCATGTAGCGCTCTATATGAAAATCACTGACTGTGCTGTGTGCAGTCTGTGGATGGTTTGCATTGTTGGAATTTGCTATTGTAGTGTTGGGCAGTTGGCTGTGAACAGCGTGTAGCGTTGCGCAGTTGTAGGTGAGCCGCCAGCAGTGGTGGATGTGGGGATAGAGACGGCAGAATTTTGAGAGCGGACGATCTGGACGTGTGTCCATCAGAGACAGTAAATTTGTAAGATGTGATGTCATGAACTGGTATATATATTATGACTTTTGAACACTATTCAGGTAAAAATTTATTTTTAGAGAACAAACAATGTATTTACTTAATAGTGTTCAAAAGTCATTATATATATATATAAATTCATGACTTCCAGTCTTACAAATTTACTGTCTCTGATGGACACACGTCCAGATCGTCCGCTCTCAAAATTCTGCCATCTCCATCCCCGCATCCACCACTGCTGACGGGTCACCTCCAACCGCGCAACGCTACACGCTGTTCACAGCCAACTGCCCAACACTACAATAGAAATTCCAACAATGCAAACCATCCACAGACTGCACACAGCACAGTCAGTGGTTTTCATATAGAGCGCTACATGGCGTTACCAACATAAAAACCTAAACACCCTACTTACAATATGAGTATGTAATATGTCAACAACCAGGCGCAAATACGTTCACTATTATTTTAACAGTATTCTCGTATTGATGTTCTGCAGTTATGCATGCCTCAGACTCAAAATGAGTAAATCTAAGCAACTGAAGAACTGTTATGAAATGTTTTACGATTTATAGTTTAATCGTGCTAATCACGGTGAAGAACAGCGCATCTCCTTCAAAGGAAACGTTAGCGACAGCCCCAGACATTTGTACAAGCCCCACCCATTTACCCCCCTCCACACCTATCCCTCGCCACACCAACCAAGAACAATATGATCTTTGGTAGTCCTCGTCGCTGTCGTGTTTTTGTTCGTCGTTTTTTGTTTTACCGCGGTTGTCCATACTAGCAGTGTTGTGCTGTCAGTACTTCTTAGCAGTTTGTGTAATACTGTCAAAATGAAACATAGATATGCACTCTCAATAAAGTTATCATACACAAGGTACCTAATCTTGACTGCTGTGGCCAACTGCTGTCAAAACTGATATCTAACAGACATTAAAGTACGATAAGATGTGTTAGGATGACACTGACGAAATTATGTACATATGTTTAACAATAGGCAGCTCTAAAGCTCTCAAACACTGAAGAAGAACTCAAAGTAATCTCTTGTCTGCTATAAGCAAGCAGTCATAAGAGTTCACAAGTAAAAATTCACCCATTGCACAGGCAAATAAATATTAATGAAGAATGTCACTGTATAAATATATGCCTGCTTGCATTACGCATTTTACATTATCCCACCCTTATATTCTTCAGTCTTAATGAGGTAATCAGAAACAAACCAAGACATCGACTTTGCCTTGTTTATGCACAACATTGACTTCAGACAATCGAGGTAATGGACAGCATCCTTGGCGATACTACCAATTAATATTTCCCAACAGAATTTCTTACTGTACGCTAGGTGACGGAAATTTGCGCTCACTGCAGTTAACAAATATCAGATTTTTTGATATAGTGCAGATGAAAGCTCATGAAATAAAAAAGACAGTGTGGATACTATTTTTATTTTTCTTTCATATTGATGATTTTTCAACTCGCATATTCAATGAACATATTTCTAATTCTTTTCACAATGGTACCGGAAAAACTGTATTTCGTACTAACTACTGATTTTCTCCCTTGTTATGACTGTCATATCTGTGATACGAATAACTTTGATGTTGGAACATGCAGACCATGGGCGGAGCTTAGGATATGGATTGGTGTGGAGGGGAGTGATTGGGCGGGACTTGTGCACCGTCTGGGGCTGTCGCTAACGTTACGCCTCCTTCAAGGATAGCGTACTTCACGTAACATTGTCAGTTTTAAAATCCAAAGAAAATAACGCAGAACTGCGATGTTAATAATGAAATAGCACTCCGCTACTTCTTTAACGACAAACTACATACACATCTACATAGGTACTCCACAAGCCACCGCTCGGTGCGTGGCGGAGAGTACCATGTACCACTACTAGTCATTCACTCCCCTGTTACACTCGCAATAGAGCTAGAAAACGACTATCTGTATACCCTAATTTGTCGTATCTTATCTTCGCGGTCCTTTCGCGTAATGTATGTTGGCGGCAGTACAATCGTTCGGCAGTCGGCTTCAAATGCCAGTTACCTAAATTTTCTCAATAATATTCCTCGAAAAGAATGACACCTTCCCTCCAGGGATTCCCATTTGAGTTCCCGAAGCATCTCTGTAACACTTACGTGTTGTTCGAACCTACCAGTAACAAATCTAGTAGCCCTCGATGTCCTCCCTCAAGCCGACCTGGTATGGGTCCAGAATACTCGAGCAGTACTCAAGAATTGGTTGCACCAGCGTCCTAATGCGATCTCCTTTACATGTGAACCACACTTCCCTAAAATGCTCCCAATAAACTGAGGTCGACCATTCGTCTTCCCTAACACAATTCTCACATATTCGTTCCATGTCGTATCGCTTTGCTACGTTACGTCCAGATATTTAAATGACTTCACTGTGTCAAACAGAACACTACTAATACTGTATCCAAACATCACAGGTTTCTTCTTCCCACCCATCCGCATGAACATTTTTTCACATTTAGAGCTAGCTGCCAGTCGTCACACCAACTATAAATTTTGTGTAAGTCGTATTTTCCTAGAGTCACTCATCTTTGGCACCTTACCGTATGCCACAGCAAACAACCGCAGGTTGCTGCTCATCCTGTTCATCAAATCAGTTATGCATATAGATAACAGCAGCAGGTTTATCGCACTTCCCTGGGGCACTCCTGACGAGACCCTAGTCGCTGATGAACCCCTCGCCGTCGAGGACAACATACTGGGTTCCACTACGTAAGAAGTCTTCGAGCCAGTCACATAACTTTGAACTTACTTGCTTACTTACTGTATATGCTCGTACCTTCGTTAATAGTCTGCAATGAGGCACCGTGTCAAATGATTTCGGAATTCTAATAATATGGAATCAGCTTGTGGCCCTTCATCCATAGTTCTCAGTGTATCATAAAAGGGCATGAGTGATGCTTTCTAAAACCATTCTGATTCGTCGATGTAAGCTTCTCGGACTCAAGAAAGGTTATTATATTCGAACTGAGAATATGTTGAAGGATTCTGCAGCAAACCGAAGTCAGGGATATTGCTTTGTAATTTTTCAGATCCGTTCTTTTAACCTTCTTATATACAGGAGTCATCCGCGCTTTTTTCCAGTCGCTTCGAACTTTGTAACTTTGTGCTGGGCGACAGATTCACAATAAATGCAAGCTAGCTCAACACTCTTTGTAAAACCGAACTGGGAATTCCATCTGGACCTGGTGATTTATTTGCTTTAAAATCTGTCAGCTGTTTCTGTAGACCAGGGATGCTTATTAGTATGTCGTCCATACTCATTCGTTTCACTCATTTACACTGCATTTGAGATTGTCAACATAAAAATATTCAAAGCAGAGAGATCTCAGACAGAATTTACAGGTTAGAAACCGTGCATTTGCACATGAACAAATCATGATAACCATATCAAAACAGTATTTAAGAAATCCCTTACTCACTCCACTGTACAGTACTTCGCACTCGGGCATTAGGCGGCTGCAGTGAAACGGAGCGAGTGACAAATACACGGTGCGACGCGCGTATGTTTAAAAGCTGTACATTCATAATGTCGTAACTACGTACTGCCAGAATTATTACCCATATTTTCGCGTGGGACCGATTGCTGGGGCTGATATCTTGCACGTGCGTTTTGTCATCCTTAAAGTATGAAGTCAGGTTGGTGATGATTCTTTGTTCGAACCGATAGAATGCAATGTCTTTCTACATGGTTTGAAGCGTTTACACTTCTGTAACATAAGAAGGTATTCAAAATGTTAACTCGTGAAAAAAAGCGTTGAGTACAAAATCGGTGTTTTACGATGTATTTAATCCATCCGCGGACATTACGAATTTGTATAGACGTTCATTTATGTTACAATTATGCCGCCATAACCTGAACAGTATTTATATCATCGGACCAGGAGGAAATGCCTCGTACAAATAATGAATACTACGTTAAGTACCCAAAGATAGGTCTTCAGAGCTCTAAATGAATAATGCCCTGTAATGAAAATCACTATTTTTCACTGCAGGCGACTATTCTCACTTTACATTTTAGCAATGTAAATCAGTCACAGTGTCAACAACAACTCACCAAAAACCTGAACCAGAATGGTCGTTGGGCGTATGAACCCAGTGCCTTTATGTGTCTCAATCACTGAGCCACTCAGCTCGGTGATCGCTTTAATAAGCAGCGTATCTGCCATCTTTGAAAAAAGCAGAAAATAATGTTGGCGTGCCGCGCGGGGCAGCCGTGCGGTCTTGGGCGTCTTCTCACGGCTCGCGTGGCTTACTCCCGTCGGAGGTTCGATTCCTCCCTCGTGCATGTGTGAGTGTCTGTTGTCCTTAGCATAAGTTAGTTCAACTTAGCATAAGTTAGTTCAACTTAGATTAAGTAGTGTGTAAGCTTCGGGACCGATGACCTCTGTAGTTTGGTCCCATAAGACCTTACCACAAATTTCAAAACTCAAATGTTGGCATGCGTGCTCTGAACACAGTCCGCGCTTACCCACCTGATAGTGGAAGCCATTTTGGTGACGACCGCCGGATCCTCGACAATATGTTTCTGAACCGGTGAACAACGTGTGACCGCCTTGTGTTCGGTATAGGAGCTGCACGAATATATATCCCTATCTTCATGGTGATAAATCATTTGTCCTTGCAGTATTTCAAGGTCGCTGCGTCACTTCCACTCACGCCATTTGCTGACAAGGTACTGATACAGTACAATAAAGATAGGCAAGTCTTCAATTGCCGGTTTTATACCTAGAAAAATGTTCAAGGCGATATGAACAAGGTAATTATTGACCCGGAAACGACGACACGACGCCAGCCAGGCTGTGTGCAAACTTTTTTCCGTTTGTAAAGTGCAGAACAGAAGTGAAACACAAGGAAACAGATTATATAACACAGTACAAGGCGTTTTCGATGGAGTTACTCGTTTAACACAGTCAGCACGCCAGCGCTACAGCGGTACTCAGTTTTGAGACGATGGTATAACAGCTGAACACAAGACTACGTGAGTTTCTACAGTAATTTTCACAAATATACAAAAGAAAACTCGTAATGAATGGTGATCCCTCGGGACGCAATAGCAACTGACGGTAACGCCAAATATGTTGTTACAACAGTGCTTTTAACAAAATTACAATATATAAACTAATGTTGCAGCACTCGGCTTGAGTCACTTTGTAAGCAATTCAAGGTACCGAAGCCTCTATATTCACGTTAAGTGCTTCGCATACTGCTGCACAGGCTCCACTTGAGGGTACTTTGTACCAATATTCCCACGTCCTATTCTATTCCTTTCGTATACGAAGCCAAGGAAAATGACTGTCTGTATTCTTCGGTATCTTGTTTCATTCTCAATGTCTCTATGAGAAATGTGCTATGGAGATATCAGAAATATTGTGCGGCATTCCTCGAATGCCAGGTCTCTAATCAAACCCAACGGGGTTTCGCAGTGAAACGACGTACTTTCTTCCAAAGATTCCACTTTTATAAAATAAAACATTGTCCACTGTGCGCTGTAATTAAAAATTCATTATTTACAGCGTACAGCGGATCATGTTTTCTTTTATAAAGTGTTTAGAGGCTGTGTATCTTCCCAGGAACAAAATTTTAATGGCCATTTTAATAGCCTGAACATCTCCCTTACATTTTCGTTGGAGTGTTATAACCTGGAATAACACAATAAATTTACTACTTAATATAAAAATGAAAAATCTGGCATACTATGCTTACTTTCATTCCATAATGTCATATGAGATTATTTTTTGGGGCAATTCATCAAGCAAAGCTAAAGTTTTCCGGGCACAAAAACGTGCAATAAGAGTTATATGTGGTGTGAACTCAAGAACATCCAGCAGAAGCCTGTTTAGGGAACTAGAGATACTAACTACTGCTACCCAATATATTTATTCCTTAATGAAATTTGTCATTAAAAATATATCACTTTTTCAAACCAACAGCTCAATTCATGGAATCAATACTAGAAATAAGAATAATCTTCACAAGGATTTAAAGTCACTTAGTCTTGTACAAAAAGGTATGCATTATTCAGGAACACACATTTTCAATAACTTGCCAGCAGCCATAAAAAGCTTAACAACAAATGAAATTCAGTTTAAGAGAAGCCTAAAGGATTTATTGGTGGCCAACTCCTTCTACTCCATTGATGAATTTCTCAGTAAAACCAACTGATATATATATTGTAGTTTTGGGCAGCTGGATGTTAACAGCGCGTAGCGTTGCGCAGTTGGAGGTGAGCCGCCAGCAGTGGTGGATGTGGGGAGAGAGGTGGCGGAGTTTTGAAATTTGTAAGACTGGTTGTCATGAACTGCTATGTATATTATGATTTTTCAACACTATTAAGGTAAATACATTGTTTGTTCTCTATTAAAATCTTTCATTTGCTAACTATGCCTATCAGTAGTTAGTGCCTTCCGTAGTTTGAATCTTTTATTTAGCTGGCAGTAGTGGCGCTCGCTGTATTGCAGTAGTTCGAGTAACGAAGATTTTTGTGAGGTAAGTGATTTGCGAAAGGTATAGGTTAATGTTAGTCAGGACCATTCTTTTGTAGGGATTATTGAAAGACAGATTGCGTTGCGCTAAAAATATTGTGTGTCAGTAATTTTTATAAGGGGACGTTTCATATGTCGACCCTTAGCCGAGGATACCTCACTGGAATCTTCTGATTTTTTCTTGTAGTTTGTGTAATTAGTGTAGCTTTTGTTTATTGCTAGCGCTTAATTGTAGAGAGAATTTCCTTTGTAGTTGTAGTTTTTCATTCTTGTACAGTAAAACAGTTGTGGCATACATGTAGATTTGCACCAAGTATTTCGCAGCTGCGCTTGCAATTAACGAGATATCATTTTCAATGCTATGTTAATGTGTTTTCTTATTTTGCTCTTCAAATTGTGCTTTTCTGTGTTGTCGTGTGAAATATTGTGACAATAATGGCGTGTGAAAAACGTAATACTAAGCTCCAAAGAAACTGAGAAATGACAGTGAAGACGAAAGCAGTGAGTTAGCGCCACCGAGTAATGAATTAACTAATGTTCAAAGTAGTAATTTGGTAATTGTGCATAGGGAAATGGAGCGGGTGGCAAACAATGGTGTAGACAGTGAAACAATTAGTGAACAGGGAAGCATTATCGATCGATCGGTCGGCAACAGCCCGCCTCAGGAATCGGGAATGACAGGACACAATTTTGCAAATACTGCAGATTCAGGTTTTGGGTCCTCACCGTTTTCTCAAATAAGTCAAGATACATTTTCTGCTTGTCAAAATGTGAATATTGACGGTGCAACTTCACTGCCGAAAAGTACTGAGGAACATGTTTCAGACACCAGTGCATTGTTATTACAGTTAATGCAACAAATGGGACAAAGGCTACAAAAGTTAGACACAATGGAACAAAATCTTCAAAAGTTAGACACAACACTTGAACAATATCAGAAACAAATGGGACAAAATCTTCAAAAGTTAGACACAATGGAACAAAATCTTCAAAAGTTAGACACCACACTTGAGCAAACACGTGAAGATTTAACTACTGAGTTACATAAAATCGAATCGAAATGTCAAAAAGTCTGTAATGACGTAAAAACACAAATTTGTGAGCATTTCCAACCTATTTTTTCGCGTCATGAAAATGCATTACAGAATCACGAAGCAGCCATAAAGGAACTGCAAACTATAGTTCATGAAAATCACGACACCTTGCAAGCTAAAATTGACTCAGTTGCATCTACCGATTCGGTTACGCAACTTGCAAAAACTCAGGAAAACTTAAAGGACACAGTAGATACTCTGAAAATTGGTTCAGAAAGACACATGGAGGAAATTAGTTCATTATCAGAGAAAGTAGTTGAACTTTCGGATCAGTTAAATAATTTATCTACGAAGGTAGATGATAATCTGAATGACACAAAACTGGTAGCTTTAATGACACAGAAGAGTGCGAATAAATTAGGAAATTCAAACAAAGTCAGAATCAAATTAATACGCAACACCAAAGAGAAATCCGGGAAGTACAAGATCAGTTGACACAGGTAATAAAGGAATTACATATTTTAGAGGCGACTCGTGCTCCAATATGGGAAGAGGGACATAGAAATACGGAACAGCCACAAAATAATAACTCAGGGCACTTCGGAAATTATGAAAGAAATTGGCAAGGTACACCGAATTATGAGATGGAACCGCCGAAACGACGTAACAATGACCGACATGCGACTCGCCGACATGATGATTTTGACTATAAGCTGTTCATTACTACAGGTAAATTCAAAACATTTAAGAATTCTGGCAACGACATTCATCCACAAGCATGGCTCCATCAATTCTCTCATTGTTTTCCTCCCAACTGGTCATTAGAGCACAGATTAGAATTTATGTGTGGCTATTTAGAGAATGAACCAGCTGTAAGAATGCGATCGGTCATTCACGATTGTCACAGTGAAGGAGAATTTTATCATTCCTTCTTCTCAGCATATTGGTATCAAGCTACACAAGACCGAGTAAAACATAGCATCATAATGATGAAATATTTCGAACAATCTGAATTCTCCAGTCTTGTGAAATATTTTGAAGACATGTCGCACAAGAATCAGTACCTGTCAAACCCATACAGCCCCTCAGAACTCATCCGCATTTGCTTAATCAAATTACCTGAACATTTACGACATATTATTTTGGTGGGACGTTGCAAAGACGACATTGAAGCTTTTCAGGGACTCTTACAAGAATTAGAAATTGACACTGATAATCGCGGAACGCGAAAACAGGAACACAACAATTACAGGTCACATCCGTCGCAAATCCGCGATGAAAGAAATAATAACTGGACACGACAAGGCTATTCTCACAACACAAATCGTGACCAAAACAGACACCACCCGTATGACAACCGTTGGCAGAGTAGTAATAACTACAGGGAAAGATCACCTCTCCGCAGTAATGACTATCACAGAGACAATCAGAGAAACAGACAATATGGGAACCAAAATAAATATTATCAAGGGAGACAGAATAACTTTAGACGCAACGGACCAGCGCCAGTTACGATTCAGGGAGAAGTTCTCCACCACGTGACCGACAAGAAAGTAACTATGGAATCTACCGACATGACGACAGACGATATGATCGTAACGACAGACCTGGATTGCATCAGAACTGGCGGGATTCAAACAGAGCAGGGCCCTTTCGACAAAGTGAATTTGTAGAAGTTAGACCTCCAAATCCCAATAACGACGCGCACCAACAAAGAAACAGACAATGACTCGCACCGCAGGCAGCCACGTGCGCCGGCTGGCTCAGCGAAAAATAACATAGACGCTAACCTTGAGAAAAATTTTAGCATTCCTTACCGACGTATACCACATGATAACTGTGTTGAAGTTGAAACTCTGCGTACTAGGAAGAGTAAAGGTTTACACCACATTTCACATGTAAAACCGTTTATTGAAAGATAATCTGCTTTTTAACTTTGTCTTTGCCATAAAACATTTCACTTCACATTTCTAGTATGCTTTGTCAGACTTAAAAAACTGTTACCATGCAACAATGTTTGAAGTTAAATATCCAGTGAAGAACCTGGGCAACTTATTTAGACAGTAATTACGAATGCATTGTTATAGTGAACAGACGACACAGTGTTATACATTCTTGCAACAAGTTGCGCGATTACGTAACGACTATCAGGCTTACATACTTAGAACTTATACTGCTAATGAGATTTTAATGCAACATTTTGGTTTACTTGAAAAGATACTCTTTATTTCAAGTACATTCGGTGAGATTAAAGATGACTTAGCATTTGATTTCTTTGATAGCTACACGATTATATCACGATGCTATTAATATGTGACACAATTTACATTGTTGCTTTTGCGGTGTATCTGTTTTATATCTGCACAGTTTTTCTGTATTACTCTGAAAAGTAAAACATGTTTTAGTAGTAACTTTTGTGGTATAGCTACAATGAGACAGCCTTTTTCGTAGCACATTATAGTACTTTCTTGATCACGGTAAGGTACATAATAACTACGACATATATACGCAAAGCATTTCACTTTCGTTTATGATGAGGTAAGTACATTGACTTCAGCAGAACTTTGCTTACAGAGGACGATAACTACGACACTTCTACTGAATTATCTTACAGCAAGAGGCACATTTAGCACTACAGGACATGCATTTGAGTGATTAATTTTGTACTTAAACCATTTATTTTTTAAGATTTTTGAATTACAAAGAAAGTTTTCCGTGATACATTTCATTCCATTGCTGTAATTTGTAACACCTGAGGGTATAATTACATTAATCCTCAGGGGGGTGCACGCTTACTTTGTGTACCATGTGTGTGGCAAGCACAAGGAGCCCTAGCTAATATGGTATTTCCTTATACAACTTTACACATCGGTACCATATTTCTCCAACACAGAATTACACAGCTATCTGATTATTTAACAGAGAAACAAAATTTTTTTTTTATGTCAGTGACACATGTTTACGCAATTACACAGTTGGATAATTTCACACTTATGAAATTGTATTTTGTCTGTACTTTGTGAACTGTTCGTATTTTTTCGGAACCATTGTGATAATATGAGAGCTTAGAATGAGGTATTTGGTAAGGGATCATGATTTTTGAAGTACGTTTGTGGTAGATGACTTTATTGAAGGTCTTGAAATTATTGAAAGAAGCTGCGACGATTCTGAGATGTGATTGATCTGTTATGATGTTACTATTGCGATGACGATGTGTATTATGCTGTTGAGGTACGTTTATGATCAATAAGCTGAGAATCGTACTTTAAAGAGTTATGAAATGTGTGTACATGCGTGAATGTATCACAATTCCGCCGAAAATTTTTTGGACACTGTTATATTTACAGGATTTTGTTTCTACACATTTGTAACGTAAATTTTCGACCTGTGAAATTTTCATATGAGACTGTCACTGTAGCGGAAACTGGTGTCATAAATATTTCGGTAAGAAAGTTAAGTGACCACCTGCACGTAATGCATCGTGGGCACCCAGCTGAGCGACAGTCGCCTGGAAAAAAGCCAATAGTGTGTGCCTTTCAGAGGCACAGGTGGAGAAAAAAAAGGGAGGCCATTATCCTCGCTATTGACATTCCTTTGTAGAAAGCATCGCAAATACGACACGCTCAAACTTGAAAACATATGATTATACTGTGGAGCTCTTAATTTATGATATTTACTAAAATGCCTAATGAAACGATGAGAAACATTTCACGGCTATTGTCTTGCTAGCTGAGAGAAATGCCATATGGCTTGCTTTATGTATTTATTTACTCAATTTGTTTAATATCTAGTTTCTAGCTGCACTGCAGCATTAAAATAAAATTTAATAGATGTACTAATATAGTTATTTTATGCCTACAGATCCAGTCAATGAGAAATTTATGATCTACTTCCACGAAAACGAGGGCACATAAATAGACATTTCCCTTCACAGGAATTGCATAAATAATTTTTTTACGATTTGGTAACTTATCTGCTAGTGTAAGTTCTCGTGATGCATCACTCTAGTGTTAAGATGTGACATAGGTATTAAACATGGCCATTTTTACTGTGATATTTTTTCTGTTTGAGCTTTGTCATGTTTAGATATAAGTTATTGCATTTGCTGCTGCTGTTTGCCAGGCGTAATGTTACTGAATTTGACTTTGTATTACTCTGTTAAGCTAGTTTTACTACTGATTTATTTTTCTTGTTTGCTGTGCATTGCCTTATATTAGTTGTAATATTGCATTTGCTTTGCTAATTTATGCTGCTTGCTCTGCCATTTGTATTTTTTATCATTGCTGTTTCTGTTAATTGTTTTGTGCTGCTGCATTGCCTCGTCCCTTAGTTTAGCATCTGAGCTCAGTAGATTTAAGTTAGCTTAAGATGGGGTAGGCTATATAAGAGAACGAGTTGTGATGAATTGGAAGAAATGCACTGAGAAACTATAAGAAAATGGTTTGGCCAAAAAAGTATTTTGAAAGAGGATATGAACAAAAAAGTAGAGTTTAAGGACAACAGGTTTAGGTAGGAATTTCTTGGAAATAAATGATGAGGTAAGATAATGGAAAATAAATAATGAGGTAAGAAATATGTGAACATATAAATACAGAAAGCAAGCTTGGATTGGATTTTTTTGGTGGAAACAAATGTTGAAATAAGACGACAGATCTATGGAATGAAGTTTTGGGTTGGACTGCAGTACCAAATGTTACACTGAAAATACATTCCTTTTGTATTATTCTGCTATGTGTTTGTGTACTCTTGTGTATTTGTGTTTTTCCTGTCTTTATGTGTTTAGCTAATACGATTTATGTTGTAGAATGTTTCTAGTACTAAGGTACATTCACTATGATGAGGAATACTGTTATCCTCAAATATAATTTGCATTAATAATATGTTACTTACTTTGTAAAGATGTTTAGACATTATTTATTCTGTTTTGTTTTAATGCTCATGTGTGAAGTTGATGTTTCGAAAGTTATTCTGATCTTTTATGTATGAACTTATGTCATAATTCCTGTAACACTGATGTATATGTTATTTCGATTCTTTTGTAAAGCCTGTACTACAAATGTTAACTGTATTGTTATGTTCTTTAATGATGTATTTTGTACCTTTGTAATTGTATTCTTATGTTATAAAATTGTAATTGACACCAGTTCATCAAATTAAGTAACTTGTAAGTTCCATTTCACTGCACACGTTTCTGTTGGTCATAGTATATGGACAATATGTGAGAAGTAGGGACTGTTAGTGTTTGCATGTGTGTTAAAAATTCAGCAAGGGACTGGATAACAGCATTGCTGGTTCTAAGGACAATTCCAAAAACTTTGTGAGTGCACAAGTGGTGGTTATGGACTTGCTATATTGTCTGCAAGACTCTTCGATGGTGATTGTGCACCTGCACAGTCGCAGCAGATGGCTGCTGGCCATCTCTACAAGGACTACAGTGGGTCTACGCCTTTGCTGACTCACCAGTACCATTATTTCTACAAGGACTGCAGTGGGTCTGTACCTCTTGTGGCCCACCAATACCACAATCTCTACCAGGACTACAGTGGTTCTGCACCTCTGGTGGCCCACCAATACCATAATCTCTACCAGGACTACAGTGGGTCTACTCTGTGATGACCTACCTACCAATATTCTTCAAAACTTCGACTGACTCTGCGGTGGATTTGCTCTGTTGTGGCCCATTACCTGTCTGCATGTCAAGAGTCAGCACTGTCTTTCCGTTGGAAGGACAACACTACTTCTTCAAGACTGCATGGAAATCCACTACTTCCGTGTACATTTTCTTTTACTGCTCAGACTTTGAGAAAAACACTGCAATTTTACTGTGATGAACGATCAGGACTGTCTTTATGGACTGTGAGAAAATTTTAGCTTTTGACCAACATTGTATCAATGAGTGTGTGCATTTGATTTCTTTGTTACTGTAATTATGAAAATTTTTATTAAATCATTATTGGCCACTGCCCAAAACAATTTCTAAAATTTTTTGTGGGGAGCATGGGGGCTGTGTAAGTAGGCTGTTTACGTTTTCTTATTGGCAACGTTACGTAGCGCCCTGTATGAAAATCACTGGCTGCGCTGTGTGCAGTCTGTGGCTAGTTTGCATTGTTGTCTGCCATTGTAGTGTTGGGCAGCTGGATGTTAACAGCGCGTAGCGTTGCGCAGTTGGAGGTGAGCCGCCAGCAGTGGTGGATGTGAGGAGAGAGGTGGCGGAGTTTTGAAATTTGTAAGACTGGTTGTCATGAACTGCTATGTATATTATGATTTTTCAACACTATTAAGGTAAATACATTGTTTGTTCTCTATTAAAATCTTTCATTTGCTAACTATGCCTATCAGTAGTTAGTGCCTTCTGTAGTTTGAATCTTTTATTTAGCTGGCAGTAGTGGCGCTCGCTGTATTGCAGTAGTTCGAGTAACGAAGATTTTTGTGAGGTAAGTGATTTGTGAAAGGTATAGGTTAATGTTAGTCAGGACCATTCTTTTGTAGGGATTATTGAAAGTCAGACTGCGTTGCGCTAAAAATATTGTGTGTCAGTAATTTTTCTCGGGGGACGTTTTAATAAATAAATAAATAAATAAATATATATATATATATATATATATATATATATATATATATATATAATGCAGTACAGTACAGTAATGTGTTCATTGTAAATAAGTATTATAGTAGTTTTATTACACGTTTATTACCTTATAAATAAATAAATAAACCTTTTTATCTTAAATTCAGTGCATTAGTATTTGCAAAATGACTCTTTCATGTAGTGTTCATTAAAAATGACGATCATTCCACTTGGAACCTGTGGAATGGTACATTAACTTATTTGTTTTAGTTGTAAATATTTGTCATGTATTGTTGTTGATGTGTCGGCAGCTGGGCCAACACCTTGTAGATCGAAGTGGCTTAATGCACGCTAAACTAACGCAGACGGGCATGAAGTACTGGAACAGGATAAGTAATTAATGCTATGAAGAAAAGAACGGAGCTGGAATAATACTTAACTTTTAATGGCTTGTTCTTGTACATCTCTTGGTAATATAAGTGAATATCTCTCTCCAGATATGGATTAACTGCGCCTTGCTAGGTCGTAGCTATGGACTAAGCTGAAGGCTATTCTATCTGTCTCTCGGCAAATGAGAGGAAGGCTTCGTACGTCTAGTCGCTAGCAATGTCGTCCGTACAACTGGGGCGAGTTCTAGTCAGTGTCTCGAGACCTGCCTTGTGGTGGCGCTAGGTTTGCGATCACACAGTGGCGACACGCGGGTCCGACATGTACTAAGGACCGCATCCGATTTAAGCTACCACCTAGCAAGTGTGGTGTCTAGCTGTGACACCACATTCCTCCCCCGCAAATCGGCGAACGGTCGTGAGATAAGGCTTCTGCCCGCCGTGGGGAGGACCCCATGTTGACGTATGCGATGAGGTGGGGAGCCTAACAACAGGCGAGGCTGTGCCACCCGCACCCGGCCATTCGGTCCGAGGGGAGCTAGGAAACGCCTGAAAACCTAGTCCAGGGTGCACGTCAACATGCGGTGTATGCGCACGTAATGAGACAGGAGGGGCCGAAGGGTCGACCTCCATTGCGTCGGGGAATCCGACGCGCGATGACGACATCTGGTCCGGAGCGGGCAAGAGGGCCATGGCGGAGGACGGCTGGTCACGGGAAGCGAGCGGCGGTGCGTGACCCAGGGAGGCGCCATGCGGTTGCAGCGAAGCGTCCACTGCGGGCGGCGCCGGCGGCGGCTGCGGCAGCTGCGGCGGCGGCGCGACGCCATGAGGCAAAATGGAAGGCAGGGTCGGTAACACCTGGGGATGAGGCGAGCCAGTAGATAGGTCCCCAAGGCGCTGACCGGACGGCACCATCGCTGAAAGCAGACGGGGAGCGGCAGAACCCAGGCGACGACAGAGGCGCAGCTGATTGAGATGCCGACGCACCTCACCAGAGGCCCCCAAAACCAAATACATTGCGCGGCCGAGGCAGCGAAGAATGCGCCCTGCGAGCCAACGCCGTGAACCGCGATAGTTGCGATAATAGACAACGTCGCCAGGAGCAAAAGCAGGAGTCTGCCGCTGCACAGGAACCTGATGCGGCGGATGCAGCAAAGACATCAAGGTTCGATGAGAACGACCATGAAGCAACTCAGCCGGCGAGCGACCATCGCGGGGCTGAGAGCGATACGAAGACAAAAAGAGCAACAAAGCGTCCTCCCGAGAATGCGACTCTTTCAATTTCAACATCTGTGACTTGAAAGTCCGGACCAATCGTTCCGCAGCACCGTTTGACTGAGACAAAAACGGCGCGGATGTCAGATGTTGAATACCATTGGCCGTGCAGAATGACTGAAATTCTGCGGACATGAATTGTGGGCCATTGTCGGAAACAATAGTCTGCGGAAGACCTTCAATGCAAAAGATAGCAGACAAGGCTTGGATTGTGGCAGAAGACGTCGTGGAAGACATCCGGACAACAAAAGGAAAATTACTGAAAGCATCAACCACAACCAACCATCGAGCATTCCAGAATGGACCAGCAAAATCGATATGTAAGCGTTGCCAAGGGGAAGTGGCTTTCGGCCATGCAAAGAATTTCCGCGGCGGTGCGGATTGTTGTTCGGCACACGCCACGCAAGAGGAGCACATATCCGTAATCGCAGCATCGATTCCAAACCAAGTACAGTGCTGACGAGCAAGTTGTTTCGTTCGCACTATACCCCAATGTCCTTGGTGAAGAAGCTGTAAGACAGAGGACTGTAACGAACGTGGGACCACGACTCTGGACTGATCATTATCGGAACGCAACAACAAAACACCACGTCATACAAAAAGTCTCTCCTTGTGAGCAAAAAAACGACGAACCAAAGGATCCTCGATCTGTGACTTTGACAAGGGCCATTGCGTAGTAACAAAACGCAAAACAGGAGCAAGGACAGGGTCAGCAGCTGTGGCTGTAGCGACACGACGAAAATCAATCGGAAACGATTCGACCACGTCATCGGTTTCCGAATCAATGAACATGCAAGCAAGTTCGGAAGAATCGAATGCTTTATCCTCAGCAACAGGCAAACGGGACAACGCATCAGCGTTTCCGTGCTGAGCAGTGGACCGATACAAGATAGCGTAGCGGTACTGCGAGAGAAAAAGTGACCAGCGAATGAATTTCTGCGCTGTACGTGGAGGTACAGGCTTGTTCGGATGAAAAAGCGATGTCAAAGGTTTGTGGTCCGTGATGATGGTAAAGTGACGACCATACAAGAAATCATGAAACTTTGTAACACCAAACACGAGAGCTAAAGCTTCTTTCTCTATCTGTGAATAATTTCTTTGCGCAGATGAGAGCAATTTGGACGCAAAGGCAATAGGGCGATCATGCGATCCATCTTTGTGCGCAAGCACAGCACCGATCCCGAAATCCGATGCATCTACCATCAACAAAAGGGGTTTCTGGGGATCGAATGGCGTAAGGCAAGTATTTGCAAGTAACGCCGATTTCAACTGGCGAAAGGCGCGTTCGCATTCCGTCGTCCAGACGAACGGAACACCTTTACGGCGTAAGCGATGAAGCGGAGCTGAAATGGAAGAAGCATTGCGCAAAAATTTATGATAATAATTTATTTTACCCAGCACACTCTATAGCTGTTTCAAGTTCTGCGGTGCAGGTAAATCCTGTATGGCACGGAGGTGCTCTGGACTCGGATGTATACCTTGGGCATTTATGACATGCCCCAGGTAGGGTAAGTCCCGAGCAAAAAACACACATTTGTCCTTCCTCAAACGAAGACCATTCTGACGCAAGACCTGAAATAATGTTCGGAGATTTTGCAAATGTTCGGCTTCTGTCTTTCCTGAGATCACAATATCGTCCAGATAGTTCGCAGCAGTAGGGACCGACGCACAAACAGTTTGTAAATATTGCTGAAACAAAGCAGGGGCGGATGCACACCCGAATGGCAGTCTTTTGAAGCGATGCAAGCCAAGATGCGTGTTAACCACCAAGACGCGCTGGGATTCTTCGTCCACAGGTATTTGCAAGTACGCATCTGCTAGGTCCAATTGCGAAAAATATTTTCCCGGGCACAGTTTGTCAAAAAGATCTTCCGGGCGGGGCAAAGGAAAAGTGGCAGTCACAAGTTGTGGATTCACAGTTGCCTTGAAGTCCACACAAAGTCTCAATTTTCCGGAAGGTTTTTGCAAAATTACTAAGGGTGAGGCCCAGAGAGAAGCCTGCACACGTTCAATTACACCTTGAGATTCTAAATCATGTAATGTTCTGGCGACCTCATCACGCAATGCGTGGGGAACATTGCGCGCTCTGAAGAACTTCGGTTGCGCGGTTTCTTTCAGTTCCAAATGCGCTTCATAGTTCTTAGCGCAACCAAGGCCCGGTGCAAAAATGTCTGCAAATTCTTCACAAAGACGAGAAACACTGGCGGAAGGCACCGTCTGATTCACTGATAGGACCTGATTTACTATAGACAAATTAAACAATTGAAACAAATCTAAACCAAACAAGTTCACTGCAGTAGAAGAACGAAGAACGTAAAATGATACAAGTTTCGTTTGTCCCTTGTATGTTGCAAGAAGGCTGCACTGTCCTAACACAGGTATATGCTGTCCTGAGTATCTATGTAACTTAACATTTGCGGCACGCAACAGAGGTGCGCCCAGTTGTTTGTACGTGGTGTAATTGAGCAATGAAACTGCAGCTCCGGTATCGAGCTGGAATGGGATCACTTTGCCTTCAAAGTCTAAGTCAACAAAAAGTTTATTGTCCTGCTGACGACAAGAGCGACTGTCACGTGCAATTGGAACTGATACAGGTACAGAAGCACTTGCGACTTTACGGGATTTCCGGCGACGTCGACGCACACTTTTGGTGGGACGAACACAGTCACCGTTAGCTAAAGTGTCACTGGACGGGTTGGAATGAACGACATGAATGTCCATGGGCGAAGGTCCACGAGCCTGATTGTCCTGGGTTCGATTCCGGCGCGAAGCAAAGGGCCTGGAATTATTGTGATTGTCTGAGCTAAGCTTTTTCTGGCAAACACTTTGAACATGTCCTTTCTTTTGACAGTAAAAGCAAATAGCTTGGCGTGACGGGCAATTTTCACGCGAATGTCTAGTTGCACACCGCGGGCATGATTTCACTGCAGTTGCTTGCTTACGCGGCGCACGTGTTTGCAAGGTAGGCTGCCGCTGCGCCGACGGGCGCGAGGGCCGCCTAGCGTCCCGTGCAGCGGGCCCGGCGGGCCGGTTAATGTGACACACTGCTGGCGAAGTTTCAAATGATGCCTGAGCAAAGTCAAATGTGTCTTGCCTGTCCAATATGTCTATCACTTGTTGAAGGGAGGGATTAACGAGTTTCAAAATCTGTTCCCATATGCGAACATCAGAAACGTTCTGTGCTATTACATCACGCACCATAGTATCTGAATAAGGAAGTCCACAGTCACATTCAAAGGCACACTCCCTAGTAAGTCCTTGCAATGTTGCAACCCACTCCCTATTAGTCTGACCGGCCGTACGTTTTGTACGAAAGAACGTATACCGTTTTGCAACTACATTTACTGTTTCTTTGAAATAGGCATCTAAAGCAGACAAAATTTCTTCGTAGGACAGAGTTGCTACGTCGCGTCGGGGAAACAATTTCACTATCACACGGTAGGTAGACACACCGACACAAGAAAGCAAAAACGGCTGCCGCTCTTTACCTTGAATGCTGTAGGCTGCTAGATGAAAGTTGAACTGGCGAGACCACTCTTGCCATGTCTCGTAGTTTGAATCAAAGGGTCTAAATTGCGGTGCAACAGCATGTTGTGGCTGCGGTAGCGATGAAGCGGCGGCTGCCGCATCGTTTTGCAGCGCACGTTGACCCTGGACCAGCTGTCCAAGGGCGTCCAATAACGCCTGTGTCTGTTGATTCTGCAAGCGAAAAAATTCGGACAGTACATCTGGAGATTGTGGCGAAGCCATGACACAAGCAAATCAGAGCACAACAAGGGAAAAAAAGGGCAATTCAGTCCAAAGCAGAAAAAACACTTTCTCTCGTCGCCATGTGATGTGTCGGCAGCTGGGCCAACACCTTGTAGATCGAAGTGGCTTAATGCACGCTAAACTAACGCAGACGGGCGTGAAGTACTGGAACAGGATAAGTAATTAATGCTATGAAGAAAAGAACGGAGCTGGAATAATACTTAACTTTTAATGGCTTGTTCTTGTACATCTCTTGGTAATATAAGTGAATATCTCTCTCCAGATATGGATTAACTGCGCCTTGCTAGGTCGTAGCTATGGACTAAGCTGAAGGCTATTCTATCTGTCTCTCGGCAAATGAGAGGAAGGCTTCGTACGTCTAGTCGCTAGCAATGTCGTCCGTACAACTGGGGCGAGTTCTAGTCAGTGTCTCGAGACCTGCCTTGTGGTGGCGCTAGGTTTGCGATCACACAGTGGCGACACGCGGGTCCGACATGTACTAAGGACCGCGGCCGATTTAAGCTACCACCTAGCAAGTGTGGTGTCTAGCTGTGACACCACAGTTGTTTTTCTGACATGTTCTACATCCTGGAGGACCTCCTCACTACGGATTACTTGGAATGAAAGTAAATCTAATCTAATCTGATCTACAACCGTTTTTCGATCTATTGACACAGCACCAATACTAATAATTCTGTTACCAAACAGCCAGTTGTAGATGAACACTTCATGGGAAATTGTATTAATTGATGGTGGTTGTACCAGTTTCCAGGAAGTGCAAGTGAAATACAGGATTCGGCGGAAATTATAATTTCGTTGATATACTAAGCCTAGTGGACGTTGAAGACCAAATTCCAGTTCAGCATTCGGATTCTAAGCCCAGAGCGCAGCCAAATCACAGTCGAACAGCGCGTCCACCACAGCGTGGCACTTTCGAGTTGTGGAGTAGAAACATAGCACGATGAGAACTGGCTTGCAGACGTCAGGAGCGGCGTTAAATAAGGTTCCATGGTTAATGGAGCGGGCAGCTGGGGTCGCTGTATATTCTGGGCGCCCAGTCGCTCAGTGTAATGAGTGACCAATCGCTGTGTTTTGAAGCGCGCGCGAATGCGGCCTGCGCACGGGGAAGTGTGGCCAACGATGCATTTCGCGGCCGCGAGTAATGGAGCGCTCCGCTGTTGGATGCGGAGATTTAATAGTGGTGGATACCACAAGAGGCTTTTCTGATCTATTAAGATTGCACAGCGCATCTCTGAATTCGTCCGAAATCTGGGACTCGGAGCACTATAGCAACATTTTAGAAAGAAAGAAGGTTAGCGTTTAATGTCCCTTCGAAGACTAGGTCTTTAGAGACGGAACAGAAGCTCTGACTGGGGAAGTATGTGGGTGTAATTCGGCCGCGTCCTTTTCGAAGGATCCATTCCTCCATGTGCCTTAAGCGATATAGGAAAACCACAGAAAACGTAACTCTAGCTGACTGGACGAGGATTTGAACTAACGCCCTCCCGGATCCGTGTCTAGCGTCTTGTCATTGTCTCAGCCACCTCGATCGGCCAAGAATTAGTCACACTAACGTGTTGTATGCTGTTTCTTTTACGGATGCGGGACACTCTCCTAGAATTCTTTAAATGAAACCAAATCTACGATTCGCGTTATTTGCTACTAATTACACTTGTTTTTCCCAGTACATGTCGTTTCATAATATTACCCCTTAATATTTAAACGACCTTATAATTGTTAGGCATTCACAGTAATCTTGAAAAGGGTACTGCCGAGTGCTTCCTATCTGTTACGATCATTATTTTTGCCTCCATCTGCACTTAAAGAGAGCTGTCTTGGAGTATGTGAAGTGTAAACTGCAGCAGTAGCGAAGATTTTGAGAGTGTAGTTGACTGGCTCGTGCAAAATTATACCAATGTGCTACAATGTAGTTGTCTACAGCCTTTTCGCATACAATGGTAGTAAGTATAACTAAATGGAATAATTATATTAGTTTTAAATATATAACTAGAACTGTTTAAATATATTTCAATTTTATAATTAATAGTTTAACTCTGCGAAGAATAAAATAAAAAAAAGAAAGGCGCTGTCTGCTGGAATTGAACCCACGTCCACTAATTATCAGTCTATGATTCAGACCATTCCCCCCCCCCCCTTTGGGGATGAGGTCACGGGCCACCATGTCTCCACCCTCCCTTTCCTAATTTTTATTTGAGATTTTTTTTTGTGTCTATTGATTTTTAATGTTTTTCAAAGGCGCTAAACACAACATACAGAAACTAAAGGTGCCATTCGACACATCAAAACGGAAAAACGGCTCCTAACCCTCCTAACACCGTCTAGAAAAAACGGGACCCTGCAATGGCCCTGTTGGCGTGTATCCAAGTCGGCTTCTCGTTAACTTAAAAACTATATGTAGTCCCCTGAATACATCAGGCTTGAACGTTAGTTGCTGAACGTTGAGCTATCTCCTCATTTCACTTTTCATACCCGGAACACCCCAACTAGCCGGAGGGTCCGTGAATAACGAACCTAAGTAATTGGAAAAACATGTTCCATAATTCACGCAAGATATTTTCTTGCTCTTGGAATATGTACCACAAATCTATGACGTTCTTGTCATCGGTGCGATACAAATAATACGTCGCCATCCCCTTTATCCAGTTTACGGTATTTGTCCCGGCGGTGGGAAAGAATACTTTGTCCGGGAATAGTAGGTCGTCAGCTTTGATCGCCGTACACAGTAATAGGGCCAGCATTTTCCTCGTCAGAAGCCAGTAGTCGATTGCCGTGCAACAAACCAAACGGTACTCGTCGGAGTCGAGGACCGCGCAGTGGGGGCACATCGGCGTGTCGACCAGATGAATAGAGTGCAGTCGTTGATGCTTCGTGAATTTCCCGTTCACCACTATATACCACAATGTGTGTAGCTCTGTAGGGAGAGAGGGAAGATGGACCGCTCTCCATATTCTCTGGCACTGTATCGCCGGTTACTTCTGTTCGGGCACATTGCGACATTGTTGCTGAAGGAAGCTTCGATATATTTCTTTCGTTGTGGGCAGCCTGGTCTCCGGCAGACTGTCCTGAACGTAACTTTAATCGATGAATAAGTCCCGAATGTGTGCGAGCGGTGCCGTGATGTGCCCTACATTGACTGATGGACAGATTGAATGGGGAGCCACTTCGTTGATCACAGAGCCCATTAAGGTGACGTGATCGGTCCTCCAATAGCGTTGCACCGTACTAGGAAATAGTGCACGCGCCCTGTTCTTCACGTTTGCGAGTCAGATGCCTCCTCCTCTCGGTGGTAGCGTCAAGGTATCGTAGCGGATTTTGAAGAGGAGGTCAGCATTTACGAAATGTCGGAAGGCCGACTGTAGTCTTGACGCGATCGTGGTGGGCAACGGCAGCATGTGTGCCAAGTGACTTATTTTCGGTGCCAAGTAGACGTTGACATAATGTGCACGCTGGAACTTATGTATGGCGCGCAGTGCATATTGTCGTACTAATGCGCGAATCTGTCGCAGTAGCCGCCTATAATTATCCGCCGCTGTACGTCGTATGTTTCCATGGAATACCACTCCCAAACACTTAAGTGTAGGGACCTCGGTGATGGGCACTGCTGTCCCTGGTGGCAGCCCTCTGCCCACTTCCATACATCGTGTCTTTCGTAGCTTGATGACACTACCCGCAACCGCTCCATACTGCTGGAGCCATTCCAGCGCCGCCTGGATTTCGTCTCCTGACTTGACCAGAAGAACGACGTCGTCGGCGTATGCGCCGCATTGGGAAGAAGCGGGCCGTAGTTGGACTCCTTCAAGTCGTCGTCGGAGGCCGTGTAATGTAGGTTCCGGAGCGACTGCAAATAAGATGGCCGAAAGTGGCCAACCTTGCTGCAATGAGCGCTGGATCGCGAAAGGTTTTGAGCTAACACCGTTCACCAAGACTCTAGAGTTCGCGCCATTAATTAATCACGTTTTCGGCCATCTTATTTGCAGTCGTGTCCACAAACTGGAGGGGGATTCCCATCCGTTCCATGACCCCTCGTAGGAACGCATGGTCCACTCGATCACGGAAGATACGTGCAATGATTTTGTAGTCTCCATTCAATAATGTCAAAGGCCGGTAGTCTTGTGGTCTCTGACCACCACTTGGTTTTGGAATGGGTATCATGATACCCTCTGTGAACTCGGTAGGGACACATAAGGTAGGTGTTAAAGAGTTCACTGTACATCTGTACCCACATTGGACCCATTAGAGGAGCAAAGGTGCTGTAGAACTCAAGAAGGAGCCCATCCGGTCCAGGGGATTTGTTTAATGCACCACACTTTAGGGCAGCGTCCAGATCATCTACGGTGATTTAAGCCATAAGGCCGTCCACTTCAGTGGGATGCTCGTCCGCTGGCATTTCACGAAGCACGTATCCCAGTCTTACTCTGTCTCGCCATATGACAATGTCGCCATATGACTTCAACCTCGCGTAAAGAGTTTTCGTCCTGCAGGTGGGTGGGTAACGTTGAGATTCCATGGGTCCCAGCTGCGGCATGTCTTCTGTCGTGGCAGAGCGATGGTGCAGATGTAAGCCTGGTGATCTGTAAAGGCCGTAGGCCACATCTCGGCGTCAATTGTCGCCTTGCATATCCCACGTGACACACCCTATCTAGTCGACTAGCTGAGTGGCTTCTAAAGTACGTATATCTGCGGCTGTCGCCGTGCGTCATTTCCCGAATGTCATGCAGTGCAAGATCGCGGACCAGCGTCTGTAATGCCGGGCAAGGAACGAAGTGTGGTCGTTGGTCCTCGCGCCGCAGAACGCAGTTGACGTCGCCGCCGACAATATAATTCTCCTGGCGTCCTCGAAATAGCTGCGACACTTCCTCTGTATAAAAGATAGTGCGTTCGTGTCTCTTGGTCGGGCCGGATGGTGCGTAAACATTCACCAAACGTACATCCCCTACAGTCAGGGCAACACCATGGGTCGATGGTAAGTATTCCACATCTTCCGCCACTATTCCTTCTCGTAGCGGTATGGCTGTGCTACCGCTACCGTCGTAACCTGTTAAACGATAGACGTCATAATATCTATTGGAACAAATAAGCCCTCGGTCACAAATATTAAGTCAAAATTGACCTGGTTTCAACGCTACTATGAGCGTCGTCTTCAGAATTAGACTAACTGTTCTAAAACATATTAGGTATATAGTACATTAATAAAATTAAAGTTTGTACTGACTGGAAAAGATGCATTACTTACAAGTCACATATTAAAAAAGATCTGAGCCGGAAAGGCTCGATGCAACCCTTGTTCACAGTACGAGCAGCCCTTAGCGGCTCGCCATCTCACAACTGTTCATGACGTCGCCTTTCCGGCTCAGATCTTTTTTAATATGTGACTTGTAAGTACTGCATCTTTTCCAGTCAGTACAAACTTTAATTTTATTAATGTACTATATACCTAATATTTTTTAGAACAGTTAGTCTAATTCTGAAGACGACGCTCATAGTAGCGTCGAAACCAGGTCAATTTTGACTTTATATTTGTGACCGAGGGCTTATTTGTTCCAATATAATTCTGACACAGTCACTGAACCTTAGTAGCTATGTTCAAAGTTTTTTGACGTCATAATAGTAAAAGTCAACTGGGGCATCGTTTCGTATCTCCTGCAGAAAAACTATGTCGACGTCCGCTGCCCGCAGCATATCTTGCAGCATTTGTATCTTTACTGAGGTGCGAATACCATTGGTGTTAACTGTACCAATACGGTAGACGTGTGACATCTTATCGGTTGTGCACTGCTGGGAATTCACGCATCTACTGATCGGCCGTCGATGGAGCATTCTTCCTGGACCATGACCACAGGACACGGTCTCATTGGCCGCCATGGGCAAGGTTCCCTCCCGGCTCGTTGTTGGTGGGAGCCAATGACAGAAAGTCGGTCTCCTGCATCTCATCAGTTTGTTCCATTTCTCGTGAACAATCTCCTAATGCATTGGTGAGGACTCTCGCTGTTCACGGGCGTTCATCTGCAGGTGGGACATCATCCTATTGCATATCTCTATCCATCGCGTCTCTCTGATGTGGCGGCTTCTCCACAGTTTGTAGCACAGACGCTGTGAATTGACATCGTTCTGGCCTGGCGGTGGAAACGAATCTTGATCGTTCCCACTATCTTGTTCGTCGCCTCGATTGTGGTGCTCGTCTTCTGTGGACAGCAGTCTCTTCTTTCGTTTCTTCGACCGCTGTTTTCGTGGTGGAGCTTCAACGTCTACTGAAGGATGCCGTTCAGTGCGATCCTCTTGCGGATCCACTTCCATATATGAAGATGGGTTCGACTGGAGCGTTGTAGGACCGTGGCTCCGCAGTTATTGTGGGGCGTCTGGCTGTTGGTGTGACGAGGCCATTTGCACCGTCAGTGATGTGGGATCGGAGGCGATGTTTGCAGATTTTACGGGCAGAGGCTTGTCATGCGCGTCTCCCACGTCGTTCCGTAGCGCTTCCACGTACGTAACAGGCAGCGACGTCATCTATGTGGCGGCTGCTGGGTGTCCCGAGGTAGCTGTACTAGACGTCGCTGAAGAGAGTCAGTTCCGACATGGCCTTCCTGCCTGCAGCCAGAGCAGGTTTTCAGTTGACCATCGTATACAGGATGGTCCATAGATCGTGACCGGGCCAAATATTTCAAGAAATAAGCGTCAAACGAAAAAACTACAAAGAACGAAACTCGTCTAGCTTTAAGGGGGAAACCATATAGCGCAGCCATATGTCAAAAGGACTGCGTTTTTTTTAAATAGGAACCCCCATTTTTATTACATATTCGTGTAGTACATAAAGAAATATGAATGTTTTAGTTGGACCACTTTTTTCGCTTTGTGATAGATGGCGCTGTAATAGTCGCAAACATATGGCTCACAATTTTAGACGAACAGTTGGTAACAGGTAGGTTTTTTAAATTAAAATACAGAACATAGGTACGTTTGAACATTTTATTTCGGTTATTCCAATGTGATACATATACCTTTGTGAACTTATCATTTCTGAGAACGCATGCTGTTACAGCATGATTACCTGTAAATACCACATTAATGTAATAAATGCTTAAAATGCATTTGGCAATATGTGTAACGATATTCCTCTCAACAGCGAGTAGTCCGCCTTCCGTAATGTTCGCACATGCATTCACAATGTGCTGACGCATGTTGTCAGGCGTTGTCGGTGGATCACGATAGCAAATATCCTTCAACTTTCCCCACTGAAAGAAATCCGGGGACGTCAGATCCGGTGAACGTGCGGGCCATGGTATGGTGCTTCGACGACCAATCCACCTGTCATGAAATATGCTATTCAATACCGCTTCAACCGCACGCGAGCTATGTGCCGGACATCCATCATATTGGAAGTACATCGCCATTCTGTCATGCAGTGAAACATCTTGTAGTAACATCGGTAGAATATTACGTAGGAAATCAGCACACATTGCACCACTTAGATTTCCATCGATAAAATGGCGAGCGATTATACTTCCTCCCATAATGCCGCACCATATATTAACCCGCCAAGGTCGCTGATGTTCCACTTGTCGCAGCCATCGTGGATTTTCCGTTGCCCAATAGTGCATAATATCATGCCGATTTACGTTACCGCTGTTGGTGAATGACACTTCGTCGCTAAATAGAACGCGTGCAAAAAATGTGTCATCGTTCCGTAATTTCTCTTGTGCCTAGTGGCAGAACTGACGTTCAGAGTTGTCGCCATGCAATTCCTGGTGCATAGAAATATGGCAAGGGTGCAATCGATGTTGATGTAGCATTCTAAACACCGACGTGTTTGAGATTCCCAATTCTCGCGCAATTTGTCTGCTACTGATGTGCGGATTAGCCACGACAGCAGCTAAAACACCTACTTGGGCATCATCATTTGTTGCAGGTCGTGGTTGACGTTTCACATATGGCTGAACACTTCCTGTTTCCTTAAATAACGTAACTATCCGGCGAACGGTCCGGACACTTGTATGATGTCGTCCAGGATACCGAGCAGCATACATACCACACGCCCGTTGGGCATTTTGATCACAATAGCCATACATCAACACGATATCGACCTTTTCCGCAACTGGTAAACGGTCCATTTTAACACGGGTAAGCCAGCCGCGGTGGTAGAGCGTTTTTAGCGCTTCAGTCCGGAATCGCGCGGCTGCTACGGTCGCAGGTTCGAATCCTGCCTCGGGCATGGATGTGTGTGATGTCCTTAGGTTAGTTATGTTTAAGTAGTTCTAAGTTCTAGGGGACTGATGACCTCAGCTGTTAAGTCCCATAGTGCTCAGAGCCATTTGAACCATTTTTTGAAAAAATGGGGGTTCCTATTTTTAAAAAACGCAGTTGATATCCGTTTGACCTATGGCAGTGCCATCTAGCGGGCCAACCATAGCGCCATCTGGTTTCCCCCTTCAAGCTAGACGAGTTTCGTTCTTTGTAGTTTTACGTTTGATGCTTATTTCGTGAGTTATTTGGCCCGGTCACTATCAATGGACCACCCTGCATACCGATAGCTCGGCAGTCACCTATTGCCACGTATGGTGGTATGTGCTTCTGGAGTTCAATTCTTATTTGGCGCACTCCGTTGAGTACGGGATACGTCTATAAGCTGGTCCATTCCTCCGCAGCATGATTAAGGACCGTGCCGTAAAGGCGAAGAGCTGAGATAACCATGTCCGCAGGAACTTGGAACGGAAGTTCGAATACACCTACCGATCTCACTCCGAGACGGAAGTTCGAATACACCTACCGTTCTCACTCCGGGACCGGCATGTTCAGCAGAAACCACACTCACGTTCCCGTCGGCGCGGCAAAAGCGGTAACCGTCGGTTGATCGACGGGTAAGTTCGACTTCGTGTGCTTTTGGTCTGGTGTATTGTGCGTCGAACGTGAACTTGGTGTCGCCTTCCGGTATGAAAGAGCCATCGTGATCTGTAATAATCAATACACCGCTACGCGAAGTCTCACGGATGTAAACAAAGCTCGCGCTAAACGGGGCACGGCCGCTGCCCTAGGAACGTCCGAGCCGCTACAACACCGAAGACGGACTGGTTTTCGCCTAATGGAAAACATGTTACATGCAACTGGTTGTAAAGAAATACCTCAGTTGTCGTTAACATCTTGTTTATTGGCTTTCTTATGTACTGGATGTATCAAGGCTACATTCCACTCTCCTGGGAGTTTTTCTGTTTTCCAAGTTTTCTCAAAGATTAATTTTAGCTCAGTTTTGCAATTTTTGGCAGAGACCGTTAAAAAGTTCTGCTGTAATAGAGTCTTCTCTACTAGCTTTCTAAGGTTTTTCTCAGTATCTCCAATTTATTTGATAGCTGGGGTAAATCTTTTTCTAGATTTTCAGGAGTGCTTGAGTATTCGAGCTTATGGATTGGTTCTGAGTATTTTAGAAGCACAACAAAATATTTTGCAAGTATTTCGAAATTTTCAGTGTTAAATAAGACAACTACTGTTGTTATATTTTTATTTGAAGTGCATCGATCTAACACTTTAAATCTCACTCTCTCCTCCAAAGGTCTGTTTGTCAAAAAAATGGCTCTAAGCACTATGGGACTTAATATCTGAGGTCATCAGTCCCCTAGACTTAGAACTACTTAAACCTAACTAACCTGAGGTCATCACATACATCCATGCCCGAGACAGGATTCGAACCTGCGACCGTAGCAGCAGCGCGGTTCCGGACTGAAGCGCCTAGAACCGCTCGGCCACACCAGCCGGATGGTCCGCTTGTAAATGACCTCTGTAGCACATGGCCTACAGAAAACATTTTCATACTAAATTTCCTCGTATACTCGCTGGTTTTGCCAGCATCTAGCCTATAGCCTTTTGACTTACAAGGTTAATAACTGCAACTAAATCAAGTATGTTAATTTTTTCTCTAAATGAACTGAACTGTTATTTGATCATCATCATCATCATCATCTCCTTCCAAGGTTAGGTGCTGTAATCACCTGTTTCGGTCTCTATCATCTATTTGTTCATCTCTTACGAAGTCTACCTAGTTCTCTCTTTCCAGTCGGCATTTTTTGGCAATCTATTTTCTGTCATTCTATCAACATGATCCTTCCATTTCATTCTGTTCTATTCTATATTATTAAATGAAAAATTTTTAAATCTCACCTTCTTGTTTTTTTATCCATTTTATTACAGTCTCTTACATATTTCATTAACTGCATCTCTGCTGCTTGTATACATAATTTTTTTCTTTTTTTTTTACTGTCCACGATTGGGAATGATATAAAAGAGTAGGTTCCACCATAACTTAATAGAATTCCATTTGTGTTTCCTTCCTTGTTTTACTTCCCAAAGTTCTTCCAATTGTTCCGCGGAACTGTTATTTTTAAATTTTATACTTAATAGTTTACTATCGCAAGGAAAAAAGTAAAATAAAAAAATAGTTGGCATCAGCGGGAATCAAACCCGAGTCCACAAATTACCAGTCTATACTTTACACTACTCGCCGAAAGTGCTGTCGCGACCATGGATCTTTAAAAAGTCCTCATACTCTACGACTGCACAGAACACTAAATACAATTTCAAAGAAAAATATTAATCTGCTGCTGTGAGAATGTAGCGTTCATAGTTCTGAAAGGGATGACCTCAGATCAGAGCATGCGCAGTAGAAAGAAGACAACAAAATCACTTCTCTGAGTTGATCGTAGTGTGGCTGACTGTCATTTCAGCACTCGACACTGGTTTCTTGTTATCACAGAGAGAGACCGAGCGGGGTGGCGCAATGGTTAGCTCACTGGACTCGCATTCAGCAAGACGACAGTTCAAACCCGGCCATCCTGATTCAGGTTTTCCGTGCTTTCTCTAAATCGTTTCAGGCAAATGCCGGGATGGTTCCTTTGAAAGGGCACGGCCGATTTCCTTCCCAATCCTTTCCTGATCCGAGCACGTGCTCCGTCTCTAATGACCTCGTCGTCGACGGGACGTTAAACACTAATCTCCTCCTCCTCACAGAGGGAGCGCTGCGGAACATATTTTGTTTGCATACCGGCACTCATTCTAAGAGAAATGGCGTAATTTTAGTGCGATTTCCAGCTCGCATTTGAAGCGAAATGGCACAATTTTAGTGCAATATTTACAGTGTGGGGAAGCACATTAGCGCATGATAACTGGACATCACCGCAGCTGACCCTATCTTACAAGTGCACACTGATCAAAAGTATCCACACACCTTTACGTATGGCCAGGCTGACCACTATATGTCACCCTCTAGTGTAATAGGAGGTGGGAAGTAACATATTGTCAGTAAAGAAGCAGTAACGGTGAAATGGGGGAGCTCAACAACTTTGACATGGTGAAAAACGGCAGGCCTTCTGGCTCCTCCACTAGATGTGGAAAAGCCACACAGTCCGAACCATCATCCATGTTGTTGTTGTGGTCTTCAGTCCAGAGACTGGTTTGATGCAGCTCTCCATGCTACTGTATCCTGTGAAAGCTTCTTCATCTCCCAGTACCTACTGCAGCCTACATCCTTCTGAATCTGCTTAGTGTATTCATCTCTTGGTCTCCCTCTAAATTGCTTGAGGAAAAGGAAAAAAGCGTAGAGAGTGAATGTCACGAGCCGACTGAATGCTCGGTACGCAAAGCTTCAAACGTAATGAAAAATCGTACTCACATTAGTTGTCTTGCGCGCTGCTATTTATTGCTGTTGTGGATTCTTACTGCGATTTTCTGCATATGCGTCCTATTTTTTTTTTATAACTGGTTTTGGCTTCCAATTTTCTCAGATGGTAGCATGAAAATAAAAAGGAACAAATTAGTTTTTTAGTCAAGTCCCTGTTCGGGCGCCACATCTAGCGTTAAAAGGTTTTTTGGCTTTTTCTCATTTAACCAAATTTAACATTGATGATGATAATTCATGGCAATGTTTGCCGACAAGATAAAGAATGCAACCTTTTAACACTAGATTGCGTACTCACGGCAGTTCTCCTTGGCCGTTTTTGGGTACGACTTGGAAAGAGAGAAAAATTAATGAATGATCGACGATGCGTCGGTTCTCGATTGTGTTCAGGAGACGTACAGATTGATTGCGTGAAAATAGTTTCTCAAATGACCTCTTAACCCGGATTGCTTTCACGCAATCAGACTCTTCAATGAAACTACCTAAGGGACCTATTTGAATAATAAAAAAAATGCAAAACAGTGAAATTTTGTAAAAAAAGTTGTCAGATCGGAAATTGAACACATTAATGGTCTCCCAAATACAATCGAGACACCGCGATAAAGAGCGAACCTGTAACAAAGTTCATTTAAACATAAACATTATTTGTGGTTAATTTAAAGAAAAGAATAAGCATCGATTTTCTGTACAGTGAAGCATCAATATATTCTCAAAGAACAAAGGCGTTAAACTATAAACGTTAACAAATTTACAATGAATACAAAACTTACATTTTTATGTTTTTCTCATACATGGAGCAGTCCAACAATCGCTGCTTTTGTATGTGTGATATTTTGTAAAAATTAAATGTCCTGGCGTGCGCGTAAGTATTTTTTTTATCGTCACAAGGTTTACAAAAGCGTTTTCTTTCTTGATGATAACGTGGTTTTTCACACTAAATGAAATATAACTTGTAGCGGTGCTACACAACACGTCTTAACAAGTCGGCAACCAAACATCAAAGGTAATGAAGTACATGTTAACATATCGGCGACCAGAAGTACAACTAACTATAAAGACTCTAGAATTTTCCTAACAAATGATAAATTGTTCTTTCTTCTGTTTCGCAGCTTCTTGCTATCAAGCGCTGCGGCAATGATTTTAAATATCTGCGCCCAGCGAGTCATAGTGTTTAAAAGTACCTTTTAAACGCTGGCCGCGCGTCTTGGTATAGGCGCACGTTATAAACAGATTTCGTTTCTTTACTCTCGTGTTGTCATGCTTAGTATCATTACAAACTACAGCTCGATGGCTGTCCTTTTCTCATATGCAAAATGTCTGAAATCCAATAATATCACATTGCTTCCCGCGCGAGGAGCGATGACTCCGTCAGGATCATCGCGACTCACGCGTAGTCGTGATATTATTGCTTTCGTGAAACAAGTTAGTATTACTTGCAAAAATTCTTTACAGTAGATTTTACACACTACATCAGGCAATGTGGTTAACATACAGAGTATCAGGTAAGTATATACGTACGACTGAAATTGATAGTAATTTGTCCATAGGGTAACTACATGACAATTGAACTGTGCTCTTTCTAATGTATTGTACAAGGATAACAAATGTTCATTTGTCGGTAAAAGATAATGAAATTAAAATAAAGATAGACATACGTAGATACATTATACATGGCATAATAAACATTAAAAAATAACAAAGAAATAAATTACTTGAATTCGCAGGAAATCTGGGTGCTGTGTGCACTCGTGGAAAAAATATGTTACAAAAAATTGACATTCTTGTTTTACAATGACATATTACAGGAATATTTTTGTCGTTGTTTCGTCGAAGATTTCTTGCAGTAAATACGTAGCACTTTTCTTATTTGTGGCTTTCATGACCTGCAAAAAAAAATGTTTCACTACACTTGGGTAGGTATGAGTTGCACTGGGAGTGGTAGAACTTCGGGTATAAATGATAGCACTGCACTTGAGTGGGGAAATTGATTACACTTTCACAGTGGAGGAAAAGTAGGGCATCACTTTCACTGTGGAAGTTGGAGTAGTTGTCGGGGTGTGATGTTGCGTTGGAAATACGTCGTGGGTCAGGAACTGGAAGACTGGTTCTGCAACATGCTGAGCCGTATGGTGGAGGTCTCTGTTTCACTTGACACATGTCCGTGCTTCCATTTATGTTTTCGTACATGAAAAATACAGAAAAAAATCTATATTAGAATGTGCTTACTTACTAATAACTTAGTCTAAAAGAAAATTGGATTAGGTAAGGATAACAATTGTTTATGTACATAAGGTCTCATTCTCTTAGGAATGCTTAGTTCTCATATTTATCTATTTTTCTGGTTTTATTTGGTTCGACACGTTTTCGTCATTACTCGGCCTGGTCAGTAAATTCGGTAGCAATTTTTCAAAATCGAGCTTAAGATTCTTCCGATTAGTGTCTTTATAATTTCACAAGGTACATGAGTGCTTAATTCATTGCGTTATAATATTTTATTTTGAATGCATTTCAAACACATTTGGCATCCGCGCTCGTTGTGCGAAGAAAAAATTGATTGTTGAGCGCTCAGCGTACACAGTGTTACGTCCGTTGGTCACAATCACGTGATGATAACTTAAGAGTTCCACAACGCTAGCAGCAGTATTCTGCGAGAAGCCGAGCGTTTGGTGTCTACTAGCTGTGGTGTGAGTTTTTACACAGTTTTTCATCGACTCTGGATTACGGAAGCAGCCAGATGCGGCGACTCCCGCAGCTGTTTCGAAGAATGTGTCCGTGGAAAGGCGTACAGTACCGTTTGTGGTAAGTACAACACTTACTCACTTTCACTCTTCGGCTTTCTACATCGCGGTTTCGTGGCACAAGTACTTATAACTTTACTTCACACGCGGTATTTCACACGTGTCCTTGGAGTTATCACCTTTTCAGTTCACACGTTATTGTTAATTCGTGTTCACATTTATTTGGTCGTCATGTTAAGGTTCACACGCACCACTTTTATACGTGTCCATTAATTACTTGTCTATAGTCGGTTCACACGCAGCAGCATATACGTGTCCATTTATTACTGACTGCATTATTACTACAAAGTACAGTTAACATTTAGTATACATATCATGTCTAAAAATTATTTACAAAAAAATATTTAGTCTCTGTGACTACAAGGCCTGACGAAAAGCGTGTCTCTTGTTCGTAGTTTGTGCTTCCTAGGCACTTTAGGTTTACACTTTGTTCGAAATCTTGTTATTCTTTTCTTTTTACAATAGTTACTCATTTCTGAAGTTCAGCTCTTTTATTTTCTCTCCATTACGTCGTTAGTTTGAAGACATAATCAATGTGGCTTCGTTTACGTGATGAACAGTTCGTGTTCAAACTACCATTAGGGAAATTAGGAAGCTTGGTGTTCCCTGTCGTGCAATTGCACATAACAAATCTTAACTGAACTCGCAATTTGCGGAGAATAAGCATAGCCCGTCGACAACCAATGTGTCACGACTATCCATTCGTGTAGCCTGTATGTACCAATCATGCAACCAGCCCGTAAAATTCACTTCTCCACTGGATAAGGTAGGATGGTAAGGATACTGGTTAGTGGAAAACACAAAAGACTTTTATGGAGTGAAGAGATTTGAAGACACAGTGTTAATGACGTATGATATGATGAGCTTAACATAAGTTATTATCACCTTAGTTTTTCATGACAAATAGTATAATTAAATCCATACAGCAGTTTCAGTGTCGTCTGATCCAGCTCTGTAAACAATTTTCTATACATATCTAAAATTACTTAAACCATGCATTAGCAGTGAACTGTGTCTGTTAACTATCTTCTGTTCCATGTATCGTAAAATTGGTTTTCTAAAAAAAAAATCGTCATACCTCGAGGACCTGAAATAGATATTTCTAGTACTAAATTAGTTTATTTATAAATGATCTTTGTAAGTATTTCAGCTGCACTGTGCCGTAAAATTCTTATGTGCGTATACGGTTTTCTCCGTATTATAATAAAATAATTGAGTTGCGCACTTCTTTTCTGCTACCTGGATCGTTATTGACTTACTTGATTCTTATCTGCTAAGCTGCTGCTTTTTTGCCTGCTGTTTCATAGGTGGTCTCATAAAATTTGTTGTCACACACTCCTTATGCATAACATAACATTTACCTCATTAGAGTAAGCGACCTTAATAATTTTTTTTTTTTTTTTTTTTTTTTTACCTACGAGCAATCATTCTGGTCTGAATGATCATTTTAATTTATTTCATTCAAGAGGAGAGAGCTTCGCTATACTTAAAACTAGTGATAGCAGGTGGCACTTAGCACGTCCCTACTATAATATTTATTTGTCAGCTCTTTCGGCTGTGGCCGTTCATGGCTCAATTAACTTAAAACTAAGTTACATCTAAGGCAAATCTTGCTCTCCTACAATAAATGTGTTTTACTTAAGGTGCTCATATAAATTACTTATCTTGCTGTGGCAGGTCGACAGGGTGTTAGTCCTGTGCATTACTCTTACATACGTTGGTACTTCACACATAGTATGACAACTTCTAGTGTGTGTATATTTTATTTTAGCAGCTTAACTTAACAGATATTTTCAATGGTTGAATCTGTATTTCTTCAAGTCTGCTTGATGAAACAATCCTTTTATTCGTCCAGATACAGGGTCAGTTAATAGATAGCAACCAATGTGCGGCTTTCTTAATATAATATATGGTCCTTCATACAAGTGCTGCCACTTGCGATTCTTATGATGAATCAAAGATGGTTTGAAGTGGGTCTTTAATAGCACTCGTTCATTTATACGATACGATAAGACTTTGCTAATGTGTTTATCATGCGCCTTTTTTCTAAGGTTGGCATGAGTGGTTAAAGATATGAGAGCTTATTGGTTCCGCAGCTGCCCCGTGAAGGCCTAAAGAAGCTGCTAATGGTTTTCCGACTGGGGTGGAGCTGAAATGTCAGTTATTTTTACTTGACTAGTATTTTGTGACATACCAGGTCGAAAATTCGCGTTCGTATCCCATACGACTTGTGCATCACTTGATTGCGTGTTATTTGACAACGCGTTTGGTGCTTGGTTCGCCTGTGTGTAGAAAATGGTCGGATTTCTTTGGCTATTATGACCGGCGGTGTCAGGAAAAGCATCCGACGAATTGTCCTGACTATTGTTCCTGAACTGTTGGTTGGGTTGGTGAGAAAATGTCGCATTTTTCGCCTGTGAAAAATTCATTTGGTGAGAGGGAGTGAAGTGACTCGGCTGACTGTACTGTTGTGGTCCGTTATAATTGTTCCATTTCTTTCCCTTGTGACGATTTTCATTATTCGTCTTGTTCTGGTACTGGTAATTACCGTTGTGATTTATCGGTGAATTACCGTATTGTTGCTGTGTGTTTTGATAAATCGGATTGTATCTATTCTGGTGTGGATATTTGTTATATTGTTCTCCATTACGGCGGTTGAAACTGTTATGATTGCCGTAAGGCTGAGCGTTTGGTTGTCCCGTGTTATGTTGGTACGACATTCCAATGTTATGTTGGTACGACATTCCATTGACGCAATTTGTTATGTGCTGCTGCGGAGCGGGCGGTCCATTATTATAATTATTCCGCGCGCTCGCACGCACGTCCTCATAGATCATATCCAAATTGTCAAGAACAGAAAGAAAGGCTTCTAGGTCTTCTTCACTCACATTAACTAGTTTTTCTCTTATTGACACAGGAAGTTTTGACTTTAAGATCATGATTACATCTTTGGTTGAAATGGGCGTGTCCCAATATTGAATTTTACGTAGATATTTTTCAAAATAACGTCTCAAACCTCCTCCTTTGGTGTTGAAAGGTTCGGCGTTGTAAACCTCCTTTCGGAGTCTTTGTTGTATACCTGAACTCCAGAATTTATTCAAAAAATGCTTTTCAAAATCTGCATAGGTGTGACATTTGTCTATAATTTCTGTACCCCAAATTGATCCTTCACCGTGTACATAACCTAAGATGAACTGTAACCGCTGCCTGTCGTTCCATGATTCTGGAAAAGCACCTGTGAATGATTTTAGAAATACCATGGGATGTATATTTCGTTTTTCAGGTATAAAAGACTGAAAAACTCTGTGTTTTAGCACACTATCGTCTCGCATTAGTTCAACGAGTGTTAGTTGATCGGCATGACTACGTGACGTAGAAGTTTCGTCACGCATATTATTTACTGTTGGTGAGAATTGTACCTGACACTCGGGATATTGACGATTATCGTGTTCTGGCGGTAGCGAATACTCACTTTCATTGTCACCTTTCAATTCCGTAACTTGTCGTCTCAGTTGATCTATATCATTGCTTAGCTGACGTTTCCATTCCGGAAGATCGTGGCTAAATGCTCGTCTGATTTCACCTAATTCACTGGTTAAAGTGTCACCAGAAGTACCGGGAGCGGTTAAGATTTCTGCTGTAGCAGATTTAACCGTACCCTTTAGTTCAGCGTGTACCTTGCTGACAATGTACTGTTCTTTGGATTGCATCCACTCTTCAAATTCCCTATTAAGTGTATTGCTTATACCGGTGTTGACATCTGCGATCTTTTTGTCAATATTGACATTGGATATTTGCTGAGCAAGGTCTTCGACTCGCTCGCCAACGTGGTTGACACTTTCTGTCAATTGGCTCACTCGCAGTTGATTTACACACATCTATTTGGGCCTGCATATCTATGAACTTGCTACCAATATTGGTCTCGGCGGATTCCATCCATCCATCCATCGAACACTATCAATTTTTGCGTGTACACTTGCGTTTAGCTCGCTTGCGTAAGCAGTGGTAATGGCTTTAATTTTTTCCTCCATGGTGTCATTCGAATTTTTGATTTGTGCTTGGATGTCCTCTATCCGTGATTCTAAACTGCTGAACCTGCTGTCACTTTGATTTGCTAACTGACTGATTTGCGTTCCAAGATTGTCACTTTGGTTTGTTAACTGACTGATTTGCGTTCCAAGATTGTCACTTTGGTTTGTTAACTGACTGATTTGCGTTCCAAGATTGTCACTTTGGTTTGTTAACTGTGCCATTCGAGTGTCAAGATTACTCATGTGAGCTTCAATGTTATCACTCTTGTTTGTAAGCTGTGCCATGTTTGCTTCAAAACTGGTTTTCATATCAGCAAACAATTTTAGTATATCTGACAGCGAGCATTCACGTGACTGCGACGCGGTCTGTGGCGCCGACAGCTCACGTGTCGCTTCGTCGTCTGTTGTTCCCTCACTACGAGATTCAGGTTTGTTTACACCTGCGCGCGGTCTAAGTTGCCTTGCTTGCTCATCAGCCATCGTAAATTTAAAGTAGTTACACTGCACGAGCTAGAAAAGATAATTTTTTTTTATTATGATTTTAACTTGTCAGGTGCGCCAAGGATTTCGCGTCCTGATTTCTCAGATATTGCTTGCGCGTTATAAAAAAAAATTGAAACTCTGACACACGAAAATGCCAATATGGCAACGGGAGTGATAGAATAAATGAAAAACACTTTAGAGCTCTGAAACTGGCACAGATAGCGGCCATTGTGATTCACTTAAATGCACAACAATGGAAATTCTTGCTAACTATTTCTAACTATTGTAAGCGAAATGATGTGATAGAGGCGGATGTAATAGCAAAAGGAAACAGAAATTTGGAAATTAAATTGCTTGAGGAAAAGGAAAAAAGCGTAGAGAGTGAATGTCACGAGCCGACTGAATGCTCGGTACGCAAAGCTTCAAACGTAATGAAAAATCGTACTCACATTAGTTGTCTTGCGCGCTGCTATTTATTGCTGTTGTGGATTCTTACTGCGATTTTCTGCATATGCGTCCTATTTTTTTTTTATAACTGGTTTTGGCTTCCAATTTTCTCAGATGGTAGCATGAAAATAAAAAGGAACAAATTAGTTTTTTAGTCAAGTCCCTGTTCGGGCGCCACATCTAGCGTTAAAAGGTTTTTTGGCTTTTTCTCATTTAACCAAATTTAACATTGATGATGATAATTCATGGCAATGTTTGCCGACAAGATAAAGAATGCAACCTTTTAACACTAGATTGCGTACTCACGGCAGTTCTCCTTGGCCGTTTTTGGGTACGACTTGGAAAGAGAGAAAAATTAATGAATGATCGACGATGCGTCGGTTCTCGATTGTGTTCAGGAGACGTACAGATTGATTGCGTGAAAATAGTTTCTCAAATGACCTCTTAACCCGGATTGCTTTCACGCAATCAGACTCTTCAATGAAACTACCTAAGGGACCTATTTGAATAATAAAAAAAATGCAAAACAGTGAAATTTTGTAAAAAAAGTTGTCAGATCGGAAATTGAACACATTAATGGTCTCCCAAATACAATCGAGACACCGCGATAAAGAGCGAACCTGTAACAAAGTTCATTTAAACATAAACATTATTTGTGGTTAATTTAAAGAAAAGAATAAGCATCGATTTTCTGTACAGTGAAGCATCAATATATTCTCAAAGAACAAAGGCGTTAAACTATAAACGTTAACAAATTTACAATGAATACAAAACTTACATTTTTATGTTTTTCTCATACATGGAGCAGTCCAACAATCGCTGCTTTTGTATGTGTGATATTTTGTAAAAATTAAATGTCCTGGCGTGCGCGTAAGTATTTTTTTATCGTCACAAGGTTTACAAAAGCGTTTTCTTTCTTGATGATAACGTGGTTTTTCACACTAAATGAAATATAACTTGTAGCGGTGCTACACAACACGTCTTAACAAGTCGGCAACCAAACATCAAAGGTAATGAAGTACATGTTAACATATCGGCGACCAGAAGTACAACTAACTATAAAGACTCTAGAATTTTCCTAACAAATGATAAATTGTTCTTTCTTCTGTTTCGCAGCTTCTTGCTATCAAGCGCTGCGGCAATGATTTTAAATATCTGCGCCCAGCGAGTCATAGTGTTTAAAAGTACCTTTTAAACGCTGGCCGCGCGTCTTGGTATAGGCGCACGTTATAAACAGATTTCGTTTCTTTACTCTCGTGTTGTCATGCTTAGTATCATTACAAACTACAGCTCGATGGCTGTCCTTTTCTCATATGCAAAATGTCTGAAATCCAATAATATCACAGTGTGTGTGTGTTTTCTGTATCTCACAATCTGGAAAGATTTATAGGATGAATCAATAAATGAAATGTTCAACGGTAGTGTATTCACAAGACTTTCTTCTTCAGCGCTACAGTACACCGGTGAACTTCTGTTAATATCTTCAAGTTTTGCACTTAAACTATTCCCGATGTCAACTTTAACTGGAAGATTCGTATAGCCCATTCTTTTCTCTTGAATGTCATCAACATTCAAACACATAATCAAGTGTTTACCAATAACTCCATTATAGAAAATGTAGTGGTACGGGACAGCTTTAACAAAAGAAGAATGACACATATATTTATCATCCCTTTCAAGTCGCATGACTTCTTCCATAACATACTGTTGAAGTACTCATTTTGCACACTTTACAGGCGAAACATGTAACTTCCATTGCACTGACTCAGCTAACTTGTCCAATACATGTTAGCAGATATGCTACTTATGAGTAATCACAGTGTAACATCTACTGTGGTAAATCTCAGAAATCGTATTTTAAATTGGTAGCTGGGTACAAATTGTGAACTCGTAAACCGCGATTTCAAACTGTGACAAATCGAACTAAAACTCGCAGTTACTGAAAAGTAGCTTTCACAGAAATCACTCGTACTGGAAATTCACAGTTTAGTCCATCCCTAGTACAGCAGACAATGTCCGTCGGCCGCTTCCGACTCAATGCGGCTACATCTTGCCAGCTCTAACAGTCGGAGGTGGTTCATTCAGGTCTCCTCCCTGAATCAAATGTTGGAGGAGCTGCTCAACGGACAAATACCAACGACAAAGCTATTTAAATTGTCATTGTCTCGTTATTAACAGGTCAGGTCCACAGTCGCTCTCAGTCCAAGTCTTAAGCCGCCCATTCACAACCTGATTGTCATCAACATTCAAACACATAATCAAGTGTTTACCAATAACTCCATTATAGAAAATGTAGTGGTACGGGACAGCTTTAACAAAAGAAGAATGACACATATATTTATCATCCCTTTCAAGTCGCATGACTTCTTCCATAACATACTGTTGAAGTACTCATTTTGCACACTTTACAGGCGAAACATGTAACTTCCATTGCACTGACTCAGCTAACTTGTCCACCATGCAGCAACAATATTGGCTGCTAATGGCAAGAGGTGGCGGGACTGGAGGTATCCAAAGGTGATCACATTATGAGGCCACAGACAGCAGTTGAACTCTTAGTTGACGAGTAACTCACTACAGTACTGGTGGTAGTGATATAGAACAGATAAATGGCAATGATGAACAAAGCGAACACTGCAGTATATCTACAACAGCAGCTGCCGAAGTTCACATTTCGTCAGAAAGGAACCTAAGAAATTTCGCAGAGCACAAAAGAACTGGCAGATGAAATATCAGAGTTTCTGCAAGGTGAGTCAGTGCAATGTGTGGTGTCATATACGCTCAACTGTGTGGACAATGTGCTTGAGGAGCACACTGATGACGATATATGCTTAAAAAGTGACAGTGATTTTGAAATAGGCTTGGAGCCAAGTAGTTCACCGCCCGTGTCGGACAGTGAGCCACAAATTCCGTCTCCAGTGAAACTTAATAAAGGACAATTGCTGTCCAGGGAGCGGGAACTAAACATTATTCCGCACATGGAAGATAACCCACAGCATAGTAAAAAAATAATTATGTACAGATTTCGAAAATGTCCGCAGCAATTTGACCGTGTAGCGCATAAGGTAAACTACGGATATTCAAGGGAGAACAAAGTTCACTAGTTACAACTGGTGTTTGGGCGTTTCAACGATGCTCGATACACTTTATAAGGTTTGCGTGATAATGACCTACTACGTTATGCAAATCAAAATGCGTACGACATACATTACAGTGATTACAAGAGAAGCAGGAAATGACTGGATAACTTCAAAGAGTGCTACAGAATTGGAAGACCTAAGACAACGAAATTTCAAACAAGTCATCAAATTGACGATGCGCAGCAAATTGCTGAACCGGCTCCAAAATATATAGATGATAAAAACAAACTTATCCCGTTGTTCAGTGAGGAATTTGTTCAACTCCGATCAATCGGGATTTGGAGAGGAAATGCATTTGAAAGAAATCCTGGAAATTAGAGGTACCAAGAGAGTTGCATAAAGATCAACTAACATCAATGCCTCAATGCATTCGTGTAGAGTTACGCCGACTGTTAATCTGAATGGTAAACTGTCTGGAAAGTTATTTATTGTGCTTCGAGAAGTTGGAGGTGCTCTGCCACCTATGATTCTCTCTCGGGTGGTGATCTTATAAGGGAAGTAGGAAATATTTAAGCCGTAGCAAGCAAGAGTGGGGAAATGGGAGTAAGAGAGCTCCAACTATGGTATGAGTACAGCTTTTGGCCAATAGATGTTCAAAATAACGTGCTTTCGCCTGATTCCTGATCTGTGTATAAAGATCCTAGTCCTATAGAGCAAGCTATCCCTCCACAAAAGGGTGTACCATTGCAATTCATACCACCTGGAACCTCTGGCCTAATTCAGCCTCTGGAAGTTTGTTTTCCAGTGCCTATAAAACGTGTTATTGCTCTGTCTGCAGCTAAGCCTTACAGAATAGCCAGTTTCGCGATAACGTTCATGACAGACTGTTTCACATTCGGTTGTGTGCCATCGTAATCAATCAGCTATCATCACCTCATTACACCAATATGATTCCGTAACACAATGATTTCAAATAAGCCGTACTAAAGATTGAACTTGCAGCCTCGCACGCAAAGAGACCCGTTGTGTGTGTGTGTGTGTATGGTTATCGATGACTGCTTGGCGGATCCTTCCTCCTACACTGAGAAAATGTGGGCAGGCAGCTAGCCGTTGTGGTTAGCAGGAAGAGGTCCACCGGCAAACCCACGCACCTGAACCATGGATCGGACCGCCATAAAATCGTCCGGAACCGCGAGGGGGGGGGGGGGAGGGTTAGGCCGATTCGTAGTCCTGTGTATGGGGTGCTTTAACGACGCCGTCGCACCATCGAGTGAGCAGCTTTTCCACGAGATGAACCCACTTTGACAGTACCTTTCTAGTCTGCATGCTAGGTTAGCCTTTTATGAAGCATTGGGATGAAACTTCCTGGCAGATTAAAACTGTGCCGGACCGAGACTCGAACTCGGCACACAGTTTTAATCTGCTAGGAAGTTTCATATCAGCGTACACTCCGCTGCAGAGTGAAAATCTCATTCTGTACTCATTGGGATGACTAACTGCAGATTTCTTGTGAAGTACGTGTGTGTGTGTGTGTGTGTGTGTGTGTGTGTGTGTTCACGAGCTTTCCAGTGTACTCTACCATTTGAAAGGGACAGCAGAAGAAAGCCCTAACCATTAATTTAGTAAGTGTTAGTTTAATCACTTTTCTTTTGTTTTCGAATGCATTACTTCCGTATTTATCGCTATAAAATGCTGTCTCCTACATAAGTTGCTTTGTACCATTGTATATATGTTCTTATTTTGAATTTAACGAAACAAATAAGCAAACTACACTCTTGTGGATTAAGACTTTCTTCCCCCGATTCCTTCATTTAATTTTAATGTACCATTTTTCCACAGGTAGGTGCTACCTTTAAGCCAGTTTGAAGTACGTTCTCATTGCTAAATGCACCACTAAACTCGTTTTATTTGTTTTTCTCTTGTAAGTACGATTTGCTATCGTGTTGAGTAGTGACGGCATGAAGAAGATACTCTATCCCTTGCAAGACACGATAAATGGGAAGTCCACAACCAGCAAAATTGCAGAACACAAATCTCAGCTGTATGCAGGCAAAGAAATCCGAATTGCTTCTGCTAGAGATAAATTATTTAATAATCACTGTTGCATGTGAATGAATTTCACACGAATGGAAACATCTCCCAAAAGACTATTCATCTCTCCTCTGCTCAGCTCCCGTCAGCCCTACCGTAACGCCTGGAAATTGGTTGATCACCTGAAGGTAAAGGAGTGTTACTGTAATCAACACAATTGATACGACGGCTGTGACTGGGAGTATAGACTGATATATGACATCACCACTTTTCTCTGTCAGACAGAGATAATCATTCACCTACTGATGTACGGCCCGTTGACCATGCAGGCTACCAGATTCTTCTCCTACTGGCATAGGTTTTTGTTGGCTAGATGCTGAATGGAATTAATAGGCAGTGGACGGGGCAAAGTTACAGTCAGTGAGAGGCTTTTTTAGACATTAATTTGAAAATATATTGTAACCAAAGAGAACACAGTTTAAGGTAGTCGTGTTGCAAACGTTATGACAGTATCATCACGAATACTAGCGTACATGGCAAAGAAATATACAAGGTAAACGAATGTTAGGTTCAAGAAAGCAATAATACTGCGAACTGATTCCTAGAAAGAAAGATTGAGAATGATTACGAGTATTCTACCTCGATCATAGTAAAGTAAGCCACGAGTGTTGAGGTACAAATGCAGAACTAGAGGCGGTACAGTGTGACTTACTATATTACTAGTGAACGAGGGCAGAGTACTAAATGCGAGCATGGTATTTTGTGTAACGACGCGTGGGCAACGACCGGAGTGATCCCGATTGGTATTCGTAATACTCGATAGCAGTTCGATGTTACACGAGACTAAGATGGCGGCCACTTCCGCGTTACTACTACTTATGAAGCAGCATCTCTAGCATCTTTGAACAACCGCATATGACTGGGCTGAGAGATGATCTCCCAGGACTTTTGTTAACCTTTCCACAGTTCACCTCCATGGTACGCGACGAGGCTCCAAATGCCAACATAACTGGAGAGCGTGGAGCTAACAGTCCAAGTCTCCCGGACTGTAGACGCGGGTTGGTGTTTGAAGATTAGATTCCTGGGGTGATTTGGGCTCTAACTCACCGAAGAGCGTGACGAATTGGTGTCCCTGCGCGACTGCTTGCCTATAGTCATATTTGAAAGTATTGTTGTTGTGGTCTTCAGTCCTGAGACTGGTTTGATGCAGCTCTCCATGATACAGTAAAGCTGCATGCCCTCGGGAAAAATTACGGCTGTAGTTTCCCCTTGCATTCAGCCGTTCGCAGGACCAGCACAGCAAGGCCATTTTGGTTAGTGTTACAAGGCCAGGATACTAATTTTAAGACAACACACTATCTTAAAGGATTTTATTACCTCTGAGCACTATGGGACTTAACTTCTGAGGTCATCAGTCCCCTAGAACTTAGAACTACTTAAACCTACTAACCTAACGACATCACACACATCCATGCCCGAGGCAGGATTCGAACCTGCGACCGTAGCGGTCGCGCGGTTCCGGACTGTAGTACCTAGAACCTCTCGGCCAACCCGGCCGGCTTAAAGGATTTTAATGTAAATTAAGTGGTGAACAGGTAAAATAGTGACCCTGCTCCACCCGATAGTTAGCTTTGACGGCATGACATTGCTGTGGCTGGACAGTTGGAGGAAATTAGCTGTAATAGTCAAATCTATGATTTAATTAAGGAATTTTTAAATTAATCAACTAATAGGTCAATGTTCAGTATCAATGAACTCGTTATTTCGCCAGTAATGTGAATCAGTAATCAGATTACCTGAATTAATTTTACACAATTTCCTCTTTGTTTCTGACGCTGGAAAGAGGAGACTTTGTGGTGACGGCACGTGCTGGATCTGCCCACAAAAAGCCTATGGGTTATGCTACTGTACCGACATCTTTATATCGACATCTTCAAAGAGTTTGAGTCTGTCTGTTGTGTATATTTCCGTCATCGGTAGGATTCCGGACGACCTGTTCTAAGTAATTTTCAAGCAAAGACAAGCCCGGATAGCCGAGCGCGTCAAATCGCTTCTTTTCAGGACATGGGAAGGTGCTTTGGCCTCGAATCGAATACGCTCGGCGGATTTAAACGAGGTCCGGATTTGCCAGCCAGTCTTGGTGTGGTTTTTAAGCGTTTTTCCACATCTGATTTAGGCAAACAGTGGCTGGTACCCACGTCCCATTTCATATACGCGCTTCGGAAACATTTAAAAAACGCTCTCACCCTTGAACATGATACAACAGCAGCCGCCGACAGATGGGGTACACAGATTCCGTCTCAAGGAAACATGGCGTCAGGAAGGGCATCTGGTCATCAGCTTTTACTAACACTACCAAATACGAATTACTCCACCGACAACGTGGCGACACGGGAAAGTGATAAGAAGATGAAGAAGAAGAAGAATTTTCAGAGGAAGCTTTCATAATGGCTCCACAGCGAGGTTTTTTTCTCCTTCACCACTTACTTCTCAATAATGTATTCCAAACATACACTTTTTCCTGTGTTCTGTACCAATATTTGATGCCAATGGAGCTCATTTGTTGAATAACTTTTACTTCATTTGTGTCAGTCTAGTTCTGATACTTTATTTGCTCCTTCCACCCCCCCCCCCTCACCAATCCCCCTGTCGCTTCTGTGTGTTGGTTACTTCTTAGATATGAGATTATTTTTCACTTTTTTGTCTATATATTGCTGATAAGATTGTTAGTTTCCTTTCTATTACATATCATCAATTTCTTCTTTTTCTTTATACAACCTTAGCTTTAAGTCGATGCTACAAGGCTGACTAATCAAATCCAGCTGTTGTTCCCCCTTTTGTTACTGGGGCAAGGGGGAAATGGTATCTAGGAACTTTATTTTGGCATCTTTTCACCTTACAATCCCATTCCTGACTAGTGGGGCAAGGGGGTCACCAGTGCATTTTGTTAGTGCGCATTGACTAAATCAGGGGCAGGTGTGCACTCAGGGTCAAACCTATTGTTCTCCTTTGACTGACAGGTACTTAACGTACTGTTCTCCTTTGATTGACAGGTACTTAACCTATTGTTCTGCCAAAAGGATTCTTTCTTTTCATTAACAGGCACTTAACCTATGGTTCCCCCCACCGCCCACCCCCTCCCTGACAAACCCCCTCCCCCCTCGGTGCTACAGGTACACTTTCAGTCTGAGTTATTGGAGTAGGACCCCCTCTCACTCTTATCAGTTTGATTGACTACTTAATTAAATTTATCAATTAATAAACCTTTCCTCCTCTGGTAATCCCCCCACCCCTCACACCCTCCATCCCACAAATTGGTGGGAAAAAGACGCAGTTGATCGATCATTTTGAAGGAAATCGATTGCTGTGTGTGGAATATTGTTTATTTCAACAATTTAGAGGATTCAACGCAGTTAATGGAATATATGGAAATTGGTGGAGAGGAAGGATCTTCTAACAGGAAATTCAAGGCTATGGTATATTGTTTATTTATAAAAAGTTCAGTTTGTGGGGGTTAGATTTCTCTTGCTCATCATTCTCTGCTGTTTGGAAACATGTAGCTCTTGCAAGAAGCAGTTACAAGGGGAAACACTCTGCATAACCTAATGTTCGGCACTGTACTCTGGGTGTCTTAACCTGATCTTTGGACCTTTGTCACACTTAACCTATTGATCTGTTAAGTGGTATTCCATGTCACCCCCACATTTCCTTAAACCATTGTATCGCCTTTGATACCAAATTAATAATCAGTTATATCCTCCCATCATTTTCTGGTACACTTTTCGAATTTCACATTCTTTTGAACGCAATTTCTCGCTCATTCTACTTTGTCACCCACCACCTTAAAATATTGTACTGTGTTTTACATAAAAATTATCCAAATTAGCGTAGTGTTCTGCACTTAACATGCTGTTATGCTCCATTTCACCCACTCACTCACACTCTTCCATTAACTATTGAACAGCTAACACCACATGGATATAAAAAATGTATCTAAATTAATTAAATCTATATTTTTCACATGTATGGGGTAGTTTTTTTTAATTCACGGCATCCTATGGGTCAGTCAGATTGATGGAATATAGTTTAAACAAAAGATCGCTAATAAAAAAAAGGCTCCAACGAGCGAACGCACTGCCCTCCGCCACCTGTCCAATGGACCACACAGGAGGCTACCGCACATACTCCCAGAAGACGGGATGCACCAGCAGCCCCCGCGAAGCTACAATGCGACTGTCAGCTGCCACGCACAGGTGCCCATTCAGGTCCTGCAGGCATGAGGTGGTGACATCCCTTTCATACTTGACACCTGACAAATTCTTGTTGAAATACGTGTTCCCCTAGGCACTGTTGCTGATGCGACCGGACAAGAGTGAAGACCTATTTGCAGAGCGACTCACCCTCGCAGACGCTGCCGAAATCAGTTCCCAGAATAGCACAGGCTGATTTCTCCCTTCCTCACAATTCTAACGGGACAGCCAATTCATCACTGAATTTACATGTCAAACTGCTGCTGCAGGTGTGGGAGCACCATCCGCCATTATTTTCTGCAGATGAGACTTTCAATGGCAAAATTATTCTGTGCAGATCGCTAAATTGCACTGACAGTTAAATCCCACAAAAGTTGTCTACAGATCATCAAATACATACAAGACTCACAAGAATATTGGGAGCCAGGAACATATTTACCAGTATAACTACAATTAAATATTACGATTTCTGCTGCAGTCTGACACCATTCGATGTACAGGTAATGCCTCCCCTTGACAGCTGTGGTTCTGGAACGAATCTCAGTATATATAGCGCACATAATTTTCCACGTAAAAAATCTCTCTCACACCCTCATGGCAATAGATGTGCTGAATCTGTACATCCCTCACGTTAGGACACACACTCATTTTCTCTGATCATGCCACAACATAAGTCACATTAACTTTACACTGCAATAGATACACATTTTACACGAACAGTGCAGTTATCTTTTATATCTGTACAGTGCCTGAAAATATTATGGTATGCCTACGCTCACACCAGCTATATGTCTCTCTTCTCCTCAGTCCTAGGAAATTATCTGACTAAATCTTCGAATCAGCACTTCTGGAAGGTGCTACATCCTGACAAGATTCTCTCAAACAAGTGTTATGAAGGACAGGTGTCCGGCACTATGTGTGATAATGAATACCGCACCCGCAGACGTAACGCATGGAAAGACATCAACGACGCGGGTTGCTGTACTGTAATCAACATCACTGTCGATAGAACGACAAGGAAAACGCGAGGATACGCTTAGGGGCGCCAATGAGGGGACGTATTGTTACGGACGTATTGCTCGTCATGTTTGTACACTATAGTAGGTCCAGTTGAACACTTACATTGCTATATTGTGCAGCTGTTTACGAAATGAATCTATCACCACTCAAGTGCGGATACACTTCTCTGTGCATTGAACACAATTCACCATGTCCAATCTATCCTTCCATTATGACTACAATTACGCAATCTTTCTTGTTTTTAGGTGAATAGTACTTTGATTACTTCCCACAAACGTATGTTGGAACATAAGCCCAGGTACCTTCACGTTCAAGCAGCAGCATAACATTTCTGACTATCTATTATACGTCTATAAAAAAAATTATTATATGTCCAAACTACCATCAGCTGGGTGTCGTTTTCGCACTGCAAAAAAGTCTCCTCCCATTACGTATTTGTCAATGAATAAAGCATGTAATTACAATTTAAAAAGCCTTTGAGTCTTTTCTGTTTATCGATTTCACCTCTTCCAAGAAACCTTTTGGTATTTTCAATACTTGTAAGTCTAGCCAACACAAAGTGGCGTCTTTTATATATATTCAGATAGTCGAATCGAGGTTTGTGTCAGTGCGTTCCATGCATAGTTTTCACCACACACAATTTTCCCCTAACAAAGAAATCATTATGAGTGCAAAATATAGTAGAGTACGTTCATTCGGAGTTAATTTTCACGGCCGGAGCAGGTGGGTAGAGAAACCGCAAAACTGCTGTAGTCTCAACGCATTTTTAAGTTCATGTTGCTAAGTACCGTACCTGTTTAACACTGGAGCAGGACGAGGATCACCGCGAGACGGATCTGTTGTTTCAACTGGCGAAATTGAGTTTGTTACGAAAAACAAAAGAGCCTGTTAGAGTGTCATACAAAGATTTTGTTTGTTACATGTGCGAGAAATGGTGACTTAGTGACACAGCCCTGTTTAGATCCTATAACGTGTGTGTGGGAGCTAAATTTTCAAAAAGGAATATCATGTCATGTAGAAACCTCCTATAGGCCTGAATGCAAAGAATGCTTTGTTACAAGCATGCAATAGACTTTTGTTTGTCTCTTTCAGCACACTATCTTTATGTAACTGAATAATAACTATGATTCCATCGTCATTCAGTTATTCAACTTCAAGTTTGTCCTGGATGTCTGTGAATAAGGTAATGCTGTAGTTCTGACGAGCGTTGGTGAGTGTGATCTGCAAAGTGTGGTCGTGCTTTAGTTATCGCTATTAAAGGGGGATTGTGACTGTGTGACTCTGCTTGTTCAACAACGGAGTTGTAGCCGCACATTATAAAAAAATATTCCAAAGCTGTTACTTCCTTAATATGTTACTACAATCAATCTTGAAAACTATGGATTCAAGGGAAAAGAGAATGTTACTGCTTACAGCGTGTTTGACCTGGTGAAATCAAGAAATGTGTGTAATGTGCTTTTGGATATTTATATGAAACTGATAAATAGACATCGCCACGTGAACGCTTTTGAGTATTAAATGTTCCTTACACAACTTGTACCATTACTATGTGATATATATTTTACTTGCCACCTGACGTATATCAAAGTATGAGCCATGCTTTAAGCACTATGACTCGATACCGCAATACCACATTGATGAGTCACAATCAATTAAAATTTGTTGTAGTGGGATTACAGGTGAAAAGGTCAATAATAATAATGTATGTTCTGTAGCCAAATACGATGCTCTTACTTTTTTAAGGCCTATTTCTTTATTTGATGGTTTCTATGATGATGAGCATAGACAGATAAAATTTAAAGATACGGCATACACAGTTGATTCAGGAATGATAGAGACATTCTAAGCAAACATTGCATCACCAAGGTCTTTCAAATTAACACATTTCTACCATGGAATTCACCAGGATGATCCTGGCATACCCTACAAAGATATGGTGACTGCACTTAACTTATTCGATCACAGGGATACTACACTCCTGGAAATGGAAAAAAGAACACATTGACACCGGTGTGTCAGACCCACCATACTTGCTCCGGACACTGCGAGAGGGCTGTACAAGCAATGATCACACGCACGGCACAGCGGACACACCAGGAACCGCGGTGTTGGCCGTCGAATGGCGCTAGCTGCGCAGCATTTGTGCACCGCCGCCGCCAGTGTCAGCCAGTTTGCCGTGGCATACGGAGCTCCATCGCAGTCTTTAACACTGGTAGCATGCCGCGACAGCGTGGACGTGAACCGTATGTGCAGTTGACGGACTTTGAGCGAGGGCGTATAGTGGGCATGCGAGAGGCCGGGTGGACGTACCGCCGAATTGCTCAACACGTGGGGCGTGAGGTCTCCACAGTACATCGATGTTGTCGCCAGTGGTCGGCGGAAGGTGCACGTGCCCGTCGACCTGGGACCGGACCGCAGCGACGCACGTATGCACGCCAAGACCGTAGGATCCTACGCAGTGCCGTAGGGGACCGCACCGCCACTTCCCAGCAAATTAGGGACACTGTTGCTCCTGGGGTATCGGCGAGGACCATTCGCAACCGTCTCCATGAAGCTGGGCTACGGTCCCGCACACCGTTAGGCCGTCTTCCGCTCACGCCCCAACATCGTGCAGCCCGCCTCCAGTGGTGTCGCGACAGGCGTGAATGGAGGGACGAATGGAGACGTGTCGTCTTCAGCGATGAGAGTCGCTTCTGCCTTGGTGCCAATGATGGTCGTATGCGTGTTTGGCGCCGTGCAGGTGAGCGCCACAATCAGGACTGCATACGACCGAGGCACACAGGGCCAACACCCGGCATCATGGTGTGGGGAGCGATCTCCTACACTGGCCGTACACCACTGGTGATCGTCGAGGGGACACTGAATAGTGCACGGTACATCCAAACCGTCATCGAACCCATCGTTCTACCATTCCTAGACCGGCAAGGGAACTTGCTGTTCCAACAGGACAATGCTTGTCCGCGTGTATCCCGTGCCACCCAAAGTGCTCTAGAAGGTGTAAGTCAACTACCCTGGCCAGCAAGATCTCCGGATCTGTCCGCCATTGAGCATGTTTTGGACTGGATGAAGCGGCGTCTCACGCGGTCTGCACGTCCAGCACGAACGCTGGTCCAACTGAGGTGCCAGGTGGAAATGGCATGGCAAGCCGTTCCACAGGACTACATCCAGCATCTCTACGATCGTCTCCATGGGAGAATAGCAGCCTGCATTGCTGCGAAAGGTGGATATACCCTGTACTAGTGCCGACATTGTGCATGCTCTGTTGCCTGTGTCTATGTGCCTGTGGTTCTGTCAGTGTGATCATGTGATGTATCTGACCCCAGGAATGTGTCAACAAAGTTTCCCCTTCCTGGGACAATGAATTGACGGTGTTCTTATTTCAATTTCCAGGAATGTATTATCTACGTGAAGGGAAGGAGAAGATCTCATGGATGCACCGAATCTTTAAGTTTGCTGCTATTCAAAACCTGTAATTCTGCAGGTGTACTTCTCTCCATCAACTGAAGAAGAAGAAGTGTGAAAATAGTGTTGCTGTGTCTGCTTATGAAAACGTAAAATTACTTTGAGAAATAAATGAATTTTTAATTCACAACCTCTGTGTTGTTCTTTTTTTTCAACCCTGTTCCCACTTTGGTAGTGTACAGTTTTTTTTTTTAACCACATGCTATGTCTGTAGTTTTCTTCAAGCAGAGGAGATATGATTTTAGACATGTCTGCTGTATATCTTTGGAAGCCGACATGGTCACATGCCTCCTGCTCCCATGCTGCATGATAGGTGTAATTCCATGCAACCATTCTATATATTTTGTTATCTTCCATCTTTAACGTCACCTCCTTAATAGCACTCATCTTCAGCAAAAATAATGTCTTTTTAGACATGTACAGCCTTTATATATACATATACATACAATGCAATAGGGATAGGGTTTTTTTGTAAATAACAACAAATATGTATGATGACTAATTTTTTTCTTGGTTTATTCACTTCACACAAATACAATATAGTTCTTGAGGTACAATATAAGTTATCTTGAGGTACAATATAGTGTTCTTGAGATACAAATTGACTCTGCTATTCCAATGTAGAAATACTTTTAACTTACATACTACAACAGTAACAATGGCAGAATTTTTTTAAAAAATCTGTGCTAGAAACTAATGCGGAGGGACTTTCTTTACTACTACAACTACATTCCACAGCCTCAGTAGCATAGCTTTTTTTTTACAATAATTCTGATGGACTGCACATGCTTGGAATCTAATTTCAGCAATCAGCAATAGAAAAGGTTTCTTCACAACAACAATTCTGATGGACTGTGAGGTATATATATACACTTAAACACTATTATATATATATATATATATATATATATATATATATATATATATACAGGGTGAGTCACCTAACGTTACCGCTGGATATATTTCGTACACCACATCAAATACTGACGAACCGATTCCACAGACCGAACGTGAGGAGAGGGGCTAATTTAATTGTCTAATACAAACCATACAAAAATGCACGTTTTTTTTTAAATAGAACCCCGTTAATTTTGTTAGCACATCTGAACACATAAACAAATACGTAATCAGTGCCGTTTGTTGCATTGTAACATGTTAATTACATCCGGAGATATTGTAACCTAAAGTTGACGCTTGAAACCTCCGACGTTCAGTTGCGTGTTGTAACAAACACGGCCCACGGTCGGCGAGCAGCATCTGCAGGGACATGTTTACGATAACGACCGTGTTTACGAGTGTGGTTGTGGTGCACTGTTGTGGTTTGGTCTAGCTGTCGCAGTGTCCGCATGTAGCGCTTGCTGCTATTGTTATTCTGCATTCGTCTCCGCACGCAGACCAACTGTAGTACACCGTGTTACCAGACGTCTGTGATAGTGTAGTGTTGTAGGAACTGTGACCATAGTGTATTCGAACTCTGAAAAGGCGGAGATGATACTCATCTATGGCGAGTGTCGACGAAATGCAACTGAAGCCTGCAGTGTGTATGCAGAACGGTACCCGGACAAAGAGCATCCAACGTCCCGCACATTGCAAAACATCTACCGCCAACTGTATGCAACAGGTATGGTCGTAGCACGCAAACGGGTCCGTAACAGGCCCGTCACAGGAGAAGCGGGTGCAGTTGATGTGTTAGCTGCTGTTGCCATGAACCCACACATGAGTACACGGAACATTGCGAGAGCCGGTGGACTGAGTCAAAGTAGTGTCATGCGCATACTGCATCGTCACCGCTTTCACCCGTTTCATGTGTCGCTACATCAGCAATTACATGGTGATGACTTTAATCATCGAGTGCAATTCTGTCAATGGGAATTGACAGAGAATGCGTTGCAGTTCTACCTGTTTACCGATGAAGCGGGTTTCACAAACCACGGGGCAGTGAATCTACGGAACATGCATTACTGGTCCGTGGACAATCCTCGCTGGCTCAGACAGGTAGAGCGACAGCGACCGTGGACTTTAAATGTATGGTGTGGAATCATTGGCGACCACCTCATTGGTCCTCACTTCATTGCAGGGGCCCAAACAGCTGCAACAGACATCGCGTTTCTACAGAATGATCTGCCAACGTTGCTCGAAAATGTCCCACTGGAAACGCGTCGACGTATGTGGAATCAGCATGATGGTGCACCTGCACATTCCGCAGTTAACACTAGGCTGACACTTGACAGGATGTTCGACGGGCGTTTCATAGGACGTGGAGGACGCATAAATTGGCAGGCCGTTCTCCTGATCTTACACCTCTGGACATCTTTCTGCGGGGTACGTTAAAGGAGAATGTGTACCATGATGTGCCTACAACCCCAGAGGATATGAAACAACGTATTGTGGCAGCCTGCGGCGACATCACACCCGATGAACTGCGGCGTGTACGACATTCATTACGCCAGAGATTGCAATTGTGTGCAGCAAATGATGGCCACCACATTGAACATCTATTGGCCTGACATGTCGGGACACACTCTATTCCTCTCCGTAATTGAAAACGGAAACCACGTGTGTACGTGTACCTCACCCCTCATGGTAATGTAATGTGCGTCAGTGAAAAAGACCAATAAAAAGGTGTTAGCATGAGGACGTAATGTGCTGTTCCAGTCTCTTCTGTACCTAAGGTCCATCACCGTTCCCTTTGGATCCCTACGTAATTCGGTGCTCTCTGATACACACGATCGAACAGCGGAGGAGTGGTACTCAAGTGTCAACTTTAGGTTACAATATCTCCGGATATAATTAACATTTTACAATGCAACAAACGGCACTGATTACGTATTTGTTTATATGTTCAGATGTGCTAACAAAACTAACGGGGTTCCATTTAAAAAACGTAGGTTTGTGTTAAAAAACATACTTCCGTGCATTTTTTTATAGTTTGTATTAACCAATTACACTAGCCCCTCTCCTCATGTGGCTTACGAAATATACTCCTGGAAATGGAAAAAAGAACACATTGACACCGGTGTGTCAGACCCACCATACTTGCTCCGGACACTGCGAGAGGGCTGTACAAGCAATGATCACACGCACGGCACAGCGGACACACCAGGAACCGCGGTGTTGGCCGTCGAATGGCGCTAGCTGCGCAGCATTTGTGCACCGCCGCCGCCAGTGTCAGCCAGTTTGCCGTGGCATACGGAGCTCCATCGCAGTCTTTAACACTGGTAGCATGCCGCGACAGCGTGGACGTGAACCGTATGTGCAGTTGACGGACTTTGAGCGAGGGCGTATAGTGGGCATGCGAGAGGCCGGGTGGACGTACCGCCGAATTGCTCAACACGTGGGGCGTGAGGTCTCCACAGTACATCGATGTTGTCGCCAGTGGTCGGCGGAAGGTGCACGTGCCCGTCGACCTGGGACCGGACCGCAGCGACGCACGTATGCACGCCAAGACCGTAGGATCCTACGCAGTGCCGTAGGGGACCGCACCGCCACTTCCCAGCAAATTAGGGACACTGTTGCTCCTGGGGTATCGGCGAGGACCATTCGCAACCGTCTCCATGAAGCTGGGCTACGGACCCGTACACCGTTAGGCCGTCTTCCGCTCACGCCCCAACATCGTGCAGCTCGCCTCCAGTGGTGTCGCGACAGGCGTGAATGGAGGGACGAATGGAGACGTGTCGTCTTCAGCGATGAGAGTCGCTTCTGCCTTGGTGCCAATGATGGTCGTATGCGTGTTTGGCGCCGTGCAGGTGAGCGCCACAATCAGGACTGCATATGACCGAGGCACACAGGGCCAACACCCGGCATCATGGTGTGGGGAGCGATCTCCTACACTGGCCGTACACCACTGGTGATCGTCGAGGGGACACTGAATAGTGCACGGTACATCCAAACCGTCATCGAACCCATCGTTCTACCATTCCTAGACCGGCAAGGGAACTTGCTGTTCCAACAGGACAATGCACGTCCGCATGTATCCCGTGCCACCCAACGTGCTCTAGAAGGTGTAAGTCAACTACCCTGGCCAGCAAGATCTCCGGATCTGTCCCCCATTGAGCATGTTTTGGACTGGATGAAGCGTCGTCTCACGCGGTCTGCACGTCCAGCACGAACGCTGGTCCAACTGAGGCGCCAGGTGGAAATGGCATGGCAAGCCGTTCCACAGGACTACATCCAGCATCTCTACGATCGTCTCCATGGAGAATAGCAGCCTGCATTGCTGCGAAAGGTGGATATACACTGTACTAGTGCCGACATTGTGCATGCTCTGTTGCCTGTGTCTATGTGCCTGTGGTTCTGTCAGTGTGATCATGTGATGTATCTGACCCCAGGAATGTGTCAATAAAGTTTCCCCTTCCTGGGACAATGAATTCACGTTGTTCTTATTTCAATTTCCAGGAGTGTATATCCAGCGGTAATGTTAGGTGACTCAACATATATATATATATATATATATATATATATATATATATATATATATATAGAGAGAGAGAGAGAGAGAGAGAGAGAGAGAGAGACTGCACATAAGTAGTGTATCAACAAATAAATCAATATTTAAATTTTTTCAATTTTTTGCTTTTTTTAAAAAAATTTTGTATCGTCATGAGGCAACAAACCAACTTGAGACTGTAGCACAGTGTTACACGTTGTGTCCTCTCGATCGAATACTGGTCTGCCGTACCATAAGCAGAGGTTGCGGTTGCAGCACTGCAAACGCCACTGCAAGGCACCGCAAGTAGTCTTTGATAGAGCGGGCTCTTGATGCCATGTGACACACACCCTTAGCCCGCCTCTGGGTGGCACATTCCAGTGTGCAATACGCATACATTTTTGAGCATAGACCTATGAACTCCACAATCGGCATTCCATTTGCCTCGTCCTTCATAAGACTAATAACCTTCTTGTTCTGCGGAATAATAGCTTAAGGATTATCAGCTGTGTATGAGGACGTGTCGAATTCATTACTGTGGCACCTAATTACTTCATATGGATCACAATACTTCATCCAATAGATGAAGCTATCTGTATTCATATAAAGTAATTTAGGATCTGCGAAATGAGTTTTCGCAAACTCATAATGAAAGCGGTACATGTGGAGACCTAGTATGCACATCCCCACATAAATAGGTTTCGTAAACTCTACTGCAGTCTTCCCCATCTCCACAGCAACGAAGTTCTTATTGAATATGGTGACCCGCTTAAAATTTGGTCTCGCAATGCATTTTCTTATGCCATAACGCCCACCCCATTCGGTTCTAATCAAAATTTCATGTCGTTCCCTAAAATTCTGCAATGTTTTACCGAAAATTGATTTATTCATGAACTTACAAAAATCTTTCTCAAAGTCACATGTCGCGGAACCTCTCTGTCTCGTATTCAGATCAATATACTCCTTCAACCAGAGGGACTGCTTGAAGGAGATAGCTCGGGTGATTCTAACCACGTCCATACGCAAGCTGAGGCACTGCTGTAGGTTGCGATAACGAATAATGTATCTCTGATTATTCCCCAGCGTTGTCATCAGTTTCGGTGTGGAGTCTCCTCATGGAACTAGTTGCTCTGGAAACAGCGGCAAATTGGCGTGCGCATCATGCAAACTAGTAGCGTATATGATTTCTGCGTCAACCACATACCCTGTATCAGAATCAGCTGCCCTACCGCCCATGAGTTTTCCACCTAATCCCTTGTATTCATCTTCGGACACCCATCGAAGCTCACCAATCGGCAGTGATGGCATGCCCGTATAAGTTATTCACATCGAGACACATTACATAACTTGAATCAAGGGATGCACTGAACTGTCATCCATCCATGTGTTATTTGCCTTTTCTTGCCTATGAACAGTTTGGAAAAATCCCCCACAAATCCCTCGCTCAAAGAAAAGAAGCATGTCAGCATCGATCAATAATTCAATGCTGCAGTTCGTTTTCTTGAGCATTGTGTCTCAAGACAACCCAGGTGCCGTGTAATAAAATTCGGTACGCTGCCACATTTGGTACGTGCTTTTCTGTATAGTTGGTATGTGAGGCTGTAGGGTCGCCTTCACAGTGGGTCACAGGAGCGAGGAGGCATTCAAAGTTGGTGTACACTACAAAAGGGCATCACTCCTGGTGGTGAGCATTCTTAAAATTTATGGAGTTGTTGCCCTCAGTAGGCATAATAACATGTACCGGATACTTGGAAGCGCAGTCTTCTAGATGCGGATCTAATAACTTGTCTAAGGAGAAATAATAGAGACACCTTAAGCAAATGTGCTTTTTATCGTTTTTTTTTCGGTAGTTAACTGAAAAGGAGTCAGGACGTGTCTTTGATCCAAACATAGTGATAATTATCACCTTAAGAGAATAGCGGAATGTTCACATGCAGGTCACACACACCGGCAAATTTTGAGAAATGGAGGGGGCCGACAATGATATACTAGTCTGGCTCATCTGACTTGCTTTTCTTCTCCAGGCCATAAACATGAACTGTTATACTGATATTCTGCGCCTCAAATATATTTATGTCCTCGATCTTGACGGAGAACTCTATACCATCAAAGTAATAACACCTTTGAATGTCAAGGTATCCACCGTATTGAGATTTGCGTTCTGGATTCTGTTTAATATTTCTTTCGCGAGCCAGGATTGACCATGTAAAACAAGCCTTATCCTTTCTATTTTGGACATTAATACATGCCTTCTTATTATCTATATCTCTAGGAAGCTTGATATAGCTTGACCCTCCATTTACCAGATCGTAGACATGTGTATGGATGTCCAGGTGTAGAATTCTGCTGAGTGCTTTAGCTGAGGCTCTCACTTCCATCTCAGAAAACTGGCCCAATTTAGCACTCAAGGTGGATTTACGAAACCACTCGGCGATTGATGTGCTCCACATTATCACGTCATCCCCCCCCCCCCCCACCCAAAGATAATGAAGACTCGTCCCCTCAACACCAGACTCAACTTTGGGAGGGGGGGGGGGTGCGATAATTCAATGCAAAGCACCACACTGCATTTAATGGCGGGATACCACGGATCATTGACTACCTTGAGGACCTCCGTTTCCACGACAGGAAGGCACGCCGCTAGAAAACCAACAGTGTCGCGGTACCCTCCTGCCAGGTTCTCGATCCTCGTCAACGAGATTCACTCCTCAAAGACGTCTGCAATCACCGAGTACTCTAACTGCGGTATGGTATCACTGACCTGATGTCCTTCACTAAAAGGACAGGAAAGGGAACTGCCACTAGCTACAGGATCTTCTCTATTACTAATACTATAAGTACAACTAGTCGATGGATTTGGCGAGGTAGACGCGGGTGTTTGCTGAACCCCGAGTGACGGCACAGGAGGAGACGCTGCAGAATCGGGCAGCTGCGAGCAGCTTGGTTGCTGCAGCCCTAAGCCGCTAGCCTGAGGGAGGGCGGTTCATGAACGCCAGAGCGGTGATGTGGCAGCTGGGGCCGGGAGCGGCGGCGGCGGCGGAAGCTTCCCGCGCGGCGACTAGAGGCTGTTCTTGCCGGCGAAGCACGCCTCACAGGACCTTGCTTAGTCTTAGTCTTAGTCTTGCTTATAGTCTTCGCCGCCCCCGGTACCCGAGTCAAGGCGTATTGCGGGAATTGTTCCTCTGACAAGACTGCTGTAGAATAATGAAAAAAAGAAATTAAGTACAACGTTCTAGGCACTGCCAGCTGCCGCTACTGCTACAAAGAAAGAAAGGATACTAATTATTTGTAAACAGAGTGAGTATATGTATTACCTGTCTCGCTCTGGCTCCTTGACAGCTCCCTCATCTCCTCACGACAACGAAGACCTCTCTCCATCTCCTCCACCCACTGTGGCATTTCACCTTCACCTGAGTTGGGGAGGGCCCATCGATTCATTCCCCCTATATCACCTGCAACGTAAAGATCTAATAATAACAAAACATACACACACAGAAACTATGGGGAAACAAAATACACTACTGGCCATCAAAATTGCTACACCAAGAAGAAATGCAGATGATAAACGGGTATTCATTGGACGAATATATTATATTAGAACTGCCATGTGATTACATTTTCAGGCAATTTGGGTGCATAGATCCTGAGAAATCAGTACCCAGAACAACCACCTCTTGCCATAATAATGCCCTTGATACGCCTGGGCATTGAGTCAAACAGAGCTTGGATGGCGTGTGCAGGTACAGCTGCCCATGCGGCTTCAACATGATACCACAATTCATCAAGAGTAGTGACTGGCCTTTTGTGACGAGCCAGTTGCTCGGCCACCATTCACCAGGCGTTTTCAATTGGTGAGAGATCTGGAGAATGTGCTGGCCAGGGCAGCAGTCGAACAGGCTCGTACAGGACCTGTAACATGCGGTCGTACATTATCCTGCTGAAATGTAGGGTTTCGCAAGGATCGAATGAAGGGTAAAGTCACGGGTCGTAACAAATCTGAAATGTAACGTCCACTGTTCAAAGTGCCGTCAATGCGAACAAGAGGTGACCGAGACGTGTAACCAATGGCACCCCATACCATCACGACGGGTGATACGCCAGTATGGCGATGAAGAATACACGCTTCCAATGCGCGTTCACCGCGCTATCGCCAAACACGGATGCGAACATCATGATGCTGTAAACAGAACCTGGATTCATCCGAAAAAATGATGTTTTGCTAGGGTCTCCGAGCTGATAGTCCATGCTGCTGCAAACGTCGTCGAACTGTTCGTGCAGATGGTTGTTGTCTTGCAAACGTCTGTTGACTCAGGGATCGAGACGTGGCTGCACGATCCGTTATAGCCATGTGGATAAGATGCCTGTCATCTCGACTGCTAGTGATACGAGGCCGTTGGGATCCGGAACGGCGTTCCGTATTGTTGATGTTGTTGTGGTCTTCAGTCCTGAGACTGGTTTGATGCAGCTCTCCATGCTACCCTATCCTGTGCAAGCTTCTTCATCTCCCAGTACTTACTGCAACCCACATCCTTCTGACTCTGCTTAGTGTATTCATCTCTTGGTCTCCCTCTACGATTTTTACCCTCCACGCTGCCCTCCAATACTAAATTGGTGATCCCTCTATGTCTCAGAACATGTCCTACCAACCGATCCCTTCTTCTAGGCAAGTTGTGCCACAAATTCCTCTTCTTCCCAATTCTATTCAATACCTCCTCATTAGTTATGTGACCTACCCATCTACTCTTCAGCATTCTTCTGTAGCACCACATTTCGAAAGCTTCTATTCTCTTCTTGTCTAAACTATTTATTGTCCACGTTTCACTTCCATACATGGCTACACTCCACTATACTCGAAGTTAACAAATTTTTCTTCTTCAAAAACGCTTTCCTTGCCATTTCCAGTCTACATTTTATATCCTCTCTACTTAGACCATCATCAGTTATTTTGCTCCCCAAATAGCAAAACTCCTTTACTACTTTAAGTGTCTCATTTCCTAATCTAATACCCTGTCGGTTAAATTTCGCGTCTGTAGCACGTCATCTTCGTGGTGTAGCAATTTTAATGGCCAGTTGTGTATATACAACACATACTTACATGAGATCGGCGATGGTTCCTGGATATCTCCCCCAGCTTTTTCGTATGTCAGGAAATCATCTACAACAACAAAGAATATACACCATGTTACGTATAAGATGCAGTTTAATTATGTATACACAGTACTACACGAAATTTATAGTGAAAAGAAAAGATGAACGTTTTATCGTTTTTGATCATCGAAATCATCCACAACAAAAACACCAGCTACAAATATTACGTAAACGATTAAAAAAAATTTTTTTTGGAGAGAAACTACGTATACACGAAATACAGGGTGAAAAGTATTTAAACCGACAAACTCTGGAAGGTTGTAGGGGACATCAAAACAAATATTTTCCCTAATGTCATTTTTTCCTAAGAGGAGTATTTAAACCAGTAGAGGAAGATTTCTCTGGTCGCAAATCAATTAAACCAACAAACACTTTTCCATTTTTTTTATGACAAAGAGACAACACATTAACACAACTCAGCTTCAATTACAGTAGATTTTCAAAAATGCCTCCATTGACACGTAAACAAAGGTTACACCGTCGGATCATGTTCTGTCTGAAACGGGCAAAAACCCCAGGAATATCCTGAATTGTTCCTGCTGCTGCTACTATCCGGGCAACCAGATCCTCTTCTGATGAAACAGGAGTTGCAGAAACAAGGTTGCGCATCTCCCCCCACACAAAAGTCCAGAGGGGATATACCTGGGGATCGAGCAGGCCATGGTACAGGACCACCTCTGCCAATCCACGTTTCTGGGAACAGTCGGTCCAGCAATTGACGCTCACGACGGCTGAAATGTGCCGGCGCCCCATCGTGTTGGAACCACATGCGGTGTCTTGTAGGGAGTGGGACGTCTTCCGGCAATTCTGGAAATGCTCTGGCGATAAAATTGTAATAGTGCCTGCCATTTAATGGCCTAGGTAGCAGATACGGCCCAATTAAACAGTCCCCAACAACATTGACCCACACATTAACGAAAAACCGCACTTGATGAGCGCTAGTAACTGTGGCATGTGGGTTATCCCCACTCCAAACATGCGAATTGTGAATGTTGAAGACTCCATCACGCCCGAACGTTGCTTCATCGGTAAACAACACAGAGGATGGAAATGTAGGATGCATTTCACACTGTTCCAGGTACCACTGCGACAACTGTGCTCTGGGTGGATAATCAACTGGTTCCAGGTTGTGGGCACGCTGTGAGTGAAATGGACGTAACAATTTCTCTCGGACTGTTCTTACATTCGTCTGATTCGTCCTCATGTTACGTGCAATTCTACGAATGCTGATTGAAGGCTCCCGCTCCACATGTTGCAAGGCAGGTTCCTCAAATTGCAGCGTTCTTATCGTGCGGCGGCGTCTCTGTCCAGGTAATCTGCTAAATGACCCGGCCTCACGCAGACGTTGCACACAGCAGCGGGATACGGCGATTAGGATATTGTTGTTGATAAACCCGCTGTGCAGCTCGTCCGTTGTGGTGTGCTACGTAGTACGCACCAACCATATCTGTGTACTCACTCCAGATGTATCGCTCCACTAGTAAACAGAGACAATGCACTACTACACTGATGTACAGCAGTTGCCTACAACTGCAGAGCGTAATACGATCTCTAGGAACTGAAGAGCGTAATACGACCTCCACTGGTTTAAATAATCCTCATAGGAAAAAAGGACATTAGGGAAAAATATTTGTTTTGATGTCCCCTACAACCTCCCAGATTTTGTCGGTTTAAATATTTTTCACCCTGTAAACTGCACGAATACGAAATTATCAGTGAAAAAGTAACATTTATCGATTTTGGTCCCTATAAATCATCTACAACAATCTCAGACTCGTTGGTCACAATATATTACATATACAATGAAAGACATATATACTGCTTACAATAATATTGCTGCTGCTGCAGTTCATGCCACTGCTGGTGCATCTGATGACACTGCTGTTGCTGTTGCTGCAGCTGCAGCCACTGTTGTTGTTGTTGCAGTTGCTGCTGTGGGGGAAGCTGCAACCCTTGTTGTTGCTGCCGCTGCTGCTGCTGCTGTTGCCACTCAAGATTCGTCAATTACCCGTTGGATATATGCTGAAACAATAAGACATGTATTCAATACGAAATTATTAGTGAAAAAAAAGTTACCGTTATCGATTTTGATCTCTCGAAATCATCTACGGACTCTCTGGTCACACCAGTAGTGTAAAGATGGAATATACACTTACAGTGCTGCTGATGCTGCTGCTTCTGCTGATGGAGCAGCTGGTGCCACTGTGTCTGCTGTTGCACGATAGCGTTCATACCATCCACGCTTTGGTGTTCGTGGATATGTGCTGAAACAATAAGAAGATGAAATTGATTAAATACTGTGAAATTCTAGTGGAAGATAAAAGTTACAGTTACCGATTTGAATCTATACTTACCAGGTAATTCCCCATCGTACTCTAACGGTCTCTGCCGTTTGCCTCCACTGGCACTATCGCCGGTGCTTGATGCCGCTGCCGAACGTTTCATTTTTTGTACTTAAATTGGTAACACGCACGCAGGAAAGGAGCAAACTGACGCGGACGAGAGAGAACAAGACAATCGACTTCACACTACGGTGGTTGACGAAAGAATGAGGACGACTGCTGCTGCTCTCCTTTGTGACTTCCTCACTCTGAGGATGTTCTATTGGAAGTTTGTGGCCTGTTGGCCTTTACTCCCCTGGGAATCTGTCGAATCTTCTTTCTGCACTGATAGGTTTTTCTAGACTGGCAAGGAGTGCCGATGACCTATTTCCTGTACTTGTCGGTGTGACGATTTTTCTTCTTCTTCTTGGCTGTTGCTGAGGGCTCTCCCTCGGTTGGGGTGCTGGGTACAGTGTGCCCTGCTTCTTCGTATTCTCCGCTGGCCAGAGCGAAGATGATGTAGCGCATTTGCCACTCTGTAAAGATAGGGTAGGAATTGATCAGATTGTAATCCTCCCTAGAAAGGCCGACAAGGCCTTCTGGATACCCAATTGGTTGGTGTGGGGGTGGAGGTTTAGGACGGTTGGGTGGAAGGAAAGGGTAAGGGTTGTCGTGGTGGGGGTACGTGCCATCGCGAAGCGATGTAGCGATCTTCTGCGTTACAGCGCTTGCGCTGTACATGTCTGGAAGCGGGAGGAATGGGACTTCTTCCCACTCCCCTTCTTGCGCTGCTGCTTCGGTGTCCTTGTGCTGTGTCGCCTCCCCTTCGGCAGGCTCGTCTGTCTGCGTGGCCACCGTCGCGAAATCCTCCCGTGGAGGAGTCACCTGGGTGGCGGTGTCGACAGTTGTGGCGGAAGCTGCTTTGGCTGAGCGAAGCTCCTGCGTCAGCTCAGCAATCTGACGCCGAGCCTCGCCCAGTTCCGCCAGCATGGCCGCCCTCTCTTCCGCCATGGAGGATTTGAAGGCGCACATGGCGTCTTGTACGGCGTCATTCAGGCGCCTGGTGACGACGTCTTCTGTGCAAGTGACCACCTCTTCGTATGTTGTGGTCACTTGCTTCTGCGTCTTCTTCTCCGGTCCGCGCCAGTTTCTTCTGTAGGCGCAGGAACGGGCGTTGGCCGCGTGTGCGCCACCGCAGTTGGCGCAGGTACAGGGGGCGTCCTTCTGCTTCTTGCAGTCACGTGTGTCGTGTGCTTGCGCACACTTCAAGCACGCGACTGCTTCGCTGCAGTGCTTGGCGACGTGGCCGAGCTTTTGGCAGCGAAAGCACTGCGCTGCAGTCTTACTCTTCTTCTTCCTGGCTGGTCCTGCTAGCGTGAGCAGCAACTCCGCCAAGGCAGCAGCTTTGCGTCCCCTTCCGCGTCCCGACATCTCGAGTAGCAACAGCGACAGTCAGCTATGCGTAACTCTCCGCGGCGTGAGCGGAGGACGACTGGGAGTAGAATGGTCTTTATATACCCGCTGCCCCATCAATCCACCACTTCCCTCGGGGAGCCAATAGGAACGCAGCATTCTACCCCACCGGCAGGTGAATGTTTGTCTGAGCACGCTGGACGGGTCGGTGCCAGTCTGACCACTCTGGACAAGTCTGTGCCGGTCAGCGAGCACTGCCTGTGTCCTACTGGTTGTGGAATTTTTGCTATTCGACAAAACCGAAAGTAAGATTTCGCGATAACTTTACGTTCAATATTGTGTGTATCTAGGGTTGCCATAAATTCTGTCTGACAAACGGGGACATTTCCCTCAAATTGACTAAAAATGGACGTAATTTGGGAAGGATAAATCAGGCAAAGCGGGCTACTTCACTGAAGGTTACAATAGTGAAAGATTGGAGCAAATGCTATTTTTAGTTGCGAACAACTGCAGCTACGTATTTGTTTGCTAGTGTCGGACGCTAACAATTATTTTAGAATTGCTGTTGATTCTGTTATGCCTAACGTCACGCTTTTTGTGGTTTTGGAAACATTAAACAGTTTGCAGCTTAGCGTGAAAGGATAGTTCACCGATTTCAAAACCATGATGATTTTTGGCGGTATGACGGCACATTTGCTAATTTCGCTCCTGTTAGGCTACCGATTGCCTCTGTTTGAATGAATTCAAAACAACGTATTTGTCCATTTCTTTAAGTGCTTTCAGAGTACATGTTTGGTTTGTGCTTTACATCAGCTAAATGATACTTAATATCTGCTATTCCCCCATCCGCATTCTGCTTCATAGTCACGCCTCCCTTGTTTTATGAAAAAATTAACCGTTACACGACTCAGAAAATAGAGAATCACGTTGCTGTAAAACTAAAGTGACATAAGGGACGCTGATAGCAGCCCATCAGTGTGGCATCGCACATTCGAGTCATAGTGCTTAAAGCATGGCTCATACTTTGATATACGTCAGGTAGCAAGTAAAATATATATCACATAGTAATGGTACAAGTTGTGTAAGGAACATTTAATACTCAAAAGCGTTCACGTGGCGATGTCTATTTATCAGTTTCATATAAATATCCAAAAGCACATTACACACATTTCTTGATTTCACCAGGTCAAACACGCTGTAAGCAGTAACATTCTCTTTTCCCTTGAATCCATAGTTTTCAAGATTGATTGTAGTAACATATTAAGGAAGTAACAGCTTTGGAATATTTTTTTATAATGTGCGGCTACAACTCCGTTGTTGAACAAGCAGAGTCACACAGTCACAATCCCCCTTTAATAGCGATAACTAAAGCACGACCACACTTTGCAGATCACACTCACCAACGCTCGTCAGAACTACAGCATTACCTTATTCACAGACATCCAGGACAAACTTGAAGTTGAATAACTGAATGACGATGGAATCATAGTTATTATTCAGTTACATAAAGATAGTGTGCTGAAAGAGACAAACAAAAGTCTATTGCATGCTTGTAACAAAGCATTCTTTGCATTCAGGCCTATAGGAGGTTTCTACATGACATGATATTCCTTTTTGGAAATTCAGCTCCCACACACACGTTATAGGATCTAAACAGGACTGTATCACTAAGTCACCGTTTCTCGCACGTGTAACGAACAAAATCTTTGTATGACGCTCTAACAGGCTCTTTTGTTTTTCGTAACAAACTCAATTTCGCTATTTGAAACAACAGATCTGTCTCGCGGTGATCCTCGTCCTGCTCCAGTGTTAAATAGGAACGGTGCTTAGCAACATGAACTTACACATGCGCTCAGACTACAGTAGTTTTGCGGTTCCTCCACCCACCTGCTCCGCCCGTGACAATTAACTCCGAATGAACGTATGCTAGTATACAGGGTGATTCAAAAAGAATACCACAACTTTAGGAATTTAAAACTCTGCAACGACAAAAGGCAGAGCTAAGCACTATCTGTCGGCGAATTAAGGGAGCTATAAAGTTTCATTTAGTTGTACATTTGTTCGCTTGAGGCGCTGTTGACTAGGCGTCAGCGTCAGTTGATGCTAAGATGGCGACCGCTCAACAGAAAGCTTTTTGTGTTATTGAGTACGGCAGAAGTGAATCGACGACAGTTGTTCAGCGTGCATTTCGAACGAAGTATGGTGTTAAACCTCCTGATAGGTGGTGTATTAAACGTTGGTATAAACAGTTTACAGAGGATGGGTGTTTGTGCAAAGGGAAAAGTTCTGGACGGCCGAGAACGAGTGATGAAAATGTAGCACGCATCCAGCAAGCATTTGTTCGCAGCCCAGGAAAATCGACTCGCAGAGCTAGCAGAGAGCTGCAAATTTCACAATCAACTGTATGGAGAGTCCTACGAAAAAGGTTAGTTATGAAACCTGAACGTCAACTACCCGAGGCGATGGATCGGCCGCCAGGCAGCCCGTGACAGAGCACTTCATCACTGGCCTCCAAGAAGCCCTGATCTTACCCCCTGCGATTTTTTCTTATGGGGGTATGTTAAGGATATGGTGTTTCGGCCACCTCTCCCAGCCACCATTGATGATTTGAAACGAGAAATAACAGCAGCTATCCAAACTGTTACGCCTGATATGCTACAGAGAGTGTGGAACGAGTTGGGAGTATCGGGTTGATATTGCTCGAGTGTCTGGAGGGGGCCATATTGAACATCTCTGAACTTGTTTTTGAGTGAAAAAAAAAACCTTTTTAAATACTCTTTGTAATGATGTATAACAGAAGGTTATATTATGTTTCTTTCATTAAATACACATTTTTAAAGTTGTGGTATTCTTTTTGAATCACCCTGTATATTGCACTCACAATGGTTTCTTAGTTGGGGGAAAATTGTGACTAGTGAAAGCTATGCAAGGAACACACACACCAACCTCGACTTGGCTACCTGAATATATATATAAAAGACGCCACTTTGTGCTGGCTTGACTTACAGGTATCGAAAATACCAAAAGGTTTCGTGGAAGTGGTGAAATCAATAAACAGAAAAGACTCTCAGGCTTTTTAAATTGCAATTACATCCTTTATTCATCGACAAAAACGTAATTACAGGAGACTTTTTCGCAGTGCGAAAACGACACCCACGTGGTGCAAGCTTGGACGTATAGTATCTTTTTTATAGACGTATAATAGATAGTCAAAAATGTTATGCTGCTGATTGAACGTCAAGGTACCGTGGCTTATGTTCCAACATACGTTTGTGGGAAGCAGTCAAACTACTATTCACGTAAAAACAAAAAAGATTACATCTTTCTAGTCGTAATGGATTGGACATGGTGAATTGTGATTTCAACGCACTGAGAAATATATCCGTACGTAAGTGGTGATAGATTCATTTCGTAAACAGCTGCGCAATGTAGCCATGCAAGTGTTCAACTCGACCTGCTATAGTGTACAAACAGGACGAGCAATACGGCTGTAAAAATACGTCCTCTCGTCGGCGCCCTTAAGCGTACCCTGCCCGCATCTCGTGGTCGTGCGGTAGCGTTCTCGCTTACCACGCCCGGGTTCCCGGGTTCGATTCCCGGCGGGGTCAGGGATTTTCTCTGCCTCGTGATGGCTGGGTGTCGTGTGCAGTCCTTAGGTTAGTTAGGTTTAAGTAGTTCTAAGTTCTAGGGGACTTATGACCACAGCAGTTGAGTCCCATAGTGCTCAGAGCCATTTGAACCATTTTTTAAGCGTACCCTCGCGTTTTCCTTGTTGTTCTATCGATATTGATGTTGGTTAAAGTACACCAACTCGCGTCGGTGATGTCTTTCCAGGCATTGCGTCTGCAGGTGCGGTATTCATTATCACACATAGTGCCGGACACCTGTCCTTCATAACACCTGTTTGAAAGAATCTTGGCAGGATGTAGCACCTTCCAGAAGTGCTGATTCGAAGACTTTGTCAGATAATTTCCTAGGACTGAAGAGAATCGAGACATATAGCTGGTGTGAGCGTAGGCATACCATAATTTTTTCGGGCGCTGTACAGATATAAAAAATAACTGCACTGTTCGTGTAAAATGTGTATCTATTGCAGTGTAAAGTTAATGTGACTTATGTTGTGGCATGACCAGAGAAGATGAGTGTGTCCCCTATCGTGAGGGATGTACAGATTCAGCACATCTATTGCGTGAGGTTATCAGAGAGATTTTCTACGTGGAAAATTATATGCGACATATATACTGATGGTTCAAATGGTTCAAATGGCTCTGAGCACTATGGGACTTAACATCTATGGTCATCAGTCCCCTAGAACTTAGAACTACTTAAACCTAACTAACCTAAGGACAGCACACAACACCCAGCCATCACGAGGCAGAGAAAATCCCCGACCCCGCCGGGAATCGAACCCGGGAACCCGGGCGTGGGAAGCGAGAACGCTACCGCACGACCACGAGATGCGGGCATATATACTGAGATTCGTTCCAGAACCACAGCCGTCTAGAGGAGACATTACCTGTACATCAATCGGTGTCAGAGTAGAGCAGAAATCGTAGTATTTAATTGTAGTTACACTGGTAAATATGTTCCTGGCTTCCAATATTCTTGTGAGTCTTGTATGTATTTGATGAACTGTAGACAACTTTTGCAAGGTTTAACTGTCAGTGCAATTTAGCGATCTGCACAAAATAATTTTGTCACTGAAAGTCTTGTCTGGAGAAAATAATGGCGGATGGTGCTCCCACACTGGCAGCAGCAGTTTGACAGGTAAATTCAGTGATGAATGGTCTGTCCCACTACGATCGCGAGGAAGAGAAAAAGCAGCCTGTGCTATTCTGGGTACCGATTTCTACAGTGTCTGAGAGGGTGCGTTGCTCTGCAAATAGGTCTTTGTTCCCGTCCACTCATGTCATCAACAGTGCCTAGGTGACACATGTGTTTCAACAAGAATTTGTCAGGTGTCAAGTATGAAAGGGATGTCACCGCCTCATGCCTGCAGGATCTGAATGGGCACCTGTGCGTAGCTTTGCAGCTGACAGTCGCATTGTAGCTTTGTGGGTCTGCTGGTGCATCCCGTCTTCTGGGAGTATGTGCGGTAGCGTTATGTGTGGTCCAGTGGACAGGGGGCGGAGGGCTGTGCGTTCACTCGTTGGAGCCTTTTTTTATTAGCGATCTTTTGTTTAAATTATATTCCATCGATCTGACCGACCCATAGGACGCTATGAATTAAAAAAAAACTACCCCATACATATGAAGAACATAGATTTAAGTAATTTGCATAAATTTGTGGTGTTAGCGGTACAGTAGTTAATGGGAGGGTGTGCGTGAGTGAGTGGGTGACATGGAGCGGAACAGCAGGTTAAGTGCACAACACGCTAATTTGCATAATTTTTATGTATAACAAAGTAAAATAGTTTTAGGGGGTGGGTGACAAAGAATAATCCACGAGAAATGATGTACAAAAGCATATGAAATTCGAAAAGTTTACCAGAAAGTGGTGGGAGGACATAACTGATTATTAATTTGGTATCAAAGGCGGTACAATAGTTTAAGGAAATGGGGGTGCCATGGAAAACTACTTAACAGATCAATAGGTTAATTGCCGACAAAGGCCCAAAGATTAGGCAGAGAACAGTGCCAAACATTAGGTTGTGCATTATGTTTTCCCCACGTAATTACTTCTTGCAAGCAAGATCTACATGTTTCCAAACAGCAGAGAATGATGAGCAAGAGAAATCCAACCCACATAAACTGATTTTTTTATAAATAAACAATATACCATTGAATTTCCTGTTATGAGATTCTTCCTCTCCACCAATTTCCAGATATTCCATTAACTACCTTGAATCCTCTAAATTGTTGAAATAAACAATATTCCACACACATCAATCTATTTCCCTCAAAATGACTGATCAACTGAGTCTTTTTCCTACCAATTTCCAAGAGGGAGGGTGGGAGGGGAGGGGGGATTACCAGAGGAGGAGAGGTTAATTAATTGATCACTTATATTAAGTAGCCAATCAAATTGATAAGAGTGAAAGGGGGTCTTATTCCAATAACTCAGACCTGAAAGTGTACCTGTAGCAGTGAGGGGGCGGGCGTTCGGATGGGAGGGGGGGCAAGGTAGGAACAATAGATTAAGTGCCTGTCAATCAAAAAGAAGGATCCCTTTAGCAGAACAATAGGTTACGAACCTGTCAATGAAATGAGAACAATAGGTTATGTACCTGTCAATCAAAGGAGAACAATAGGTCTGCCCCCAAGCACGTACCTGCCCCCAATGTAGGCAACCCCCACTAACAAAATGCACAGGTGCTCCCCATGCCCCACTACTTTCCTGTACTGAAATTTTTTATGTCATCCCTCATCTTTGAGATTCAGATCAAAACAGCTGTCGAATAACTTCTATCGTTCTAATTTTCCACTTTTATTACTGTCATTTGATTTTTACAAAATTGTAGAGTACTTGTATATATCTGTACTTCATTCCTATTCGACACAAGATACATGATATCTTTTTTCACTTAACACTTTCAAATGCTTCCTCTGTTTCTACAAAGGCTGAAAAGATATCTTATCTTTTTTCTATTACATCACATATTTGTGGCCTTTAAGCCAAAATATCGTGGTGTCACATTAAACAGAATGCTGACATACCACAAATATCTTTCAAGCACGGCTAAAAAGGTAGATAAGAGTGAACCTGGTGAGGAAACTGCATGTAGTAATAGTTCTGTATGGAACTTTCATTGTGTCGGTATACTCCACAACATTTATGAGAAGAAAGTTGACGTTCATCTGAATGTAGCTGAGAACGATTAGTGGTAAAGTCAGATCTACACCTACATGCTGGCTGCCAGTACTATCGAACATCTGTCCAACTTACCTTCGTTGAAGGGCGGCTCTTTACCAACAAGTTTCTAAAAATGAACCAGTCCCTCCTCATGAAGATTTACTCACACTGTCTAGGACATCCCTCAATTCCAGAAGACCAGCATGTGAAGGAGTCCAAATCCTCGTTACTAGGTTCAGCTGGGACACTGAATGGAAACATGAGTGGCAAGCCACAAGAACCTGGGACCATGAACTTACTGATAAACTGTCTGTTAAAGTTCTAGGCTTTCATTGTCCTAAGAAAGTGTGGGCACAGCTTAATAGATTCTGGACGGCAGAAGGTGCGTGCAGATACAAGAGAACAAGTGGGTTTTTGCGCTAACACTGCGTTTAACTGTGGTGATATTCGGACATTGAGCAACATTTTAAATGAGTGTCCTAACAGACGTTTCCCTAGAGATATCAATAGTCCGCATGAAGCATCCAATGAAGGGCTCCGCAGGATTGAGTCTTCCAACTTTAGTGTGTTGTCTGGGATGTTGCTTGTTTATATTTGCAAATGTGTTTGTGAAATATTAGGTTGGTGTATAAGTTCGTAGCGTTTCTGTTTTGCCTGTTGGTATTTTGGTTGCTATATGTTAATTTATCGATTCTCATTTCCCATTTGTAGTTCACTGTTGCTATTTGAGGTTATACCATATATTGTCATTTATTATTTGGATCTAGTGAGTGGAGCTGTGGACGCTGGAAAGTGGAGTGCCAAGTGGAGAAATCGGGGCATTTCGGACATATATTTACGTTTAAATTCAATAGAGGGGTGACAGCAGTGGAGACAACCAGAAACATTTGCGCAGTGTATGGGGATAGCGCCATTAGACTGAGCAAGGCAAGAAAATGGTTTTTCGATTTGAGGAGTATTGCTTTGACATTAGTGACTCTCAACGTTCAAGAAGATCTTCAGGATTTGATGAAATTCGTTTGTACATAATAATCTACATTTATCTACATCAGTGTACTCCGTAACTGGCAAATATGATGAACTGCGATCGTTCCGCCATTATGCGACATTTGCATGCAATGAGAAAGGCTCAAAAATCAAGTGTATGGCTACCAAAATCACAGAAGCAGGGGGTGGCCAAATGTCCATTTCTGCTTGATCATCGTCAATCGCTCTTGAACAACACCTACCATTTCTATCCTGTATCGTTACTGGTGACGAGAAATGGTGACTTTATGCCAACGTAAGGAAAAGAAAGGAATGACAGCCCACACAAAGCAGCAGCTCCTCGTACAAAGACCTGCGCGCATCCACAAAGGAAGTTATACATCTGGTGCAACGTCGACGGTATGGTGTACTAAGAATTGCTTCCCCGAGGTGAAACCATCACTGCTAATATTTATTGTCCACTGAGATGTCTTGCAGGCGCGATGCAAGAACAACAACAACCATGGAGATTGCATGAAGTGATGGTACTTGTGGAGATACTTTTTCGGTATTTCTTGATAGACCAAAATGTAAAATATTTGCCAGATATCGATTGGCCAATCAAAGATAAGCAAGGGCAATGATATTCTCTGAGAGACGATGACATAATTATGCTATTCAATTATTAGCTTTAGTAGTAGTCGGCTGTTCTGTTCTTGTTCGTCATGAAGTGTAGACGTATATGTGAAACCTGGTACTATATTTATGAACGTTTATTTGAATAGTCACCAGTATAAGTCAAAACGAAATCTCTGCGTTTATCATTATTTATGGAAGCCTAATAACACATTCTCCTGCACCAATATTGTTATTATTTATGCGAGATGGATACAGACAGCAGTGGCGATCTTCACGACGGCGCAGCACAAAAATGGAGGTAGGTGAACACACCCTTTGCTTCCTTTGTGACCGCCATTTTCATTTTTTTTTTTTAAATTTGGTTATTTGTCGCGACAATAATACCTGTAGTCTTCATCATTTCTCTTTTTCTAACGAAGTCCGATTCCTTTTGTTATAATTTTTATCTCATTCTTATTTGCACCTAACTGATATTCTTTGTAACCAGGCCACAAGGTGAGGTAAATCTAAGAAAATATTTGTGTCTACCTCTTCTGTATATTCGGCATATGTGAGTGACTTTCACAATAGTTACAATTTCTTACCATCACCCCAAATACAGTAGTTATTAGACAGCCCAGTCACTCACGAATGTACGCGCCATCTGATATTGCATCCTCAGATTTTCACCTTTTTCGCGCTCTGTCGAACAACTTTAAGGAACTTCCTTTCCGGACGAAAATGTGCTTCGAGCATAGTTCGATGACTTCTTCACCTCAAAACCACGTGATTTTTACAGTCGTGGAATGAAAACGTTACTCCAGGACTACCAGAATTTTGTAAATACTGAAGGAGAATAAATTATTGATGAATATAGCCTCTGCTATGCATATCTGTTATGTTTATTAAACTTATAGAAAACGCTACGAACGTATGCAGCAACCCAGTAGTCTAACAACTGTGTTGTTGTTATTGATGTATACGTTAGTAAAAAAGTAACAGAACAGCTGCTTTTCATATTATATTACATTAAAGACGGGACTACCGAAGAACGGGATTCAACCCGTCGGCTTTGACCAATGACATCAGAATTTCGCAGAGATGATTCATTGCACAGATTTAACAGCAGAGACAAGTGTTCATAAACAGAGGAATTCAGAAGAGGAAACAGATGGTAGACATATATCACGTCTTGTAATATTTCGATCATAATGTTAAAGATATCGCTTGCTTGAGTCTTAGTACTTCTGTAAAAAATAAAGAAAAATGGGATAGAAGTAGCAGCAGCATAGAATACCTCAGTTGACATATAAATGAGATGCATCTCGAACTTCAGTCGATCTGTATAGGTGAACTGCAGAACGGAATACAAATGTAACGTACGTCGATTTCTTCGTTTTCGTTAGCATTAGTATCCTGTTCTTCAGTTAGGTCAACTGAAGTACGGGATACAAGTTTTATAGGTGTTGTTTTTTCGCTTCTGCTTCTAGTGGCGTTCTGTTCTTAGGTAGATGGTATTACTAGCGAAGGCGAAAAGATCTACATACATAATATTTGTATCCCATACTTCAGTTGACCTTTATAGGTGAACTGAAGAGCAGGATATTACTGCTAACTAAAGCGAGGAAATCGGCTTACGTAACGTTAGCAACCTGTTCAAATGGCTCTGAGCACTATGGGACTTAACATCTGAGGTCATCACTCCCCTAGAACTTAGAACTACTTAAACCTAACTTACCTAAGGACATCACACACATCCATGCCCGAAGCAGGATTCGAACCTGCGACCTTAGCGGTCGCGCGGCTCCAGACTGAAGCGCCTAGAACCGCTCGGCCACACCGGACGACATACAACCTGAACCTCAGTTCAACTACGCGAAGGCGGAAGAAGACGACACACACAGAATTTGTATCCCATACATTAGTTGACCTATATAGGTATGGGATACTAATAGTATCGACTGAAAGTTATCATAATCTTGCTAGCGACGACAAAAAACCAACAGCAGTGAAATTTGTATCCCATTCTTCAGTTGAGTTATATAGGACATAGGTCAGCTAAAGAATAGGGTACTAGTACTAGCGAATGGGAAATAACGATATTTATAACATGTGTATCCTGTACTTCAGTTGACCCATATACCAATGTTACATACGTCGCTTTTTTCGTCTGCCTAGCACCAGTTTCCCGAACTGTATACGTCAACTGAAGTACGGGATACAAATTTCACGTATGTCGGTCTTTTCGCTTTCAATAGTGCTATTGTAGCCTCGAAAAAATCGTAGTGATACTAGTACTCGGAAAGGGAAAAAGAGCAACAACTGCAAAATTTGTACTCCGTATTGCAGCTCGACGAACCCATACTTAACACAGAAAAGTATAATACGTCAAAGAAATGCATCAAAATAGATAACTCCAGTACAACATAAAAGTAAAAGACTAAACTTACCACTCGCAAACCCCGCAAAAAACCAAAGCTCGCCTTGAAAAACATCAACAAAAATCGCATATACACATACACATGACACACAACATCACGAAAAACAGACATACAAATATATAAACCTAGAAGTTCACATCAACGAAATGAAGTAAAACAAAAATATCTACAGAAGAAAATTACCTAATATAAGAAAATGAAGACTGACGGATCAATCCCAAAAAATCCAAATCAATATTTTAACCACCCCAACCAAACCCACCCTTCTCCTTAATTATCAGTTACCACACAACTCCCCATCCCAATTTGAAATTAACTAACAAATTTTGGACGATACATTTGCCCAACACGTTTAAGGAAACATTTAAACGGGCAATATGTACCGTGAACACTACGCCTCCACGAATATTCAGCTAAATGGCTCAGTATTGTCACAAACCGTTGCTTGCTCCTCCCTACAACAGATTTTACGGCTGACCAATAACCTTCTATACTATTGGTACAAGCCCAAGTTGATGAAGATCTGAATTCAATATTATGACTGACAACAAGACGCTGAAAACCCGTATTACCCAAATCCCTATAAGAAGAAAATCCATTGGAAATAACTACAGAACCCTGTGCAATATGATCAATTAATTTCACGAAAGGTTTGTTCGTTCATTTAGGAACTACTTCAAAAACTACATTGTCACATTCTGGACCTGAAATTACAGCCCCCCTAACCCATAATCCTACCGCAGGTTGCCCCCTGTTGTACTTTGATTTGCCAAAATGAGACTCATCGATTTCGACTATAGCACCCCGCCCCCCTCCCCAAAAAAGCCCCTATACTTTATAAATTCCCCTACAAACTTTCCTACAAAGCGAATACCAGTCTAAAACGGTACGCTCACTCACACGACATTCATGTACACACAATACCTCAAACTTCAACAATATGTAATTTTTATTATATCCCTCAAGGCCAGCTTCGATTTCTCGAACCATGTTCCTCGTCTAATTGAGCGCCATAGTCGCTCCTTGCTACACCTCCATACGAATAAATCGTGAGTACGATGAGGAGATACACCTATCAGGCGCATATGTTCGCCACATCGAACGTAATCAACAAGAAGACCAGACATTTTTAAAAATCGAATGGTTGCAATGATGTCTAGGCCCAAAGCTTCTTAAGTCTTCCATGTTCATGGGAATAGATAAATCCATACCTGCAAACTAAAACGAGAAACTAAAGATTCTTCTAAATGAAGAACTATTGTTCCAAACTATCTGAAACTCACTAAGAGCGAAATTAACTACCGAATGAATTGCAAAGAACCAACTATTTAAATCAATGCAAACGAAAAAAATCTTACGCAATGTCTACCACTGTCTTTTAAAACCACATTCAGTTTACAGCAATGGCGCTTATCCACAGCAGACAACTGATTTATTATCTATGGCTCGAAAGTAAACAAATTAATATCTATGAGGAACCTATGACGTCATTGGTCAAAGCTGACGGGTTGTATAACGTTCTTCAGTTGACCCGAACTTAGTGGATATTATTAGTTGCATGCAATATCAGACAGTTTCAACGTGATGCAGTTATCTATGAGGCAATTCTGTTCACTAATACATGAGTTAGATTTGGACAAAATATCAGCCTTTTGTAAAGACTGGCAACTAGTCAGTAATGAAAAGAACATTGACAATGTGCACGTCGTAGAATATAAAAGCGTAGCACCACTGATTACAAGCTTAGACTCTTCACAACTAGAATCACGAACATTTAGGTCTAACAGAGTGCAAATACATGAAGTGGAGCGACCCTACAGGCTTACAAGTTAGTTGCAGATAAAGTAAATGGAAGGTTTCTATTCGCTGTTAGGGTACTGGGAATTTGTATATTTTCTACAAAGAAGATTGCGTACAAAACACATTTACTGCCCATATCAGAAAACTGGTCGAAGGTAAGATGGTTCAAATGGCTCTGAGCACTATGGGACTCAACTGCTGAGGTCATTAGTCCCCTAGAACTTAGAACTAGTTAAACCTAACTAACCTAAGGACATCACAAACATCCATGCCCGAGGCAGGATTCGAACCTGCGACCGTAGCGGTCCTGCGGTTCCAGACTGCAGCGCCTTTAACCGCACGGCCACTTCGGCCGGCTCGAAGGTAAGAGGCCCGTACCATATCGGACAGCTATATTTAACTGGCGAGAGACTGCGATAGAGTAGTTGAAAAACCGTAACTTGTAGAGAAGCGAAAGAAGACGCTGCACTTCTCGTGAGAATTGCTTGAAAAACTGGAACTAGCTCTCAGGGCATTAACCACAAAATATATTGCTCAGATCCTTATATATCCTTCCCATACATATCGCACAGTTAAGATCACTCAAATTACAACTTACTTGGAGGTTTACAAGCTATTACTCTCCCACGCTCGATCAGTAAATGGGACGGACATAAACGTAAATAAACGGTACAATAAAAATTATCCTCTGGCACGCACTTCACAGTTCTTCGCAGTGTCTAGATACATCCGAAGAGGAAGTACAACATCAAAATGCGTACCTACAAGTTTTTCTTGTCTGCAACCAAACTGATAACAAGTAGGTCTGCACAGTGTCAACTTACTGGATAACTTACTCAGCTTTTGTTTCAAAGCAGTAAAAGTTGGTAAAAGGAAACCCATGAATACTTTGTCTTCACCTTGTAGCAAGTTCAGAGCATGTGTCAGTGGACTCATCACTTCACAAGATCCTCTCAGGAAAGTAATTTCTTCAGGGGTTAGTCTTGACAGTGAACGAAATTCATCCAACTTAAGTTGCTTCATTACCACTATCCAACAATATGCAGATCTGCTGGACGGCCTCATGTATTGAGTTCCATCTTGTAATTACACTTGCTGACAAACACCACAAGCATCTTTGATATGGTATGCAACTTATATGGACTGGTTCTGTCCGGTCCAATGTCTGGAGTACTTTGCTGTGGAGTTTCTTGAAACATTTTTAAATTTTCAATTTTTAAGTATACATACAGATTCTTTCACGGCAGTCAAATTTAATGTATGACTTGCATAACAGTGGTGTGGGAGTAATAGTATCTCCTCTTCGGAGTTTTCTTTTCCACTAACTGATAAAATACTGAAAGCATATTTAATTCAAAATCATCATATTCATCATAAATTTCATTATTGTCTTCTTGTTCATCAGTAATATTTTGCCTCTGGAACAATCCTAAAGCCTTGCAAAAAACTGTGCCATTGTATGTACTGGCACTACGAAATTCAAGTTATATCTGATATTCTAACAATGTGTAACTTATTTCCTTCGCCACGTCATCTTATGTATGCCTTCCTTTCATGTTTCTACATGGCAGCGCTTCCATTTTTCTTTTCAATATGACTAAATTAAGCCAGTGACCATATATTCCAGCGACCTTCCTAAAACACAATAAATTAGTTGAACAATCAGTGAATGGACCTTGAAAACACAAGGAAAGCTACTTGGAACTATATTAATCTCCACATCAAATTATAAAATAAACTAAGTAAATAACTAAATACTCAAATAAAGTAATCTCAAATATGTGGGATTTATGAAAGTACCTTTAGCCTTTACTCCACACATTGATGGAGTTACCATCACATCCATTTTTGATTGATTTTTCATTCTCTCAAATTTCTTATTTAATGTTCCACTTACAGTTTTTCTAGACACAACTGACAGAGATTTCGGGAAGCCCAGACAAAAACAGTCTTTAAATGAAGATTCCGCTAGTATGCTGAGTGGCTGAGCACTATCTACGACAAAAGTTCATTACTAGTTTGTCAACCATACTTTGAGTAACATATGGTGAAGCTGAAGGGATAGTCCAGGAATTGAGTTTCGTTTGTTTTGAGGCTCTACTGTAAAGATATTGCACTACTTTCTTTTTCTACCTTGCGCTGTATTTTCCTCACTTTGTTTTAAGGAATGTGGATGTTTGCTGTTAACGAAAATGTGAATTGAATTTATTAGCTGTTTCAGGTTTGTAGTTATAAATGTTGAGGATATTTCCTATTTAAACAAAACAATGGTATCACCTAACACTGACATCAAGTAAAATACATACCTGTAAATGATTTTAAGTTCACTGTGTAGCTCCGACTACTCAGCTTTTTCCCCATCCAACATCAAAAACTGACACAATACAGCATAAGTTGGCCAAGGCATGAGTGTGTCTGCTTCCAGATCGATGTTCGGAAGATGTGGGAATGAACATAACCTTGAAGACTGTGTGTTACTCACGTGACATGTCTCCAATGTAATCATTGATGAATACGAGGTGCGGCTAGAAAAAAACCGGACTGATGCTGGAAAAAACATTTATTTACAATTATTTACAATTTCATGTTATCTCCTTCAATGTACTCTCCTCCTCGGTCTCTACACCGCTCCATACGAATTTTCCACTGTTCATATCAATGCTGCAGATCATTTTCGGTAAGTCCATACATTACTTCCGTCGCTTTTTCTTTTACTGCTTCAACAGTCTCAAATCTAGTTCCTTTCAAAGCTGACTTGACTTTAGGGAAAAGAAAAAAGTCACAGGGGGCCAAATCAGGAGAGTAGGGTGGGTGATCTAAGATGGGAATGTTGTTTTGCCAAAAACGTCTTCACTGACAACGCACTGTGAGCTGGGACATTGTCTTGGTGAAGGATCCATGACTTTTTTCTCCACAAATCGTTCCGTTTTCTCCGTACTCGCTCACGTAGGGTAGCCAGGACGCTAATGTAGTAATGCTGATTCACTGTTTGTCCCTCTGGTACCCAATCAATGTGCACAATCCCTTTGATGTCAAAAAAAACAATCATCATTGCCTTGAATTTCGATTTTGACATTCGTGCTTTTTTTTGTCGTGGAGAACCAGGAGTTTTCCAATGCATCGATTGGCGTTTAGTTTCGGGATCGTAAGTAAAAAACCACGATTCATCGCAAGTAATAACATTTTGTAAGAAGGTGGGATCACTTTCAATGTTTTCCAGGATGTCAGAACAAATCATTCTTCGGCGTTCCTTCTGTTCAATTGTGAGACACTTTGGAACCATTTTTGAACACACTTTGTTCATGTTGAAACTTTCATGAAGAATCTGCCTAACACTTTCCTTGTCAACTCCTGTTAACTCAGACACTGCTCTGATTGTTAAACGGCGATCTTGTCGAAGAAGTTTACCGATTTTTTCAATGTTTGCATCAGTTTTTGCTGACAATGGTCTGCCAGTGCGAGTGTCATCACTGGTGTCTTCGCGGCCATCTTTAAATCGTTTAAACCACTCAAACACTTGTGTTCGCGATAAACAATCATCGCCGTACACTTTTTGTAACATTACAAACGTTTCACTTGCAGATTTTCCTAGTTTGAAACAAAATTTGATGTTAACACGCTGTTCTTTCTGTACACTCAACATTTTCCGACGCACAGACAAAACGTCAACTACTTAAAACAGACGCCACGGGCAGACTGAGTGCAGGAGGCAGATGAAACTCGAGCAGTAGGCGGAGCGAGAGTCACGTGACAGGCCACGCGACTTTCAGCCTTATTGCATTCGTTTTATTGTTTCACCAGTACTAGTCCGGTTTTTTTCTAGCCACACCTCGTATGTATAATTTTCAGATAAAAATGTTATGAACGGATGAATTTGTGAAGAAGAATTAGATGCAATCAGGGCATTTGAAATTATAGACTAATTAAAGCATCAGACTTTTCCTATGTACGTTTTAGAATACTATGACAGGTTATAGCAGACATATTGTTTACCAAATGAAGTCAAAAAGAAAAGATGATGAGAAGATGCTGATAAGTTACTGTGTCCAGCTGTGCAGGGGAAGAAAATTTATCACAGATGGCCACAGCAAACTTAAATGTTTCAACAAGTGTAATGAAATGAAATGATCGTATGGCATTGTTGGCCAGGAGGCCCCATTCGGGGGAGTTCGGCCGCCGTATTGCAAGTCCTTTTAGGTGACGCCACATCGGCGACTTGCGAGTCAATGATGATGAAAATGATAATGGACACACAACACACAGCCCCTTGCCGGGAATCGAAACCGGGCCCTCTGCGTGGTAGGCGGTAACGCTACCACTACGCTACGGAGGCGGACAACACGTGTAATGCATTCATTGCTGAAAATATTTAATTACGAAACAATTTTTTTTAAATGAAGACCTGAATTAGCCTGTCTTCAGACTCTCACAACTAAATATTTTACATGCAGTAATGTTCGGATCATACACAGATGAAAGCAATTTAAGTACGGTACAGTTTACGTAACTTTATGGAAACGATAACGCCACTAGCGACCGCTACCTTTAAAAAGTAATTGTTACTATACTCCCATTAAAATTACTTGATAGCTGAAGTCAAGTCTGTCATTTTCCGGTACAGCGTTTCCATATCGAGTGGTGGCTACCGCTTAGTTATAGGCGACACACGAACACGGCGTTCACTTCACAGCTGCTGTTAATGTGGAACACGGAGCCAAGTTGGAAGTGACCACCGCGAGGTATGACAGAAATGCGAGATGCTCTTTTGACAGCTGATTTTAAGTGACCAGTGACTGAACTGTGGCAGACGATGCGTTTTGTAGCCGTGAATTTAAACTAACGTCCTAACCTAATCACAAACTCATGATGTTCAAAGTATCCGAGAAAACAGCTGACATCAATCTTCGGCAGAATAAATATCACGATAGCATTGTTCACAGCGATTAAAGCTAGCCTCTACAAACGACCTCAAGACAGAAAAACTTCAGTTTCAGCGCAAAAAGTGAACTAGAATTTCTCGCTATTATTGGTTACCAGGAATTATCCTCACACTGGTTTGCACTTGGTTGCAGATTATAGACGACATAATCAGATTACGAACGAAAACGGAATGATAGGAAGAAAAATAAGAACAAATAAAAAAAATCAATACATTGATGAAAATGACACAACAAAGTATTAGAAAGTTAAAAAACTTTTAAACCAATTAACTGAATAAAAGTAACGAAGATCTTTGATTAGATTTAGAAATAAAAAAATTCGGTGTATTTGACGAGATTCGATCCTACTACCTTCTACAGATCAGGTTTCTCTGCTAACCAATGTGCTACGCCACTGCACTTCAATCATCTGTATTCACGACTCTGGTGACACAGTTGCAACAGTGAATTGGCTCCACGCAATATCGTGCGAAGCTTTCTAATAAGCTGGTCTCTGTGATTATAATAACTGTATATGTCATGCTCAATCACTTCTTGTGTGAAATGATCCAGTAATGTTCGGATCATACTTTGTATGAAATGGATGTATTTCGTTATCATCACTGTCTGCGTGCACATGTATATGTATGTGTGTGTGTGTATGTGTGTGTGGTGGGGGGTTACTGTGGTTACATTGTGCGATAAAGGAATATGAAATAAAATGCCAGACCCTGGACTCATGATCCGAATACATCAATTAAGAAAGCTGGACAAGGAATTGGAAGTGAACTGACCAACTATCGTGGCAGCTTGGAATGGCGACTGGTTTGGATGTAACGTGAGTGCTCTGATTGGAGGAAACAAGCTCCAAACGCATGAAGAATCAACTATGAAGTAATTTTAATCGCACGATAGTAACGGCTTTTTTAGTAACGTGTTATACCCCAATTCTCGAAAAATTTTTGTGACTAAAAATTGTTGGTACTTTTCTACACCTTGAGCGTAGGATGACAGAAATATATCAAGGCCACACAACAGAAAATGGATAAGTCTATATAATTCGATAGACAAATATCTCTACTGTTAACAAACCTAAAATTGTGTGTTAAACATTGGATTTTAAATGCTCAGTCGGCACCTCGTTTACTGTACATTATTTCGAGCCACATTCAAAGATGCGTCAGATATTTCTCTTAGATAGGCTATTCTATTTCTTACTTTTAGACAAATCATTTCATCATTTCATCATTTCACAAAACATTTGTCCAGATTTTCTTTTGTTTTTTAAAAAAAAGGAGCGTCTTTATATCTGATGATAAGTCGTCATTTCAAGTGCGTACCTAAAGGTGAGTAGTAGAAGTAATACGTCATAAAGTAATAAAGTGGAATAACAAAAAATGAAAAAACAAACAACTGTTGTGTCGTGATGTTTGAGAATGTCACTCGTGGAAGTTCTCCACCACCATCTGCATTTCTCCAGAGCACGAAGGAGGCATTGCGGACGTTGCGAAGCTCATTAAATGGCCGAATCTGTAGCTGGTCTACAGTTCTCTTCCTACGCTACCGCCTCCGTTCCTGTTATTCCAAACTTACTGCCTCTCCTTACCTCCTTATTAACGCTACTCGATCCAACAGATAAGTCAATGCCATCGGGTAAATTTCGCACTGAGTCAAACTAATGAAAATGGAATCCAATGTAAGAACTATAAAATATTCAAACTTGGCACTGACAACGTTAGATGGGCCAGAAAATATATCCATCATGTCATGTGGAGATCGTACAAATAAAAAGCAATCAAATAACAGTTCGTGTAGAGGCCCACAAGCAGTCGTTTTATCAGCTCTTCATCATTAAGTGGGACAGAGAGAAAAGTAAATAAATGCTACAATAAAAATTGCATTCTGCCACGCTCTTCACAGTAATTCGCAGAGCATAAAAATACAGGGTGCACCAAAATTGGCGCACTGGACGCCAAGGGACGAGTCCTTGCTTACTGACTACAAAAATGTCAGTGACAAAGTTTCGTTCTATGCACATTTTCGATAGAAAAATGGACATCAGAGAAATATAGTTCGCAAAAACTTTAAACGACGTGCGTGACAAGTATCGCCGTTTAATTATGTGTAGCCGTGCTCCCAGTTACAGTGGAGGATAGAGTTTTCCGTTGGGGTACTCGAGTTTGCCAATTCATTTCCGGGTTTAAGAGCAACTTTTTACGATTTCCTAATTTTCGGCTGCGTGATGTGGTATCTAGTTTCTTAATCGTTATACAGCAATTACGTCAGGTCTTATATAGAACACTTGCAGTTATTTAACACTAACACAGTACATTCGTTTATTAATTTCCCTTTTAAAGACGTGATTTGCTGCTGTTGTCTTACACGCACTACACCGTTCCATACATCCCGGTAGACTGTCAGCGTTGTTGATCTTTTCTTCAGTTAGACCTCTTTCCCCAAGGCAATAAAAAAGCGGACACCACCCCTCCTCTCCTTGGTTTATGTCTAATTCTTTTATCCCTTGCAGTTCTCTTGCAAACATGCAATTAAATATATTGTTTCGTACTACATGATCAGCTACATAAGTACACAGATTCAGCGAAACCTTCCTGCCACTGCACTGAGGTGACAAACTCATATCGTGTCGGATATCGTTTTGCCCGGCGTTGTGCAACAGCTCGACGTGACATGGACTCAACAAGTCGTTGGAATCCCCCGCAGAATTATTGAGGCCTGCTCCCTCTACAGCCGTCCATAATTGTGAAAGTGGTGGCGGTGCAGGATTCTGCGCACGAAATGATCTCTCGATTATGTCCCTGGCCAAATTATTCACTGGGATAATGTTCTTCAAGCCAATCACGAACATGGTGCATTGTCATCCATAAAAAATTCCATCGTTGTTTGGAATCGTAACGTTCAAGTATGGCTGCAGATGGCCAATGTTCGGTTCAGTTGGACCAGATGACCCAGTCTATTCCATGTAAATACAGCCCACACCATTATGGAGCCACCACCAGGTTGCACAGTGACTTGTTTAAAATTTGGGTACATGGCTTTGTGGGGCCTGCGCCACACTCGAGCCTTACCTTCAGCTCTTCCAACTGAAATCAGGACTCATGTGACCAGACCGCCGTTTTTCAGTTGCCTACAGTCCAAACGATATGGTAATGAGCCCCCGAGAGGCGCTGATGGCGATGTCGTACTGTTAGCAAAAGCACAAGCGTCAGTCGTCTGCTGCCATTGCCCATTAATAACAAATTTCGCCCCACTGCCCTAGCGGATACGTTTATCATATACCCCACATTGATTACTGTGGTTATTTCACGCATTATTGCTTCTTTGTTAGCACTGACAACCCTATGCATATGCTGTCGCTCCCAGTCGTTAAGGAATGTGTCTATCATTCTGCGTTCGAAGTCTGTTCATTTCCCGTGATACGGCCATTATCACGTAGGAAACCTTTTCGCATAAATCAACCTTAGTACAAATGACAGCTCTGGCAGTACACTGCCCTTTTATACCTTGCGAACGCTATAATGTCACCATTTGGATATCGCTATCCCACGACTTTTGTCGCCTCAGTACAGTTTAATCGATAGTAGCAACTACAATGCTTGTCACTTTCATATCCATTACATTTTAATAGGACATAACACCAAGAGTAAAGCTAGCAACAGGTTTGACAAGTATTTACGAGCTCTGTAAATGTTTTTACCATCATCATCATCATCTAATGACTAATTGTGTTTTTTAGCCGTCAGTCAACTGGATGCTCTTACCGAGTGTAATATTTATGTTTAACATCTCCAAGTTTTGTGGTTACTTTTGCCCTACATAACACAATTATTTTTAACTGATCATTGAGCTTCAGTAATATTTCTCACATGTATGATTAACAACGACGTTCAACACTACAAAAAAACTGTGCTAGAAGGATATATCTCGTTTAAAGAACAGTGTATTCTACAGTATTATTGAGCAGACCAAAATTCGAAAGTCAGCCGCAGAATCAAACTCGAATATTCTACTGCGGAACTGCCGATGGTACTGACTGGGCGGCCCAACAGCCGAGTGAAGATATTGTCGTACACGTGATTTACAGTGTTACCAAATTGCCTTAGCTTTAACGTAAATTTTCTATCGTAAATGTGTATGGGATGAAATATTGGTGGAGACACTTTGGTATTGTTACTACGCAAAGAACTGCATGTAGTATCTGAGTGCGCCAATTTTGGTTCACCATGTATATGTAGACGAAATACAAAATCAGATTCACTTCCATAGATGCTTTGTCTTTTCAGAAACCAAATTTATGACGTGGCGTGTTTCCTCGATTTTTCATCCATTCGTCTGTGTATCGCCGTCAGCAGTGTGAACAATTTGCTCATCCCTATCCATTGGTGAGAAGCAGAATAATTATGTTGTACATCTTTAAATTTTATAAATTTCTACCACGCAAGCTCAGAGCAGAGAAGGCTAGCTCTAAACCAGTGTGCCAATTGGAATGTCAACAATATATACCCTCACCGATGCAGAAAAATTGAACTACCACAGCGAGACAAGGAGTGCTGACAGGACCGATTGACGATGGCAAATGCGTTCATACACCCAGACATGGCGTCGCATGCGTAGGTTCGGTCCTTTAAATAATGGGGTTTTTGTGCTGCCGTTCTACCCTTGTCCCTAGAACCAGAGAAAATGACTGTCGACTATGTTTCAGTGGAACCAGGACACGCTTATGAATGACAACTTCAAAACTGAGACACAACCAACACGATGAATACCACAGGGTCTGCCACTGCTGCCAACTGGAATGTTGTGGATGAGGAGAAGACTGGTGTGCAGTCAGCCCTCCTCCACGAAGGGACATTGTGGATGATGATCAAGCTGTGTCAACACTAACCAGGTGTGGCATGCTCATGCAGCCCTGTCTGACTCTTGAATATCTGCTGCAGTCTTGGTCTATCCATGGTGAATGACCACAGCCTAGTCTTCATGAAAACTGACATCCTGGACCACAGTCAACTGTCCTCACCTGAGCATACGAGGGTTTCTCTTTGAGAGTGGGAGCTGCACTGTACCGCAGAACTTCTGAACAGGCAACGCCTTCCCATCCCCATACTGCAGCCAGCATGACACACAACCATGACTCATTGACCTGTGGGGTGACGTCATATCTTGCTGACTTCTTCGCAACCCGACTGCCAACCGACATCCTGAAGACACTTTGTAAATTCAGCGGGAGAAACAAATGTTGTTGCACCTATTGCTGTGTCACTGGCTCTTCCAGGTGTAAGCTGGACCACTCACCCACACTTCATGGCCAGCGTTGTGCTCACAGTGTGACCCTAGTTTCCCAGGTCGCAACATTGGTGTCAGACTTGGCTTTAACCTCAGACTGTACATCTCCGTTACCGACTCTTTCTAGCAGCACCAGCACGATATGTTGTTATGAGTGGAATTTTTCTTTGTTGATCGCCTTTTTAGGGTATATGTGTATCATTTTGGGGCATCTCAAGTACCAGAGACATCAGTAGCAGCCTTAACGTATCATTTGTTAAATACAGGATCCTGTGGATTTGTCATTGTTAGGGAAACTTATTCAACACCAGTTCAGTGTAACTTTTGTAACCTGCATGAATTGTCATTTACCCAGGCTATGTCACTTACTTGCAGACGATCTAGGCGTTTTGCAAAGGATTATTCCGAGTCGCTTTTATGCTGGAAGGATTAGTGTATAGTTATTATTTACGTGTTAGGAATGCAGTTCCTTTATTTTTACTTGTTGTAATCGGTAGCAGTAAATTGCGCAAAACTCCAGGCACTCATTCTGCTACTTTGGGTGATACTGTTGCCGCTTTGGTAGAGCATGTACAGGTATTGTCAGGACTGGATTCCTAGCATCAGCAGGAAAAAGAGGAGTTACATAGGCAGGTAGGAGTTTTACAATCTGCAGTTTAGCAACTGCAATCAGTGTCGCAGGAAGTCAAGACAGTAGTGTGTGTGTGTGTGTGTGTGTGTGTGTGTGTGTGTACCATCCCCTCCTCCTCTCAGTCTTTCAGCAGCTCCCTTAATAAAGCCTTTTTCTGCCAAATCAACAGAGGACGTAACTGCGTTCACTGACATGTTAAGGCTACTGCAGCAATGAGTGATTGGTCAGACAAGATTACACTCTGTGTGACTAATTTTCGATTGAAAGGTAAAGTCCTCAGTAAGCAGAAACATTCCATAACATAGCTGATGGTTTACAACAATGTTATCAGAAGCAAAGTATCATAAGATTTTTCTGGTAAATAATTGTGTACCTTAACGCAGAAGCATAAGGAATCAAAGGGAACCTTTTCAGATAGGATCTGAAGGATCAAAGTGCAGCCATACCAGCTGACGCAAAATGCAGAAGTTGGCAGAGTTTTGCTGCAGGAAACCAAGAATAGGGATTTGGATGTTTTTGTGTGTGGTACACCCGCAGAGATGGCATGTAGGTTAAGGATGGAAAATCCTGGGGATTTGTCTGCGGCACTTAGGGCCAAGGTACACTTAGAGGAGATCCACATTGCTACAAATATATGTACAGACCATCTTGATTTTCTGTAGAAGTGAAGTATTATGGATGTGAGCGTGAAAGTCATGTACAGAATCAATGTCAGCAACCTGAATGAAGTAAGTGTAGTCAAGTTGGACAGGGAAAACAGGACTATGGGAAGCAAAGGCAGGGAAAACAATATCTGCAGAAGTAGCTGTTAAACACAAACTGAAATGCTTCAACAATCAGAAGGCATTCCCAATAGGATGTAACACTGCACAAACGGATCCACAGACTAAAAGCTAGTTGTCAGCCTTCGTGAGAGTCAAGTAACATAAATTTCAAGTAGCCGCAGGTGAGCACTTGTCAGTCATCAGTCTGGACCATGTAGATAGGAGGAGATGAGGAGTGGTGGTGGTGGTGGTGGTGGTGGGGGAGGCAAGTAACAAATTGCGTGGAGTGATGATGATAATGTAGAGTCGCTGAGTACGAAGTTGCTAGATTTTAGGGTCGGAGCTAGAGATTTTCATAAGCATATGGTAGTGTTACCACACGTGGGTGAAAGCTATTCAGCAATTCAATTTATGGGCAAGATTTTCACGATAACATCACGCCAGAATCGATCTTTCGCAGTATACTGAGAGAAGTACTCACAAGAAACCTCTTCAGTGCAACGTCGCAAGTTCAATCTTTAGTAAGGCTCATTTGAAAGTGTGTTAACAATAATGACAGGAAAAATATTAGCTGCTAATGACTCACCATGTGCATCAGGAGGCGACAGTAAATTAATGTCTGTAAGGTGCACAGATCAACCTTCCATGTGATAGTATGTGTTACATTATGGAAAATTGATATCGTTGACATTCAAATAACGTGCAAAACAAACTATTAACTTGCACCATGAACACCAAATGAAAAGTGGCGCACCAGACTGATCGTGGAGGTTCACACGATCAGGATAGAAGGTGGACTCCTTGGGAGTTACAAACCATGCAGGACATTCAGCTAGTTATCCAATCTTGAAGACTGCATATAGAATCATATTGGTGTAACGGGGTGATGAGAAATGATGGAATGTGATGACATGCAACCGTGAAAACAGTCTGTCGTGGAACTTACTGTGAAACTGGCTATCCTTTACGGTGTAGCTGCAGATACTTTGATAAATTGCTTATAGGTATGGAAAAAACATCCAGAGGTTGAATTTGTCCAGTGGTTCCAGGTGGTATGGACTGCAATGTAACATACTTTTTTTGGAGGGATAGTTTGCTCTAAAGGAGTGAGATTTTTACATCCAGATCAGGAATAAAGCAAAAGCAAGTTATTTTGATCAGCTACTGGCCAAAAGCAGTGCTCATACCACAGTTTAATTCTCTCAAGCCCATTTTCCCACTCTTCTTCGCTGTGACGTATATACGAGTATTTCGTGCTGCCCTTGCAATACCATGCACACGTGAAAGACTCGCAGGGGGCAAAGCTCCTCTAACTTCTCGCAGCACAATAACTAACTTTCCAGCCAATTTACCATCAAGATTAACAGTTGGCATAATTGTACGTTTGCTTATCTTGATACGATTCTCTTGATAGTTCTAATTACCAGGGTTCCTTTCATATGCATTTTCTATTCAAATCTTGATTGGTCGGAGTTAAAAAAAATTCCTTGCTGAACGATGAGATAAGTTAGTTTCTCTCATCAACAAATTTTCGGACCGACTGTGCAATTTGCTGTGCATGACCAATTTGACACTTCGTTTGAAACTTCGTTATCTTACATCTTCCAATCCTGTAGCACTGTTTGAAATTATGCAAACATCCATTGCTTCCCTTGAGATAACTGTAATCTATGTCACGTGTAGCTTGATGTGCATAACGTAGTAGGTCACTATCGTGCACACTTGGTAAATTGTATCGAGCATCCTTGAAATGCACAAACACTAGTTTTTGTAACAAGTGAATATCAGTCGTTTTTCTTATGCACTACATCAGCATATTGTTGCGAATTTACTTGATATCTGTTCATAATTTACTAGGGTGCGGAAGGTCTTCAGTGTACATAATTTTGTTTAGTACCCACTCTTTGGACAACTATTGTCTTTTACTACTTTTCACTGGAGACAGGATTTGTGGCACTCTGTCTGACAAGGATGATGAACTACATGGCTGAACAACTCTTTCAATATCACTGTCACTTGTTAAGCACATATCGTCGTCATTGTACTCCCCATGTACACTGTGCACGCAGTCGAGGGATACGACACCACACATTCGACTGACTCATCTTGCAGAAACCTAATATTTCATCTGCCACTTATTTTTTACCCTTTGAAGTTCCTTAAGTTCCTTTCTGACTAAATGTCAACTTCGGCAAATGACGTAGATATAAGCAATGTTTGTTTTGTTTATCATTGCCATTGCTCTGCTTTGTATCAACACCACTAGCACTGTAGCATTGTTGAGAGTCATTCGTCGACCAAGCAGTTCACCTACGGTCTTTAGCCTCATGCTGTGCTCACCATTCAATGCCTCCAGCCACATCCCCTGTTGCTACTAGCAACCAAAATTGTGGTACCATGGTAAACAATATATGGGCCATTGAATACCGAAAACATCTTTGGCATTTTGAGACCTCACACCGAGAAGTTCCTTGTCAATAGGAATTTGATTTTTTGCAGCGAGACAATGTTGCAAGGCACATCCCTCAGGAAGGTGTTCCAACGCAACTGCAAACAAGAACATTAAGGATCGGTTCCCATGATAAAACATAGCATGTATGGTGAAGTTAGTGTGGGTTTCTGTTGATACCGATTAACCGCGTGAATCACTGTATGTGTTACAGCCACTGAAGGAAACTGAAGAATTAGATGAAATGCACTGTTTTGTGCACAGAAGCATAATACCCGTAAGAAATATTAATGGTGAATTTATGGTTCCTTAAGCTAGGATAACTTCAGCAAGGGCATGATTAGTCTGGCAAAGGGCTTAATGGTTGCCACATTAGAGGCAATAGAGGAAGAAGATATCAATAGATCATGTGATGACCCGTGCCACAAGCAAATCATAGATGCAGTAGTGTTAAGTGAAAAGTTGGGTCACTTGTGAGGCAGTGATTGACAAGCAATAGAAGATTTGTTACTAAAGTTTATGGGTTTATTTTACATTTGTGCTCCTTTACTGGTGTAATGCAGTCAAGCCAATAACATAATAAGAAATTTACGATACCAGTGGGTATCGATCTTTTCAGTTTCATAAGAATAATTTCGATAGGCCTATATGCACATTCATACAACTGAGTTATTCCATACTTAAATATTTATACCCTACACATTTAAATTAATGTTGAAGCATTTCACTTGAATTCATGTTTTAATTGCTTGAAGCTGTACCAGCGATTGTTGCTCTTTGATCTGTATGTTAGATCGCTGTTCTTTTTCACTGACTGGATTGGACTGAATTGGTGGAAGAGACCAAACATAAAGGTCATCGGTCTCGTCAGATTAAGGAAGGATGGGGAAGGTTGTCGGCCATGCCCTTTGGAAGGAACGATCCCGGCATTTGCCTGAAGTGATTTAGGGAAATCACGGAAAACCAAAATCAGGATGGTCGGAGGCGGGATTGAAACGTCGTCCCCCTGAATGCCAGTCCAGGGTGCTAACCACTGCGACACTTCACTCGGTCTTGTTCGTTGAGAGGAAGGTTCAGAGACTGAGTGGGAATATGTTGTGGAATGGATGCTCTTGGAGAAGAGTTGATGCAAAGGGACTTGGTATTTTTGTAGTACTGCTGAAGGCAGAAGTGTTAGGCAAAATGTGATTAATGCTAAGTGTGCAAATACAGAACAAATAACTATTTCAAAGTATAGAAACTGCATTTATTGAAAGTTATCTGAGTAAAATACTTATGGCCATTTAATATTACTTGGTACAAGGACGACGACTTGGGGCCAGCAACATACACTGCGGATAACGCGACCAACAATGCGCAAGCAGGATAAGTACTGTTTGTTTAGAACTATGGAAGTTATGTGGGACGCAATGCAAACTAACTACAAAATAATGGTCGATGTCTTGTTTGATAATCCGATTGCATAAAAACGACTAAAAAATCAACAAGCCTTTACCAGTGGACAGGCATGATCCATTGATGACGACAGTGATGATATTTGGTTTGTGGGGTGCTCAACAGCGTGGTTATCGGTGCCTGTACAAATTCCCAATCTTTTCACCATTCAGTCTCGTCAGTTTCCTGAATTATGATGAAATGATGGGGACAACATAAACACCCTGTCCCTGGACAGAGAAGAACCTGACCGGGCTGGAAATTGAATGCGGGATCCCATGACATACACACTGAGGTCACACAACAAGTCGTAGTACTTCAGTTAATGTGCGTTATGTCTAAGAGCTGTTTAATGCAAGTTTTATTCTACTCTTGTTCGAGTGTATTGTGAATTTGTACTACTTACCATAGGTCGTTACAATTGTATATTGGTTACAAGTTATTTGTAATTGTTTTGTTTTGCACTTGCATTTTCGGAGGAGGGAGGAAAGGACGAAACTTTGTTTCCTTAGGTGGTGGACCACAGGGAAAACCAGAAGGGTTCTGGTAATCCTGATGTTGCTGTATGTCGTCAACAGAGGAGCAATGCATACAGTTTGCATTAAACTGTTAAGAGTTTGGTGTTTTATTTTCCCACTAATCAAATGTATTTACTGAGCATTCATCAATGGACATTGAAATTGACCATAAATGTGAGGAGGGAGATAAGAAACAAGGTTCGCAAATTGCAGGATGCATGCATAGAAGTGCAGAGGGAAGCACAGGTTAACAAAATTCTCACTGAAGTACAGGGTGAATACCAGGAACTCTGGCTATCAGGCAAACAGAACTTAGCTGATGCAAATCACTGACATTGCATGAAGTATACTACACTCATGCTCATAAATTAAGGAGAATGCTGATACATGGTGAAACAACGCTCTGGTGGGCGATTTGTGGGTTTAAATCACCTCGGGGTATGACCATGCGGTGCATTTGACCTGCGGTCGTCGCATAGTGACGCTGGCAGCAGTACACATACGCAGAGGTGTGTTGGTGCATGTCAGAGAACGGTGCAGCGAATAAGTGTGCAGACTTTTCAGACGTGCTAATGGTGACTGTGTTGAAAATGGCTCAAAGAAGACATATTGATGACGTTATCAGGGGTAGAATACTAAGGTGGCTGGAAGCTGGTCAAAGACAGCAGGTTGTAGCATGGGGCCTGCGTGTGCCACAAAGTGTGATCTCAAGATTATGGCAATGATTCCAGCACACAGGAATTGTGTCCAGACGCTATAGTATGGGACTTCCACAGTGTACAACACCACAAGAAGACCAATATCTCACTATCAGTGCCCACAGACGGCCACGGAGTACTGCAGATAGCCTTGCTCGGGACCTTACTGCAGCCACTGGAACGGTTGTCTCCAGACACACAGTCTACAGACGACTGAACAGACATGGTTTATTCGCCCAGAGACCTGCAAGGTGCATTCCACGATCCCTGCTCACAGAAGAGCCAGTATAGCCTGGTGTCAAGAGCACAGTATATGGTCATTGGAACAGTGGTCCCAAGTTATGTTCACAGACGAGTCCAGGTATATTCTGAACAGTGATTCTCTCCAGGTTTTCATCTGGTGTGAACCAGGAACCAGATAACAACCCCTTAATATCCTGAAAGGGACCTGTATGGAGGTCGTGGTTTGATGGTGTGGGGTGGGATTATGATTGGTGCACATACACCCCTGCATGTCTTTGACAGAGGAACTGTAACAGGTCAGGTGTATCAGGACATCATTTTGAACCAGTATGTCCGCCTTTTCAGGGGTGCAGTGGGTCCCACCTTCCTCCTGACAACGCACTGCCCCACCGACCTGCCATCATGGGGGAGTACCTTGAAACAGAAGATATCAAGTGAATGGAGTGGCCTGCCTGTTCTCCAGACGTCTGGGATGCTCTCGGTCGACGTATCACTGCATGTCTTCAAACCCCTAGGACAGTTCAGGAGCTCCAACAAGCTATACCCCAGCAGCTGCTCGACCACCTGATCCAGAGTGTGCCAACCCATCGTGCGGCCTGTGTGTGTGAATGGTGATCATATCCCATATTGATGTTGGGGTACAAGCACAGGAAACAGTGGCGTTTTGTAGCACATGTGTTTCGGGACGGTTTTCTCAACTTATCACCAATACTGTGGACTTACAGATCTGTGTTGCGTGTGTTCCCTATGTGCCTATGCTATTAGTTGCAGTTTTGTGTACTGCCACGTTGTGTGGAACCACATTTTGAAATTATCCTTAATTTATGAGCATGAGTGTAGTTCGTAGGAAAATAGGGTGGTTGGACAGAGGAAGAAAAATATTAAAACCAGTGTTTGTAACGGTGGTAACGAAGATATCCAGGAGCTGAATAGTACAATTAGGAAAGTGCTAACGATAGCAGACACTACCAAAACCATAGTGGAGTTGCACACCACACAGTTGTCAAATTTGGAGGACACTATGATAACACCAAAATAGTATGCGAGTTATTTATACACCTAGCCCAGTACTCCTGGAATACAGTGATGCAGGGGAAATATAAAAACGACTGAGCTTACTGGACAACAAACTAGTAGTATCCATACTATTGCATATATTAGCAGATAGACTGATTGATGCTAGAATTGGAAGTCGTTACAAGAAAGTCTACCATGTGGTAAACAGACAGTTGAGTTCGGTATCACTATCATCAAAACAATTTTTGATTGGTTTGCACTTAGCAGAAAAATAGCTGAGCAGAGCTACGACATGAGACGGAGGTGTTGCAAAAGAACTTGCCAATGTTTTACCACATAGCAACTGTGGAACTGAATATGGACAGAACAAAGTAGTATGTATTGGTCCAACTACCAGTGATAGGGATGAATGTGCAGTGTTGGTGTTATACGGTTCACCCTATCCAGTAAGACAGGGAAAAAGTGAGTACAATAAAGGCACGAGTGGTGTTAATAATATCTGAGCATGGAAAGTCTCACGTTCTTACATCATTAAGGGACCCAAAAGAGTATTTGAAGGAAAATATCATATTTGTCCATTCACAGAATTGTAAACTGACGCACAGGCATGCAAAGTGCAACTGTTTCTGAGGAAATTTTAGCAGCGCAACCTCATGTTAAGATGGTAGGAGCACATTCAATCTGCTCATTTTTTGCACTGAAACCCATCGTAATGAATTTCTGTAAGAATGGGAAACCTTAGGGCATGGCAACGTTCAGTTTACGTAAAGTGGTAGTTTGGTGAATGGCACAACCTGTGAGTGAGTCACGATGAACTTCCACCTCCCAGCTACACTCAAGGGCTCATGGGTACAACTGTACTCTACCTAACCCACTCTCCATTATACTTTCCACAGAAACCGTTGCCAGTACTGTCTCTCTTTAGACTCACTGATAGCATCTCAGCATGGTAACAGTTCTATGGAGCAAATGTTGCAACATATTCAGCAATATCAAGAGAACTATCACCGAAATGTGGTAACCATCAACATTACGACCACTAGTCTTGCCATGTTTCTGACAGTAATTTGTGTACTTTACTTTTGTCTCAGACCAAAAAGTGACCATTTTCAAGACCTAGCGACACATCAGATACTTGTCGAGTGTTTAATGTAACGCAAGGAATGTAGACTAAGAAGAATATAAAATTATTATAACTCGTAAAGACAAAAGTAAGGATAATATAGAATAACTGTGGAATGGTTCAGCAAACCGAAATTTAAGAATAATGGTACAGAATTATGAAACGAGAAAATCAATCTGAGCCAGCTCTCATGATCCTAAAAGTTGTTGCTTAGGGCATGCTGTACAATTATATAAGTAAATCTATGAGGCTGTTGCATAGGATAATAAAAGGCACAATTTGGGACGAATTTTTTGAAACAAGGGAGGAGCGTTGTGCACCAGAATAATTTTCTTTTACAGGTCTATATTTTTCAAAATTCACCAAATGAGCTCAGAACAGAGACGGTCTGGTGTGCCAACCGGAATGTCAACAAAGTATACCGCCAATGTAACGAACATCAGTCAGGGCACAACCTCAGAGTGAGGCAAGCAGAAACGTAAACATTGAGATGCTACATTACAAGGTAGTGTGAAGTAACACTTAGTAACTTCAGTGCCATTACAAAGTCTAACTTAGGCTGAAAGACATAAGTCAGTGAGCCAGAATAATTACTGAATTATCACAGTGAGGTAAGGAGCACTGACAACACCAATAAAAGAGGGCAAATGCATTCATACACCCAGAGCCATCGCATCATATACGCAGTTTCGGCCCTTTAAATAACGAGTCTTTTGAAGCTCAGATGCATCGAGTAATGTTGCAGTTATATCTGGGTCAACATTATGCATATCACGGCCATGTTCTGACATTGCTGCCTACTAGAACATAGCAGATGAGGAGATGACTGTTGTGCGGCCGGCTCTTCTCCACTAAAGGACATCTAGGTGTGTGACGCCTTCTTGTCTCCATGCTGCCACCAGCACAACACGTGTACATAGCTCACTGACCTGCAGGGCGATGTCACATCTTGCTGCGGAGGCATCAGTATTCAGTACTACTTCATGGCACAATCTTATGCCCAGTCGCCGCCCTGAAGACACTTTATACCTGTGTAAACTCAACACAAGAAACAAATGCTACTGCAGATGTCACTGTGTCACTGATAACCCTGGGTGTAAACTGGACCACTCTCACACACTCCATGCCTTCCTCCTGCTCACAAATGACCCCAGCTCTCCAGGTCGCAACAACAAGTAGTTTTATGGCAATGCCTATGTAGATATCTGACGGCAGGTCATCACTTTAAGGAGGTAACTAAAGGTAACACAAGTATTGCTCCACAATAGAAAGGAGAAGACGACCTCCACAGCCAAATACTAATGAAACTGTAGCGTAATTGATGCAGCCATTACATAAATTTGCAGTATGCCTGTGCCAGAAATGGTGGGTATGAACGTCTGGGTAAGCAGCGCACTGAGGCAAGAAGTATTTAACGTTGGTGCAGTGAACTGCGAGGGTACAGTGTGCCTTAGCTGTAACAGTAACGTATACTGTGCAGACTAACGTGGAATAATGCCTCAAAGCGATAGAAAAGATACATCAAAGATTACCTTTTAGCAAGAATTTTCCTAGACAAAAACTCATTTGGAGTAGAATCATGGCTACAAGAAGTCGTGCAAATCACATTCGACGATATTGTGGATATTAACTGCTGTACATCGGGCAGTGTCGTTTACATCAAACAGGAAATCTTTGAAATATGTGACAGAATAAAAGAATATTGTGGAGGTGTTTTGAAATTCAAACAAAGAGACGGTAATGCTGGTAATGCAACAGTTATGTGTGTGGGATTTTGCATCTGCACAGTCAGGATTCTCAAGCAATCCTCAAATTGCAACCGAACAGATAAATTTTGTAGTAACACCTTATGGCAAAGCGATCAATAATTTTATTGAAAGGCAGTCTAACGCTCATAAATTCCTGGTGATTAATGGGGTGAGGCACGCTAAGATAGAGCTTCAGAAGCACATATCGCAGTAAATGGACATCACTCTATAGTAATATATGACGGATAACCATGCACAAGTGCTGGTTGTGGCTTGCCAGGCCACATCCGCGCACAGTGCATACAAAGATAAGTGTTGCCGACATCCTTTAGTGAAGTCATGAGGCCCCCTATGACAATGGCACTGCCTGTGGCATACACAGCAGCGACCAGGGACTCAAACCCACGACTCAAGCCATAGCTATCAGTTTAAGTGATGAAATTAATTCGGGAACTCTCGTGAAAATTAGTGATGACGCAAAGCCAACAGTGCTGAACCAAGAATAACAGAAACAACTTATGTTCTCCCCTTCAAGTTCAAGCCTCCAAATCCGACACTATAGTTCAATTCTTTTATCTTGGCGGCTCGCGCATGCCCGCCCAGACACGGGAGATTGCTGCGTTGCCAGTTGCAAACGACGCACGCGCCAAGAGAAGCAGCGCCATTGTATAGTATAGTTCGCAAACTTGTTTGGGGGGGAGCGCGCAGTTTCTGAAGTAAAGCCACCACGGCCGCATTAACCCTTTCGCTGCAACAGAGACTTGCTCCCCGCATTCCGCGCTGTGCGCGATTTTGTCATCACTTCACTGCTCGCCTGTGCAGGCACATGGTGTTCCGACTGCTTTGACACACTTATCATTCGATTTCACAACAACTATTTGGCCCAAAAATTTTATTTTTACACATCTTCTTGACTGATACCTTCCCCCCATAAATGACTTAATTTTGTTTCGATGTTCAACGCAGTTATTGTGCAGCATTAAACGTAGTAAACCATTGCAGGAAATATCCTTTATAAAATAAACAGTGTTCATAAATTGGGAAATATTCCATCTTTAGCGACTGTAATAAAACTTTTGTTTATACCAGAGACCTTTCGCTTTTTTCTAAAACGTTCTGATTAAAACAAAGTTGGCGAAGTACATAAAACTGAATTGTGGACTTAATAAACATAGAAACTGAAATATATTGTCAGTGAGCCGCACTGACCAAACAATTTGTGTTTGTCACAACGGACACCAAATACATGCCAAAACATAGATCAGTCGACGAAAACATTGAGCCGGCCTCTGTGGCCGAGCGGTTCTAGGCGCTGCAGTCCGCAACCGCGCGACTGCTACGGCCGCAGGTTCGAATCCTGCCTCGGGCATGGATGTGTGTGATGTCCTTAGGTTAGTTAGGTTTAAGGAGTTCTAAGTTCTAGGGGACTGATGACCTCAGATGTTAAGTCCCATAGTGCTCAGAGCCATTTGAAAACATTGAATATGATGTTTCCAAAGCAGCGAAGCAAAGAATTGCGTCAGACAATCAAGTAGCTCGGCAATATGCGAGCCGAAATTCTTCTCTAAATAATACTTTTAATACTGTCGCAAAAGAATATATCTCAATATGAATAGTAAAACAGCGACTGTGGAAGAGTAGATAAACAAATAAAACAGATAACATGAATATTGTATGTGTGCCTTTTCATTGTTTTTAGTTGCTGTGAAAAGAAATACTGGACGACAAAATTGGAAAAACCGAAAACTTATTATGATTATAATGAAGAGACAAAGCACTAGACATTTCAAAAAATTACATTCAAACGAATGAAATTCATGAAGTAAGACACTTATTGTTTTTAAATAAAGGAAATGGTAAGCACCATACAAGGTTTGAACTCGGAACCTTTCACTTAGCAGCCAAACACCTTAACCATTACGCTAACGCAGCTCGTCGTACTATAGAATTCCTGGAGGACAAACACTGTTGGTATGACTATGAATTACGCACGTTTCGTCGAAGAACAATAGGAAATAAATAATTACCGCTGTTCTTTATTGTGAAAAAGCGATACAAACACCTTTCCTTGCTATCGCCTGAACTAGGAAGCTTATTGCTTGTTTTGTTTAATTAATTAATAGAATATGAAGAAATTGGTATAAAGAATGCTTTTTCCAAACTTTCTATAAAAGAAAGTCTGCTATCAAGACATTGCTTCTGTTCAATTACTTTATTTATGACTGAACGTTTCTAAAACTGAACACACTCGTGCCTGCTCTGCATTGCAGTCGAGCTCTGGCAACGTCGTTCTCTGTTCATTGGCTGACTGTGTTTTATGACGTCAGATGCGCACAACGAACCAAAACTCGGTCGCCGTCGTAAATGATGCGCACTATAACAACAGAGGATCAAAGCCTGACAAACTGTCGAACTTGAACTCTAAAAAGAAATGTAATCACAGAGGGAGCTCTTCTAAAAAGAAGTGGAGACTGACATGTCAGAATGCTAATGAAGTAACGCAACAACTTCGAGAAAAAGTAGTAAGGATTATAACCAACTGACTCAGAAATATTCTGAAAATCCTGTTTTGAGCCAATCTACGACAGGTCTGATGGACATCGATGCAAGAGACTCCCTCACAGTGATTAGCAGAGAGGGGACCAATACTGTGCACTTAAAGCCATTTTTTAAATATTTTTTATTTTTTGAACTCAACTAAAATGACGATCATCATCTTTTGATAAGCAATCAGTTACCTACACATTTATGGTTCCACATTTGGTATATTAAATCTATTTACATTTCTATGTGTGTTCTACAAAAATGTTATGTTCCATGGTATTAAGCCAATGATCGGGTAATACCATGCAGTGTAACGTATAATAGAATATAGCACATAAAACGGCAAAAACTCGGTAAAAATAAAACTGAAAAAATTCGAGCTTAATAATTTATTTTCAATTGAAAAATGTGAAGTTCACCACTTATTAATGTTCTGACAAAGAATAAAAAATTAAAAAACCTTTTCTGGTATAATAACATTGTAACATAATGGACTCAACATATCTCTGTTCACATTTTAGTGCCTATTGCAATGTCAGTAATCAGAAACATACTTTCCAGCAGTGTCATATCCACTACACTCTGAATGAACCCATTCACTGCAAATCACATATTGAGACCACAGCTCCCTGCTTTTCCCAAACAGAGTAGGCAGACAGAATCATTGTCTTTAAATTTTTCAGTGTTTCTTGTAACAGGAGTTTTTCCGAAAGTGTGTGTGTCATCCAGCTCATTGTCACTACTGAGTTTGTACAATGATAGGTCTAAATCATCATCTGATGAAGACTCAAAAGAAATTTTCCATTGACATTTCATTATGCCAGGTTGCTGAGGGCTTCTCCTTGATGAAACCTTTATAAACTTGCTTTCTTCCTCAAGCTTTAATTCTAATTTTCCTAACGATAATTCACCTTCTTTTCTTTCTTTCTTAATTTTGCTTTCTTACTTTCTGCAGCTTTTGCTGAACTAACTTTGTTAGGACTCAAAGCAAAAATCGAGGAATGATGTTGTCTGGCATTTTTTTTTCAATTTAAGAGGGCCTGATAATTGAGAAATATCTTTGAATTGTAGCTCAACTGCAGACTGAACTTTTAAGTCTCTGTCTACATTATCAACGACACCAGTCCCTGTCTTTAAAGAACAAAGCACAACTGTCTCATTACTTTCATAAGTTGTAGTGCTGCCATCCCCAACAACTGGTGGTCTTCAAGCTGTCTTTTCTTCTGGGTGCAAAAGCACAAAGTCATTATCACTAAATTTGGTAGTTTCTAGGGGGAAAATTCCTGTCTTTTTGAAGCCAATATTTTCAATCTCTGTGAAAGCTTTGCTAAAGATAGAACAAATGTCATAGGGTGTTATTTTCTGGTGGGTGTTAGACTTCATAAAGCTGTCATATTATTGATAAAATTAAATCTTCAAGCTGCTGAAAAACGCCACATCTAAAGGTTGTAACCAGTGAGAAAAGTGAGGTGGTAGTGTTATCACTACTCAGGGTGTATACATGGACAAGGAAAAAAAAATTCCCGGGTTTCCCGGTTGAAAATACACTTTCTCCCGGGTAAAAATACACTTTCTCCGTGTTAAGTGTCAGTGTGCTTTTCCTCGGCACAGTAAAACTTATCAATCCTTAGAATGTTTATGGTTTTCTACACAGACGTAGAATTTGCCAGCACTTTAGAAAACGAAACCCATACGGGAATAAACACGTTTTGGAAAGATCTTTGATGTGCAGCAACATGTACGCTGCATTTTTTTTTTTTTTTTTCATTTTACGGAGGTATAAATTCGAATTCCACCAAACACTGCATGTTACTTTCCGTAGCAAGTTACTTACCGAAGCAATGAAATCGAGATTGCGACGCGCTTTCCTAAGCCAGTCATAGCTCATGTCACGTGATCTCGCCTGATGACAGCGTAGGAGACGTGACATAGTCAACCAAAGGCAAGATCACTCTTAGGCTACGGCCACACGAGCGTTTTTTTCACGCGCGTTTCTGCCGGCGTTCACGCCGACTTTAGGCTACGGCCACACGAGCGTTATTTCCACGTGCGTTTCTGCCAGAATTCACGCAACACGCGCGGCCACATGGCCGCTTCTCTCACGCGGCGTGAAGCCCAGCGAAACGCCAGTAGTGCTTTGGTGCAAGCTGTGACAACATCGACTGTGCGCGGTTTAGTATCAACTATGAGCGGAAATACGTTAAACAAGAACGTGGTTCTTGCAGTATGTGCTGCGTTAGTTGTACATAGGCGTCGCAAACGACGGCAGGAAAAAAAATACTGGATTCATCCCATATTTAGCGACAGATCAACTAAAGGAAAGTTCGTGCTTCTACACAAAAAACTGAAGGCAAATCCAGACAAGTTCTTTGAATACTACAGGATGTCGGTTAACTCATTTGAAATGCTTCTGAATATGATCGGAGAGAAAATTTCTAAAAGGAACACGACATGTTATAAAACCAAAAATAAGACATGTGTGGCTACTTCATTATGAAATACCTACTTTTTATAATATCGCACCACGCATTGTTAGATTGCGTATGTTCTTTATTATGAAATACCTATTGAAATAATACCACTCCGCGCAGTGTTGCACATGTTGGCATCGCTACTTTTTCAGTTCGGTAATTGACGGTAAACGTCGGAGGAAAGGGCTGAGGTTCCCGACTCTGACGCAACGTGTCTCCCGTCCGTGTGGCCAGCGCCCAGCGTGAAAAACACGCAGAACGAATGCACCAGAGAGCGTTCGCTCAGCGTGAACGCCGAAGTTTGCGGGCCCGCGGCGTGCGAAAACGCCTCTTGTGGCCAGCCCCATTCAACACGCAGTGGTCTATAATTTCGGCGTGAACGCCGACAGAAACGCGCGTGAAAAAAACGCTCGTGTGGCCGTAGCCTTAAGTAGCGCGAACACACAAAAAAGAAAAGTTAATGGTTGAAATTAATATACATAGTGTTGCTACAAGAAAAACGAAGCTTTCACAAATAATATTGGTCTCGAAGATTAATGAGCTGCAAGAGAAGCTCAACTTTCACATATAATGCTGATCTTTTTGGGCGTGCTACACTTTAACATACATCACACAAATGTGCCAGTAAATTTTTTAATAACGACGTAAATGTCTGATCTTCTGAGCTCGAAATTCTTCTAGATGGTCGTCCTCAAAGAGTTGATTTTTAAATGCGAGTCAAACGCTCTGTGATTTAAGAAATTCATCGTACATTCTCGCACATAGTTCATCTTGCGTAAAAGGAAATTTACTTTGAAAGTAACACTTTTCAAACCACCATTCGCATTATTTTCCCGTGACCTGTTAGAAACTGGTTCGTTTCAGCAGTTGCCAGAGAGCGCCAGATAACAGGCAGGCGTCACTTCGCCTGCGCAGCTACAATGACGCAGGAAGCCCGCATGTTCGTACGTGTAAAACATTAAAAGATCTTGCATTATGTCATAAAAGAAAAAAAAGACATCAAGGGATACTTCAAGAGCATCGGAATTTCTTGAACCATACTAAAATGCATAATTCGGCTTGAAGTGCACAATCATATGTCCAGATTCGGATGTAAATTTTCTTGAGTACCAGTACTCCATAATCTCATGTTTGGTTCTTTATTATGGCATAATGCTATACGAGCTAGAAGATGGAAAACGTGTACTTGAAATGCAGCCAACAATTGAAACTAGCCAATAGTGTGAAATTAAATACTTCGTTTCAAATAAATTGACCGCCTCGGCGCAAAAGATTAATAAAAGCCAAATCTCTTTAGCAAACCGATAAAAATAACTTCATTGTTCTGCAAGGCGATTAATGCTTGACTGTCAGAAAGGTGGAAATAAAACCTGAAACTAACAACATATTTTAGCCTTCCATAAATATGCGAACGTATTTTAATTTATCTGGTAGCTCCCGGCCATAGAAATCCGTTTTGTTTCATTTAATGTGAGAGCAATAACCGAAGAGGAAACAACAAAATCAGTAAATTTAAACACAGGTCACGTGGAGACTACCCACCTCCCCACAACAACTCAAGACTGCTCTGTGCGTCGGCCCCGGATCTACGATATTTCCGAACCGGAGCAATTTAGATAGTGGCGCCAAGCCACACATCTGTAGCCAGAAGCGGGAGAAAGTACTACTCACACGCGTCTCAACTGCGCACACGCAAGAGCCCGCCCGCAACTGCTCAAATGAAACTGCTGTCACGTCACGCTCATCGGAGGCAATTTGTTGTTAGGAACACTGCATATTCTTCCTAAAGCCTTTGACACACTTTGGTTGGCAGACGCTTGTATGAGCACAGTGTTTTGTTCTTGTATATGGCGCATTTTCTTTACGACTTAATTTTTATTTTTCTCTCGTTCACGTTTCGTTGCTGCAGTATTATTCTGCAAAAGCGGGATACAGTAATATCCTTCGTTAGAGTATTGGTTCTTACCAGTCAAAATCACAGAAATTTAACTGGTAACTAAAACAATGAAAAATCCCCGGAATTCTAAAAAATTCCCGGGTTTTTCCCGGTTTTCTTCCGGACGAAAAAATTCCCGGTTTTTTCCCGGATCTCCCGGGTCGTATACACCCTGCTACTATTCCACTGTCCTTCTGAAATTTGTAGGCTTCTAGGGACACATAGCTAGTGTGATTGTCTAAAATCAAATGAACAGTATGGGTCTTACACGTAAAGATAGCAAATAGGTAAACTTAGCAAAATGCTTCATCCACTTTGGAAAGAGATCCTTGGTCATCCAGTCATTCTTGCCTTAATCCTACATTGAATTTGGTGACTCCCAGCAGGGATCATCCTAAGCCGAGGAAAAATAGACATGAGATGTACATATGTCCCACTGGCACTCACTGCACTGTAATGCTCAAATTTTTTCCTGGCTTTTGAGCTGTTGATATCCCTGTTTCATAAAAATTGTAAATTCTAGATGCCTCAAATTTATAAACATCCATTACAGCAGTGAGGAGAAAGACTGTTTAACTCCACCTGCATTAAAAGCTGAGATAAGATTACGACTGGTAGCCTCAAGTTTCCAAATACTGGCTGGTGGATGTCTTGAAAGAAACCAAATGAGCCAATCCTTTCCAGCTATTTTGTATGATTTATTAAAATTATGCTGAATATTATTTGTCTCGGCACATTCACACACTACCATATTTACTCGAATCTAAGCCGCACTTTTTTTCTGGTCTTTGTAATCCAAAAAACCGCCTGCGGCTTAGAATCGAGTGCAAAAAAGCGGAATGTTGGTAGGTGCCGCCACAACTAACTTCTGCCGTCGAATATATGTAGCGCTACACAGGCATGCTTTGTAGGCACAGAGATAAATACTGGCGCCAAAACCTCTGCGTCAGTAAATAAATTTAAAAAAAAAGTGGAAGACGAGCTTTTTTTCCTCCGCCGCGAGTTTTGACCACTGCATTTTCATACATTATCCAACAAAGTAAATACAAATTCCTTATTGTTCATCTTCGAATGTAGCAGAATTTCAATGTACTACGAAAATCCGACTGGCAAGACTGTTAGGGATGTTTGCCAATATGGCCAACTCTACATTCTGAATTTTTTCCTACCTGTGAGAAGAGATGGTTGCTAATAGGAACCTGATGAAATGTGAATCACATGCAATATTATGTTCACCATAAGAATAATACGAATTTAATCATTTTGCCATGTATTCTTTCGTGTTTGCTGCTATCTCATTTAAATCCTGTCTGCCTAATAAACTACGAAACTTGAGTGAGACAACAGCAAATGCGGAAGAATATACATATTGCGTCATGTTTATATTCGTATTATTCTTATGCCTAATAGTGATACAGTCAGAAATGAAGCACGGCAACTGACTAGATTTTTAAATCTAAGATGACTAATTTCTGTGCAGCATTTGATGTACTAAAGAAGCGGCCGCAAAGATTTTTAAACGGAGAAAAATTTTCGCCTAACTCTCGTTCAGAACATGTTCTATCATACGCAGTCTATTATTTGGTTGTTGTTGATCATTATCAAAGAAAGCAGTGCAATCGATTCAAACCAGACGAAGCACGTGAAAAAGGAAGGGTACCCGAATATATACGGACGGAGCGCCTGACGCATAGCAATGGCTACCTGGTAAAGCTTAACTGCTAAGATTACGACTCGAAGCAAACTACTGTATCGTCTTTCATTCGACCTAAATTGGGTCTCATATTACAATGGACCAACTTTGTTTCGATTTGTTTGGAGGTGCGGCCTAAAACTTTTCTCTCCCCTTGAATTTCGAGTCTCAAATTTCTGGTGCGGCTTAGATTCGGGAAATTTTTTTTTTCCTTTATTTCGAGTCTCATTTTTCAGGTGCGGCTTAGATTCGAGTAAATACGGTAATCTTTCCAACTCCACTGAAGATATTCCATAAAATCTCTCTACTAACAAAAACACATGATGGCTATGTCATCTTCCTCTTCTTTAGAAAATGTAGACTTTCTTCCTAAGCTTACTTTAGAACAGTCTTCAGTTTTAACCTCTCTCTTGAAGTAGAAAAGGGTGTTCCATACAGCCTTGCAGCTCCTCTCTGCGGCTTTCCATTTCCTATAGCATTGTGCAGTGTGGAATTCATTTCATGCTCCATTCACCTGTCCCCCTTTTTGGTCATTCTGACTTTTTCTCACTATCTGTGATTTAAAAAAATAAAAGCTTGCAAGATGGCATACACTTCCAAAAATATAATCTATGAAAATACTAAAACAAATCATCATATGGGGCAGTAGCATTCACCATGGGGCCATACAGTTTATTCTGCATGGTATTGTCCCGTGACAAAAAAATGGCTCTGAGCACTATGGGACTCAACTGCTGAGGTCATTAGTCCCCTAGAACTTAGAACTAGTTAAACCTAACTAACCTAAGGACATCACAAACATCCATGCCCGAGGCAGGATTCGAACCTGCGACCGTAGCGGTCTTGCGGTTCCAGACTGCAGCGCCTTTAACCGCACGGCCACTTCGGCCGGCGTCCCGTGACAATATGACCCCGCATTTTTAATTCTAACCTGATAATCACAATGTTTAACTGCTAATATTTGACATTTGAAAAAGTTCAAGAAATGTGCAATTAAATCAAGCTACTTTAAATATTGTTACCATTTACATAATTCACTTACCTCTACACATAACAAAACAGTCGAAATCAAACGAAACCAATATTGGAAACAAATGTTCTGTTAAAAGCTCACGACCTCTCTCAATCTGATTGTAGTTTCTTCTGTTATGCAGCAGCACTATGCAGTGCTCTTTACTACCTGTAGGAAACTGGAAAAAGCAGTGCACAGTATTACCTTGCAACGGCATTGCCCACTCTACCGTATGTAATATAAGGTGCTTGATGACACCATTGGAAGATAGTCTCGGTACTCTATCCCATATCACGATAAGTCCGGGAAAACAGAAGGCTCTTCGTATTGGACCATACAAACAGGAATCTGGGTAGAAGTGTAAGTGGAAGAAATGGCTGTGAATAACAAAATGTGCTTTGACCCCGAAAGCTGTTGAAGATTCACTGCTAGTCCAAAAAAAAAGCAGCACACTTCAACAAAAGAGAGTACCCCAAAAGAACTGATTTTGGAATGCGGACTTGCGTTGAATTGCCTCTCAAGTAAGGACCATTACCTCCCAACATGTACCATACAACATGAACCGGCCTCAAGCCCATAAAATTGATACTTTGAATATACATAAGAACCGATCTTACCTCCCACTATTTAAGCTACAATATCTCTAATGTGCTGCCTAGATATACACACTATGTTATTTCCAAAAGTAACTGATACTGAGCTGCAAGAACTAACTGGGTACAACGCATCACTAATGCGGGAAATAGGGCTGATTTAGGTGCCACCTATTTATTTTAAGAAGGGACTGTAACGAAAGACATGGAAAAACTACCAAACAGCAGAGGAACCCCTGTCACCATTAACCATACATGGATAATAATCAATATGTAAGCTCCATCAGGAAGCAGCACTAGACAATGCAGTGCAGATTTTTTTTAAGAGCCAAATTGTCCAACTTTTTGGAAGGAAGAGAGACTACATAAAATTAGCAGGTGATTTCAATTGCGTGCTATGCCCAGAAGATCGGACACCTAACTTAAACAAATTCGCAGAACTGGAACATATCATTCATAAAATGAGTAATGGATACTTGGGGACATATGCTTGGAGCTGCACCTGGGTTCACACACGTCATGAGCCACTGCGTCAGTTGGGTCGACAGAATTTGTATTTCAGGACATATAAGAAACGAAGCCCAACATTCTGGAGTTTGGTCGACAGTTTTCTCTGATAATGCCACATATGTATACGTACTGTACACACGAGTGACCAAGGTACATTTCATGTCCAAGGCACACGGAAACGCAACAATACTCATCTCCAATAAGTAGAATGTTGGTGTGCCTTTAACAAAACATGGAGGGAATCCAAAAGAAATTCAGCACAATACATCTCAGTAAAAGAATAGTGGCTAAAACATGTGAAATCAAATTTTATATCACTTGTGTCAGAGACTTGTGCAAGTCAGACTCATCAGTAATACACAATTGTCTGCAAATACCCACGTGACAGCAGTCGGAAGGTTATAAAATAAGGTCCAGATGATAGAGGAAGAGGAACCATCCACATTCAAGGTGAAAGGAAGTCAATAACTAATCTAAAGCTACGCTTCTGCAGCAGACCATAATAAAATATGCAGTGCACGAACGCTTTGAGGAGCTGCTGGCAATGAAGAACACCGATGAAGGACTACAGCTAGAAGTACTGGATAATCTGCAAAGAAAATTGTGCTCAGATGAAGTCTAAACTCCCCATGAAGGTAATCAATGAAGAAAAATGGAATTTGCTTTATCACGAAATCCAAAAAATAAATCTCTGGGATCCAAAGGTCTTAGTGAGGAATTTTAACATGTACGAGGGGCGTTTGAGAAGTCTGTGCAAAGTCACAGAGATGGCACCACTGGTGCGTATCGAGGTCATGTTTAGTTAGTAGCACCTTTGGAAAGAACGCACACCAAGTTTCAGTCATATTGGTCTATTTCTTTGTGTTTGGCATTGGTTTTGAGTCAAGGAAGTTAAGTGATTGTCAAAAAAGGTATGAAAAATAATTTCGTGTGGTGATTAAACGTTAGTTTATAAAAGGCAAAATGCCTCAGGAGCCTAAAGAGAAGCTTGATAAACATTACGATGACTCTGCACCTTCGATTAGAACAGTTTATAAGTGATTTCAAAATTTTCGGAGTGGCCATTTGGGCACAAGTGATGCTGAACGTTCTGGACGCCCTGTGGAAGTTATGACTCCAGAAATCATTGATAAAATACATGATATGGTGATGGATGACAGAAGAGTTAAGGTGTGTGAGATTGCTAGTGCTGTTGGCATCTCGAATGAACAGGTACATACTATTTTGCATTAACATTTGGACATGAGAAAGCTATCCGCAAGATGGGTTCCGCGATTGCTCACGCTTGACCAAAAATGGAATCGTGTGAAGTGTTTCAAGGATGGTTTGCAGCTGTTTAGGAAGAATCCGCAGGACTTTAAGCGTCGTTTCGTCACAGTGGATGAAACATGGATACATTACTATACACCTGAGACCAAACAACAATCTAAACAATGGGTTATCAAGGGAGAATCTGCACCAAAAAAGCCAAAGACCATTCCTTCAGCTGGAAAGCTTTTGGTGAATGTCTTTTGGGATTCGCAAGGGGTAAATCTCATCGACTATCTGGAAAAGGGTAAAACTATTACAGGTGCATATTATTCATCATTATTGGACCGTTTGAAAACCGAGCTGCAAGAAAAACGCCGGCGATTGGAGCACAAAAAAGTCCCTTCCATCACGGCAGTGCACCAGCACACACCTCAGCAGTTGTGGTCGCAAAATTAATGTATATAGGATTCCAACTCGTTTCACATCCCCCCTGTTCTCCAGACTTGGCTCCCTTGGACTACTATATGTTGCCCAATTTGAAGAAATGGCTGGCAGGACAATGATTTTATTCAAACGAGGAGGTGATGGCAGCAACTAATAGCGATTTTGTAGACTTGGACAATTCCTATTATTCAGAAGGGATTAACAAATTAGAACAGCATTGGACGAAGTGTGGAAGTCTAAAAGGAGACTATGTCAAAAAATAAAAAAAAGGTTTACCCCAAACACATATGTAGTTTTTTTCAAACGCCCTTCGTATTTCGACAATTTAAGTTGTTAGGCACATATAACTAATTAATGCAGCCGAACTGTAATATTCCTAAAGATCTTGTGTAAGGCATTGCTGTATTAACCTCTAAACATTTTTCACTGACTTAAAATGCTAATAAGTACAATAACTGGTTGGTACCAGACGAGTGAAGGCATGAACAGGAAGATCCTCCACAAACTTACGTGAGTACAGAGACGTAATCGCTAATGCAGGGCTCTGCAGAATCAAGTGTGCTTTAGTTTCACTTGATTTTGCAAAAACCTTCAAGAAGTAAAGCATCAATACCTGAAACACCACGCAGGCAATGGAATTTCCAATAGATTACACAGAAGCACCAAAGAAACTGGTATAGGTATGCCTATTCAAATACAGAGATATGTAAATGGGCAGAATACGGCACTGTGGTTGGCGAAGTTTATATAAGACAAGTGTCTGGCACAGTTGGTAGATCAGTTACTGCTGCTACAATGGCAGGTTATCAAGATTTAAGTGACTTTAAACGTGGTGTTATAATCGGCGCATGAGAGATGGGTCACAACATCTCAGAGGTGCCAATGAAGTGGGGATTTTCCTGTCCGATCATTTCATGAGTGTACTGTGAAATCCTGTAAAACATCGCTGTGGCCTGAAAAAGGTCCTGCAAGAACCAGACCAACGACAACTGAGGAGAATTGTTCTACGTGACACAAGTTCAACCCTTTCAAAAATTGCTGCAGGTTTCAATGTTGGGGCATCAACAAGAGTCAGCATGCGAACCGTTCACTGACATGGGCTTTCGGAGCCTAAGGCCCATTCATGTACCCTTGATGACTGCATGACACAAAGCTTTAGGCCTCGTCTGGGCCCGTTGATGACTGTAAACATGTTGCCTGGTCAGACGAGTCTCGTTTCAAATTGTACAGGGCTATTACAAATGATTGAAGCGATTTCATAAATTCACTGTAGCTCCATTCATTGACATATGGTCACGACACACTACAGATACGTAGAAAAACTCATAAAGTTTTGTTCGGCTGAAGCTGCACTTCAGGTTTCTGCCGCCAGACCGCTCGAGAGCGCAGTGAGAGAAAATGGCGACAGGAGCCGAGAAAGCGTATGTCGTGCTTGAAATGCACTCACATCAGTTAGTCATAACAGTGCAACGACACTTCAGGACGAAGTTCAACAAAGATCCACCAACTGCTAACTCCATTCGGCGATGGTATGCGCAGTTTAAAGCTTCTGGATGCCTCTGTAAGGGGAAATCAACGGGTCGGCCTGCAGTGAGCGAAGAAACGGTTGAACGCGTGCGGGCAAGTTTCACGCGTAGCCCGTGGAAGTCGACGAATAAAGCAAGCAGGGAGCTAAACGTACCACAGCCGAAGGTTTGGAAAATCTTACGGAAAAGACTAAAGCAGAAGCCTTACCGTTTACAATTGCTACAAGCCCTGACACCCGATGACAAAGTCAAACGCTTTGAATTTTCGGCGCGGTTGCAACAGCTCATGGAAGAGGATGCGTTCAGTGCGAAACTTGTTTTCAGTGATGAAGCAACATTTTTTTCTTAATGGTGAAGTGAACAGACACAGTGTGCGAATCTGGGCGGTAGAGAATCCTATCGCATTCGTGCAGCAAATTCGCAATTCACCGAAAGTTAACGTGTTTTGTGCAATCTCACGGTTTAAAGTTTACGGCCCCTTCTTCTTCTGCGAAAAAAACGTTAAGGACACGTGTATCTGGACATGCTGGAAAATTGGCTCATGCCACAACTGGAGACCGACAGCGCCGACTTCATCTTTCAACAGGATGGTGCTCCACCGGACTTCCATCACGATGTTCGGCATTTCTTAAACAGGAGATTGGAAAACCGATGGATCGGTTGTGGTGGAGATCATGATCAGCAATTCATGTCATGGCCTCCACGCTCTCCTGACTTAAACCCATGCGATTTCTTTCTGTGGGGTTATGTGAAAGATTCAGTGTTTAAACCTCCTCTACCAAGAAACGTGCCAGAACTGCGAGCTCGCATCAACGATGCTTTCGAACTCATTGATGGCGACATCCTGCGCCGAGTGTGGGAGGAACTTGATTATCGGCTTGATGTCAGACGAATATCTAAAGGGGCACATATCGAACATTTGTGAATGCCTAAAAAAACTTTTTGAGTTTTTGTATGTGTGTGCAAAGCATTGTGAAAATATCTCAAATAATAAAGTTATTGTAGAGCTGTGAAATCGCATCAATCATTTATAATAACCCTGTATTGAGTGGATGGTCGTGTAAAGATATGGAGACAACCTCACGAATCCATGGGCCCTGCATATCAGCAGGGGACTGTTCACGCTGGTGGAGGCTCTATAATGGCGTGCAGAATGTGCAGTTGGAATGATATGGGACCCCTGATACTTCTAGATATGCCTCTGACAGGTGACACATGCTTAAGCATCCTGTCTGGTCACCTGCATCCATTCATGTCCATTGTGCAGTCCGACAGACTTGGGCAATTCCAGCAGGACAATGCATCACCCCACACGTCCAGAATTTACAAAGTGGCTTCAGAAACACTCTTCTGAGTTTGAACACTTCTGCTGGGCACAAAACTCCCCAGAAATGAACATTATTGATCATATCTGGGATGCCTTGCAGTGTGCTGTTCAGAAGAGATCTCCACTTCCTTGTACTCTTATGGATTTATGGACAGCCCTGTAGGATTCAAGGTGTCAGTTCTCTCCAGCACTACTTCAGACAGTAGTAGAGTCCATGCCATGTCGTGTTGCGGCATTTCTGCGTGGTCCCAGGGGCCCTACATGATATTAGGCCGGTGTGCCAGTTTCTTTGGCTCTTCAGCGTAGTACCCTTATATGTGAACTTCTTAGTAAAAGTGTTACAAGGGTAATGATCAATGGCCAGCTGACTAAAGAAATCAAAATAAACAGCTCTGTGAGACAGGTTGTCTAATGTCGATGACTGTTTGCCATTGCCACTGAACCCTTACTTGTCACACTGAAAACAGTTACAAGGAGTAACGACAACCGGGAGCAAAAGTTTCTGTAATGCATATGCAGATGACATCGGCTTTCTAGTCATAGACAATGAAGAAGTAGGAGAGCTCTGCATGTCGTTAATAAATACGAACTCATTCGGGGTGAAGCTGATTAGGCATAAGTATGGAAATCTGAACACAGGATGCGGCATTTATATGCAGATCACAACCAGCTAACAATGCTGTCTAACACGAAATGCTTGGGCATCGAATAAAGAACCAACATAAAGCACATGAGCGCCGTTAACCATACTAATATAATTGCGAGTATGCGTGCATGCTGCAGAAACACTACATTAGGAAGCTTGACAAAACACAAAATGGAGCTTTTGTCAATGTCTTGAGGCTACTGGCATTTTCTGTGACCTGTCAAAACCCTTTCACTGTGTGAATCACAGCATTCTCTTGAGTAAACTAGAATATTATGGTGTCACTAGCAGTGCTGCAAAATGGCTCAAGTCTTACCGAACTAACAGGAAACAGTGTGTCATTGGGGAATACCAGTGGAGTAAGCAATCAGTCTTCATCTGATTGGAATTAATTACATGTGGTGTTGTTCTAGGTTTCATCATGGGTCCATTGCTTTTTCTTCTGTACAGTAATGACCTCTTGTCTGTTAGATTGCCAGATGCTAAGTTTGTTTTATTTGCCGGTGATACAAACATTGCAATAAGTCGCAAGTCAGAAACTTATTTAGAAATGGCTGCAAATTAAATGTTCACTGACATTAATAAATTTTTTACAGTTAATTCACCGTCTTTAAACTTTGAACGACCCACAACATGCAGTTCAGAACATATACGAGATTTCCTTCCAGCCGATTTACAGCTTATGAGGATATGCAGATAGAAGAGGTTGACAAAGTTAAATTTCTGGAGTTACAACTCGGTAAGAAATTCAGTTTTGAAGGGCATAGGGCACAACTGTTGAAGCACGTAAACATGTGTGTATTTGTAATGCAAATTACATCAGACGTAGGAGATATTTATATATATAAAAAAAACCTTGCAGATGTTGCTTACTTTCATAAACTGAGGAGAATCGTCAAACCTAGCAAAAGCTTTTAGACTGCAAAAGTGTGTAATAAAACTCATTTGTGGTATAAATTTAAGAACATCACATGGAAACCTTGTAACGCCGGAAATGCATATCCTCCTATTTCCATCTATTGCACTGCAAATTTCTTTCCTTATTTTGTTACCTCAAGATATGACATTTCTGTGTCTTTGTATATTGTAATTGTTTTACTATTTGTATATATATGCATTTATGTCGATGTATAATTGGTTCGTTTTGTGAATATTATTTGTATTTATACGCTGGGTCTGGCCTAGGGAAAACTATACTATCGAACGAATACATCGATAGGTCGTGTGGAGAACGAAAGTGTTTAGGATCTTTGGTATAGTGTTAACTCTGCCGCGTGGAGCGCGGGCTGGGCAGAGCAGAGGGGAGTCTGGCTGGAGTAGCGAGTGGAGCAGGTGTGTTGTGTGACGCTCCCGCGAGTTGCCGCGCTTTCGGGGTTTGGCAGCATGTAATTGGGCTCGACTTGCGACGATAGTTTCTGACATGGTGTCGCGGACGGAAAGCATTAGCTGGCGCACATCAAGAGCCCGTTTCGTCTGGTGACCGTGTCGAGAAGAAGGCGCGCCAACATCCAGCTTCTGCAACAGCGACGGCCGACAACGAGTGACTGTTGCCGCCTCCTCGATCGCCGACTTCAAACCTTCAATCAACCAACAAGGAAGACTGGTAGCACGTAAAGTTTTAGAACTGTATGGCAGACCTCAGCTTTTGAAGTTGTTCCATTTGCCTCGCAAAATTACAGCAACTTAGCATGAACCTTTGTTGCTCATTGTCCCTAATTGCATTACCAAGCAGGGTCCCTTCCTTTTCCGAAATGAACCCGAGTGTCGTTGAAATTCAGACGCTAGCATTAAAGTACAATCATTCGATGTCACTGCTTTAATTTCAAAGTTCAGTTAAGGTATTCATAGCTGGCTACAATATTTAGATTACGCAAGCACAAATTAAGAGTGCGAGTTTTGTTACCGTAGTTTAGCTTACCTGTGACTGCAGCTCAGCTTGGTACGTACTAAATTTTACTATTGTTAATTGTTCAGAATCATTTAATTCAAGTTCAAAGTTAAATCTCTTATTTCTAAATTGCGTAGATTCAAGTAGCTTTTGAAATGATTGTTGAGGTAGTCCAAGACTAACCGTATTTTACTGAATTTCGATGTGCTTCAGAAAGAAAGCCCACTATTAACTTCAGTTACTAAATTAACTTTCAATTTTCCGGTTTTATAAATTCTTTTGCTAAATTAAGTCAGAGTGTAGCGAAATTTATTACTTCTGACAAACTTTCAGTTTTCACACTACACTTGTCAACCTTCAGTTGCCACGCTTCTAGTGCTAATTATATGTGTAATAACCTTTCTTTTTCAGTTATTATAGTAATTGTCCATAGGACTGGCGACCGTAATTGTCCCCTAATCTCAAATATCTAATTACCGCCAGTTAATTGTTAACGTAACGGCCGCACATTTACTTTCTTTATTAACTTTACCCCTTTTCAAAATTAATTTCCACCAGTTTCATTTGCATTTTTCCTTTCATTTAGATGTAACCCTTTCCTCCCTCTTTACCGACAGATTAACTTCGGTGACGATTGCTTTTTCCCAAATTTCCATTAGGTACACGCGGTTTAATTTTTCACTGTCATTAAGGTCGATAAGTGAGGGGGAGGTTACACGTGGCGACCTGGTGACAGGACAATCTTCAAATTTGAGGTTGTTCTGGACACGAATTTTGCATTGTGCAAATCTCGTAACAAAGTACTGGTTACGAAATGGTCGATACGTCAGCGAGAATATTAGTGTGAGGAATCCTAATTAGATTTGAGATTTGGCATTTATATTGAAAAATATTAAAATGAGTGAAGGCAACAATTGCCAAAATTTGGTAGACTTGGATACGGAACAATCGGTCGGGGAAACGCGCACCGCGGTACCCATTGTTCAGGGGCAGGCGGCTAGCATGAAAGACGCGACCGCCGAAACGCAACAAAGAGCAGAAATGGAATTCCAAACTTTAGAAAATGTTTCGGAATCGGAAGTGAAAATCAAATCTGAATCCCTTGACGACGAATACGGGGGGACAATTAAAGAGGAAGCCGCTACGGAAGTAAAACCGGTAGTTTCCGGGAATTTAACTGATTTATTGAATGTTTTGATTAACGAAATCAAGAGTCAATCGGCAGAAATTAAAGCTCTGTCTGCCAAGCAAGACGATCAGGCTGCCAAGCAAGAAGCTCAGGCTGCCAAGCAAGAAGCGCAGGTTGCCAAGCAAGAAGCTCAGGCTGCCAAGCAAGAAGCTCAGTCTGAAAAAATTGAACGAATGCTAGACAATCAGAACAAAGCTATTAATGTTGTTAACAACAATGTTGAAGTTGTTAACACAAAAGTTGATAAAATCAAAGACGATATTGTCGTGATTAATACCGAAATCAGTAATCTTAAACAGGAAATGATAGGCGTTCAGGCGGAAATTGCGAGCATAAATACTCGTTTTTATTCCGAAATTAGCAGAATCGAGAAAAGTGTAGGAGAAGCAGTTGCTCCGATCATCGAGAATAAGGTGACGGAACAAATTCAATTAGTGAAAAAAGAGGATCAAAAGAAGGTGGAAACTTTAAAGGCTTTGGTATCCGAAGTAGATACCAAAGTGACGAAGCAGGCTAATACCTGCGAAGAGAAAAAAAGGGAAGTAGAAACGCTTGCGACAACCACTTGCCAAGTAATTACGAGAGTGTCGGAATTAGAAAAGAAACTTGACGAAAAACAGAGCTATGTGCCAATCTGTGCACATAGTTCGGAATTGTTGACGAAAGAGGAGCGGTTCGACCCCTTGAAAAAAGGCGGTATACACCCGACGGATTTCATTAAAAATTGTGAAAGAGTTTTACCCAGATCATGGACTAATGAGAGAAAAATTAATGAGGTTATTGATGTGTTGGCTGGTGATGCCAAGCGTTGGGGCTTAAACCTCAACATTACGAACCTGACTTTTGACGAGTTTAAAAATTTGTTTCTGGCTGAATACTGGTCAGAGCAAAAACAGCAAAGTGTCTGGCGCGAATTTGTCGTATCGAGGCCTTTCGATGCAAATTCTCGCGCTTCGATGAAGGAGTTTTGTGAGGGCTGGATCCGCAAGTTGGAATATTTGCGTGATCGCCGCACGGAATCCGAAATAATCTGGGAACTCTACAAGAAGCTTCCAGATGATACAAAACGCTACATAGGAAGCAATTACAGGACAATCAATGATTTCCTGGAAAGAGTTGAAGACGAGGACAATTGGCGCAATAATCGCGGTAGTGGTAGAGGCCGTGGTAACAACAACGGGTACCACAGCAACCACAACAACGACAACTATGGGAATAATGCATACCGCAATCTTGGCAGCAATAACAATAGTGGTTCGGGCCGTAATGACAATCGGTACAATGCAAATAATAACGGGAATGACGGAAACCAGTATCATGCTAGCGTGATAAGGGCTTCGCAGAATAGTAATAACGCCAGAGGGTGTGATCAGCCGCCTCAGCAGCATCCGGGGAGCGTATCTGCTGGGACGAGACAGGGAAACCATTAGCCGCGCCGGTGAGGGGCCGACCGGGCGTGGAGAAATTTTGGAGGCCCAATAACAAGAGAAAACCCAGGTGTCGTCGTTATGAAAATTCCGTATGGAATAATCAACGGCGGGAGAGTGTGCCAGTGTTAAGAGAAAGGAGTGCGCCCAAAAGTAGTAGATCAGCTGTAGACACGCCAGTAGAAAATACATTCACTGTCAGTGAGAACAATTTAAGTTGTTGTTGTTGTGGTCTTCAGTCCTGAGACTGGTTTGATGCAGCTCTCCATGCTACTCTATCCTGTGCAAGCTTCTTCGTCTCCCAGTACCTACTGCAACCTACATCCTTCTGAATCTGCTTAGTGTATTGATCTCTTGGTCTCCCTCTACGATTTTTACCCTCCACGCTGCCCTCCAATGCTAAATTTGTGATCCTTTGATGCCTCAAAACATGTCCTACCAACCGATCCCTTCTTCTAGTCAAGTTGTGCCACAAACTTCTCCCCAATCCTATTCAATACCTCCTCATTAGTTACGTGATCTACCCACCTTATCTTCAGCATTCTTCTGTAGCACCACATTTCGAAAGCTTCTATTCTCTTCTTGTCCAAACTGGTTATCGTCCATGTTTCACTTCCATACATGGCTATACTCCATACAAATACTTTCAGAAACGACTTCCTGACACTTAAATCTATACTCGATGTTAACAAATTTCTCTTCTTCAGAAACGATTTCCTTGCCATTGCCAGTCTACATTTTATATCCTCTCTACTTCGACCATCATCAGTTATTTTACTCCCTAAATAGCAAAACTCCTTTACCACTTTAAGTGTCTCATTTCCTAATCTAATCCCCTCAGCATCACCCGACTTAATTTGACTACATTCCATTATCCTCGTTTTGTTTTTGTTGATGTTCATCTTATATCCTCCTTTCAAGACACTGTCCATTCCGTTCAATTGCTCTTCCAAGTCCTTTGCTGTCTCTGACAGAATTACAATGTCATCGGCGAACCTCAAAGTTTTTACTTCTTCTCCATGAATTTTAATACCTACTCCGAATTTTTCTTTTGTTTCCTTTACTGCTTGCTCAATATACAGATTGAATAACATCGGGGAGAGGCTACAACCCTGTCTCACTCCTTTCCCAATACTGCTTCCCTTTCATGCCCCTCGACTCTTATAACTGCCATCTGGTTTCTGTACAAATTGTAAATAGCCTTTCGCTCCCTGTATTTTACCCCTGCCACCTTCAGAATTTGAAAGAGAGTATTCCAGTTAACGTTGTCAATAGCTTTCTCTAAGTCTACAATTGCTAGAAACGTAGGTTTGCCTTTTCTTAATCTTTCTTCTAAGATAAGTCTTAAGGTTAGTATTGCCTCACGTGGTCCAACATTTCTACGGAATCCAAACTGATCTTCCCCGAGGTCCCCTTCTACCAGTTTTTCCATTCGTCTGTAAAGAATTCGCGTTAGTATTTTGCAGCTGTGACTTATTAAACTGATAGTTCGGTAATTTTCACATCTGTCAACACCTGCTTTCTTTGGTATTGGAATTATTATATTCTTCTTGAAGTCTGTGGGTATTTCGCCTGTCTCATACATCTTGCTCACCAGATGGTAGAGTTTTGTCATGACTGGCTCTCACAAGGCCATCAGTAGTTCTAATGGAATGTTGTCTACTCCCGGGGCCTTGTTTCGACTCAGGTCTTTCAGTGCTCTGTCAAACTCTTCACGCAGTATCTTATCTCCCATTCCATCTTCATCTACATCCTCTTCCATTTCCATAATATTGTCCTCAAGTACATCGCCCTTGTATAAACCCTCTATATACTCCTTCCACCTTTCCGCCTTCCCTTCTTTGCTTAGAACTGGGTTGCCATCTGAGCTCTTGATATTCATACAAGTGGTTCTCTTCTCTCCAAAGGTCTCTTTAATTTTCCTGTAGGCAGTATCTATCTTACCCCTAGTGAGAAAAGCCTCTACATCCTTACATGTGTCCTCTAGCCATCCCTGCTTAGTCATTTTGCACTTTCTGTCGATCTCATTTTTGAGACGTTTGTATTCCCTTTTGCCTGCTTCATTTACTGCATTTTTATATTTTCTCCTTTCATCAATTAAATTCAATATTTCTTCTGTTACCCAAGGATTTCTATTAGCCCTCGCCTTTTTACCTACTTGATCCTCTGCTGCCTTCACTACTTCATCCCTCAGAGCTACCCATTCTTCTTCTACTGTATTTCTTTCCCCCATTCCTGTCAATTGTTCCCTTATGCTCTCCCTGAAACTCTCTACAACCTCTGGTTCTTTCAGTTTATCCAGGTCCCATCTCCTTAAATTCCCACCTTTTTGCAGTTTCTTCAGTTTCAATCTGCATTTCATAACCAATAGATTGTGGTCAGAATCCACGTCTGCCCCTGGAAATGTCTTACAATTTAAAACCTGGTTCCTAAATCTCTGTCTTACCATTATATAATCTATCTGATACCTATTAGTATCTCCAGGATTCTTCCAGGTATACAACCTTCTTTTATGATTCTTGAACCAAGTGTTAGCTATGATTAAGTTATGCTCTGTGCAAAATTCTACAAGGCGGCTTCCTCTTTCATTTCTTCCCCCCAATCCACATTCACCTACTATGTTTCCTTCTCTCCCTTTTCCTACTGACGAATTCCAGTCACCCATGACTATTAAATTTTCGTCTCCCTTCACTACCTGAATAATTTCTTTTATCTCGTCATACATTTCATCAATTTCTTCATCATCTGCAGAGATAGTTGGCATATAAACTTGTGCTACTGTAGTAGGCATGGGCTTTATGTCTATCTTGGCCACAATAATGCGTTCACTATGCTGTTTATAGTAGCTAACCCGCACTCCTATTTTTTTATTCATTATTAAACCTACTCCTGCATTACCCCTATTTGATTTTGTATTTATAACCCTGTAATCACCTGACCAAAAGTCTTGTTCCTTCTGCCACCGAACTTCACTAATTCCCACTATATCTAACTTTAACCTATCCATTTCCCTTTTTAAATTTTCTAACCTACCTGCCCGATTAAGGGATCTGACATTCCACGCTCCGATCCGTAGAATGCCAGTTTTCTTTCTCCTGATAATGACGTCCTCTTGAGTAGTCCCCGCCCGGAGATCCGAATGGGGGACTATTTTACCTCCGGAATATTTTACCCAAGAGGACGCCATCATCATTTTATCATACAGTAAAGCTGCATGTCCTCGGGAAAAATTACGGCTGTAGTTTCCCCTTGCTCTCAGCCGTTCGCAGTACCAGCACAGCAAGGCCGTTTTGGTTTATGTTACAAGGCCAGATCAGTCAATCATCCAGACTGTTGCCCCTGCAACTACTGAAAAGGCTGCTGCCCCTCTTCAGGAACCACATGTTTGTCTGGCCTCTCAACAGATACCCCTCCGTTGTGGTTGCACCTACGGTATGGCCATCTGTATCGCTGAGGCACGCAAGCCTCCCCACCAACGGCAAGGTCCATGGTTTATGGGGGATTCCGGAAATCGATTATAAAGTGGCAGCTGTAATACCCACAGCGGAACTGGAGATTGAGTTTAAGAATGATTCGCAAGTGTTGAGAGAAGATCAGATGTCGGATAAAACGTCCGTCATCGAGCGAGGGGATGCAGAGTGGGATGAGGTCTGGTTAAGGCAATTCGGTCGCTTATACGACGAACTAAGAGATTATAGGGGCCTGTACGGGAGCGCGTCTCGTCCCGCAGGAAGATAGTGTTTGTGAAGTGATAGAAAGTTCTGGCCCTAACCGGCAGACTTTATCAGAAATAGTTGATGTTAATGGGGAGCATGGGGAGCACGAGCAAGATTCGTCGTGTTTCGTCCCGCAGGAGTTGGATGTTGAAGTAGTAACGGAAAGTTCTGGCCCTAACCGGCAGACTTTACCGAAAGTTATAGTGGTAGAAGTAGCCAACCCATCCGACGCAAAACTCCAGTTTAAACATTGCGAAAGTATTAAGGAGAAAGATTACGAGAATTTTAGTGATAGCCGGACACGATTGGTAGAAAAGCACATAGATTACAGCGTGTATGAGGTTAGAGCTGACATTATACGGTCAGACGATAGCAGTGTGGGTTGCGCAGATCCAGAGGAAGTAATTGCAGATACTACTGGGCACATTCCTCCAGGTAGATTGGCAGATGAGGTCGATCTGACCAAAGAGGAATCAACGAAGGTGACAATTAGTGAACTGATAGCAAAGCAACACTCACTAATTGACGAGTTACAGGAAAAGGTTTCGGTATTGGAGGCGAAGCTACAGACTAAGCCACAGGACAAATGTGTTGAAATTAAAACTGTATGTGAACAGAGGCTGAAAAGGCCGCCAGATAAGCCGGATTTAGGCTCAAAGCCGGATGGTTTTTTCTGGAATGACCTGGATATAGACGAGGATTTACTGTGGGAAAATAAAGAAACAGTCGAGGATAAGTGTAGACAGATAGTAGTGTCTGTTAATATGCACGACCTACAACTAAACGTGTTGATTGACACCGGTGCAGAATTGAGTGCTGTATCTGGTAAAATATTTGAGTTACTGAAAGACAGACCTGGTATCGTAGTTATGCCAGTAACAGGAGTGAAAATTATCGGTGCTACTGGGAAGGCCAGTAAACCGGTCACAAAACAGATTTTTGTCAACTTCGAGATATGTGGGGCACGATTTGAGCAAGAGTTTGTCGTCGTGCCAGACTTAACTATGGAAGTAATTATCGGGTTAGATTGGCTATTAAAGTACCGTGCAGTGATTAATTGCGAAAGCAAAACTTTGACATGTACGTCACAACATAAAACAATAGTAGTTAGCTTTGACGAGGCAGGAGACGGTGTGCATAGGCTATAACAGCCTATACACATTGTTAACTGGCCGGATGGTATTGATGTAGGTATGAATTTGAACTACTGTAATCTGAGGAATCTCGGCATTGACAATAGTGTAGAAAGTGAATTGGAAAGTATTGTAGACGGTGTGTCAAACGTAACACACGAACAAAGACGAGGCCTGTATGAAGTGATAATGAGGAATAAGAGTGTGTTTTCAGACAAACCGGGACTTGTGGAAGGATATAAATGCAAGTTGCATGTAATTCCGCACGAACCATCCTTCGTGAGACTGTATGCTATACCGCTGTCCAAAAAGGAAGCAGTGCAACGGGAGATAGATAAGATGATCGAATGGGGAGTGATTGAAAGAAGTACGAGTCCGTACAATAACGGTTTGGTCATTGTAGCAAAACGGAATGGTAGTGTGCGTATTGTGATTGACGCACGCACGTTGAATAGGGTCGTTCAACGTGAAACAGACAGACCAGAGAGTATGGAGGAGATTTTGCAACGTTTTCATGACGTTAAGTTCATGACTAGCCTCGATCTGACGGCTAGTTACTGGCAAATAGAACTCGAAGAAGAATCTAGGCCATACACTGCCTTCTTGTTTGCGGGCAGGTGTTATCAGTATAGAGTACTGCCGTTTGGACTTAATATATCTGTGTCCGTATTCATCAGGGCCCTAGATAAAGTGCTAGGACCGGCTTTGAGTTCAAGATTAACTGTATATGTTGACGACCTATTGTTGGCCAATGCCACTTGGCATGACCATTGTGACCTGTTAGATGGAGTTTTTAGAGCATTGCGCCGTGGCGGAATGACTCTAAAGCTAAAGAAATGCGAATTTGTAAAGCAGGAACTGAAATTTTTAGGGCATGTAATTACCACTGCTGGTATTACGAAGGACCCAGAGAAACTAGAGGCAATAAGGAATTGTCCTCCACCCAAGTCTAGGAAACAGTTAAAAAGTTTTCTAGGGCTCACAGGATTTTACCGTAAATTTGTAAAAGGACAAGTGTTTAATGATGAAAATTTGAATAACCTCTTACGCAAAAATGTTCCGTTTGTGCGGACTGACGGATGTTAGGCCGCTTTCGAGAGATTAAAAGACGAGTTGTTAAGATCTAACATACTATTTCATCCTGATTTATCGCTACCCTTCCATCTGGGAACGGATTCGTCGAATTACGGGGTGGGGGTAGAACTGTTCCAAGAAGTTGGTAAAGGAGAGGATAAGGAACACCGGACGATAGCGTTCGCGAGTCGAACTTTATCAAAAAGTGAGCGAAACTACACGATTTCTGAGAAAGAGTGTCTCGCTATCGTGTGGGGATTCAAGAAGTTCAAGGGTTACCTATGGGACCGTAAGGTGATTATTCATACGGACCATAAGGCGCTCACTTATCTGAAGGATTGTAAACTACTTCACGAAAGACTGACTAGGTGGTCGCTGTATTTACAGCAATTTAACTATGACATCTGTTACGTAAAAGGGACCGACAATTGCGTTGCGGATGCGCTGTCGCTGTTGCCCGAGTCTTATCAAGATGTATTGAAAGATGAGTCAGATGGAGTGGTCAAATTATACTATTTTAAAGAAGTTGAGGGACGCAAATTAATAGTGAACATCTGTAAGAATCTACGTCATCAGAACGAGGATGGTTGTTTAAATATGGTGAAAACCCGATATGACGAAAGGAGTCCAGAAGGAGAGAAATTAAGGAAGTATTACAAGATATACGATCATATCTTGTACATACGTAAGGGTGAAGATAGTAATATTTGGCGGGTATGCTGGCCCACCAAATTCGTCACGGAAATAATAGACTACTACCATTTGGCGTATGGTCACTGTGGACCGAAGAAATGTACGGAAAAGCTGTGTGAAGTAGTGCATTTTAACAACATGTTAAAACGCGTTACTGACAGAGTGAAAACTTGCGATTTATGTCAGAAGGGGAAGGTTACCAACTGTACGAGTCGTGGTCCTATGCAAAGTATAAGGCCTAACGACACCTTTGAATTACTGTGCATGGACTTGTACGGACCTTTGCCCAAGTCATCAGGAAACTTTGCCTACATTTTAGTAGTGCTAGAAGCTTTTTCCAAGTTCATCAAGCTATACCCGATTAGGAAAGCTACAGCCAAAGCGGTCTATAGCAAGCTTGTGAACGATTATTTTGTTCATATTGGTAAGCCCAAGGCGATTCTATCAGACAATGGGGCACAATTTACTTCTAAGTTGTGGAATGAAGGCATGGAAAGTAATGGGGTCGAGGTGATCCATATTTCAGCTTACTGTCCGGCTGGGAATCCCACTGAGAGGTATATGCGCGAGCTAGGCCGACTTTGCCGTACCTACTGCCATCACAACCATAGGGCATGGGGCAAATATGTAGCAGTATTTGAGAGAATTATGAACACCTTGAGACATGAATCGACGGGATTTTCTCCAGAGGAAATCCTGTTGGATGACAGAAGTAAAAGTTTAGTGGAAGAGATAATCAAAATCCCTCCACGGATTGACATTAGTATTGGTGTGAAAAAGGATCGTTTGCGAGAAGTAATGAAGCTAAAAGCCGATGCTCGCATACGTCGTCATGACGCTAAAGCGCGTTTTGCTAAGTTTGCAATCGGAGACTTAGTACTTGCAAAAGCTCATGAGAAATCGAGCGAGATAGACAATGAAATCTCTAAATTTAAGTTTGTTTATAATGGACCATATAAAGTAATTGGTATACCTCACACAAATGCTTATTGCTTAGAGTATCCAAGCTCTGGAAAACTATTAGGTATACGAGTAGATAGGAATTGAGAGACCTGGACCATTTTTCATATAATCAAAAAATCACAATAAATCAAACATTTCTCGTAATTCACACACAAAAATCAGAAATAAATCGATTTTTTTTTATACTTCCAAAAAATCCCTATTTCTGGTCCAGCCAAGCCTGCACGAAAAATCGCAAAATAAAAGAAAACAAGAAAATTAATTAAAAATAACATCAAAAATCTTAAAAAGTCATCAATTTCATCAAAATCTGAAAAATCACCCTGCACGAGCCTGCATCAGCCTGAACGAGCCTGCACAAGTAAATATATAAGTAAAGGAACATTATTGATTCATTCATTGGATAAAAGTATATCATGCATTGGTTTACCAGTTTTCGTTTCTTTTAAACCTCTATATGTGAAGAAAATATTTTTTTCATCATTCACTGCTTTCAGAGTATGTTTGTCAAATATCGTAACATATCTGTCTGGTAATGTAATTTTAAATTGTCCATCTAGGATACACTTAACTTTCTTACCGAAGTTAGTATCAGAAATTTCGAAGTTAGATGCTTTATACTTTCTATTAATCTCAAGTTCATTCAGCTTTATAAACTCATATGAGTTGTTTAACTTAGCGAACAATTGATTATTCATTTTCGTTTGTATTTATATAGGAATAAATTTACTAAATATTTATTAAAAAATTTCTTTCTTAATAAATGGAGGAAAAAAGTCCACTGTCAGTGAAAGTGTGTAATAAATGTGGTGAGACCAAGAGCTTGGACTATTTCTATAGAAATAAGAATACAAAAGATAAACGTTCCACTGCATGTAAAACTTGTTCAGATGAGATACATAAAGAATACTGCAGAAATAATAGAGAAAAAATTCGAGCATATTTTCATAACTATGTAGACAGACATCCAGAAAGGTATGCAATCACAAATAATGAAAAGCTAAAAAAATACCATGAAAATAAGGAAAAATTGCTTGAGAAAGTTCCTTGTGAGTGTGGTAAATATGTATGTAAAACATATCTCAAAAAACATCAACAAACAGGTGTCCATATGGAGAGGCTCAAGAATATGGAGAAAATCAAGAAAATGGAGAACACTAAAGTTAATGAATAATTATTGAATAAATTTTTCCCCTAATAAATGGAGAGAAATCTGAGAGCTCAGAATCTCAACACTATGAGAGTTGTTGATCTTAGACCTCTAGCTAGGTCTCTTGGTATAAGAGGATATTATAAAATGACAAAAGATGAATTAATCAGAACTATTGCTAGACATTATTATAATGTTAACCAAGTTAAGAAAGTAAATTTTGATACTCTACCATTTCTTGATGCAGATATAAAAGAAGAATATAAAGCAGAATCGAAAGATCTGAAGAATATATTTCCATTCTCTACAGATGTATTTCAAGAGCCATCAAAGAAAGATCTGAAGAATATATTTCCATTCTCTACAGATATATTTCAAACAACAGCAAAGAAGGAGTTGAAGGAAATATTCCCCTTCTCAACAAATGTATTTGAAAAGCCTAGAACAAGAAATACCAACAGGAGTTATTCTGTTGAGAAAGCTTTTTCAAACAGATTGCAAACCATCAATATTGAAAATACTAACAAGTTGATAGATCCAAGGTATTTCCTTACTTCTGTTGAAAAGGATGTGTTTCAATTAATAAAAGATAATTTAAAGATCCACAATGGCTTAAAAGTGAATATGCAATTATTCTGTGAATTTAAACTACCCAATAACAATAAAACTCAAACATTTAAATTTCAGTCATACAATCATACAATTACTCATGAGAAAGATATTAACAAATTTTTAAAGAATTCAAAAAGAGAACTGTTACCAAAGCTAACAGAGTTTCAAGCAAGAGGATCAGGATGGACCTTAGAAAGAGTTATCGGATTACAACTAGCAGTCAACAGATATAATCCTCTAAGAGGATCATCTTATATTGAATTGCCAGAGGAAATAAAAAATAAAAAAGCGTGTATTAATGTGAAAAATAATGACCAAAAATGTTTTCTTTGGGCTATTAAATCAGCATTATTCCCTGCAAAAGATCATGTAGATAGACTTTCAAAATATAAAAAAGTTGGACTTGAAATTGATGAAAAACTAAGTAAATTCCAGTATCCAATTAAAATAGAAGACATTAAAAAAATAGAAAATGTTCTGAATATCTCATTTAATGTATATTCTTTAAATGATGGATATTCCATCTATCCACTAAAACTGACAGGAAATAAAAGAGATAAACATATTAACTTACTATATTTTAAAGAAAAAGACAATGGACATTATTGTTGGATTAAAGACTTATCAAAATTAGCATCAATGCAGATTACAAAACACAATGGTCGCAAATTTATTTGTGATATGTGTTTACTCCACTTCAATTCTGAAGAAAAATTGAAAACACATGTTCCAGATTGCTTAGTAAATAAACCGGTTAAAGTAGAACTACCATCTAAAGGAGACACAATCACATTTGAAAATTACAAGAATAAAATGAAAGTTCCTTTTGTCATATATGCAGACTTTGAGAGCTTGTTAAATAAAATTGACACATGTCAACCAAATCCAGATGAATCATATACAATGAAGTATCAGAAACATGAACCATGTGGATTCTGCTATTATATAAAGTATGCTAATGGACATTATAAAGATCCGGTTGTATATAGAGGGCCAGATGCAAAAAGTAAATTCATTGAGATGATTAAGAAAGAAGTGGACGTGATAGGTGATATTTATTCTGAAAAAGAACCAATGAAACCACTAACAACAGATGAAAGAAAAGCATATTCTAAAGCAAAGATATGTCATATCTGTGAAGGTAAATTGAGTGAATTACCTCCTTTATTGATGAGATTAAAACATTCTATAGAAAATAAAATAAAACACATTAATGGTCAATTGGAGTCATTAAGGAAAAGAAATATAGATGAAAGTAATGAGAAGGTACAAAGATATAAAAACTCATTAGAATATAATAATAAGCAATTAGAAACTTTCAATGATAATGCAGAAGGTAATATTAAAAAAGTTCATGATCATGATCATTTAACTGGTTTATTCAGAGGTGCTGCGCATAGTTACTGTAACCTACGATATCAGTTACCAAGATTTGTCCCCATTTATCTCCACAATCTCTCAGGATATGATTCACATTTATTTGTAAAAGAACTTGGATATGATGAGAAACCTATAGATCTGATTCCAAATAATGAAGAAAAATACATAAGCTTTGGCAAATGTACTGAAAATATAAAGATGAAGTTCTTAGATTCATTCAGATTCATGGCTTCTTCTTTAGATAAACTCCCATCTAATTTGAAGAAAGATCAAATGGAAAATACCAAAAAGTTCTTTCCAGAAGGTAAAGTGGATCTGGTTATCAGAAAAGGTGTTTATCCATACGATTACATGGACAGCTGGAAAAGATTTGAAGAAACACAACTACCATCAAAAACTGAATTCTATAGTAAACTGAGTGATTGTGACATAAGTGATGAAGATTATGAACATGCGAAATTAGTTTGGGAAAAGTTTAATATCAAAAATCTTGGAGAATACCACGACTTATATCTAAAAACTGATGTTCTATTACTAGCTGATGTATTTGAAAACTTTAGAGAAACATGCATGAAAGCATATAGTTTGGATCCAGCATGGTACTACACAGCACCAGGATTAAGTTGGGATGCAATGCTGAAAATGACTAAACAACCACTTGATTTATTACATGATTATGATATGATATTGATGATTGAGAAAGGAATTAGAGGTGGAATATCACAATGCTGTAAGAGATATGTAAAAGCAAATAACAAATATATAAAAGATTTTGATAAAGAAAAGGACTCAAATTATTTAATTTATCTTGATGCTAATAATCTATATGGATGGGCAATGTCACAATATTTACCTTATGGTGAATTTGAATGGTTGAATTATCCTCAATTTTATGTAAACCATTGGAGAAAAAACATTATGAAAATGGAAGATAATTCTGAATATGGGTACATTCTTGAAGTGGATTTAGAATATCCAGAAGAATTACATGATGAACATAAAGATCTTCCACTTGCTCCAGAAAATAAAATTATTTCAGGAACAAAAGAGTCAAAACTAATAACAACATTACAAAACAAAATGAAATATGTGATACATTACAGAAATTTAAAACAGTATTTAAAACTGGGGATGAAGATGAGAAAAATACATAGAATTCTCAAATTTAAACAGTCAGATTGGTTAAAGAAATACATAGATTTGAATACTCAAATGAGAACTAAGGCAACAAATGATTTTGAAAAAGATTTCTATAAACTGATGAATAACTCAGTGTTTGGGAAAACGATGGAGAATATAAGGAACAGAGTGGATATAAAGTTAGTATCTGATGCTGAAGTATGTGATATATTAATAGCTAAACCGAATTTCAAGTCTAGAACAATATTCAATGAAAAATTGGTTGCAATACACATGCAGAAGATAAAAATACAGTTCAATAAGCCAATATATGTGGGTATGAGTATCTTAGATTTATCAAAAGAATTGATGTATGATTTCCATTACAATATTATGAAACCGAAGTATGGGGATAATATTGAACTGTGTTATCAAGACACTGACTCATTCATATATAACATAAAAACTGAAGATTTCTACAAAGATATGAAAGATATGGTTGAACTATTTGATACAAGTGACTATCCAAAAGATAACCAGTATAGCATACCACAAGTGAATAAGAAAGTTTTGGGTAAGATGAAAGATGAATGTAGTGGAAAAATTATGACAGAATTTGTAGGGTTAAGAGCTAAAATGTATGCCTACAAAGTGGATGAGAAAGAGAATAAAAAGTCAAAAGGCGTGAAAAAATGTATAGTAAAAAATAAAGTAACGTTAGACGATTATAAAGATTGCCTCTTCAATAATAAGGAGCAGTATAGATCAATGAATTTAATTAGAAGTGAGAAACATGAAATATATACTGTGGAAGTGAATAAAAAGGCTCTAAGCCCACATGATAATAAGAGAATTGTTTTAGAAAATAAAATAGATACATTACCATATGGTCATTATAGTAAATCAACAACATAAATGACATTAGTTGAAATTCTCTAATTGATTAAGTGATTCTTTCAAATTGCTTATGATATCCAACATCTTGGAAGTAGATTTAGAACAATCTATTCCAAATAATGAAAGATCAAATTTACCTGCTCTAACAACAGAATTTGTAAATTCACTATACTCATAGAATGTTTTATCTTTAATAAAGTATAATAATCCATTTGTATATCTGAAACTAGATTCTATACCTGGAGGTATTCCTGAAAATTCTTTTGTAATACGTCCATATTTTTTACTTATTCCCTTACATTCATCAATTTCTACATAATAAACATCATCAAAAAATATAAAGCTTTTACCAGAATATGTGTTCACAGCTGAATGTAGAATTACATTTTTTCGTAATGAAAGAGATGTTAAAGATGTTGGATAACCAAATTTTAACCTAAAAGAGGGTATTTCCATTATATACAGTTTGTTGTCAATGAATAAAATAGCATCTCCAGATGGTCTTTGATATGCAGCAGTTATATTGTTAAATCCTTTTGGAAGAAATGTTAACCAATCACTTATAAGTTGTGGTTTAGTGCGAACATCTAAATTATCCAAATCCATTATCCAAACCCATTTCTCATAGTAAATATATAGGACCTGATCGACAATCAGAAAGTTTTTAATTTTATTATTCAGCTTACATAATTCTGGAGGATCTAAATCTTTTTCTTCATCATCAGTCTCCTCATCTTCCTCATCATCATCATCATCTCCTACAACTGGTTTCCCATATAAGCTCTGTACTACAAGAATATCATCTTTACTTAATTCAATATTGGAACTGTTATATAATGGATACATGATTGAGGTATTTTCTGCTGAATGAGGAACTCCTAATGTATGACCAATTTCATGAACTAAAACTGCATAAAAGTTTATCTTCTCTTTTGGAGTATCTGTATCAATCTCAAAGTACCAATCTTCATCTTGATCCATATGGATTTCTACAACATCATTATTAGAATTTGGGTAATTTGCATGAGCCAGTACACCTGATTTACCATCAAATCGTTTAGGACAATAATGTTGTCCACTTGATTCTTTCCTATGCAAACGTCTCTTATTTGAAATGATGATGTCATAATTTGAACTATCTTCTTCAAAAATTAGATCTGTATGCTCTTTCCAAGTATTAAAAGCAATTTCACTCAATTCTTTCATTCTTTTCGATGAACCTGCATAATACCATTTAATAGTTTTCTTATTCCATTTAGCAATATGTGAGGTAAAAGATACTGCATGATCTTCTACACCACATCGAGGTTTGTTTATCAGATCTAAAGTTTCTTGATCTATTTCACCAGTAGGTTTCAAATTAAACTTCTTTTGGAATAAAATTAAGGCATTTTTGATATCTGAAATTTCACCAATATTTGTTGATTCTGCTTCGAGATATCCAAATTCCTGTAAATACTTTATAATGTTTTCTTTTTCATTACTATCTTCCCCTGTAGCTATCTTCACTAACAACAAGGTTACAATTAATATTTTCATTTATATAGGTTAAAATTATTGAATGAATAAGAAAATAAAAAAATCTCTACTTCCACATTATTTATTGTCTTTAGTGTACTAATAGCCAATGTCTACACTTAAAATAAAAAAGAAAGATAAAAGAATTACAGGATAACATTACTCTTATTAACCCAACCATTGTGAGAATTATCGAAGCCTAACCACTTAACATATACCTTATCACCTTTCTTCTTCAATATTTTTTCAACAAGATATACATCTGGGTAATTTGTCTTCTGTAATTCATATTCATAGAAAGAACCTTTTATCTCCTCACCACTACTGTCTTTTAATTTATATGTAACTGGATTGGATAACACAACATCTGTTATTTCAAATATCTCTGTTGACCAGTTAGCAGTATATCCCTTTTCAAATATTCCTTTCAGTTTACTAATTCTCACTTTATCTCCAACATTATACTTATTTTTCTCAGTGACTGTAACAACACTCTGTGGTTTGTAATTCTTATCAACTTCTTTTGGTTTCATTTTTGTTGTTCTATGCTTTGTATTGTTGTAATCATTGACCAATTTGGAGACTAAATCAATCCACTTATAATTACCCTGAAGAGCGAATATCTTCCACATTTTCTCTTTAAGTGTTCTGTTAAATCGTTCTACAACAGATGCTTTCATCTCTGTAAAAGTAGAATAATGATTGATATCATACTGCTTCATGAGTTTTTCAACATCTTTATTATAGAATTCTTTACCATTATCTGTTTGTAGATGTTTAGGATACCTTTCATTGAATATTCTTTGAAAAGCATCAGCTACATTTTTACCTCTCTTATCTGTAACTGGAATAGCCCATGCATACTTTGAGAAAACATCAATTACTGTTAATAAATATTTATAGCCTCTATTTATTTTTGAAATTCCTTTCAGTTTTCCAGAATCCATTTCTACTAAATCTGCTTGCCATAAATCATCAATACCGAGTGAAATAACACTTCTTCTAGGAAAATTTTTTCTCATTGGTTTATGTAATTCATTTATAATTTCTTCACGAATATTCACACTTCCAGAACCAACTTTATTTTGATCTAAACAAAATTTTTTTTAATGAATTTACTCTTTTTGCTTTGACATACTGTGCAAATACCTTCAATTCTCTGTCTACCATTTTTAGTTGTCACTCTTTGAGGATGATGTGTCTCTGTATACTTCTTACACTTTAAACACCAAATGTGATCATTCATTTATATAGAAGAAAAAATACTAACCTCCCAAGCTATCTTCATGAATACAATGTTCTACTTTTCCAAATATGTATAACTTTACTCGAATAGGAACTATTGCATCTGTGATATTTACACACATAACATCATCAGTACAAGTAGTAATAGATACATTATCTATGTTTCTAGAGTCAACTGATTTGCTTAAATGTCCTTCATGATAAAACTTAAAATTCAAATCTATTTTTATTAATTCACCAATACTGCTATAAGCTCTTATAACAATTTTCATAATTTTAATGTCATAATCAAACACATGGTTCAGTATATCATCTTTCTTTCTAAAAGTGAATTCAATAAACTGTTTGTCAATGATTTTATTATCTAATTTCTCAATCTGAGTAATGTATGGTTGTAAATCTGTTTTAGTAAAGTAATCTGAAAAAGCTTTCTCAATCTCTTTTTTACTGTAGTAGTTACTGAACTGTGTTAGAATACTTGAGTATTCAGCTTTACTAACAACATCCAATAATTTGTTTTCAAGATACTGTTTAGTAACTGCATCATATCCACTTATTGGATCAGCTATATTAACTATTCTTCTTCCCAGAAAATTGATATAACTCTTTGATTTCTTAAGAAGATCTGTAAAATACTTTTGAAACTTGAGAAAATTCTTTTCTACATCTTTCAGCTTGTCTAAATCGGGTAACACTATATCACTTGTCTCAGCTATCTTATTTCCAAAAATGTCCATTTAATATATTTAAAATTTCATCAAACTTATAACCATCGGAAAACAGTTTTAAAACGAATAAACATAAATGTCCACAAATATAATCATCGAATTTTTGAATCCTTTCTACATTATAATACAACTCATCTGATCCTAAATATTTAACCAATTCTGTTGGAATATTTCCTCCAAATGAATCAAACACATACTTCTTGTTACTGCTTTTATAATAACAAATCCAGTGTGTGCCAACATGATCTGATGTATCTAAATTTACGATACCACATTCAATTTTATTTGGCTTTAATGGAAGTTCATCAATCATGAAAACACCTCTAAAGTTCTTAATTTTCAGTTCTTTTACTAATTTTTCTATATCAAAATTACTTAAAGCGTGTTTATAGTTCTCAATTATTTTTTCGAAATTTTTTTTTAATCCCAGTACCTTTCTTCTTCTCCATCTCCAAATTATGTCTCTTTTGTTCTACCAATTCAGCATCTTCTTTCTTTTTCTTCTGAACTGCACTTGTAATTGCTGCAGCACCTCCTGCTAATGATCCTAATGCACCTAATGCCGCAAATAATAGTGGGAGAAAACCTCCTTCATGTTCATTTAAACCAGAACCTTCTTTCTTTTGTTTCAAGTATTCAAAGATCTTTTTAATAACTGGAATACCTAATGTCAGAATAAGAGAGCCACCTTTTTTAATCTGATTGGACTTTTGTCTCTTCTGAACATCAGTTAAATAATTACCAAGGAAATCATATTTATTTAATTCATCTCTGGATAATTTTATCTTTACAGATTTTGGTTTAGTTTTACCACCTGGAGTAATATTATAGTCAATTGAAAATGTTTTCATTTATATAGGAAAAAAATTTATGTTATACTCCCCAGCCATTATCATCCATTTCAATACCCATTCCTAATTTTCTTTTTCCATGCATTATTCCTCTTACAGCAGTTGCTGCTATTTTCTCTTTCAAATCAGCATCTGGACTGTGCATTCTCTCTTTTGCTTTAAGTTGTAAAATTTTATCCGCTTCATGTCAGGACTTTAAATCTTTGTTATCTCTATATGCAATATCGTGTTCTTTACAAGCCTCATCTAATGGATTGATTCCTTTATCCCCTCGTGCCAATCTTTCTTCTAACTTCGTAAAGGGACCACAATATGAATATCCTGGAATATGCATCTCAGGAAATGGTGCATTATTTAAAACCCAGTTGACTAATCCTTTACCATATTTCTCTGATTTCCAGAATGTGTGTGGTAAATTATTCAAAAATCTGATTAAATATGGAATACCTTTAGGATTATTAATTATAAAATCATTAAATTTGTTTGTTAACATTTTTGTTATTGCCACCTTTTCATTGTGAAAGTTTTTATTTCCAGCTAATTCTTCCCCATGAATAATAGTTAATCGATCGATTAAATCTCTCACATCATTCATCCAAACATATTCAACGGGTTTCTCTGTATACTTTTTTATCAATCCTTCACCAGATCTTGTTGGGCTTGATTTGTTTCTCAGTTTCTGCCATATTGGTTTAATTAATTCATTATATTTATCACTTACACTGGATTTGGGTTTCTTAGAATCTGGATCATTGTTTTGAAATATTGCATTAGTTAATAGTAAAATATCTTCATATGTATCTAAATCTTCTTCATAATATCCATCACCATCAACACTATTTTGAGTTAAGAGTTTCATTAAATCATCTGTTGCTTTGTAAACTTTTCCTTTGATTAAAATGGTGTCATTATTAAATTTAACTTGTGAATCGCCTATATAATGTTTTCCATTTTCAAATCGTAGCCCAAATACTCTGTCATTAAGAGCTCCAAGGTATTTTGATACTGTTGGACCAATATAGGTAGTTGGAGGCAATAATTTCTCTCTACTCATCTTTTGTTTTTCTTTTTGTTCTACACTTTTCAGCATTTGTTCAAGTTGTTTCTGTTTTTGAGGTGATGGAGTAGAAACACTTGGAATATCATCATCTTTAGGGAATAAACTTTTCTCAAATGATGTTTCAGTTGGTGTTGAAGGAATCGGAAATATATCATCATAATTTTCTTGATGATGATGATGGTAAGGAACCATCTGTTTTTCAACTTCTCTGTTTTCTTCAATTGCTTTCAACACATTATCACCTAAGCCCTCAATTCCTTCCTTAACTTGTTGAATTGCATCAATAACAGGCTGATCTTCTTTTTTATATTTCTCATACTCTGTTCTCGGTTGTTTCTTCCATGTTCGAAAAGCTTCTTTCAACTCTTCTTTTTTCTTTCTATTTCTCTTTGCTTTCTTAACAATTTCAGGATCATAACCACTATGCTTACTAACCTCCGTAGAGTGATCGTATTTTGCGAACATTTATTAAGGAGAAAATATTGTCATTTCTGTCGATGTTTATTAATCATCTTAAACATACGTGTTTAATATTCACGTTGATGTTGATGTTCATGTTTGATGTTTATTAATCATCTTAAACATACGTGTTTAATATTCACGTCGATGTTGATGTTCATGTTTAATGTTTATGTTTACATAGCAAGAATTTTTTTATTCTATCTCTGTACTTTCCATCATTCGCTTTCCTTGTTAAATCTATTGTAATAAAACCAAAATCATCATTCCAGCATTTACTACACATTTCTTTAAACTCATCAAATTTCAGATCTCCACCTACAAACTCGTGATAAATGTGATTCAAATTTGTGTCATCCTGTCGAAATATATTCAAGAAGTTGAGATTATCTCTCACTAATTGTTTTGGAATCTTGGAATATGTCTGAGCTAAATAAAAACAATCTATTCCTTTATGTCTACCTCTAGTAAAGTATTCTCTAACAATCTCCTGATTTTCAAGAATGAAATCGTCAAACAAAACAACTGAATTATCTTCACATTCATCTAGACTTATTGAATCTTCATTGTTATCAATGAAAGTAACAATTTTGTCATCAATTTTTTCTTCAATTTTATTACACTTTTTTATAAACTCTTGGTATTTTGGCTGATCCAAACTTTTAGAATAAACATACAAATGATTTATTTTATCCCAATTTAACCACCCTGGAGCTAATATATAGTTATCGATCATTAGAGTTGTTTTTCCATATCCACTTGGACCAATAATTGCACATCTTATTGAGTTAGGTAATAATTCCCCATGCTTATTTTTCGTTTTCTTTTCTTTTAGGCGTGTTTTCGGTTCCCAGTTAGTCATTTATTTAGATAAATTTTTCATCATTTAAATGAGTAGACTATTTCTATTGAATGGTAAGACCTCAGTATTGAGAAAACGATTAAATGTTCCATTAAGAGATGAGTTTAAACAAGTTGCATTAGTTGGCTTTTATTCAACATTTCTCACACCAAATGTTACAGCTAAAAATAATAAACTGTATTGTGATGGAGAGACTATTGTTATTCCAGAAGGGCAGTATAGTTTGAAAAATTTGGAAAGATTTTTTCACATGAACAAACCTAATATAAGTATTAAACCAGATGAAGTTTTAAATAGAGTTGTTATTGAAAGTGATGTTAAATTATATATGGATGTAAAGGATGGTATTGGAAGTCTGTTAGGCTTTAGTAATCAGTCAATTAATGCAAATGAAAAGACTGTTGCTACTGATGTTCCCAAAATTATTCCATTTGAACTGATTAATGTAAGCTTTAATTTAGCAGATGGTATGTTTGTTAAAAATGGTGATCATTTTCACAGAGAAACGAATATTATTGCTTCATTTAAGCCAAATGTTGAATTTGGTGCTCCCATTATTTATGAACCGAGTCATCCATTATTTGTACCAATACATGATAAAGTTCAGGATATAGTAATAACTGTAACTGATGAGAATGAAGAAATAATCGATTTTAATGGAGCTGATGTGACAGTTATTTTAGAAATGAAATAAGAGTATTTTTAATCCTATATAAATGAACAGAATCGAGAGCTATCAATTTCAGTCGTTTCCAGTAAACGAGAAGAGTAAGTTTAATCTGAATGTTCCCAACAAAGATGTGGAGATTAATATCAATATCGGTGATGGTTGGTTACATCCTAATCGAGCTCAGCTGTATATGAGTTTTGATGTTATTCATGAAGATGGAACAGATTTTTCTGAATATGAGGGTAAAACAAACGCAAAATTAATTGACAATTTTGTTACAAAGCTTTTTGATTTGATAACAATAAAGAAGGGGAATAATATCCTTTCTAGAATTGAGAACCCTTTTATTTCCTCAACAGTTTTACTTCAGTTAACTTCATCTCTTTCTGATAAAATATCTTTGGAAGGTATTATAATGAACAATGGGAAAATAATTAGGAAGAAGAATGAAGTTCTATATCCATTAGAACTGCTTGGTGGATTCTTCAAGGATTACAAGGAAATGATGTGGGAAGGTGATTTAACCATATCTTTTACATGGAGTTCATCTGTAACTGATGCTCTTCTTAGATGGTCTAGTACAAATGTAGATGGAAGTGAAGTAGCTGGAACACTTCCAAAAGAAGGTAAAATAGTTATAAACAGCATGGAGATTAGAGTTCCAATCGTAAAATATGAACCTGAATATGAACTTGAATTAGAACAAGAAAGACTTAAAAATCCTAAGATTCCAATATCTTTTTATGATTTACAGACTCAAGAGGTTGCTGGATTAAGTGGTAGCAAACATTTTGAATTAGACATCACAAATTATTATAATTCAATGGAATTTGATATGCCTTACTTCATATTTGTAGTATTTCAAACAGATAGAAAGAATAATCAGCTTAAAGATTCGTCACTGTTTGATCATGTTAAACTGCAGAACATTTATCTGAAGAATGGAAGAAATGAAGTTTTTCCTCAGGAAATGTGGAATTTGAATCCACCAGATAACTTTATGAAAGCTTATGATGCATTTAGAGATTTTAAACGTGTTACACAGTTGAAGGGTGATATTGATGTTAATCCATATAATTTTATTACCAACTGTCCTATTTATGTTATAAATATGACCCGTAGAAAGAATGTATTAGCAACTCAAAAAACAACAATGAAGTTATGCGCTGTCTTTAATGATAAGATACCTGATAAAACATTAGCTTATATAGTTATATATGGGAAAAGAAATTTAACATATGACTCACAACACAGAATTCTTACCGAAAATTTTTAGTTAAATAAATGAATAAAAAATTAGAGAAAGTCGTTGATGTATTCACAGCATGTTTATATTTCATTGTGAAATATTTTAAGAAAGAAAAGTGTGATATAAATGAAAAAGTTTGAAATCTCAAGTTTAAGATAATGTTTCTTTTATTTTTTTCTTATTTTATTAGATAGCTCTCTTAATGTAGATTATGTTAGCACTTTGAATTTTTAAAATCGGTTGATATTTGTCTGAGAAATTAAAGATGCAATTTTTACACCTTGCCCCTGCGAGTTATGCAACCCTTCTTACTTCCATGTATTGCAGGTAGCGGTTTTTCAGGGGCAATAGTGCTGTCCAAAAATGCAATCAGAATTTGTTTATCTCTAAAAATAATAAAGTTATAACAAAATTAAATTTTATATGCCTGACATGCCAACTGAAGTCGAGAGTTTTGTGGAATATCTTGACAGGTAGAAGTATTTGTGGATCATGTTGAGTAGAATATCTTTACTTGTGCAGGCTCGTTCAGGCTTGTGCAGGGTAATTTTTCAAATTTTGATGAAATTGATGACTTTTTAAGATTTTTGATGTTATTTTTAATTAATTTTCTTGTTTTCTTTTATTTTGCGATTTTTCGTGCAGGCTTGGCTGGACCAGAAATAGGGATTTTTTGGAAGTATAAAAAAAAATCGATTTATTTCTGATTTTTGTGTGTGAATTACGAGAAATGTTTGATTTATTGTGATTTTTTGATTATATGAAAAATGGTCCAGGTCTCTCAATTCCTATCTACTTATACGGAATATTGTAGACTTGAAATTGTACCAACCTAGGATCGATTAATACCACACAATGGGTAATTTGTACAGTATGTAAATATAGAGTGTAGGATTTAAACGATTTGCTAGATTGCCATGCTTTTGTCTGACCATGAAGACATTAAAGAAGTTGTAATTAATAAGTAATTAATGTTGATTAAATGATTTAAAGAGTTACTGAATATTAATCAATTTAAAAATCCAAGCTGCTAGTTTACGTTATCAGCTGAGTCACAGTAGATTAAGCAATGTAAATATGATTTTGCAACTGGCTGTAAGATTTCATAAATATGTGATTTACTAGTCACTGCCGATGTACTTAGACGCTGTTTTAAGTTTAAGGCTAGTACATGCGTGTGATGATGGACAGTGTTGAGTTCTCCACTGTGATAGTAATAATGGACTCCTTGAGATTACTCGGGAGTGAGTTTTTCCCAAAGAATTTAGTGACACGGACGTTCTGGAAATGCCGTTACACAGGCGGGTGAGATCAAGCATGCCGCACAGCCGGGCGCAACAATACTGGCGAGGCGGACCCGCTGTCGGCTCTTGTGCCGCTCTCGGCATTCTTTGTACTTGCGAGTACGGAAGGCGGAATTGTTTTTCTTCCTGGACAGCTGCAAGAATTCTGCTGTCAATATTTATGGTTTTTTCGATCTGCTGAATATTATTTTAATTGGACTCTCATGACGAGAATATTAATTATGAAAAGGTTACATAAAAATGTGTATAATATGTAATTAATAATTAACTTGCGTATTTTGATCTACCTGTTTTTATGACCATGTACTCTGGTTAATTTTGTAAATAGTAGTACGTTTCTTGATACTGTTACGAATTTTAATGATTTTGGAATAGCTAAACCATTTTCTACGTTTTCTATGGATTTTAATATGTTGTCAACCTGTTTTAGTTTGTGCAAGGTGACAGAGTGGAATAAGATTAGGAGTGTCTCCACTCAATTATTATGGTCTAAATATTGGTCTATGGTTAATTAGACGAATGCTAAATTTTCTTGATGTTTTGAGCATATGCATTTCCGCTGTTTTTTTTTCCTTTTTGGGACATTTTCTGAGTCTGTTTAGGTTACACGCACATCCTCTGACAATGTGGGGCACGTGTAACGCCGGAAATGCATATCCTCCTATTTCCATCTATTGCACTGCAAATTTCTTTCCTTATTTTGTTACCTCAAGATATGACATTTCTGTGTCTTTGTATATTGTAATTGTTTTACTATTTGTATATATATGCATTTATGTCGATGTATAATTGGTTCGTTTTGTGAATATTATTTGTATTTATACGCTGGGTCTGGCCTAGGGAAAACTATACTATCGAACGAATACATCGATAGGTCGTGTGGAGAACGAAAGTGTTTAGGATCTTTGGTATAGTGTTAACTCTGCCGCGTGGAGCGCGGGCTGGGCAGAGCAGAGGGGAGTCTGGCTGGAGTAGCGAGTGGAGCAGGTGTGTTGTGTGACGCTCCCGCGAGTTGCCGCGCTTTCGGGGTTTGGCAGCATGTAATTGGGCTCGACTTGCGATGATAGTTTCTGACATGGTGTCGCGGACGGGAAGCATTAGCTGGCGCACATCAAGAGCCCGTTTCGGGGTCTAGTGCAGCAGGGGATACAACCCGTCGGCTTTGAACAATGACGTCACAAGTCGCCATAGACCATGTATTACAAAGATGGAAGAGCTGAGGAGAATGTTGAGAAACAAAGGAATGCGAGAGAGATAAACATTGATCTTATCAAAAGCCGAGAAGCGATTCTTCTTAGTGTTGTAGCTCCCTTCAGTAGCTGATAAGTGTTTTTTGGCTTTTTTTTAAAAAAAAAAATCTCACGAGATAGAATAAACTGATCCTACTTTATTAAGCAATCAATAAAAAAACTAAACTGAAACATAACAGCAGAAGCAGTTATGTTTCAGTTTAGTTTTTTTATTGATTGCTTAATAAAGTAGGATCAGTTTATTCTATCTCGTGAGATTTTTTTTAAAAATGCCAAAAAACACTTATCAGCTACTGTGCCTTGGACGCTAATAGTATCTCATTCGTTACTTGAGCTATATAGCTATACGCAACATTTTTATCTTGCTCGCGAATTGACATATATAGTGTCAGTGTAAAGGCGAAGTGAAGTACGGGATACAAATTATAGTTGTGTCGTCAGTGTAAAGGCGAAGTGAATGATGTTGTGATGGGGGTTTCGGAAGTACACATTAGAAATGTCATGCTGATAGTAGAGCTGGAAAACGAAAAAAGATCGCCAGCTCCCAAATTTCTGTTACGTACTTCGCAACACGGAAATACACATATTGGTGGAATAAGAAAGTGAAGTATGGCAAAATAGTGAAATATAGATAAATAAGGAAATGGAAAAGAGAACTTACCACACGGAAATATCGACGAATAACGGAAGCTCGCCTAAACAGACAGTAATGAAAATCACATACCCATACTCACAACAAACACATTACGAAATCTCTCTCTCTCTCTCTCTCTCCCATACAATACACACACACACACACACACACACACACACAGAGAGAGAGAGAGAGACACACACACACACACATTCACCAACCCCTCTTCCCTCCCCCCCCCCCCTCCCTCCTGAAATTAACTGAGATGTTTGGGATGGTACATTTTGCCCACATGTTTAATGAAACATTTAAACGGGCAATATGTCCGCGGAATGCTTTGTCTCCAAGAATACTCATCTAGATGGCTTTGAAGAGTGATTTTACCGCTGACCAGTACCCCTCTATGCTGTTAGTACAGGCGCCTGTCGATAGAGATCTAAATTCAATGTTATGGTTTACTACAAGATGTTGGTAACCCCTATCCCCTAAATCCCTATAAGAAGAAAACCCGTCTGAAATAACAATAGATCCCTCTGGCACCTCATCTTCAATTAACCTAACCAAAACTTCCTTACTTCTATTTGGTACTACTCTAAAGACTACATCATTACAATGCTGACCTGAAACTACTGCCCCCCACACCCATAATCCAACCGGAGGTTCCCCCCTATTGTATTTCCTTTTCCCAAAATGAGACTCATCAACTTCCACCATAACGCCCGGCCCCCCCAACGGCCCCCTATATTTCATATATTCCCCACAAACCTCCCTACAAAACGAGTACCAGTCTAATACGGTATGTTTACTGACACGACACTCATGCACACACAGCCATACAGGATATCTTAAACACCAACAATATGTTATTTTCATTATGTCTCTGAGGGCGAGCTTAAGATTTCTCGAACCACGTCCCTCATCTAATGGACCGCCACAACCGATCTTTGCTGCAGCGCCATACGAACAAGTCGTGAGTACGGCGACTCGATACACTCGTAAGGCGCATATGTTCGCCGCACCCACGACATTGAACGTATTCCGCTATGAGACCACACATTTGCAGGAAGCAAATTGTGGTCAACATATGTTGGCCCGTAACTTCCCTTAAATCGTCCAGGTTCATAGCGGTAGACAAATCCATTCCTATAAACGAAAATAAGACACTACAAATTGTTCTTTAATAAAAAATTAATAATCCACATTACCTCAATATCATTACGAAAAATATTAAGTACCGGCCGAATAAAAAACAAACGATTAAGTTAATTAAATCACACGTTTAATGATGTACCGAATATCAAGCGATCGCTTTTAGATTAACATTCAATTATTTTAATGATAGTGCTTATTAGAACACAGAACTGCTTTATTATCTATGGGCCCGCATCTCGTGGTCGTGCGGTAGCGTTCTCGCTTCCCACGCCCGGGTTCGATTCCCGGCGGGGTCAGGGATTTTCTCTGCCTCGTGATGGCTGGGTGTTGTGTGATGTCCGTAGGTTAGTTAGGTTTAAGTAGTTCTAAGTTCTAGGGGACTGATGACCATAGCTGTTAAGTCCCATAGTGCTCAGAGCCATTTGAACCATATTATCTATGCCTCGAAGTGAAGACATTACGATCTATGACTAAGGAATGACGTCATTGTTCAAAGCCAACGGGTTGTATCCCCTGCTGCACTAGACCCCCGTTTGGTCTCGTGACCGTGTCGAGAAGAAGGCGCGCCAACATCCAGCTTCTGCAACAGCGACAATGAGTGACTGTCGCCGCCTCCACGATCGCCGACTTCAAACCTTCAATCAACCAACAAGGAAGACTGGTAGCACGTCAAGTTTTAGAACTGTATGGCAGACCTCAGCTTTTGAAATTGTTCCATTTGCCTCGCAAAATTACAGCAACTTAGCATGAACCTTTGTTGCTCATTGTCCCTAATTGCATTACCAAGCAGGGCCCCTTCCTTTTCCGAAATGAACCCGAGTGTCGTTGAAATTCAGACGCCAGCATTAAAGTACAATCATTCGATGTCACTGCTTTAATTTCAAAGTTCAGTTAAGGTATTCATAGCTGGCTACAATATTTAGATTACGCAAGCACAAATTAAGAGTGCGAGTTTTGTTACCGTATTTTAGTTTACCTGTGACTGCAGCTCAGCTTGGTACATACTAAATTTTACTATTGTTAATTGTTCAGAATCATTTAATTCAAGTTCAAAGTTAAATCTCTTATTTCTAAATTGCATAGGTTCAAGTAGCTTTTGAAATGATTGTTGAGGTAGTCCAAGACTAACCGTATTTTACTGAATTTCGATGTGCTTCAGAAAGAAAGCTCACTATTAACTTCAGTCACTAAATTAACTTTCGATTTTCCGGTTTTATAAATTCTTTTGCTAAATTAAGTCAGAGTGTAGCGAAATTTATTACTTCTGACAAACTTTCAGTTTTCACACTACACGTGTCAACCTTCAGTTGCCACGTTTCTAGTGCCAATTATATGTGTAAAACCTTTCTTTTTCAGTTACTATAGTAATTGTCCATAGGACTGGCGACCGTAATTTCCCCAAAATCTCAAATATCTAATTACCACCAGTTAATTGTTAACGTAACGGCCGCACATTTACTTTCTTTATTAACTTTACCCCTTTTCAAAATTAATTTCCACCAGTTTCATTTGCAGGTTACAACCTGTGCAAGGAACTGGGTATTCTAACCACTGCCTCTCAGTATACTTATTCCTTATTAAGTTTGTTGCAAATAATATGTGTCTGTTTCCAACCAATAGCTCAATACATAGTACCACTATTGGAAATAAGAACAGTCTACCAATAAGACCTGGTCACTTACCTTGGTCCAGAAAGAGATATGATAATCTGGAACACACATTTTCAATAAATTGCCAGCAACCATTAAATTTCATAAAAGCACAGTTTAAACAGAGTTTGAAAGACTTCTTGATAGGCAACTCCTCCTACTCTGTAGGTGAATATCTTTAACAGGGACTGTTGGCCCAACTTCAGTAAGAACATCTGTTAGCTTTTAGTTTTGTTAGCACTTAGTCATAACAGTCAAGATTAGGTATTCTGTGTATGACAAATTTATTAAAAAAGCATAACTAAACTTCATTCTGACAGTGTATTAATTCTGTAATGTACTCATATATCTTGACAATCTCATGACAAATGACCAGGGTAGTGAGTATTATATTAAAATGTTCTACATTTTTAATGTTACATTTTCTGACATGCTCCATACCCAAGTGATCCATTTCATTTATGGCTGTAAAGAACAAAAACTGAATCTAATCTGATTATGTAATGTCAAAGATCAAGTTGCACAAGTGCTGCCAATGTCACAAGAGAAGATCAAATACATCATGTCAGCTTTCAGTCATTTTGTTACGTGAGGACAAATTTTTAAAATTTAATAAGATATGTTAACACTTGCCACAGGAGATGGGCAATTAAATCTAAAAAAAAATCATGGGCATTATATGTTTGTAACGCTTATAAAATTTGTAGAATTGTTTCTTATGCAAGATGCAGGCAACCAGGGCAGGATTGAAGCCATTGGTTGAGGCAAAGTATTTTATTGTGTCTAACTCTGCTTTGAAATCGTCTTTGGACATAGGAACAGATATGAAATGGTGCATCAGTGAACTGAAAGCTGCATGTTTGTGTGCTACTGGTTGTTCTGATCAAGAAGGTGTCTGTAGTTTTAGTTTTCTATGCATTTTGAAACAATGTGTGTGTATACTGATGTCAGTGGTTAGATCTGAGAAGTTTGTGGATTTATTGCCAATCTACATTGTGAGCTCAATATTTTTATGTTGCCTGTTTAACTTATGTAAAAATTGTTGAGGTCGTCTTGTAGTATCTGTCACATACACAGATCATCATCTCCAAACTTGAACCAGTATTTAATATTTGCACTCGAAGGTTTTGTTATACAAAAAACATGTTCAAAATGGTCCATGAATATTTCACCGAAGACCGGATCATCTGGCCAATCAGACTTGCTTATCAGAAAACTATTTTCAATGGGACTATGTATTAACAGTTTGATGGCTCAGATATGGAGTCCCCTTTCAGTCCAAACATTGCTTCATACTTTCCCTTCACATAATGCTCCCAGTTTTCCATAACTTCCCACATTGTCTGTTCCTTCCCCATTCCCTCATTTTCCTTAGTCTAGGTGAGTAATATCTTTTCCAATGTTGTTTAAAACACTGTAACTTATTTGATGACAACAGTCAGTTAAAGTCTGACGATGGTCTAGTAAGCCGAAAACATAAGGAATTTTGTGCTTTTCACTGATTATTACGTTTTTCACCCAGAAGGCGGCAGTATACATTAACATAGTCTAGAGCAACTATTAACTACTACAGTACCATATGCTGCTCAGCAGTTTTCATAAATTGATTGTCAGATGGCTTGTAATCCCACACCACACACAACACCATCACAATTCTCACACAAGGCATGACTCAAATTAACATAGACACAGCTCACCAATCTGCTGGCATAGCTGGCACAGTTTCAATGTCGATGCAGCATCTCATGCTGGACAGGATGTACTGGAAACAGAACAGCATTCGGCAGTCAAGAATGTCAGTGAAGTGTTGCCAATGACATTAGAACGGTCAGTGGCTGTTGACAACTATCTTCCACTAGTGGACTTTTGAAAATTCTTTGCGCTAAATGGGGTTAATCAATCAATATTGGGTCCCCAAACTATAAATTATTCTTACTTTTTTCAACTGCAGTGTTAATATCAGCTTACACACTGCTGCAAAGATGAATGGTGATTTAGTTTTCTAGGACACCAAACTCTATTTCTTGAAAATTTTTTGATGAAAACTTTAATTTCTTTTCATTATTTCTCATCAGTTGCCTCTCCAACACAGAAATGTCTTTTGTCCTTTCAACAGGTAGCCAAAATGGAATGTTTCCTACTGTACTAGTCCCGAACCGCGCGACTGGTACGGTCGCAGGTTTGAATTCTGCCTCGGACATGGATGTGTGTGATGTCCTTAGGTTAGTTAGGTTTAAGTAGTTCTAAGTTCTAGGGAACTGATGACCACAGCAGTTGAGTCCCATAGTGCTCAGAGCCATTTGAACCGTACTGTATTGCTCAGGTACTGAGAGGGGGACCCCTCTCTATATCTTCTTTATTGTTTTTTGGGGACTTCATCTCCTGTGCACTTTGACCTGTTATGGAAATGGAATCATTCTTATCTATTTTCAATAAGCTACTAAATAACAGATGTACTTATATTTTTCATGTAATTAGAAGTTTGGTAATAATTATTTACCAGTACTATACACACTGTGCTACACACTACTTCACTGAAGTGGTATGTTACACTTCAAAGAAAAGTACCAGATAGGAGAGTGTGACATCTGCCTGCTTTATTTCTTTGTTAATAGTCCTCAGTGTTGACGTACTGTATTGTTGTACTGGCTGAAAAATGGAGAGTGCAAGTTCAACACTGACCACTGTAAATGATGTAGCCGACAGTTGCAAAATTGCGTTTCACAGTTATTTACTTTCACTGTTCACAAACCCCCAATATTACACAATTATGTGGTCAGTTCACTATTGGTAAATGTTGACAAGCCTCATTAATAGGTTGCAGACATCAGCATACTGCTACAATAGTTTGCTGTTGAACTTCTATGAGCAGTAAACACCTATCCACACAGTTCACAGTTCTTGCAGAACAATACGGTACTTGTGACACTATTTTTCAAATAAATTAAACAGACATTGTCATTAATTGTTCTAACACACGGCCTATCTGTGTTACACTTATTCCACTGTTAAGTTGATGCATTGTTGTTGATCTAACCAATACATGTTTCTCATCTGAAAATCTGCCGTGGACTGACTGTCTTGGGGCCAAAAATTGGCCCTTTATACATCCTCACAATAATAGGCACTGAAACTATACATTGTTCCATGTTTAACTTACAGAAATTAAAATTAAAACATACTTCATACAACTAACTGAATACATCGAAAAATTCCTTCTTTTTAATAGTTCCCTCTACCACAAAGGTTATTTGTTTAAATAACAAAATTAACATATATAGTTATACAAACAATACTTTTGACAAACCTGGTAATTATTTTGGAATTAATTAAGGGCTGGCTTTGCTAATGTTTTCAAATAGAGTCAAAGAAATATTTTAGGAATCCTAGTAGTTCCTCTTCCAAAGGTTTATAATTAGTACAGATTTATATTTGTTTATAAGCCAACAGTAGAATCTAAGTAACGAAACAATGACTGATTTCACCCTATAATGATCTGTAGCAAAAGATAGTAACTAGGAATGGTCAAAATAAATTAGGAAATTAATTACATACACAAAACTAAACACGAAATTACACCTGGTGCTATATTCCTTAATACTGAGGACAAGCCTTTCTCTTTTATGGAAATGCAGATTACACTCATGCATGTTAATGGCAATTAGGCAAAAATGAAAATAAAATTAATTTAAGGAGGCAGATGGCAAAACAGGAGAGGAAGTAAGAGATCCCAGCCTGCATCGTCACATTATCCCCTCATTGGATTGACCAGACAGATATTGCAAACAGCTAACTGGGCAATTCAATGACCACAAGTGAGCCCAGAAAGTGGGTTTAACATTCCACACACAAAATAATATTACCTAAGAAATCTCCTTATCAAAAGCTACAGTACATATGTTTTTCAGTTTCTACTTATATGAACTGGCCATTGAAAACCCCCCATACAAAATATTTACATATAATGTATTGTAAAAAGGCACAAAATATATTTTTAATAAAAATAGGCATCTTCATCATATGTGAGGTCCTTTTTGGATAAACAAACATTACATTCTAAGATACATATCACTTTGTACAAGTCCTTTTTTGCTTCAAAGAATAAATGATCATGAGTTGCAAAAAGTTAAACTGCACCGCACCTTGCAGTTCATTTTCAGACAGAAAGTTTCACTTTTTCAATGTTTAGTATTTTGTACAAGCACTTTCACTCTTTTAATGAGCTTTAACAGATTTTTTCACCAAGTCTTCCAAGCCTTCGACAGATCCAACTGGCAGTTAGTAAAGAAATGCACTGCTATTAGTTCCCTTGGAGGCGGTTCCCCACTGCCACAGTAACCTGAAAAGATTTGACAAAATACCCTACATTAACACACTCACTTTTACTTCTAACTAAGAACATGAGAAAAAAATGTTTCACACACTAATGGCAAACAATAGTCATTACTTCATAAATAAATACATTACACAATTCTCATAACATCACAGTAATTAGCACTAAAATTGCCTTTAGTACGAAAAGTGGGGACCAGTACACATTTTAAAACCAAGTTCACATTACATTACAACACATTACTCTAGGTCATAGCTCTGTCCCAAACTGGTTAAATTTGAAAGATTTCAGTTTATTTCCATTTGCAAAATCACTAATATGCCAAGTCCTGGTTTGAAATTCACACTATTTATGGATTCATATCCCCCCCATGAACCATGGACCTTGCCGATGGTGGGGAGGCTTGCGTGCCTCAGCGATACAGATAGCCGTACCGTAGGTACAACCACAACGGAGGGGTATCTGTTGAGAGGCCAGACAAACGCGTGGTTCCTGAAGAGGGGCAGCAGCCTTTTCAGTAGTCGCAGGGGCAACAGTCTGGATGATTGACTGATCTGGCCTTGTAACAATAACCAAAACGGCCTTGCTGTGCTGGTACTGCGAACGGCTGAAAGCAAGGGGAAACTACGGCCGTAATTTTTCCCGAGGGCATGTAGCTTTTACTGTATGATTAAATGATGATGGCGTCCTCTTGGGTAAAATATTCCGGAGGTAAAATAGTCCCCCATTCGGATCTCCGGGCGGGGACTACTCAAGAGGACGTCGTTATCAGGAGAAAGAAAACTGGCATTCTACGGATCGGAGCGTGGAAAGTCAGATCCCTTAATCGGGCAGGTAGGTTAGAAAATTTAAAAAGGGAAATGGATAGGTTAAAGTTAGATATAGTGGGAATTAGTGAAGTTCGGTGGCAGGAGGAACAAGACTTTTTGGTCAGGTGATTACAGGGTTATAAATACAAAATCAAATAGGGGTAATGCAGGAGTAGGTTTAATAATGAATAGGAAAATAGGACTGCGGGTAAGCTACTACAAACAGCATAGTGAACGCATTATTGTGGCCAAGATAGATACAAAGCCTACACCTACTACAGTAGTACAAGTTTATATGCCAATTAGCTCTGCAGATGACGAAGAAATTGAAGAAATGTATGATGAAATAAAACAAATTATTCAGATAGTGAAGGGAGACGAAAATTTAATAGTCATGGGTGACTGGAATTCGAGTGTAGGAAAAGGGAGAGAAGGAAACGTAGTAGGTTAATATGGATTGGGGCTAAGAAATGAAAGAGGAAGCCGCCTGGTAGAATTTTGCACAGAGCACAACCTAATCATAGCTAACACTTGGTTTAAGAATCATGATAGAAGGTTGTATACATGGAAGAACCCTGGAGATACTAAAAGGTATCAGATAGATTATATAATGGTAAGACAGAGATTTAGGAACCAGGTTTTAAATTGTAAGACATTTCCAGGGGCAGATGTGGACTCTGACCACAATCTATTGGTTATGACCTGTAGATTAAAACTGAAGAAACTGCAAAAAGGTGGGAATTTAAGGAGATGGGACCTGGATAAACTGAAAGAACCAGAGGTTGTACAGAATTTCAGGGAGAGCATAAGGGAACAATTGACAGGAATGGGGGAAAGAAATACAGTAGAAGAGGAATGGGTAGCTTTGAGGGATGAAGTAGTGAAGGCAGCAGAGGATCAAGTAGGTAAAAAGACGAGGGCTAGTAGAAATCCTTGGGTAACAGAAGAAATATTGAATTTAATTGATGAAGGGAGAAAATATAAAAATACAGTAAATGAAGCAGGCAAAAAGGAATACAAACGTCTCAAAAATGAGATCGACAGGAAGTGCAAAATGGCTAAGCAGGGATGGCTAGAGGACAAATGTAAGGATGTAGAGGCTTTTCTCACTAGGGGTAAGATAGATACTGCCTACAGGAAGATTAAAGAGACCTTTGGAGATAAGAGAACCACTTGTATGAACATCAAGAGCTCAGATGGAAAGCCAGTTCTAAGCAAAGAAGGGAAAGCAGAAAGGTGGAAGGAGTATATAGAGGGTCTATACAAGGGCAATGTACTTGAGGACAATATTATGGAAATGGAAGAGGATGTAGATGAAGATGAAATGGGAGATAAGATACTGCGTGAAGAGTTTGACAGAGCACTGAAAGACCTGAGTCGAAACAAGGCCCCCGGAGTAGACAACATTCCATTGGAACTACTGACGGCCTTGGGAGAGCCAGTCCTGACAAAACTCTACCATCTGGTGAGCAAGATGTATGAAACAGGTGAAATACCCTCAGACTTCAAGAAGAATATAATAATTCCAATACCAAAGAAAGCAGGTGTTGACAGATGTGAAAATTACCGGACAATCAGTTTAATAAGCCACAGCTGCAAAATACTAACACGAATTCTTTACAGACGAATGGAAAAACTGGTAGAAGCCGGCCTCGGGGAAGATCAGTTTGGATTCCGTAGAAATACTGGACCACGTGAGGCAATACTGACCTTACGACCTATCTTAGAAGAAAGATTAAGTAAAGGCAAACCTACGTTTCTAGCATTTGTAGACTTAGAGAAAGCTTTTGACAGTGTTGACTGGAAAACTCTCTTTGAAATTCTAAAGGTGGCAGGGGTAGAATAAAGGGAGCGAAAGGCTATTTACAATTTGTACAGAAACCAGATGGCAGTTATAAGAGTAGAGGGGCATGAAAGGGAAGCAGTGGTTGGGAAGGGAGTGAGACAGGGTTGTAGCCTCTCCCCGATGTTATTCAATCTGTATATTGAGCAAGCAGTAAAGGAAACAAAAGAAAAATTCGGAGTAGGTATTGAAATCCATGGAGAAGAAATAAAAACTTTGAGGTTCGCCGATGACATTGTAATTCTGTCAGAGACAGCAAAGGACTTGGAAGAGCAGTTGAATGGAATGGACAGTGTCTTGAAAGGAGGATATAAGATGAACATCAACAAAAGCAGAACGAGGATAATGGAATGTAGTCGAATTAAGTCGGGTGATGCTGAGGGAATTAGATTAGGAAATGAGACACTTAAAGTGGTAAAGGAGTTTTGCTATTTGGGGAGCAAAATAACTGACGATGGTCGAAGTAGAGAGGATACAAAATGTAGACTGGCAATGGCAAGGAAAGCGTTTCTGAAGAAGAGAAATTTGTTTACATTGAGTATAGATTTAAGTGTCAGGAAGTCATTTCTGAAAGTATTTGTATGGAGTGTAGCCATGTATGGAAATGAAACATGGACGATAAATAGTTTGGACAAGAAGAGAATAGAAGCTTTTCAAATGTGGTGCTACAGAAGAATGCTGAAGATTAGATGGGTAGATCACACAACTAATGAGGAGGTATTGAATAGAATAGGGGAGAACAGGAGTTTGTAGCACAACTTGACAAGAAGAAGGGATCGGTTGGTAGGACATGTTTTGAGGCATCAAGGGATCACAAATTTAGCATTGGAGGGCAGCGTGGTGGGTAAAAATCGTAGAGGGAGACCAAGAGATGAATACACTAAGCAGATTCAAAAGGATGTAGGTTGCAGTAGGTACTGGGAGATGAAGAAGCTTGCACAGGATAGAGCAGCATGGAGAGCTGCATCAAACCAGTCTCAGGACTGAAGACCACAACAACAACAAGCATCACGTTTCGATGAACCTCTGGCAAATGACTTTTTAACTTTGTCATTCCATGTTTCAGACAATGCATTAAATGCCCCAATGAAATCCAGTGGATGCACTTCCCCATATGGTTCAAAATTAATAAATTTCTTACAACTAACAAATGAAGGACTATTTGGGACACTACACACACTATGCTTTAGATCTTGTACCTCTTTCACCTTTTTCTCCATTTCAGCCAATTTTGAATATATATTTTTATTTACTTTTACCCTATTTTCATCACAAAATTTCCTGGCTGCTTTGACTTCATATTTACACTGTTTCTCGGAAGCCTCCACCCTCCAATTACAGTCATCGAAAAGTTTCTCTCTCTCTTCTACACATTTACTACCCATTAATGTTAATTTCTCATTAGTATTCTGTACTACTTTCTTTCTTTATCTTTTCATTACAATCTTTCACTACCGTCTCAACCTTCTTATTTAATTCTGAAAGATTAGAGTTGATTACCTTAATGTCCTTTTTAATTTCTTTCTTCAGTTTATCCTTTAATCTAGCCATGTCAGTTTTAATGCTATCAGTTTTATTTTCCACCCTACTAATGTCTTCTTTCATTCTCATACTGCTCAAACTCCTCATAATTTGCCTTACATCGCTTCCAATTTTCCGTCTGCCACAAACTTTTGTCTTTGCCGACTTGCGCTACTAGATTTTTCCTCCTTAGCCATAACGATTTCACCCATTTCAGTACCGTTTTCGTCCATTTCACTCACATCGCCACACAATGTAGATGATGCTTTTATCATCTCATCTACAATACGACTTGCATCCCCATCATTCAGAGTTACATTCATGTCTGATTTATAACCACTATCATTTACTGAATCAGTCCCCATTAAGCCTGTTCATTTAAAAATTTAACCTCTACAGCTCGGTCTCTGTTATCAGTCACATCACTCCCCAGGTGTCCATTCTCCCCCATCACACTGTCTTGTTCAATAAGGCCACTCATTATGTATCACTTAATATAAAACGGCTTTTGCTATGAATTACCTTATTTTTATTCTCTCGTCTCCTGCTGCTGTGGTTACTCCCATTCGTCCAAAACCTGCTTGTTTACATCAAGTGGGTTGAGTCCAGCTGGTGCGCTTATTGGCTGCTGTGGCTTCTCTTCATAACGGCTGTCCTGAAGAGCTTGATTTCTGGTTGGTTGCTGCGGCTGTCCTCCATAATGGCTGCTTTGACGAGCTGGATTCCAGATTGGCTGCTGAGTCCAACATTTATAATTGCTGCCTCCATAACTTGGCCAACGATCTCCTGTTGTTATGCTTTGTTGTTGATGCTTCCTATCGCATTACTTGTTCATGCACGATCAAATTTTCGGAATACTGTAATTACTTTTCACTGTCAGTCTGTTCACTGTTCTCAGTGGTACTGGTGCCACACATAATTTAAATTCAGTCACTCCATTCAAACTGCACTATTCAAAGTTTGTGAGTCCTTGTTTATTGTGTCCAAATAAAATAGTCCTCACCCGAAGGGATAGCATATGTGACGTTCGCCAGCTTTATTTCTTAGTTGACAGTCCTCGGTGTTGACATACTGTATTGTTATACTGGCTGAAAAATGAGGGTGAAAGTTCAAAACTGACTACTGTAAATGATGTAGCCGACAGTTGCACAATTGTGTTTCACAGTTATTTACTTTCACCGTTCACAAACCCCTCAATATTACACAATTATATGGTCAGTTCACTATTGGTAAATGTTGACAAGCCTCATTAATAGGTTGCAGGTAACATCAGCATACTGCTACAATGGTTTGCTGTTGAAAATCTATGAGCAGTAAACACCTATCCACACAGTTCACAGTTCTTGCAGAATAATACGGTACATGTGACACTATTTTTCAAATAAATTAAACAGACATTGTCATTAACTGTTCTAACACATGTCCTATTTGTGTTACACTTATTCCACTGTTAAGTTGATGCATTGTTGTCGATCTAACCAATACATGTTTCACGTCTGAAAATCTGCCGTGGACTGACTGTCTCAGGACCAAAAATCGGTTCTTTATATATCCTCACAATAACAGGTACTGAAACTACACCTTGTTCAATGTTTACGTTACAGAAATTACAATTAAAACGTAACTCATACAACTAAATGAATACATTGAAAAATTCCTTCTTTTTAATAGTTCCTTCCACCACAAAGGATAGGCTGAATTATTTGTTTAAATAATGAAATTAACATATATAGTTATACAAACAATACTTTTCGCAAACCTGGTCATTATTTTGGAATTAATTAAGGGCTGGCTTTGCTAATGTTTTCAAATAGAGTCAAAGAAATATTTTAGGAATCCTAGTAGTTCCTCTTCAAAATGTTTATAATTAGTAAAGATTTTATATTTGTTTACAAGTCAACAGTAGAATCTAAGTAACGAAACAATGACTGATTTCACCCTATAATGATCTGTAGCAGAAGATAGTAACTAGGAATGGTCAAAATAAATTAGGAAATTAATTACATACACAAAACTAAACACGAAATTACACCTGGTGCTATATTCCTTAAGACTGAGGACCAGCCTTTCTCTTTTATTGAAATGCAGATTACACTCGTGCATGTTGATGGCAATTAGGCAAAAATGAAAATAAAATTAATTTAAGGCGGTAGATGGCAAAACAAGAGAGGAAGTAAAGAAATCCAAGCTTACTTCGTCACAAGAGTGATCAGGTAACTACATTAATGCTGTTATATTATACACAAATTTCTTCAATGTGTCAGTGGGATGTTGACAATACCAGCTGACTTGAGTTTTTTTTTTTTTTTTTTTTTCAGTTCTATTATTGCTTTTGTGACAATTTCTGCTTAGAGTGTTAAAATACACTGACTCTGAACAAATTTCTTAACTAAATTTGGCAGATGTAGCTTTCAGTTTAAACTGCATCTTACCACATCTTCTGCAGTGCTTGTGAAGAAACTATTAAACAAGTTTACCACTGCTGTGGGATTATCTATTTATTTGCTCTCTTGCATTAACGTAATAATCATACCTGTGTTATTAATTTCAACATTTTCCTTATTTCAGATTTTCTACATTGTGGTTACTTTGTACGCTGCATAGTTTATACAGGGTGAACATTTGGAAATGCCTCATTGTCACTGTAGATGGCGCTCATGAATGACAGTTCCTCTGACCATGTGGCATGTATTCCTTGTGTGTTGCGGGCTGATTGACGCAACACACTATATGCAGCAGAATGGTCCGGTATTCATGTCAGAAACTAGCAAAGATAGTGTCTGTGTACAGACAAGCAGATGGAAACGGCCGAGAGGCAGCATGGTGTGGTGGCCCGGTGTAATGTTCAGCTCCCTCTATACAGCTTAAGCGTTTTCGTGGACTTACTTGTTGAAGAATGCTGGTTCTGCTTTCTAGCAGCGCCAATGTCTTATGCTAGCACCGGACGCTTCTCCAAAGATTTCACTGCTAGGAAGGGGAAATTTTCACTCTTTCACTCTCTCTCTTCTTATTTAAAAATACCCTACTCGTGGAATATCATTCAATGCACCAGAACGTATTTATTTTCACTTTGTAAAAAAAAAAACAACTAAACACTATGATGTAAGCCCACACATTACTGGGCACCCAAGATCAGTTAATTACACATTTTTGAACACAATTAAAACAAGCTTTTATCGTGGCTAACTATCCACGTCCAGTCCACGTACTCTCAACAGCAGTTCAACGTCTAATAAAAAGTTACTATCTCGAGTCACTCCATTTGTTTTTCAACAATACAAAGCTACATTACTCCTTGCAGCCGGCCACGGAGCTTCCAGGCCGTATGTGTTTATTCTTGGCAGATTGCACTGAACACTTGCCAGCGCCAACGAATTTTCTCCCTTCCAGTTTCGCCTGCACAAACAATAAATGGGTGCAGTATCCCATGCTCATCCTTACGCCCTGTTTTAAAATAACGCGTGTTCTAAACGGCTGGAACACAAGTGTCTCCAGACTTTCGTAAAATTCTGGAGACACTACAACAGCAATACCAAAACAAGTACCGTCACAGACACCAACAACATCACACAACATTTCAAGCCTTTTTTGGGTGTTTGAGATCATGGGCCCTTTCAGCAGATGAATGTGCAGAGAGGCCGCAGACTGTGCATACACCAGATTTGGAGGACCGCTTTGTAACGGATATTGAGACGAACCCCAGTACAAGCGCCAGGCAAGTGGCCCACCAATGTGGTTTAAGTCAAAGTACGATTATGTGTGTCCTGCATGATAACCACTACTATCCCTATCACCTGCAATCCCATGAAGGCCACTTTGTGTATCTGTTGTGACGTGGATGCGATGCAGCTCTGTACCGCATTCCAGAACTATTTGTTGTCTTTGCACACACCATCCATTTCCGAACACATGTTCATAGGACCTTTTTTCCTCTATTTCCCACCAGAATCTGCCCATGCAGTTTGTCAGTTTTATTAATGGTCACTATGCATTCTTTTAGCAAGTCGAATAACTTTTGTTTAGCATTTTTATATATATTTTGTAGTAACTGTGTAGCTCCGGTGATGTATAGGTCTGTCTATACAGTTTCTGTAGAAGTCACTTTCAGGCAAGAGGTTATTAAGGTTATTATCTCTGTCGTGATCCATTTGGATACCTTGATTTAGCAGTTACAATTTTTAGGGGAAAATTAATTTGAAAGTAGGCTAGTGGATTAAAATTTATATGAAAATAGAAAATTTTTCATTTCTTTTACAACTTCTGCCTCCAAAAGATGTATGAAAACATGTAAAATATGCAACATGGATGCAGAAGACTAGTACTGATTGAAAGTAATATGTAAGTTTAAAGGTTTTGTAATTCAACAGCATTAATTTTGTATTCTCTGTACCTGGAACAAATTTTTTTCATCCTTTCATTCATGTAACAGTGTCTTTGGTTTGTCTAGTATAATTACTAGTAACACATTGGCTTCTTATATGAATTCTTTAAAAAAATATGAAATCACAAAGTGTACAGTAAGACTACTCACCAGGTACTAAGCCTTTGGTAGCCTAGTAGTTGCTCAATGACAGTTGTCTTCGAGCTGCTGAAGAATCTAATTAACATATGTCAAATACTGCACACCACACTGCAGTAATTAATTTTCAATCTATTCATTTTCATTTATAATCACTCTTCCTTCACTCGCACCCGCTTAGTCATAAACAATAGTCTAAATATTTGCACCACATTACTAAACTACACTAATAAGTACCATGTCACACAGTTCGCTGGTGGCAGATGAATACATGAATTTAAACTATTTGGTCTTGAAATGTACATTTGATGGCTAAATACCTACTAATTCATGTACATAGTCTCACATAGTACCTGTACTACAGAATGACTTTCACAATGAACTGCTGACTCAATACAGATTGTTAACTTTCCGATGCCCAACCATGGATTGACTATGACGCTGTGTGCCATGCCTATTTAGAGATGAGTGAAGTATGAATAATGATAAAATGTTGAAATACAGAGCTACTATATTTTGAATAGTATGGTAACATAAAAATCAGAGGCATTTAAAGATGCAGATACAATAGGCAAGGAGCAAGTCTAACTATGAGCCATATGAAAGACAAAATTATAAATACTATTTTATGAGTATGATTTCTATACACATGGGGATTCACAAACATCAGCAAAAAGTTTTGAGGAAGTCAAAACTGAATATTTAACAAACTAACAAGTTATTTTAATGACAGTAGACATTTTTGGAAACAGGAAGCTCTGTGCTAGAAAATTATGGCACAGAATTTTGGAAAGAATTGCTATTCAAGACCAATAAATTTTTAAATGCTAATATATTTTAAAATAAAGTTTCTGAAAAGGTATCACTTGCTGAAAAGATGAGAATGAGAGCTAAAGAAAACAAAATTACATTGACATTAAGGGCAGTATAAGAACAGTAGGATGTCTTGCCTTGCTAGGTTAGAGTGTATGTTTTACAACATGAAAAACCGGAGAGGGAGGGAGGGGGAGAGGGAGGGGAGAGGGAGGGGGAGAGAGAAGGGGAGGGGGAGGGAGGGGAGAGGGGGAGGGAGGGGGGGGAGAGAGAGAGAGAGAGAGTTGTAGTGTCTAACGCAATTAAAACAGAAGTCCAGTGGTTGAAGTAAGAAGATTGATGTTGAAACACGAAAGACGAAAGTATTCAAAATTATTTTTTCTAGCAAATAATTTCAACATGGTATAGTTTGGGTATGTGGAAGAAATCTTATAGTTCTATCACACTGCATATTTATGATAAGGCATACAAGTTTGACAGAAATTATAATGATAATACCTTTACTATTAGAGTTCAAAAGAAATGATCTGCTGTAGGTACAATATTAACAGTGCAGTGAACAGCCAACAGTCACATTATAGAATCATCTGAAGAAATAATTTCTCTATTAAGGGAAGTGTAGACTGGGTTTCTCTGTTTAGCAACAAGAGGTAATGACTTCTGAATATCTTTAAAGTGAGTTGGCAAAATCAGTTAACACTTTTTGTTAGGCTTGACAATAAGGCCCACTTGATAACAACACGAAATATTGGATTTATATCATGACAAATAAAGGATATGTGATGATATTGTTTGGTGCCTCAGAGTCTACAAACCAGAGACACTTTCACCAAGGCGTGCAGCTCACTTAAGTTTCATTCAATTTTTTTATGGACATTGCTACAGCCCTTGCAATTCAGGCCAAGGAAGATCTGTTTTCTGCTGTGCCCACTGCTGCACTTAATGTTTGCTGACCTTAATGCTGACACCACAAATTCTAATGCTCCTTCATTGCAATATGCAGAGAGGGGTACCAATATATAGTGCTTGTCTTTACTTTCTGCTGTCTTGTGATGATTTTCTAGTGTACCCTCAAAATAAACTGGAAAACAAAACATTAGCATGCAAAATATTATCAACACCTTGAGGTTAGAAGTATATTTACTGTTGCAAAGCATCTGCACGTAATTCAAAAAGTTGGAGTGTGATCGTGATTTACGTATGTGCAACATACAAAACATTTTCCACACACATTTTGCAATACTGTACAAATTTTGGAATTAAGTTTCACACTTCAAGAAATATTAAGTAAGACAGAACTTCAGAGGTGACTTTTTTTATTTATCTTTCACTTCTAGAAATCGTGTACACATATTCATGAATTACAAATACATGTTTGCATCAAGGATGGCTATTTTCTCAGTAAAATATTTCTAAATATTTTATAATCTGTTGATTTCTATCCCGTTGTATGCATACATTTACACAAATCTTGTGTATATACTAGCATGTAAAAAACAACTGAATTTGCTTCTACAAAAGCAACAAATTTTCTTTGCGTGGTTTATGGCACACATATAGAGCAATTAAAATTTTAAGTAGTGCTAAGAAAATGTCCTTTACTGATATATACAGAGTTTTCATTAATGACACTTCGTAACATTTGATGTACAAAAGTAAAAATGACAATTCACCATTTTGTCAGTGGCAGTGCTACAATTTTAATTACGATGTATGTCTTGTCTGCTTTCTGAGAAGGAGATACATGTCTGTAATGCACGACACATTTACTATGCGACACATTTGATAATTATTTACAACAGATTTGTGCAATTTTATTGTGTTAGCACACTTTCACTCTTCTCCTTCTCTTATTAAACACTGAAAAGAGCCTTCTCCTGCCTGTTTTAATGAATAAGTTCAGATAGTGCGTTACATCAACATTCTCAATATTTCAAAGACATAGTTGGCTTCTCAGTGTCTCATGCTTCACAGAGTTAAACTCCATAAATAATGCAGACTTGATTTAACCTTTTTGTTTGCTGAAAGAGAAAGCATGATATATTATCAGTGATGTACATGCAGTTTTGCTAACAGAGAATATCACTGGCAGGGGGTAACTTATTTAACAGTATACTACCAATGTGATTGACCAGACAGCACTACCAACTTTCTCTGATATTTACACTGCTAGAAACCATGCATGCAGAACATTTCATACCTTCAGTTTTTTAAAAAAAAAAAATAGGATCTTAAGTACACACAACTCATTATGGTTTGAATACTGGTTTTCAAAATTCTATTTTGTACAACAGAGGGAGAGTATTTTTAGTCATTACTCCGACTGCAATTGCAAATGGAGTCTTCAAAAAATGAGAGTGACGTTACTCGTGGACAAACATTTCAAAAATATGCACAGACTTGAAAAAAGTTCAACAACAATACAAATTATCAGTATTCCATTAACAGAGTGAGAGGAAAAAAATTGGAATAACTTAAAGATAACAAAAGTAATACACTGTAAAAGAATAGATATGTCAACATATATGTTTTAAATGAAAGTGAAGACCTTTAAGACATTACTGAAACAGTAATGATAACAACTCGCTGAATATGAACAGCTAAGGTGACGAGTTGCAGACTTGCACATAAACAAGGCTTCCTCTGCTTTCTCTCCCCTCCCATCTTACCATCGATTAATTGCAGCCATTTCTGATAATCTTTTTTTGTCAAAGTAGTAGTGTTCCATATTCATAATAGAAACAAGGTCTCAGACTTGTTTATGTGCCTCTTAACAACTCAGCACCTCAAGTATTAGGTCAGTTGCTAACATTACTCCTTAGATCATTTATATTTGACAAGGACTTTCTGTTATGATCTGTAAGACAGGCATGTTAAGTATCAGGAATCAAACTATGGGAGGTGAATATAACGAAGGGGGGGGGGGGGGGGGGGAGTGGTGTGTGACAAAGAAGGATAAGTCAGATTTACAATACATTTACGGTAAGATCAACTGTATTAAGGGGAGTTGGAATGCCCTATCTCGCCAATGTTAAATTTGCTAACTTTGTGTACCTTTTTCTTTGGAACTATTATCTTCAGAACTTTGAAATTCTGGCAGAGGTTTTCAGCATATATTGTGAGCCCACTGAACTAGAACCAATGTTTTCTTTTTGTTGGTATAGTATTTATGAATTTTTTACCATTAAGCCATTTTTTATTGGAAAAAGTATAACATAAACTTCCCTAGTTCAGAGAATAAGCCAGTTCTTGTCATGATTCTAGTTCAGTGGCCTCTTTGAACTGTTTTGCAGCATTTCTGAAAATTTGAATGTTGTTGGTTGAGTGGTTTATGAGATAAAGGTACATGTAACACTAAAAATGTCAAATGCCAGAAAATGCGATTAAAGTAATTTATTATGAAAATTCACAAATACCTTTTATTCTATTATCAAAAGTGTCCAGCAGAGTAATCAGGGTCATCTTCTAGTTCTTCTTCTTCACCTAGAAGCTTTCTTCTCCTTGCTGCCCTTGCTTTTTTTGTATTAAATTCAGCTGCATACTGAGCCTTCCTTACTCGCACGCTGTCCAGAAGCTGAAGACCTCTGATGGTGTTGATACCAGGAGCAATGCCGAGCCTTGCCATGACCTTTAGCCTACCCATATGACCATCATTGAATGAAATAACAGCATCACTGACTCCCCATTTCAATGTTTTTATCCCAACAAATACATTCTTAGGTACACGAGTCCAAATGAGGTTGTTGAACGACTCGTTTTGATTCTGGGTACAACCATGAAGACATTTTCGCAGAAGATCAGGATGCCCCAAGTCTCTATATATTGGTTTAATTACTTCCATAACAGCCAATGGAATATAATTTTTATGGTGATAAGGATCCCCAGTAGCTTGAGATTTTCTATAATTGCACCATGACTGAGGACCATCTGGACAAGCAAAATGTTGAGGATTATCATCAGTTGATGATCGATGTAAATATGTGGCCCATACAGCTTGTCTCATTTCCTGCAAATTATTTGCATTATTTCTTATTGCCATACCATAGTATTGTTGTAATTCATTTATAATTTTATCTGACAGGCGACCTCTAATGGTTTTACCATCTGACAAAATTTTGTCCTTCAGATTCTGTTTCAGTTTCCTTAGACGAGTGCCCATTCGTTTCTGAACATGACCGACACATTCTAGTTTAGTTATTGTCTTATTGACATATGGCATGGATTCTGTAACACTTTTGTATGCCTTGGAGTCCCCATCTCCAAGGAATTTTGTGTAAAATACTCCCCGTTCTTTTTCTGATCTGCTAAACATTTTCACAGCAGCGGCAGCCTCCATGCCTCCACTCGTACCTTCATAATTCTTGCTACATATGTGAGCTGCTTCTATCTTACCAGATGCACAATGGTAACAATGTTTAGTGAGCACTTCATAGTCCAAAACTTTACCGCTGTCCACACTAGTAACAGTAGCAACAGCATTTTTGGATGTGTGACCCCTTTTCTGCCAGGTTCCATCAAAAGCAACAGGGATATCTGGGTTTCCTTCATTTATATATTTTGCTTCACTGGCAGCAGCTTTCATTGATAAATCTGCTACAGACTGAACAGCATCTCCTATCACTTCAGTGTAATTGTCAATTTTAGCAGGTGGAGGTGGAAGATTCATTATGGCACAAAATGTTTGAGCAGCAGTATGTCCTTTACCAATTGCTCTCATTGCATACATTAGCCTGATATTACTCTCAAACAAATTGCTACTGCATGTTTTAGAGCTCCAAAAACAGGTCTCATTTTCACAACTGGCACAAACTATAGCAATTTTGCAGGAAAGTCCTATAGATTTTGTTATGTTCATATCAAAAGAACCTCCACAAAGATTACAACACAAACATTTCTTCATAAACTCAGTAAAAACAGGAAAGTCGACTAAAACATATTGTTCATTAGAAGCTTCATCTGTAATTTCACTTGCACAGTTTGATAACTTCTTTTTTGATGCACTGGTGGGCGTGTCTCCTTCACACATCTCAGCTGTACAAACGTCAGAACTTTCACCAGCATCAACAGGTGCTGAAGCAGAATCACTTGAACAAACGTTATTTGTAAATCTATTACCGCGAAACTTTCGCTTTTTAAATAATGATGCACTCCTAGGCATCGTAGAAACTACGCACTCACCACTGAAAGTCAAAACAAGACAGATAACAAACTCCAAATGAGCGACAAACTAAACTCGAGGCTCAAAACAAACACTCACAGATCAAAAACTGAACAATAAACACAGCTAGTCGTAAAAACAATGGTACCTATGGAAGGATCAAAGATTCTACAACTGAAGAGTGAAATCCACAGCCTTCTATATGTAATGTTTTCGGAAATGCGAAGATTTAAATGTGTACAAATCACAAGATGGGTAACTTTGCTGGGCGCACATGTAATTTTGAAAAATTAAATAAAAATACTTCCAATTGGAATTTCTTAACAAATTTTGCACCATTTTAAGCAGAAAATTTCAAATTAAGTTATAAGGTTAAAAACTGAAAATGTGAATTTTTTCCATTTTCCGGCATTCCAACTCCCCTTAAGCAGACTCATTCAATTCACTATAAAGTATGAAAAGAGGTGGTGGTGCAGTAGGGAGAAGTAGAAGTAGACTAGCACAAGCAACAGGTCCCTTAAATAAAAGGATCTTTAGTATTAAAGTAATAGTTTTGGAATAAGTGTGAAGTTTTTCAGCCCATAAACTTAGAGCATGCTTTGGCATGACTGACAGACCTGAACTTGTGAACATATAATTCTTTTCAGGTGTGATATTACAAGAGTATCCTAAAAAGTCAAATGAAGCAGTAAGATCAGAAATGTAATGGCTCCGAGCACTATGGGACTTAACATCTGAGGTCATCAGTCCCCTAGAACTTAGAACTACTTAAACCTAACTAACCTAAGGGCAACACACACATCCATACCTGAGGCAGGATTCGAACCTGAGGCAGGATTCGAACCTGCGACCATTGCGGTCACGCGGTTCCAGACTGAAGCGCCTAGAAATTTAATTCTTTTATTGTATTTTTTAGTGTAGTCATAAAGCACTTTGCCTACACTCTAAGATCACAAATGAGAACATCCTTGGAAGAGGTGATGAGAAGTTTGTAGACATTGTTACAGAGAGACTGAACACAGGTTATTGAACACCAACTGGGACACTAAGGTCTCCTGAGGCATAATAACTGACAGAAAAATCAATGGGAATGACTGATGTATATAAACAACTTGTGAAAGATGTTGACTGTGAGACCTATATGGTAATGACGGATACGAAGAATGGCGTTCTCCTGCTAATCATAATGCTGCCAACCAAGCTTCAAACTTAATAAATGAAGGAAGAACACCTCTAGTCACCAATTTTTTTTTAAATTTGCTACCACCGTTATTATGCAGAACAGTACACAGTGTTGAGGCAAAGTATTCCTTATTTTGAGGGGTGGAGTATGGACTAAAACAAGACAAAAATATCCAGTAAACATGGACTTTTAAATGCATACCTTAAGAGCTATGAGGAGTTTTTCATCTTCGATACTGTGAAACATCTCCTCTACAGTCTTTGCTGTTATGAACGATCTACAGAAGGCAGTAAACAAATGAAGACTCACTCCTCTGTTACTGTCCACAGATACAGCACTAAATATCTGATAATACTGTTACCATATTCACTTTTCTGAGTAAGTGCAGCACATACATTATTTCTAACAGGGCAAGTTTGTGATTGATAAGTTTTTGAAATGCTTTTACATTGCACTGTTAGCTTTGCATTTATGAGCATAATGGAAGCCTATAATTTCACACAGAAAATGGCAAACAAGACAATATTTTATGGTCTGGCAAATGAAAGCAACTGTTGAGCCCATGTTTTGAATGCTGAAAAAATGTCCAGAATGCAAGGCACTATGTACACAATTACTGTATATTTCAGCGGATAAGATGACCTTTATATAAGGTGAGGTACAAATGTCGAAGATGTATAGTTTTACCGTATGCTCTTCCTATAAGATGATGCCCAAATTATCAATGGCCTGTAAATTTAGTTTAGAACATTGATCATCTGGGTGATAATAATAGGCGACCCTGAGTACTTATGAAAGTGTTATATTGGCTATTCAGTTTTGTGGGCATACCCCTCTCTACTAGTAAGCAACTGATACACCTGCACATGACATAAAGCAAAAGCCTCCTTCAGCATCGTTACAGTTCTGTCTGTAGAAGCACATGCCAAATAACGAACTCATATGTACAGCTAACAAGTATTGCTGCAGGTAATGTAGTGTGTTCAAACTGTTTGTACTGTAAGTGTAATCAGTGTAAAATTTGTAAAGTGTGCGCTGAATGGCTGAACCAACAAAAGAAGGTCATAAAACAGGCTAAAGAATCGAACAACTGTGCTGCAAAAAGGGCTTTCGATATAATAGAGATGATGGTAAGAGACTGGCGAAAGAGTGAAGATGCTATTTAAAAAAAATTAAAAAGTTTTCTATGAGGAGAGGAATAACTTTCTGTCTAGATTTAGAAAGTAGTGTTGCAGAATGGGTACAGGAACAGTGACATAACTGTTATGTTGTTAGAAGAAATATGATTACGGCTTATGCATTGAAGTGGGCATGAGCCAATCCAGAGCACAGCAAATAATTTAAATCACCAGTAGGTTTGTGCAACTGTCTCACAAACAATTAAAAAAAATGTAGTTGTTTTGTTTATTTACACATCAAGTTCTGTAGGACCAAATTGAGGAGCAAATCTCCAAGGTCATGGAATGTGTCAGTACATGGCTCTGAGCACTATGGGACTTAACAGCTGAGGTCATCAGTCCCCTAGAACTTAGAACTACTTAAACCGAACTAACCTAAGGACATCACACACAGCCATGCCCGAGGCAGGATTCGAACCTGCGACCGTAGCAGTCGCACGGTTCCGGACTGCGCGCCTTGAACCGCAAGACCACCGCGGCCGGCCTCTGTCAGTACATGAAATTACAACATAAAAGTAATAACAGTTAAAAATAAATGTTTATGAACCTGAAAAATGTCAGTCCACAAGTTTAAGTAAATGCAATCAACAGTGCAATAAGCTTAACTCTTCAAGGAACTCCGACAGAATAGAAGGAGTGACCCATGAGGAAACTATTCAGTTTCAATTTGAAAGCACGTGGATTACTGCTAAGATTTTTGAATTTGAGTGGCAGCTTACTGAAAATGGATGTAGCAGTATAGTGCACACCTTTCTGCACAAGAGTTAAGGAAGTCTGATCCAAATGCAAGTTTGATTTCTGCTGAGTATTAACTGCGTGAAAGCTATTCATTCTTGGGAATAAGTTAATACTGTCAACAAGAAATGACAGAAAGGAATATATATATATATTCCGAGGCCAAAGCCAAAATACCCACTCGTGAACAGGGGTCGACAAGAGGTTCGTGAACTTACACCACTTATTGCCCGAACCACCCATATCTGAGCCAAAAATATACTTTTAGAATGGGAAGAGCTACCCCAAAGTATAATACCATATGACATAATTTTCGTGCCAAATGATCACTCACTTCAGATACCGTTCGAATAGTAAAAATGCAAGCATTAAGTCTTACTGTTCAGTTTCACGAATCATATGCCCATTCCGTGAAATTAAAATGTCAGGTTCTGTTGAATTGTGTGTTAACAACTGTAAAAACTGAGTCTTACTGTGATTTAGCATTAGTTTATTTTCTACAAGTCATGTACTGCACTATTTGAAACCAAGCCAATGTTGCACACAACATCCTTTACTACTAAACTAGGACAAATATTTTAGAGTTACTCGTAATACTAGAGAGCATATCATTTATATAAATAAAGAACAGGAGTGGCCCCAACATTGATCCCTGGGGCACCCCCCCCCCCCCCACTTGACCATACCCCACTCCGATCCCACATCACAGCCATTATCAACATTGTGAATAATGACCTTTTGCTGTCTGTTGCTAAAGTAAGAGGTGAATCAATTATGAGCTACTCCCCGTATTCCATAATGGTCCAACTTTTGGAGAAATATTTTGTGATCAACACAATCAAATGCCTTAGTTAAATAAAAAAAGGTGCATAGCATTCGAAACCTTTTGTTTAACCCATTCAGTACCTCACAGAGAAAAGAGAATATAGCATTTTCGGTTGTTAAATAGACTTCTAAATCCAAACTGTACATTTGATAGCAAATCGTGTGATATAAAACGATCAATTATCCTTACATACACAGCCTTTTCAATAACTTAGCAAATACTGATGGCATAGAAACAGGCCTAAAATTGTCTACATTATCCATTTCTCCCTTTTATAAAGCGGCTTTACTACTGAGTACTTTAATCTTTCAGGAAACTGACCATTCTTAAAGGAAAAATTACAAATATGGCTAAATACAGAGCTAATATGTGCAGCACAGTACTTTAATATTCTGCTAGGAACTCCATCGTAACCATGAGAGTCCTTAATCTTCAGTGATTTAATTATTGACTCAATCTCCCCCTTGTTTGTATCACAGAGGTGTTTTTCAGACATAAATCTTGGACAGGCATTTTCCAAGAAAGTTATGTGATGCCCTGTAGAAACTAAATTCTTAATTAATTCATAAGCAATGCTCAGAAAATGATTGTTAAAAACTGTACATATATCTGATTTATCAGTAACAGAAATATATTTACTAGGAACTGACTTTATATCGTCGACATTGTGCTGATGACCAGACATTTCCTTCACAACTGACCATATGGTTTTAATTTTATCCTGTGAATTAGCTATTCTATTTGCATACCACATACTCCTTGACTGTTTGTAATGGGCTATGTAGCTTGATTGCGGCTACTTCTAACATTTTGATATAATTCCCACTTTGTTCTACATGATATCCTTATCCCACTAGTCACCAACCCGGGCTGTCTATTACTGCTAGTACCCTGATTAGAACATTCAAATGGAAAGCAACTCTCAAAGAGCATGAGAAATGTGTTAAGGAAACCATTATATTTATCATCTATGTTATTGGCACTATAAACATCCTGCCACTCTTGTTCCTTGATGAGGTTTAAGAAACTCTTTATTGCTGTTGGATTAACTTTTCTACATAGTTTGTAATTACATGTGACATTTGTTTGAGTACAAAAGCCTTTTAGTGTTAAAATTTTTGCATCATGGTCTGAAAGGCCATTCATCTTGTAATGAAGAATGAATAAAAATATTGTCTATGGCTGTGCTACTGTTCCCCTGCACCCTAGTTGGAAAAAACACAGTCTGCATCAGATCATATGAATTTAGGAGATCTACCAACATCCTTTTTCTTGCTCCATATATAACTAATTTTTGGCACTTCCTACTTCTCTAGCTTGAGCAGAAATGCTCTGAAGTCAAAGTTAGGGGACCTACAAACAACAAAAATTAGAAGTTTAGTTTCACTAAATCCAACTGCCCCTGCACAACATTCAAATATCTGTTCAGTGCAGTGCCGTGATACATCTATGGACTCAAATGGAATATTGTTTTTTTTATGTACATAGCCACTCCCCCACCCTGCAAGGAACTCCTGGAAAACAGCCAGCTAATCTGTATCCTGGTAAAGGAAACCTCTGAACTGCCAGATTATTTAAGCGGTGCTCCAACATGCCAATAATTTCATAGTCAACATCTAAAAGCAGTTCACTAACTTTATCTCTAATACCTCTTATATTTTGATGAAATATGCTGATTCCTTCTCTGCTTGGAAACATGACATCCTCTGAAGGTGAGCCTTAGTTAGAGGGACTTCCTTTACACAGGTATACCTATCAGCTGACTTCAATCTAACAAAGATGCACCTCTAACAACAACTACTAACATGGAAGAAAACAAAAATTGCACAGAAATTATCGAAACACCTCAACCATAAAGTTATAAATTTTTGTAAGTTTGTTATTCGTATGAGGTAAAAATAGAACTTACACTATCTTATATTGGGAAATTTGGATGAAACACCAATGAACTTTGATATGATAAACAACAGCTCTGTGGAAACAAAAGACATAAAAACTGTTTAAGTCAGAAGTACAGATAATGAAACGACCAGATTTACTGTAGTGTTAACATGCATGGCACATGGAACAAAGCTATTTTCAAGAGGAAACCATTCCTAAAACAAAATTTCCACCAGACATTTTTATATATTTTCACAAAAAGGAATGGCTGGATGGACAAGAATGGTGTAAAATTATGGATGTAAAATGTGTGGCAGAGGCGACCAAGTGCTCTACAAAATCATTCAAGTTTGTTCGTATGGAGGCATGTTTCGCAATCACATAACTGATAATACCAAAAATCACATAGCACGAAGCAATACTAAGATTGCTATTATACCGGATGGTTTGATTTTGATGCTACAACCTTTAAATGTATCTCTGAATAAACCATTCAAAACCATGTGTGTGAACAATGGGACAAGTGGATGATGAGTGGCGAAAAGTCAAGTACAAAAGATGGAGCTGTGCAGACTGCATCACTTGATGTTTTGAGTGATTTCATGATCAAATCATGTGAAAAAGTGAAAATGGAAATAGTGATTAAATCCTTCAATAAGTGTGGAATTTCCAGTGCTATGGATGGCACTGAGGACAGTTTGTTATCAGATACTGATGATGAAGTGGAAATCGATTCACATGGTGTAGAACGGGACCCATATAACGAACTTGTCAACAATGAAAGTGAGGATTACCTGAGGAGCTGCTATCGTTAGATGATGACTGTGAGGATTTTGCAGCATTTTACATTCATTGATGAATGATTTCTTTTATAATGATTTGAATTTATATAAATTTCAGTCTATGTTTTATATTTGTCACGTAAGACGACCCCAATTTGAGTGTGTTGTTGCTGTTTTTTTTTTTTTTATGCTTGAACCATCTTATATCTGTTGAAATATATGGTACTTAGCTGTCTTTACCTGTGACTAGCAGACTCGGGCTCCAATAACAGCGGATTGGGGCAGACCTCGTACCCCTCTTACTTCTGCTGTGGAGAGGAGTATTGCAATGAGTGGAAGAAGTTCAACACCTACTGGAGTAAGTCATCCTCTAGTCTGCGAAATCTTGCATGAATAATTGGTATATAACATGTAGCATGTCCAAGCCCTTCAGCCACAAGATCAGCCTGCCAGAATGCAGATCTGCCAATCGCTGTTGCAAAGATACGGTGAAAATCCACTTTTCACATCAAAGAAAATGTTAACAGATGAGGCTGGTTTCACATGAGATAGGATTGTCAATTTTCATAACCAGCACATGTGTGGTGGTGTAAATCCACACGACATAGGTGAAGAAGCAATGCATCAGTGCCAGTTTTCAATTAATTTATGGGCAGGAATCATTGGTGGTACTAACAGGGTGTAACATCCACAAGATAAATTTTAGCTACAGTGTGATGAGAGGAAATTATGCCTCTAACAATTATAAACATTATCTATCAAACCTATAAAAAAACAGTGAAATAAAACAAAACAATGATAAATATTAATTATTTATATAATATTTTATGATGTAATTTGATATATCAATGTGTATCATACAAAGACAATGATAATTGTAAATTCCTTTCACGATCTGCGTTCGTCTTCCTTTGTTTTTACCTTTTTTTCGTTGGCTTTTGTAGGTTGCGGACGCGAGACGCATATCAAACTGAGGTCTGTTAAGAAATTGTAATTATTTGTTAATTATTACTTGAGAATAGAGTTCATTATTATTATAAATATGAGTGAATAATTATTTGTAACTTTAATTCCTCTCTCAATAAGCATTATCTGTGTTAAGTATTTCTTTGCACTGCAAGGAGCACAGCCATTGATGATAGCGATTTGTATCACATTTTTACCTGTGTTTCTCACGAAAGTATCAAAGGTTTGCTTGATGAAAATTAGGCTAAATAGTGCAAAATATAGAAGTAAAGTTTAATAAGCATTAATTCAAATACTTAACCTGTTAAAAGGAAATTTGCTCTAACAATAGAAAGTATGTCAATTGTCTGCCACCATCTTAACAATTATCTCAGTGCCAAATTCAAATTAAGCAACTCTGCAGACATAAATGCCGAAGGCAATAAAAATGTGTAAAAATAAATGTGCACTGGTGGTCCTGAACTCATTTTAATGAAAATAATTCGAATCAGATTGGTTCTTTAAAAAATAGTGCTCATAGCACGATCCATATAACAAACTTTTCTTGCTGATGGATGGAGCAGAAATTGATTATGCATGAGTTGCGAAGAATATTGTTTCAGGTAACATACGTCAGTGTTTTGCGCGGCTGATATTCGGTGGTTTTAATGATCATTTTGCTGAAGATAACTGTTTCCATCATAATCAATAGTTGTATAGAATCTGTTGTATGAACTGTGATTTAGTGACACACACACAACTTACAGACAACACTTTAACACAATGTTAACTTGGAGTTCTTTAGTAACTTGACCAAATCTTTAGCCGGGAGAAAAAATTATTTTGTAATTACTCTCTGTAATGAAATAAGATTATCATTTTCATTTACCAATTACTTAAATACCAAACCACTGAATAACACAGCGAACGCCACAAGGGCCTTATATGATACCAAACAGGTTGACTGATGCAAGAAGATATTGTCGGTTTCTATCACACGACTTGTCTGTCCTGCAGGAGTACCCGATGGCTGACGACATTGTTCATGCTTGATGGTGCACTAGCCCATTTTCTCTTAAATGTCTGAGAACACTTCACACAGACATTTAATGGGCAATGGATTGGTTGGAAAAGTTCACTACACAGGCTAGCTTGTTCCTTGATCTTAAGCAGAACGAGAAAAATTTAGGGAAGTACTGAGATGATACGTCGACATATTTTTAAAGATACCGGGATTAATTAATGAATGTGTTTGTAAAATTAAAGTGAAGGATCGTGAACCATTCCCTAGTAAATCACATGTGACACCAGTGGCAAAAAGGGAAGGTGTTAACAAAGAAGTTTCAGTTCTTGATCTCTACGGACTACTACCCAGCTCAAAAGGAAATTTCACTCAAATTTTGGTTGTGATGGATGTCTTTTCAAAATTTGTATTCCTATACCCACCCAGGAAAGCCAACATTAAGATCATAATCAAGGAACTTGGGGAAGAATACTTCGTAAATACTGTCAAGCCAGGCTGCATTTTATCAGACAATGGTCCACAATTTCCGTCACACCTGTGGGAAGATTTTGTTAACAATAAAGGTATTCGGCACATTGCAATTTCGTCTTTCGGGCCCGCATCCAACCTGACTGAACGCCAAATGCATGAACTCTGACATTTATTTTGTGCACATTATGGGAAGAAACATAAAAGATGGGTAGAACGATTGACAGATTTTGAAACAGTAATTTATAGTTTGTCACATGATTTGACATGATTGCCGCCATGTACAGTTCCCTTTGGAAAGAAACCAGACAGTACCTTTTATGAATACATTTCCTTTCCAAACGAAGAGGAAATTACACAAGAAGAGCGCTTTAAAATCGCATTGGAAACGATGAAGAAACAAGCAGAAGAACGGAAGCTGGCACATGGCAAGGTAGTGAAGCCCATTACATACCAAGTCAGTGATTTAGTGCTCATTAGAACTCAAACGAAATCATCAAGTGTAAATGGAGAGAGAGAAAAGTTTCATCACTACTAGCAAAGACCATTCAAAATTAGAAAATTTGTGCACCCTAATTCGGTTGAAATTGAAATGGTGCAGTCAGGTCAGTATCATAGCCTACAAAATGTAGAAAACATTAAACTGTATCATCTGTAAGAAGTGTTGCAAGACAAGGGATGCTCTTTGTGAACATATAATTTTGTCTGTTTGAAAGTAATTGGACAACAATTGGTAGCTATTGCGAATAAGTTATAGTGAACAGTAGTAGGTAACTACTGTGAGTCAGGTGCAATCAGTTTTAAACATTCTGTGTCATGAAGTAAACATTGTAAAGTGCTTCAGTCAGACACACGTCCATAAACAATAACAGGGACATGTGGCGTGGGTGTTGTGTTTACTACAGACTATTTGATGTGCGTGTGCAGTGTGTTTTGTTCCCCACTGCCGTAATTCCCTTTTGTGTTTGTATGTTGGCGAGCCTCTTGGAGCCATTGATGTGAAGCAATGCATGCCCAGTGCCGTCGTCACTTGTCTATACTGCAGCAGTGGAGCTGCCAACAAGAGGACCTAGCACGCAATGCGACTGTCACTTATTCCAGCTCTGCACTAGGTTGGCGAGCTGTGTGGAGCATGGAACCATGGGATGCTGATGTCAGTGGCCAACTGATCAACAAGTTTCATGGCGCGGGAATCGCTGTTATGATGCTGCTACAACAATTCTACAAATTTGCAGAGACAACGAGTGTACAGTCCCCAGCGGCTTCGATGACACAGCATATAATTCATCAAAAGCTACGAATACATGTGTTATGCACCACATCATATAGGACAGTGAAAAAGCAGAGTACATGATTCTTCTTGTGGTGGTGTATCCCCGGTGTCGTCGATACCACAGCCCAGTACACCATGAACCAGTGTGTTTACGTGTGACTTATGACTCAACATGTAGGTAGGGCCCTACAGCAGAGTAATCAGATAAATGATTTACAACAAGAATATGACGTGCTACATAAAAAAAGTGTTTTCCAATGTGATGATTTGTTTATGGATTACTTTCCAAGGTATGTGTTTTCTGTCAAATTTCTTGTACTTCTAACCCTGTAAACTGTATGCCAAAATCTAACAGTATCGTATTTTCAAACTATGCTACCACTATGAGTGTAGATTTATGTGGGCTAGTAACAGAATACTTTCATATCAATATTGTGTAGTAGTTAGGGCTGTCCGTTTATTATTTTGTTTACTTTTGAATCACATTTATTTGGTTTCTATTCATTCAATACAGTGACAATATAATGATAAATATTCAATTCATTAAGACAAATTACATGAACAGGAAACACTAATAGACAATTGTTATTAATGTGTCACATTTAGGCATGCTACTTCAATGGGATGTTACAGCACTGGTTATAATTACTGTAATTTTAAATTTTACAGATTTTTTTTTTCCTTTTTCGTCTTCCTATATATTTTTAAACTTGAATATTCAAATCTAATGTCACCATTATATTTTATCAAATTAAAGTGTTATTTTGGTGGGGATATGCAAGGATACAGTACCCTTACATAGCTGTAGCCTTACATAGTATCGATCATACGCTCTCCACAGTGATCATAAACTAAAGCAAAGACTGCAGTGCAGTCAACAATGTGCAAGTGGGTGAGCAGGAGTCGAGCGTTAGAGCCCATGAGCGGAAGTCAGATATGTATACATGTATTATTTTAACATTATGCACAGGGCAACCATCACAGGCTCCCTCGAGGTTCTCAGAGAAGTTATCTTTATCCTGGCCATTTGCGAATCAGGCCTTCAGTCTTATTTGTAAGATTCTAGATTTTTCCAGTAAATCCACCCACTATGTATTTAAATTTCTGTCTTGCTGCAGACCCTGTAACAAATTTATTGTTGCTCTCTGTACCATGAGAGAAAATTATCCAGCTTCCCATATCAAGCACTCCGTGTCTATTACATCACATTTAATGTAGGGCAGCTATTCCTGTCCTGTCTTGGTTTTACTGAGGTGTTGTAGCAGTGACCTCAAGCTCCTTGCTCCTTCTCCCGTATAGTGCTCTTACATTCAAGGTTCCTTTTTTATTTGCCTTTGCCCTTCCCTTTAACAGTGCTGTGTCACTGTCCATGTATCAGTCCGGCTTCTTTACTTCGAAGTTTCTGGACATTTGTAATTTACAGAAAGGGGTTGTTAGCCACCTGCCCAACCCCCAAGTTGGAGTACCAGGATTTGTATCAGGTTTACTCCTTTTACTGAAGTTGTCTCTAGAACCCTCCCTGTCCTATATTGTGAGACACGCGTTGTCTGGCTCCTCTGTCAAGACCACTTTGGCTTGGGTGACCCTACCATTAGCTATGCTACCGCCAGCATAGCTCTCGAGTTTGACAAAGCATGCAAGCCCTCCCACCCGGCACTGAAGGCACCTCCGACAAGGTGGCATGCCCTGTAAGGTTTCCTTTAGATGGTCTATGAAAAGGTTAGCATAGAATGGTGCCACGCAGTTGCCCATGACTGAGCTGAGGATTTACTTCAAAGTAGTAGTAGTTCTGTGTTAGGATAAAGGTAGATAGGTGAATGAGGTAATGTGTTTGAGCCTTAAGGACACTGAGAAATGTAGTGTTCAGTTGTAACAAGACCATGGGCAAGAGGGATTTTGGTGCTTAAGGAAGTGGAGTCAACAGTGAGCAGTAGGGAACCAGGAGGTAAAGGGGTGTGGATGGTGAAGAGACGGTGAAGGAAGTGGTTGGTATCTTTGTTGTGGGAGCCTAGATTTCAGGCAATTGGCTGGAGCCGTTTCTCAATGAGGGTTGAAATACTTTCAGTGGTGGCACAATAACCAGCTACAATGGGGTGTCCAGCATTGTTCGGTTCGTGAATTTTGAGGAACTTTTAGAAAGTGTGTATGTAGGGAAATGGGTTCAGGGGAGAGGTTCTGGCAAGGGCCTAAGGATTTAAGCATGGATTGGGGGTTATGTTAAACTTCTGGGATGGGTTCACTATGGCAGGTGGACATGTCAGACAAGTGGCAAATGCATTTAGCCAGATTGTTACTGTGACTCATTAAAACAGTGGTGGAGCCCTTGTTTGCAGGGAGGATGATTAGGTCAGGACCTGTTTTGAGACTGTGTATGGCTGTTCATTCCTCCACTGAAAGGTGGTTGTACTTAGGAAGGGACCTAGAGAAGAATGGTGAGGCCAAATTGGAAGTAAGGAATTCCTGTAAGGTGACCATAGGGTAGTTATATAGAGTGTGAGGAGGATCACAGTTGGATGGTGGAACAAACTGGGAGAGGCAGGACTGACTTTGGTTGTAGGTATTAGTGGCAAGTGTTTCTTTTACAGGAATAAGGAAAAGGAGGATAGGTCTTTGATATGTCCACCATTGTTAAATGAGGGTGAAGGGCTAAAGGTGAGGCCCTTGGATAGGACTGAAACTTCTGTGGGACTGATGATTTTGGTGGAAAACTTAACAACTATGTTCCGGGATTATTTAGGCTCTGGGTTTTGAGTAACGGTAGTGAGTTGTGAGGGATGTGGCAAGTTGAAAAGGTCCACTACGCAGGTTCTTTTTATTGCACCTCTTTGCAGTACAACGGGCCATCTTCATGGGGAGTAGCAATCTGTCTTTTTCCTAATATTGCTAAAATGACACTTAAAACATTTTCCATTTCCACTCTTCAAATGAGTATTATGATATATGGTTTATCACACAAGCTGACAAAATACCATATAGGTTGTGTCAAAAGTGAATGAAATTGACACCATTTGTTTTGGACCAACATAATCCATAATTTTCACAGAAATCAGCATTTTGTGAAGCCATGAAAGAAGCAAATCTTGTGTTTTGAAGCAGTTTTATAAGTAACTGTAATATCTCGAAAATATTAGTTGCTACTTACAATTTTTCAGAGTTCCTGTTGTGCATCGTTAACACTCAGAGGTGCTAAGGGTGTCTTTTATTGCTGCCAAATTGTAATTATTCCATTGCTTCTTGTGATATCAAATATAAAATAATACTCACTCTGGTCTTTTAGCTTTATTTGAAAGGATGCATTGTTAAAAGGTGTCGTCGTTAACTGCCGTTTACTTCACGCCTGCTGTGCAACGAGCTACCTTAATTTAAGTATTAACTGTATTTTTCTTACTTGTCACTTCTTCTTCCATGTGTTTTTGCTATTAGGAAGCTTTAATTGTCGAGTGCTAGTAATAGTGATCCATAGATTTCGTGTTTGTTTTCAATACAGTCAGAGAGAGTCCCTTTAGTCAACCATAGTGCCAGTAGTGCTAGTGTATGTTTTCAATACAGTCCAGAGACAGGTAGCGCTATTTTCATTGTTATTTACAAGAAGTGTCTAGCAACCACAGTTTAGTCAACAATCAGCTGCCTTTAGTGAATTAGCAGTCTAGTTAAAAAGTTGATTAACTCTCTACAGTAAATTGATTTCTTAGGATGGATAGGATGTGTGACTGCTGTGTATGGACGCAGGAGGAGCTGGCCACTGTTTGCGAACAACTGAACGTGTTATGGCCGCGGTCAGCCGTCTTCAGGCTGCTGCCTCGGAGTGTAGCGGCAGTGGGGAGTCTGGCGCGTCGCATAGTACACCCCAGGTGTTACATGCTTCACCCACTGCCCTGCTGTCGATACATTTTCGCAGTTACCAGGCACGGTTGGGCGACCCTCTCCCCAAGGGGAGTGGCGGGTTCAGCAGCGTTCGCGGCGCACGAGGCGGAGGGTCAATGTGGAGGCTGGCCGTATGGCATCGCCCACTCTGCCTGCGAGTGGACATGTGGCCGCTCCTTCAGCAAGGTCCGAGCAGACACACGGGGGGAGGGGTTTATTAGTTATTGGGAGCTCCAACGTTAGGCGGGTGATGGAGCCCCTTGGGGAAATAGCAAAAAGGTCGGGGAAGAAGGCCAGTGTTCACTCTGTCTGCTTGCCGGAGGGTCTCATCTGAGATGTGGAGGAGGCCCTGCCGGTGGCGATAGAGAGCACTGGGTGCACCCGACTGCAAATTGTTGCTCATGTCGGCACCAATGACTCCTGCCGTCTGGGTTCAGAGGTCATCCTCAGTTCGTACAGGCGGTTGGCGGAATTGGTGAAGGCGGAAAGCCTCGCTCGTGGGGTGGAATCAGAGCTAACTATTTGTAGTATCGTTCCCAGAAAATATCGCGGTCCTCTGGTTTGGAGCCGAGTGGAAGGCTTAAACCATAGGCTCAGACGATTCTGCAGAGATCTGGGGTGCAAATTTCTCGACCTCCGCTATCGGGTGGAGAAATGTAGGGCCCCCCTGAATAGGTCACGCATGCACTACACGCCGGAAGCGGCTACAAGGGCAGCGGAGTACGTGTGGAGTGCACATGTGGGTTTTTTAGTTTACAGAATTCCCTCCCTAGGCCCGACAAGATGCCTCCCGAGACGTAGCAAGGTAGGAGTAGGCAAAATGCAACAGGGAACAACAATATTAATGTGCTAATAGTAAACTGCAGGAGCGTCTATAGAAAGGTCCCAGAACTGCTCTCATTAATGAACGGTCACAATGCCCATATAGTACTAGGGACAGAAAGTTGGCTGAAACTAGACGTAAACAGTAATGAAATCCTAAACTCAGATTGGAATGTATACTGCAGAGACAGGCTGGACAGTGAAGGGGAGGCGTGTTTATAGCGATAAGAAGTGCAATAGCATTGAAGGAAATTGACGGAGATCCAAAATGTGAAATAATTTGGGTGAAGGTCACGGTTAAAGCAGGCTCAGACATGGTAATTGGATGTCTCTATAGGCCCCCTAGCTCAGCAGCTGTTGTGGCTGAGCACCTGAAGGATAATTTGGAAAATATTTCGAGTAGATTTCCCCACCATGCTACAGTTCTGGGTGGAGGTTTTAATTTGCCGGATATAGACTGGGAGACTCAAACGTTCACAACGGGTGGCAGGGACAAAGAATCCAGTGAAATCTGAAAACTACCTTGAGCAGTTAAACAGAGAACCGACTCATGGCGATAACATATTAGACCTTCTGGTGACAAACAGACCCGAACTATTTGAAACAGTTAACGCAGAACAGGGAATCAGCGATCTTAAAGCGGTTACTGCATCGATGATTTCAGCCGTAAATAGAAATATTAAAAAAGGTAGGAAGATTTTTCTGTTTAGCAAAAGTGACAAAAAGCAGATTACAGAGTACCTGACGGCTCAACACAAAAGTTTTGTCTCAAGTACAGATAATGTTTAGGATCAGTGGACAAAGTTCAAAACCATCGTACAATATGCGTTAGATGAGTATGTGCCAAGCAAGATCGTAAGAGTTGGAAAAGAGTCACCGTGGTACAACAACCGAGTTAGAAAACTGCTGCGGAAGCAAAGGAAACTTCACAGCAAACATAAACCTAGCCAAAGCCTTGCAGACAAACAAAAATTACGTGAAGCGAAATGTAGTGTGGGGAGGGCTATGCGAGAGGCGTTCAATGAATTCGAAAGTAAAGTTCTACGTACTGACTCGGCAGAAAATCCTAAGAAATTTTGTTCTTATGTCAAAGCGGTAGGTGGATCAAAACAAAATGTCCAGACACTCTGTGACCAAAATGGTACTGAAACAGAGGATGACAGACTAAAGGCCGAAATACTAAATGTCTTTTTCCAAAGCTGTTTCACAGAGGAAGACTGCACTGTAGTTCCTTCTCTAGATTGTCGCACAGATGACAAAATGGTAGATATTGAAATAGACTACAGAGGGATAGAGAAACAATTAAAATCGCTCAAAAGAAGAAAGGCCGCTGGACCTGATGGGATACCAGTTCGATTTTACACAGAATACGCGAAGGAACTTGCCCCCCTTCTTGCAGCGGTGTACCGTAGGTCTCTAGAAGAGCGTAGCGTTCCAAAGGATTGGAAAAGGGCACAGGTCATACCCATTTTCAAGAAGGGACGTCGAACAGATGTGCAGAACTGTAGACCTATATCTCTAACGTCGATCAGTTGTAGAATTTTGGAACACAAATGTCTGCTTGTGTCTGTATATGTGCAGATGGATACGTGTGTGTGTGTGTGTGTGTGTGTGTGTGTGTGTGTGTGTGTGTGTGTGTGTGTGTGTGTGCGCGCGCGCGCGCGCGCGAGTGTATACCTGTCCTTTTTTCCCCCTGAGGTAAGTCTTTCCGCTCCCGGGATTGGAATGACTCCTTACCCTCTCCCTTAAAACCCACATCCTTTCATCTTTCCCTCTCCTTCCCTCTTTCCTGATGAAGCAGCCGTTGGTTGCGAAAGCTTGAATTTTGTGTGTGTTTTTGTGTCTATAAACATGCCAACGCTTTTGTTTGGTAAGTTACATCATCTTTGTTTTTAGATACAACTAGTTCTTTACTCGCACAAAGTGTTTAGTAATACCGACAAGGATTTCAAACTGATTCTGTATTTCTGGATTTCCAGAAGGGTTTTGACAATGTACCACACAAGTCGCTTGTAGTGAAATTGTATGCTTATGGGATATCGTCTCAGTTACGTGCCTGGATTCATGATTTCCTGATTGGCGTTCCCCAAGGTAGTGTTACAGGTCCTTTGCTGTTCCATATCTACATAGACGATTTGCGAGACAATCTGAGCAGCTGTCTTAGGTTGCCATTCTATATTCACGAAGATGCAAAGCTGGTACTTTTTGCTGATGATACTAGTATAGCTATCACACCCAACAGACAAGAATTAACTGTTGAAATTTTGAATGATGTTTTTCAGAAAATCATTAAGTGGTTCTCTGCAAATGGGCTCTCATTAAACTTTGACAAAACACAGTATATACAGTTCCACACAGTAAATGGAGTGACACCATTAATACATATAGACTTCGATCAGAAATCGGTAGCTAAGGTAGAATATTCAAAATTTCTAGGTGTATGCATTGATGAGGGGTTGAACTGGAAAAAACACACTGAAGATCTGCTGAAACGTTTGAGTTCAGCTACTTATGCTATTAGGGTAATTGCAAATTTTGGCGATATACATCTGAGTAAATTAGCTTACCATGCCTATTTTCATTCTCTGCTTTCGTATGGCATCATATTCTGGGGTAACTCATCATTGAGTAAAAGAATGTTCATTGCACAAAAGTGTGTAATCAGAATAATTGCTGGAGCTCATCCAAAATCATCCTGCAGACACTTATTTAAAGAGCTAGAGATCTTCACTGTAGCCTCACAATATATATATTCACTTATGAAATTTGTTATTAACAATCCGAATGAATTCAAAAGTAATAGCAGTGTACATTGCTACAACACTAGGATAAAGGATGATCTTCACTACTCAAGGTTAAATCTAACTTTGGCTGGGGGTAAATTATGCTGCCACGAAAGTCTTTGGTCAGTTACCTAATAGCATTAAAAGTCTGACAGATAGCCATATAGCATTTAAAAGGAAATTAAAAGAATTTCTTAATGGCAACTCCTTCTACTCATTAGATGAATTTTTGAATATAGTAAGTGGGTAATTTCCCCAACCCCCACAAAAAAATAAATAAATAAATAAATAAATAAAATAAAATAAAATAAAAAAATAAAATTAAGTGTCATGTAATATTTTGTGTAATGTAATACCTTGTGTAGACATATTTTATTAACCTGACACGTTCCACATCATTACGAAGTGTCGTATTCATGATCTATGGAACAAGTATTAATCTAATCTAATCTAATCTGTTTGCAGGTGACGCTGTCGTTTATCGACTAGTAAAGTCATCAGAAGATCAAAACAAATTGCAAAACGATTTAGAAAAGATATCTGTATGGTGCAAAAACTGGAAATTGACCGTAAATAATGAAAAGTGTGAGGTCATCCTCATGAGTGCTAAAAGGAATCTGTTCAACTTTGGTTACATGATAAATCAGTCAAATATAAAGGCTGTAAATTCAAATAAATACCTAGGAATTACAGTTATGTACAACTTAAATTGGAAAGAATACATAGAAAATGTTGTGGGGTAGGCTGAGTAAAGGCTGCTTTTTATTGGCAGAACCCTTAGAAAATGTAACAGATCTACTAAATGGACTGCCGACACTACACTTGTCCATCCTCTTTTAGAATACTGCAGCGTGGTGTGGGATCCTTACCAGACAGGACTGACCGAGTACATCGAAAAAGTTCAAATAAGGGCAGCAGGTTTTGTATCATTGCCAAATAGGGGAGAGAGAATCGCTGAAATGATACAGGATTTGGGGTGGACATCATTAAAATCGAAGGCGTTTTTTGTTGCGGCGGAATCTTCCCACGAAATTTCTATCACCAACTTTCTCCTCCAGAGGTGAAAATATTTTGTTGACACCGGCCTACATGGGGAGAAACAACCACCGTAATACAATAAGGGAAGTCAGAGCCTGCATGGAAAGATGTAGGTGTCCATTTTTTCCGTGTGCTATACGAGATTGGAATAATAGTGTGTTGTGAGGGGGATTTGATGAAACCTCTGCCAGGCACTTAAATGCAGAGTACCAATGCAGATGTAGATATTGCAGAAGAAAAATAGTATTCATATATTTCTCTAAATCTGCAACCAGCAACATTTCCTGTAATCCGAAATTCTATTGATTCCTGTAGCTAACTCAAAACATTAAATTCCAACCTAGTCATTTTTCAAAGTATTATGTAGTTTTCAAAATAAAAGTTGTTCTTATGCCAGTCTATAAGTAGTCAAATGTCACAAAAAACAGTCAGTCCATGGTTTGAAATTAAATGACAAACATCCATGTTTGTCTTGGTGTTAGTCTTTTCCCTACGTGTGTTCATCTCGCCTTGTCTTTTTGGGCTGGATATTTTCATGTGTTGCAGAGTGGCTGGCTCATCCTCTTTCATTCTTGTGGGCAGCCAGCCCAGACCATCTGCTCTATGGTTTTAATACCTTCCTCTAGTTTTCCTTTTGGTGTGCGTTTTCCCCAATTTTGTTCCTTTCTTTCGTTTTCTCTGTCGGTGTGGTTCTCCATTCCTTTTACCCCCTTTTACCTCCACAAATTAAATTTGGGTGTTGTTTTACTTTGAGCCTTGTTTGCATAAGGAAAAAGGGACTGACGACCTTGTAGTTTGGTTCCTTATACCCCAAACCAACCAATCAACCAGCTCTGTTGGAAGTACTCTTGTTGTTGACTTAGGCCACCACTACGAACATTTTGTAAGTGAATATACATGCACCAACGACTGTGAAACTGAAGAACGGCAATGTAAAAGAATTCCAAATATTTCTGTTAACCGAAGGGAACAATATTTTGAATAATTTTGAGTTGCAATTAGCAAGGCTGAAGTATTATTGTCATCGATCTGGTTGTTGGACATAGTGCTTTCCATGAGGAAAAGACTTGACTGAACTACCCATATGTGATTTCCTCCAGCAAGTACACTGATGCTTCTAGATAAGTGTGAACTGTTTACTTCTGCCACAATCGACTGCTTCACCACTTTGATTGCACTAATGATTGTTTGTAGTGTAAAAATAACCATAGTTAATAACTAAAATTTGAAGGGAATAAAATGTGAGGGTTAATTTCTTCTAAACTATGGTGTCTTTTACATCAATGAACAAATCCCATCCCACACTCAATCAGATTTTCAGCTTTGCAGTGATCATGACTGGTGTCACTGGGGGGAGACTACAACATTACTGGTCAGTTCTTTTCACAACATGTCTAACTAGTTCATTTCTTCAAGAGAAATGCATCGACCCATGTTCATGCGAAATGATGTTAAAATATTATTATTGTAGACAGAGTTCTTAATCTCTCACTTGTGACCATTCATATGTTAAATAACTACAATCATGGTTCTATAGGCAACTGCAAACATTTTTTCCATGAGGACATTGACAGTATTTTCTCACAGTGGGATAAATGTAGTAAAGATTATGGCGATTACTTTTGAATTGATGAACAGTATACATACTTTTTTCCATGTGTCTCATTTTCACATGATTACCCCTTAAGAGTGTCTATTGGAAATATTAGTTACTGGTAAGCCCTATTCAGCTTTTAAATATTTACTCTATTCTCTTCAACACACACACATCATTTTTTCATTACAACCCTTTCCTGAAGGTTAAAAAAAAAAAAAAAAAAAAAAAAAAAAAAAAAAAGAGTACAGGTGTAGATTTACCTTTTTGCTTTCTTTTTTTTATCTTTGGGGTAATGGGTATAACTAGGGTGACCAGATGCAATTGTTTAAAAAGGAGGACAAACAGCTTTAAAAAGGACAAAGGAAGGAAAAAGAGGACACATCAAATGGGTCAACTGCAGATGAGGATACCACCCGTCAGCTTTGGACAAAACACGTGACTGAAGGGAATTACCGGTAAAACTAGTAGTTAATTATTACTGATGGTCAGGTGGTGGTTAACTGAGCAATATAGAAAATTTAAAAACATTGATTGTGCTGACAGTGTGGGGTCAATTGTTGTGATATGTCAACAACACGGAATTGTTTACAAAGCGAAAAACGTAAGACCGTTCACCTCCCTTCATTCGACGCACCGCTACCAACATCTACAATTCAAGCAACAGCTGACGACATGTAAAGTGCACTTTAACCTTCCAAATACAATTGATTATGACACAATGAAATAAAACCATGAAAGTTAATCTGTCGAGTTATTTGTTACCTTTATTGGCCACTGAGACGTACGTTCCAGCTCCACATCTCTTACATGAATTCATTTCTCCCTTTCTTGAAAGCCGGATATTTGCAGGAAAGGACATCAGAAAATGTGCACTTTCGTTTAGGCATAGCCAAATATTTTACGTAACTCACGCGGTTAAAAATTACACTCAAAACTGACACGTGCACTACAGGAAGCCAAGCCAATACAAAGCGAAGATATGAAACGAAAATTTTAAATAACCGATATTTGCATTCGCTTATAGGTCTATCAACGATAGTTAAATAACCGATATTTGCATTCGCTTATAGGTCGATCAACGATAACATCGACGATCCTGGTGCCACCTACTAACACCACCTTCGTGCGTGTTTATCACGAAGACTGTGCCAATAGTTAAAGTATTTAAGAAAAGAGCAATAGAACGGAACGAATTGTAAATTTAACTGTACTACGCTCAACTTTGCGAAAATGCCGGACACTGTAAAAATCCGCCCGTACCCCGTACAAAGAGCTAAAAAGGAGGACATGTCCGGATTAATCCGGACGTCTGGTCACCCTAGGTATAACTGAAGAAAAGTAAGCAATGTTGCCATGGATGGAAAGCATTGTACAGGCCGCACCAATAGTGGATGTGCTCTGTGCCAAGGATGGGGGACGGGAAGCAAGAAGAGAGGTGGTTTGCATTGGAGGAGTAAAATACACTTAAAATGTGGATATATTCTCAGTGCCAGGTTACATAAGTGCTCGTCCAGGCCGGACTGTTGAGGACATTGCCAGTACAGGGGACAATTGAATTCAAGATTGGAAGAGGGAGAGAAGATGCTTCACGTTAAGTTTGGCTGGTGACTGGTAATGGAGCACAGAAAGAGAGACAGATGGCAGAAGAAAATATTACTCCTGATAATCCAGACTGGCTAGGTGTCCTGTACAGCAAGGAAAGGTGTAATGCATCAAAGAGAGCAGAGTAAATCATTAAACACAAAATATGTCTTTGGAAAGTGAGACCAGCTATGACTGCTGTAAAACGAGTAAGAAGCCAGATACCATATCAAACAGTATAAAATCAGAAAAGCAAAAAAGAATTACAACTAGTCCCAGAATTGAACTCTCTAAATCAAGTCTTCTAACACAAAACTCTACTGACTGCACCAGCTGAGCAGCTTAGCTATGCAGCAATGAATGAAGGTACTTATCGTATATGTGATTTGAGTGTTGCCAAATTTCTTTTATTTGATGTCCATTTTCTACCCAAAATTTGCACGAGATGAAATTTGGTTAGAGTCTTTTGTACTCTTAGTATGCAGGGAATCATGCTGTGGCATCTGAGAGCACAAGTTTTGGTCCACCCTGTATATCTGATCTAATGCCAAAATGCATTTAAAGCGTCAGTGTAGCCCGAGACAGCCATTTTTGTGCTAGTATTAATGTCTTAGCATCTTAATTGTTTGTATTTATGTTATTCATTTGTAGCATACATAAGATGTTTCTATGATGCTAGTTAAAGTCTTTTTATCCAGCAGAGTGCTGTATTACTAACATATCTGGCCCGATTCTCAGAACTTACCAGCAAAATTTCTCCATGCATCCACACTATAAAGGTCATTTCCGTAAAAGCCGTAGCATATCCATCTGTTTATCTCTTATTTGAAAAACATCACTGATATCCTTTAAGGAGTTGGTAACTTCATCAAGCTGTAAAGAAATGGCAGATTTCTAGAGTATTTCTCTGTTTGAGACAAAATTTTGACATTTTACTAATACAAGCGGGAGTACTTAATACATCTGATTTTAATTCCATAATTAATATTTATGGAAATAAAAAGTATCAGTAATTCTGAACATATGAATGAAAATAATTAATTTTTGAAAGTATACTCAATTGGATGGTTAAAAAAAATCTACTCATCAAGCAGTAGTACAAGAACACAAATATAGCGATATTTAAATTTGCAAGCTTTCGAAGCCATTTGCTCCTCCTCCTGGCAGAAGGGTTGGAGGAGAAGGAAGAGCGGTAAAGAAAAGGACTGATGAGGTTAATGAAATGCCGATGTAAAAGGCCGAATAGTGTTTATGTAACAGCTCCTTTGACAGCATATGTTTTTCCAATTACAGGGCTGGTATAGGTGGAGGGTGCATAGGGCAAGTCTTACAGAGGGGATGGGCACAGGGGTAGGAACCATACGGTTGGGAAATGGGTACTGGAGCTTAGGGTCTGACAAGGATATTGTGGAGACTGGGAGGGCGATGAAAAGCTATTCTAGGTATGGTGGGCAAAATATCAGCAGAATGGATTTCTTTTCAGTGTATGATGTATAAGTCATAAACTTGTTGAAGTAGCTGATTAATACATTCAAGACCAGGATAATAGAGAGAGACAAAATCTGAACTTATAAGTTGTTTTTTGAGTGATTGTACCATGATTGGATATAGCGGTTTGAGAGACCTGCTTTTGAACTAGGCCAGCAGTTTAATAACGTCCAATGAAACCTGAGGTGAGAGTGTTAAGTGTATTACTGTAAGGTATCTGTACTGAACAAATACATCTGGCTCAAATGCCACAACTGTACATGAGGGAATGTTTGACATGGAAAAAAATGGGAACTGTCAAAATGTAAGTAATGTTGTTTGTTGCTAGATTTAATGTGAACAGAAATGTGCAGCTGACCTCTGGTGAGGATGACGCCAACATGAAGAAAAGCGGCATGAAATTTGGAATAGGACCACATGAAATCTAATTGGGAGAATGTATTTAGAGACTCCAAGAATTTTAATGGGTCAGCCTCACCATGAGTCCATATGGCAAAGATGTCACTAATATACCTAAACCAAACCAGGGGTTGAAGTGTTAAGGACCCCTCATTAAAATCACAAGCCCTTCACAAGGACGAACACATCAATCCATACAACGTCTTGCCCCACCTAAACCAAGCACGCCTACCTTTTACTTTCTTCCTAACATCCACAAACCTAATCACCCTGGCCGTCCTATAAATGCTAGCTTCAAAACACCCATCAAATGTATATCTGCCTTATTTGATCAACACCTGCAACTTACAGTACAAAGACTTACCTCCTATATTAGACACCAACCATTTCCCAGATTGTCTGAGATCTGTGCCCCTCCCACTCCCTCCACACATCTTGCTTGACACAACTGATGCCACCTCCCTCTATACCAGCAACCCACATGTACATCGTCCGTCTGCTACTGAATGTTTCCTCGGTCAGCACACACCTGATACCAAACCTATGACATCCTTCCTGCTCACCTTAATCAACTTAATACTTACAGAAAACTACTTTACCTTTGCAAGGAAAACACAAACAGATCAGGGGCACGGCCATGGTAACCAGGATGACTCCTTCCTACACCAATCTATTCATGCGTCACTTGGAGAGGGCTTTCCTGGGATCCATAAGCCTTCCGCTCCTGAGTCAGTTTAGATATACTGATGACATCTTTGCCACATCAGCCATGGTAAGCCTGACCTGTTAAAATTCTTGGAGTCTCTAAATACAGTCTCCCAATTAAATTTCACATGATCCTATTCCGAATCCCATGCCACTTTCCTTAACATTGATTTCATTATCTCTGAAGGTCAGCTACACACTTCTGTTCACAACAAACAACAGTACTTACATCTTGACAGCTGCCATCCTTTCCACGTAAACATTCCCTCCCATACAGCCTTGGCATTCAAGGCAAATGTATTTGTTCAGATGCAGCCTCTCAAAAGCAATACACAAACACTCTCACCTCAGCCTTCACTGGACATTATTATCCCACAGCCTAGTTCAAAAGCAGATTTCCTAGGCCATCACATCCAATCCTGATATGGCTGAACCTGCCAAAAAAACAACTTATGAGTACACTTCTTGTCACTCAGTATTATCCTGGTCTTGAATACATTAGCTACTTCATCAAGGCTGTGACTTCTGAAAATCATGTCCTGAAATGAAACCCATTCTGTCTGATATTTTGCCAACCACACCTAGAACAGCTTTTCATCACCCTGCCAGTCTCCGAAATATCGTTGACAGACCCTATGCTCCCTCTGTATCCATTTCCCTAATGTAAGTTTCCTAGCTCTGTGCCTGTCCCTGCTGTAAGACTTGCCCTATGCACCCTCCTACACCAGCCCTGTAACTGGAAAAACACATACTATCAAAAGAGAGAGCCACCTGTCAAACAACACATCATATACCAGCTGTTTCGTACACTGTTCAGCCTTTCCCATCAGCATGACTACCACCCAGTTATCAGTTAGGATAAATGGGTATAGGTAGAAGGTGTATACTGGCAAAACACAGTATCCTATGCATGCACTACAACATGTCAGTTGTGACCTTAGTGAGTGTTTCAACAAACGTGCCATCTGAATTGTTCCCCAGACACCAGTTTCTCAGAATACTGCAGGTGGGAAGTGGTATTACAACATGTCCTTGTTTCTCATCATCCACTTTGATTTAATTTACTTAAATTTCTCCAGCCTTAGCATTTCTTCACAGAAACTATTCCTTTCTTTATCCCCTCTTAGTTTCCTATATCTTCCATTTTCTGACCCTCACCCCCCCCCCCCTCCACCACATACTGTGCACTTACCTTTCCACTCTTATTAACTCGTGCACGGTGTTTTGGTAGTAATCTCTTTCTTTTGTATTACTCTATCTTCTACCTTTAAGCTCTCAGGTTTTCAAATCTCATCCACAGCAGTCCCCCGCAATCTGGCTTTCTTTCTCATCTTGTCCGGTGAATCTCCTGTGAGCCGGGATTCAGGGCAACTTCTCCGAACTCTCCCTATTTCCTAAACCAAAACCAGTCCTTTTCCTTTACCCCTCTTCCTTCTCCTTCAACCGTCCAGCCAGAAGGAGGAGCCACTGGCTCCAAAAGCTTGCAAATTTAAATACCTTTATACTTGTGTTCTCCTGCTGCTGCTTAGTGTGTATATTTTTTATCTATACAATAGTTTTGAACCACTTTTTTCAACATAAATAAACACAAACACATTTGGCAGCAAGATACATTGCATCAAAAATCAATAAAAAGTGGTGGTTGTTTTTGTGGTCTACAGTATAAAGACTGGTTTCCTGCAGCTCTCCATGCTACTCCGTGTGAACTACTTCATCTCAGAGTAAATGTTGAATCCTGAATACTTCTGAATCTGCTTAGTGTATTCATCTCTTGGTCTCTATGATGCTCTTCCTTCCAATACGAAGTCAATGATCCCTTGATGTCTCAGGATGTGTTCTATCAACCAATCCCTTCTTTTGCTCAAGTTGTGCCACAAGTTTGTCTCCCCAATTCTATTCAGTACTTTCTCATTAGTTACCTGATCTACCCATCTGATCTTCAACTTTCTTCTATAGCACCACATTTTGAAAGTTCCTATTCTCTTTTTGTCTAAACTGTTTAACATCCATTTTTCACTTCCCTTACATGGTTACACTCCAGACAAACACTTTCAGAATATAAAATAAAAGGTTATAATATAATTAAACACCCGACAAAGACAAAAATATGAGGTTTATTATGAGGGGTAACATATACTGACCAATTCATTAGCAAATTCTAAATTTTTATTTTCTCCCAGACCAATAAAAACTGAGGAAAACAAGTCTTTTATACAACATATCCCCAAACAGAAGTCGCAATTCACAAATATAATTTAAATAATGCCAAGAATGAAGCTACCTTATGAGTTAAAACAACATTTGATAATTAAAAAAAGCTTCTTAGCATCAGATGTTCTCTGAAGTTTCTTGGCATGACTATTTTATGGTGTGCTTCCAGTTGCTCTGTTGAGTTAGCACTTGAAAAAGATGGCCGAGTTGGTCATCAAAATATTGTGCATAAAATGGGAACAGCATCTTGGCAGAACACCCAGAAGCACACTATAACATCATAAATATAGTGAATTGGCAATAGAAGCATTACGACAACAGGATGAAAAAATACGCAAACACTCACTAATACTAGTGGTATGAGGAAATTGAGATGAGGTTAAAATAAAATAAAATAAACTGGCTGAACAGCAGTAAAGTTCTGAACAATATAAAGGTTATTTCACAACATTCAACATCAAGAAAAGAAGTTCAAGGAGCAAGAACTAATCTTGGGAAAAAAAATCTTCTATTGAAGGAAAAAGTGCAAAAGCATGGGAACAAAAAAGAATTAAAGAGGGAATTCTAAATAAATAAAGGATGTTAAATATATTAGACATGACTCTTAGGGGCACAGGAAGAGGAGGAGGAGGAGGAGGACGAGGAGGAGGGGGGGAGGGGGGGGGGGGGACTGTCAACAGACTATATGGAGAAGTCTCTGACAATGTAAAATCCACCACTCTCATATCAGGCCCTAAGTCTGTTCTGACTAGCTGTCTGCTGCCTAAAAGGCAGTGTGAGGAATGATCTATGATCCTGGAAATGGAATCAAAATTTTGCTAGTCCTTCCAGCTGTTATTACCAGTACATGAATCCACATCTACATACATACTCCACAAGCCGTTGTACAGTGCGTGATAGAGGGTACCCTGTACCATTACAAGTCATTTCCTTTCCTGTTCCACGCGCAGATTCGGCGAGGGAAAAATGATGGTCTGTATGCCTACATATAAGCTCTGATTGTTCATATCTTATCTTCATGATCCTTATGAGAAATGTATGTTGGTAACAGTAGCATCGTTCGGTAGTCAGTGTCAAATGTCGGTTGTCGTTATTGTCTCAATAGTGTTCCTCAAAAAGAACATCACCTTTCCTCCAGGGATTCCTATTTGAATTCCCGAAGCGTCTCTGTAACACTTGCTTGTTGTTAGAAGCTATTGGTAACTTACCTTGCAGCCTGCTTCTGAATTGCTTAGATGTTTTCCTTTAATCCGACCTGGTAAGCATCCCAAATACTCAAGAATATATCACACTGGCATCCTATATGTGGTCTCCTTTACAGATGAAACGCATTTTCCTAAAATTTTCCCAATAAACCAAAGTTGAACATTTGCTTTCATAACCACAATCCTCACATGCTCGTTCCATTGCAACGTTACAACCAGGTATTTAAATGATGTGACTGTATCAAGCAGGACATTACTAATGCTGTATCCAAATATTATAGATTTATTTTACCAACTCATCCACACGGACTTACATCTATCTACATTTATAGCTAGTTGCCATTCATCATACCAACTAGAAGTTTTGCCTAAGTCATCTTTTACCCTCCTACAGTCACTCATCTTCGACACCTCCGTGCAGACCATAACATCTTGAGTGAACAACCACAGATTGCTGCCCACCAGGTCATTTATATATACAGAAAAAATAGCGGTCCTATCACATTTCCCTGGGACACTGCTGACAATCCTTGTCTCTGACGAATACTCACTGTCAAGGACAACACACTGGGTTCCGTCAGTTAGGAAGTCTTCAAGCTATTCATACATCTGGTAACCATTCAGTATGACTGTACCTCTGTTACCAGTCTGCAGACGGGTGCTGTACCAAATGCTTTATGGAAATTGAGAAATATGGAATCTGTCTGCTGCCCTTCATTCATAGTGAGCAGTATATCATGTGAGAAAAGGGCAACTGGACTTTTTGATGGCTCTGAGCACTATGGGACTCAACTGCCAAGGTCATTAGTCCCCTAGAACTTAGAACTAGTTAAACCTAACTAACCTAAGGACAGCACAAACATCCATGCCCAAGGCAGGATTCGAACCTGCGACCGTAGCGGTCTTGCGGTTCCAGACTGCAGCGCCTCTAACCGCACGGCCACTTCGGCCGGCCGGACTTTTTGATCTCTGGGGAATTGTTGTATGTAATATATATATACAAATATAATTCTTTTGGTCAGTCATTAGTTACAAAATTCCTGGGTCTGTTCAAATCATTTTCAGAACATTGGTTTTTTATGTTGTTTTAGGGTGCAAAACAACTGTCACAAGTGACCACATCATAACCTAAGATTATCAAGAAGTAAAACAACTTAAAATAGACTATACATTAAGCCCTATGGAAAGAAAGCGAGCTAGGAACAAGGACTTCCGCAGGGAGAATTGTCCAGAAAATAGGTGATAGAGACAGTGCAGATCCTGAACTAAACATTAAATGTCTGTCGCCATACTGCTACGATGTATAAAAAGTAAAAAGTGATAACAGCCCACGCATCGTTTGCTAAAACAGCTGATAACTGAGATGGCAAACATACATTAGAGTGTAAGTGGTTAAAAAAAGCGCATTCAGTCAGGAGATGGCAAACCACTAGAGGCTGACAACGATGAGCACAAAGTGGTGGGGGATCACCACTTAACAAATGGCGATGACTAAAATGACAATTCCCAATGCGCAGCCTAGCTAAAATGATCTTCTCATGGCAAGGGGGCCGAGATGAGGTAGGCCAAGTAACTGGGAGAAGTTTAACCCTCCGGAGCTTGTTTCCATGACGACAAGACCAGTGGTGATGCCGAAGTGACACGACCTGCTGACAGACGGCACCACGAAGATCATCCAAACGGATAGAAGAGCTAATGGACTGATTAGGAGGACTGCACCCTTGGCGGCGTCACTTCCCATCAGACTGACATGACCAGGAACCCACATGAACATCACATGGCTCCCTCAACAGCGAGCAAGTGGAAGCTTTCTTGGAATTGTTGTACTAAGGGATGAACTGTGTGCAGCACACAGAAGCTCTGGAGGGCATCGACAGATCAGATCATATGACACAATTAGAAAGCCTGTATTGACAGGTGCACTGGGTGACCCGACACAGATCGAAGAGTTCTGCTGTAAATATTGAGCAATGTTCTGGAAGTCGACACCGAAAATGGTCAGTGCCAATGATGAAGGTACACCTGGCACCACAGTTGATCTTACAGCTATCAGTGTACATGAAGGTGCTGTCACTAAGTTGTGTGCAAAGTTCGAGAAACTTACTGCGATAGATCAAATCTGGAATAGTTTCTTAGGAAGTGAATGAATTCCAAAACGAACATGGGCCGCTGCATGAAGCCAAAGTGATGATGGGTTCACACCCATAGGGAAAGTGTCTGGACATGTGAAGTTAAGCTAACAGAGTAGGAGCCGAAAGCAAACTACATAGGTAACAGAAGAGCAACGCTCCCCATACAGGTGGTCAAGGAGTCATCGAAAAAGGAGGCATAGGATGGACAGCTAAGCATGGCAGAGAAATTGCGTGCTTATCTGCTGAGGGGAACATCACTCTGGTATGACAGTGGTAGTTTGGCAGCTCCTGCATAGACAGCTTCAACTGGACTAGTGTAAGGCTAGACAAAAATTGAGACGTGTATAGCGCTTGTGGCGCGATGCAGGGCAGTGCGCATTTTTGTAACTTCACTGGTTCAAATGGGACCGCGCAAATTGCGACGGGACTGGGACACAAAATGCGCCTGCGCTAGGTCACGCGGCATTGTGGTTGTGGCACAGTTTCTCGTGCTACGTGAGTACTATGGGAGGGGTGAGGCAGAAAGCGGGAAGGCACTCCTGCCGATGTTCACTTCGGCATGGCGCATATTGGCAGTGGAAGTATTCCCCATCCGAAAGATACAGCCTTACTGTATACTGTGTTTCATTTTCACCTTTTAAGCGCTCCATCTCTTTTCATTAGTACATAATAGTTTTCAGTTACATATATCTGTACAGTTCTTTTGTTTTGTTTATTCTTTTGTCAACAACAATACATAGTTCAAAAACCGGTGAGCCATTAGCCACTGGGGTTCCAGCTTCTGCCTTCACAATGTTTCCAGATTGTAAGAAGGGACAGACGATTCATTGTGAACGTAGTGGATAAGGAAGTAAGGTATATTATAAAATCACGTGATTTAAAAGCAAGGCAGGAAAGTCTACTTGCCGCCTGTTAAGCTGACGTATCTCTATGACCTGTTGCAAAAAGGTCGAAAAGGCGTAATTTCCAAGATATGACCCATTTGTGCATCTGGTAAAAAGTGTCCAAGGAATGAAGTACACAAGTTTCACATTGTTACTTGGATATGGATGTAATAAGAGACATTATTCTATCTACATGTGGACATTAAATTTCCACTGCAAGCTAGAAAGAGTTGAAAAGCAGTCACAAATAACAATGCTTTAATTGGCTCGCTGTGTTGAGAAAAAGCATGTAAATTGTTGCATACACATTACTACTACTACTACTACTACTACTACTACTACGTGATCAGGCCCAGTGGACCGCACGCATCTACAAGTTTCCTCCTTCACTGTATTCTGTCCATTGCTGCTATCCGCCATTCGTCCACATCTATTGACACTTGGTTTAAATCTTCATGGAGTCCATCCCTCCAACGCTTCTTGGGTCTCCCTGGTGATCTCTTTCCTGTAGGTGTGAAATCCAGGAGCTTCCGAGGCCATCTCTGATCCTCCATCCGGGCCACATGGCCGGCTCACTACATTCATTTGGCTTTGACAGTTCGTGCTATGTTGGGCTGCTGGTATAGTTCAAGCTCTTGGTTGTATCTGATCCTCCATTTCCCTGTATCAGCATCCAGAACCGGACCGAAGATCTCCCGAAGCACTTTACTCTCAAAAACAAGGAGCTTATGGAAGTCCTGTTTCCGGATACTCCATGTCTCACAGCCATATAGAACAACAGGCTGGATCAGGGTTTTGTACAGTCGAATCTTGAACTGTCTGGATAGAGATTTGGACAGAAACAGTTGTGCTAGGCTGTGGTAAAATCGGTTTCCTGCTTGTATTCTGGCATTGATCTCTGCTTCACACGACGAGTTCTCAGTGAAAAGTGCCCCCAGGTATTTGAATTGTTGCACTCTCTTGTAGGAATGGTCCCCAACTTGCAGTGATTGTAGATGATCAGCAGTCTGACAATGACCACGCGTCATAACGAGGTACTCTGTCTTGGCTTCATTTATGTTTAGCCCAAATTTGCTGGCAGCCTCCTTTAGTGCTTTGGTTATTTGCTCCAACTCCTCTTCCGACCTAGAGAGTAAACAGATGTCGTCTGCATAGGCTAAGTATGCCAGTCTCTTTCCTTCGATTTCAATCCCTTCGTTCTCTTGGAAGGTCTCGCGTACGATTTTCTCGAGGGCAAAGTTGAACAGGATAGGGGACAACCCATATCCTTGCCCGAGTCCTGTCACAATTTCAAACTCCTCATTTACGTGATTTCCCATCTTCACCTATGCACGTGTTTCATTCAGACAGATCTTTATCGGATTGAAGAGTTTCTCTGCTATGCCAAACTCCCTTAAACAGTTGAGTAAGCTCTTGCGATGTATGCAATCATAGGCCTTCTTAAAATCAACGAATAAAATATGCAAATCTTTACCATATTCACCCAGTTTCTCAGTGAGCTGCCGGAGACTGAAGATGTGATCTACTGTTGACCGTCCAGACTGGAAACCTCCCTGGTACTCCCCAATCACCGATACTGCCACTGGCTGAATTCTATGTATGAGGCAATTGGACAGGATCTTATAGCAGACGATAAGCAGGGCGATTCCTCGATAGTTGTCACATTTCAGTTTGTCGCCCTTCTTATGTATTGGACAAATCAGAGCTGTTTTCCATTCTCCTGGCAGTTCTTCTTTGGTCCATATTGCCTGTATCAGTCAGTGTATTTTTTCTGCAAGTTTCTCTCCTCCTGCCAGGATCATTTCAGCCTGTATTCCATCTTCACCTGGACTCTTATTCTGTTTAAGGTGTCTGATTCTGGTTTCTATCTCATCCAGGGTAGGTGGGGGATAGTCTGCATCGGCTGTAATGGGGTACTGGAAATCAAACTGCAGTTCGGGTTCATCACAATTTAGCAGCTGTCGATAGTACTCTTTCCATCTCTCAGCTATGTCCCTATCGTTCATCAGGACCTTATCACGGGAATCTTTGACAAATTTCTGCTTGGCCTGGTGACCTTTGCAAAGGTACTTCACCCTCAGAAACATTTCCCTAGTCTTTTGTCCTCTGAAGTCTGTTTCTGCTTCAGTGATGATATTCCTTATGTATTTCCTCTTTGCATACACATTAACAGCGTTAATACACTAACTATACAACAGGCTACACAAATGAAAAAAAAAATTGTCTGTATTATTACGAAAGTAGGAGTATCCTGAAAGAGTGTGGTAATTAGATATATTTAATTTGTTGAAATGCATTGCTGACAAAGCCAAATCTACTTTTGTGACACAGTTTCTTGAACTCCCGATCACAAAGCACACATGGCTAGCTTTCGCATTCCTTTCGTGCTCATTATGCTCAGCTGCCGACAATGCACTAACCATTGTGTTGTGCAACAGATCAATTGTTTATTTTTCTCAGTCACAACTATTTTATTCGCAAATCACACATTGTCAGTTTGGGAAGCCTGCTGAGATCACGAGAAGGAATAAAATCCTTTGGTAAGTTTCCATTCCAGTCGTTCAGTGTTAAAAATACAATGGGTTACGGGGATTAAACTAAAATTCCAACAGAGTTGGCAATTTATTTTTGTGTGTATTGTTAACCTTTTCTCATTCAAAGAAGCATCACCATTTATGAGTAACAGCCACATTTCTCTTGTTGACAGGTTGAATTGTACTTTCTTTGTCGAAACACAGTGTAATTTGCACAAACTCATCTCACAGCAGCTGTTGTGACAGAATTCTGAAAAGAGTGCCTCATTAAACGAGTAACTGGCAGTCAAAGAGCTAAATAGCTTATGAAAAAGCTCATACTGTCGGTTTGCAGTAATATAAGAGAAGAAATTTCATGTTTATTTTCATACTAGGAAACTCTTGTTTTACTAGCTGTCCATCAGTGACTGGAGTGAAAAAACTAAAAAGGGAAGTATAACTACTGGTATATCGCCCTAGGTAAGGAAGTTCTGTGTTTTTACAAATTGGTAAAATACCCTCCTCCTCGTGTGCTATCATACGCCGAACTCTCGTTTCGATGTCTCCAATTGTTTAGGAGATATGAGAGACGATGTGAATATTTCATTCTCGCGGGCGTCAGATCGGGAGTGAGCACGCTACATAGGATACATTTTCTCGAGATCGGAGGCAGATAGAGACTTCCTCCCAATCTTAAAGAAAAATTCAACATGTTAGCTAAACTTAATATGCAGCAACACATGGTGTAACATGCACCAAACGCAAAATCATAACGACCCCTATTTTTCATTGTAAACTTTTCGAATTTTGTGTAGTGTCTTACAAAAATGTGTGTACCACAGAAAGTATAACCATTAACGAGATAATGGCCACGAAGCTGACACATAATGCTACAAGTAAGGTAAAAATGAAATATTTTTAATGAATAGTTTCTGTAAAATCGTTTGAGAAAGATTACAGTATGCGTGCGCTTCGTTTCTGTCAGCGCAGAGTGTCGCCAACCGGCCAGTGCAAATTATGTGTACGCGTCTCAATATGCGTTGGGCCCATGCGGCACGTGCGCGTCACGCTGTAGTGTCATGTCACGTCATACATGCTATACGCGTCTCAATTTGCACTTAGCCTAAAAGGTGCCACTGGCCAAACATATTCCATGATGGTGGATTGTATTGAGACAGCATAAGATGGGCAGACATACAGATGAATATACAAAACACACATAGCCTAGTTTCGAACAGACAAGGGATTGGTACAAATGAGGGTGGTCTGATCCGCTTCCCAGGAGGTAGCACTTAGGACACAGAGACAGGTACAGCAGGCAACCAGGTAAGATACATGGGAGGACCAAGAAAGTTATCTATCAAGTAAGAGCCCCATGAATTTCAGAGTTTTTGTGAACGGATCAGCAACAGGCCCAAGATATGAAGACGGTGGAAGAAACCCACTGCACCTCCAGAAATTCATACAAATGGTTCTGTCAGTGGAAAAATGAAAGCCACTGTCGATACTACTCCAGTAAAGATGACTAAGACATTGCTGAAGGCAACACTCGAGGGCACAAGTCCATGGTGAACTGCAATAGATCGCAAAGTTGTCAATGAAAAGGCTGCCGGAGATACCTGGCAGGAGACAGAACATAAAAGAGTTAATGGCAAAGAGGACGATGCTCAAGATGGAACCTTGAGGCAACGTGTTCTCCAGGATGAAGGTGGCCGTCAAGGCTGAACCGACATGTACCTTGAAAACACAGTCTTTTAAAAATTCCTGAAGGAAACAGGTGAAGCGGCCTTGGAAGCCCCACCTGTATAGAGTAGAGAGGATATCAGTCCTCCAGCAGGTGTAGTAGGCTTTCTCCAAATCAAAAGACATGGCCAAAGTCTCATATTTCCACAGAAAGCCATTCATGACATGAGTTGACAAGGTGACGTGATAGGAACTTCAGAACGGCATGTTCAAAATCCTTATTGGGCAGTGGTTGGTAGACTGCGAGATTCGAGCTCCCATATCAACCAACCATGAAACTTATGTTCCATCAACTTGCAAACACAGGTGGTGAGAGAAACTGGGCGGTATCTAAAAGGAAGGATGTTTGTTCTTACTGGGGTTAGACATGGGTATGAGAGCGGCTTCATGCCAGCACCTGAGAAACGTGCCATCTGGCCAAATGCGATTGTATGTATGAAGGAGAAAGTGCTTGCCTGCAAGAGAAAGGTGCTGCAACATATGAATGTGAACATCGTTCGGTCCTGGGGCTTCACAAAGAATGCAACGACACTTTGGACGCAACTGTTTATAACGAACACAGTTTTCCATAGCAGGATGACAGTTAAAACTGCAGAGAGCAGGTATCTGCATGTGAATCGCATTGTGGCATGCCTCAGGCCACAAGGGGTCTGGAACATAGCATGATAAAGATAAAGTGCGAGGTATGGAACATTCTGCAGCAGTAAGGATAATGTTTGTCAGGTTTGTCATCATCCATGGGGAAATGATGTTTGTTGGAAGTCACCAGGGAGGAGTAAAGCCTCCAGTCGACCTTAGAAAGCTGCCAATTCGATTTACACATAAGTGAGGTGGGACTCAGTAAACTGATAGCATATGGGAAGCGGTTGCCTGACTACGTGTAAGAGAGAACAGACCACCCTAGACGACAGGCAAGCTGGGCAGTGCAGAATGAGAGGTACAAATGGGAATAGCTGTGCATGGAGTTTGACAGGAACATGGGTTTCTTGTGTTAAGACAAATGAGGTTGAGTCGACTGAGAAGATCACCCATGAGGGCTACTCTCTGACAGGTTTCGGAAGAACCCAAAAATGAATAGTGTGCATTAAAGTCAAATGGCAGAGGGATGTAGACATCGCAAAGAGAAAAAGTGAAGCGAGGAAGGATAATGCGGACTGCAAAAGATTACAGCCGAGTGTTCAGTGAGATGGTTTGGCTCTGAATGTCATCCTGCATGAGATGGTATGCCATCCTCAGGGGTAAGTCAAAGCAGGATGAGCAGCATGACTTCCCCATGAGATGTAATGCCATCCTCATGGATAGGTCAAAGCAGACAGGAAGAAAATGTGACATGTCAAAGCAGTCAAGACAAAACAATTTTGTTCCTTGGAGGCAGAGAACAAGTGGATGCTGCAGTTCCAAGAGCTGCCGTAATTCCTCCCTGTTGTATCTAATGCCACAAACATTTCCTTGGAGAAGAGTGATAACAAGGACTGAGGAGAAAGGAACAAACCAAGGGCAGTCACCTCAGTGGCTGCTGAGTGTCAACCTTCAAAGACTCATTGCTACAGGGTGTAGAGGGTGGAAGACCCTGCTTCACGAGATCTAAAGAGGCATTGGCATTCTCACTGGGTCGGCCTGCAGATTCCAGTGCAGAAAAATGGTACGCAATGTGCACTGGTGAAACAGAGGTCCTCCAGATGAGAGTATCATGCAGCAACGCCACTGAAATGTTGGGGAAGGAGAAGACCATTTGACTTTGTTTGACTTCTTAGAGCCTTTGTGGTTGGCACATGAAGAATCAGATGTTTGTTGGCTCGAGGGACATAAAAAGTCTTCACAGGTGTCTTCCGTTTGTCCTTTCTGGCCTGCCTGTTGTATAGCAAGTGATTTTGCTGCCTGAGGCAAAGATTTGATGGCTTGTTGCACAGCCGGAGGAGAATGGGACTGGGATGCTACCATGATACTGTGCAATTTTACAACTACAGTGCTGAATTGGAGGTCGCAAATCTACATGGCCATGTCCTTTGTGAAGTGAGGCATAGCAAGAACAATACTGTAAGTGCTGGATGGTAAGATGCAGGGTTTCCTACTAGCCAACAACTTGCGAGTGACAGGGTAAGTTATTTTTTCCTTAACCTGCATCTCCTGAATGGTCCGCTCATCTATATGCATGGGACATTCACAGGATGAGGCAGCATGGTCGCCATGAAAATTGATACAGCAGGGAGGATGAGGCACGCAATCACCCCATTGAGCGTACCTACCTCAAGTAACATGTTTGGCTGTGTTTTCACAAAATGAGTATTGTTGTAACATTGACATTGGTAACAACACAATAGGTTGGGAATGTATGGTCAGTCGGCTTCATAGACTGCTTTGATCTTTGATGGAAGCACTACTTGATCAAACGTGAGGAAAAGAGCATGTAGACACTAAGGTTGCATCAACATTTTCACTAACCGATGGACTACAGTGACACCCTGATGAGGAAGGTAAGTTTGAATTTTTCCTTCAGTTAGACCATCAAGCAGCGTGGAATGTAAATAACACGAAGTGAAGAATTCAGCATTTGATGGGCCTCAATACGGACAGGATAGCTGTGGAGAAGGGAACCTATAAGCAGCTGTTGGGCTTGAAAATCACAACTGGTCTCCAGAAGCAAAGTCCCACTGTATAAACAAGAGCAGGATTTCACAGGGCCTGTAACTGCACCAACACCTTTCTGAATAATAAACAGATTAACCATAGCAAACAACTCACCATCTTTGGTGTGTGATATCACAAGGAACCGAAGTGTAGCTAGGAGAGTCTTTGAATCTTTAGCCTCATTCCATTTACATTTAGTAGACGTAGATTGAGACGGTGATTGGCTTATTGCAAAAAAATCCCCCATGACTGCCAGTGTCTCTAATGGCATGCTCCTTCTGTCCTGGGTCCCCTCAGAAGGAGGCTTCACCCGCTTTAAGTGATTGTTCACACCTCAGGTCACACTTCCCGAACTCCTGACAGAGAGACCAACTGGCAATTTAGGAAGGTCTCAGCTCAGGGGCAGTCACCCCTCCCTGGGCCTGGCCTGTACCAGGGGGTACACACAAACTCTACTTGTAGAACAGGGACTGGGAATTATGCCTTACCCAGTCCCCTATTACGCGTCAAACGTATGGGCCAGTTCACAGGAGTGCACAGGGAGGAAGAAGAAACAAAAAGGAAAAAAAGGAACCTCAAATGCCAAAGTGGAGGAAGGGTAGGAGATGGAGAACATGGAAGGAAAAGAAAAACAGATGAAGGATTGTTCTCATGTCAGGCTACTAAAACTTCAGAACAATTTTACAAAAACATCCCAGACCCAGACATTTTCCTCAAGGGAGGGGAAAAAGAACAGCAGGATGACACATATGCAGCACTGAAAGGGAAAATGCACTGCAAAGGCTGGGGCTCTGTGGTAGCCAAGCAGAAACGCAGCAAAGAGTGGTGAGCCCCTTGCGAGGGGGAGGGGGGGGGGGGGGGGGGCTATGCAAGTGGTTAGGTGATGCTCAGGTCCCAGAGGCAAAACATTTCTAAAGTAGAGGAACACACATTTGTTATCATGTTATAAGCTTCTCACTCCAAGCAAGAATGGCACACACTACATGCCATTTGCTATCCCTGTGATTTGGAGGGAACCCGAAGATCACTTGTCTGACATACTCCTGCTTAAAAAACATTAAACAGATTGTCAAAATCAAAACATATAGTGTAACCTAACACACAATCTACAATGAGAAGGAAAGACTTTCATTCTATTCCTGTATGGTAAGTCTTCCCTGACTCGCACTTCTGGGTGACTTTTCCAAGATCTACCCCTTTTCCTAGACCTCTCCAGTACTTTTTCTTCACCCTTCTTCCTTACCCTTCAACCCTACTGCTTGAAGAAGAAGCCACTGGCTCTGAAAGCTTGCCAATCACAACAGTCTTTTATGTATGTGTTCTGCCATTGCTTGGTTAGTACATTTTTTATCTATCCACTTAAATAATTTTATCAATAATTAGTAAAATGATTTTATAACACACAATCATCATAAATTGGTAGTATTTAACATTTTGTCTTTAACGACACCATGTACCATACACGAGAACAAATATTTTGTCATTGATCCACTGTCACCATTCAGCACATATCTCTGCAAACATAAATTCCAATATTTATTGTTAAATGATGAGAGATAATATTTCGTACCTTGTTTTTTTAATTATTTTTGAGTACTGCAGATGTTTTCCAACACGTACTCAGTACATTTTAATAATACTGTGGTTAATGCTTCATATACCTCAGCAAAAATTCATTAAACTATGCTTCCATAACTATGCTTCCATAAGATAATAGCTAAATGCATAACCCAGAACTTTCCAAAAACGCTTCTAGCTTATTTGACAGATGACCAAAACTAATCTTCAATATTTTCTGCATTTCCTCAAAGAGGAAGGTGATTGGAAATCCAGAGAGTAAAAATGCAAATCCATGCCTTGCTAAATACAGAGGACAATGTACTTAAAATATGGTAAGGAAATTGTAATTTCTATGCTGGAGACATTGAAATGAAACTCACTATATGGTAACAACTATCTTTTTCAAATATTGTTACATTTCATCCTGTATTTTCCACTGTAGGATAAATGAAGAATTTCATCAGTCATGGTCAACGCGCATCTGGCTTCCTGTACATAAAACAGCAGTTCTCTAAAACGAGTGAAGCAAAAATTAAAGAAGGAATATTTGTGAGTCCACAAATATGATCACTAACACATGATGAAAAGTTCAAGGAATTACTGAAACCACTGGAGAAAGCAGCTTGTCAAGCATTAAAAAATGTAACTCACAGTTTTTAGGGAAATCTAGAGTCAGAGAATTATTGTGCTACGGTCAACAACCTTATAAAAATTTATAGAAATTTGGGTTGTAATATGAGCTATCATTAAAAGTACACTTCCTGCACTCCCATCTACATTTCCTCCCTGAAAATGTTGGCTCATGAGCAATGAGCAGTGTTAGAATTTCTTTACTGAAGGTGAAACGTAGGTGATAAGCATTTCACACAAGGCAAAAATAGAAATTTTTAAAATGTGGTGTTACAGAAGAGAGTTGAAAATCAGACATGTCTATCAAATAAATAATGAGAAGGTACTGAATCGAAGGTAGACCACAGCTTGACTACAGTAAGTGCATTAAAACCTGTGTAAGTTCTGGTAGTTATGCAAGGGTGAGGCGACACAGGACACACTTGCAAGGAGAGCTGCATCAAGGATTTCTGACTGATGAAAACAGCAATACCTGAAAGGAATAAAGCTACATACAAAAGGTGGAGGAATGCGCAAGAGGAAGATGTGTGAAACTGCATGTAGAATAGGGGTCAGAAAACCGATTTTTCTTGATGATACTTATTTGAGCATGCCTGCGCTTGTTTATGGTGTGCTTGTGCGAATGCACTGAATGAACACATGCCAGTTGAAAAGGGACAGGAGGTGGACACAGGTGGCCAAGTCTGGTGGGCACACCGCTCTGTTGTTGTTACTGTAACTATGCTTCTGTAGTCTCAAACTGCTTCCGATAAAATAATTTTTAGTATTCAGCTGGTCAGCAACAAAAATGCTCTTATTCAGTGCAGCACTGGAATTTCAGCTTTCTCCTCCCTGAGACTGAGAAAATGGTTGTTCATCTTGAGATGATTGTCTTTAGGAAAATTACTCTTTATATCTGCATTATCTCATGTTAAAAGGTAATAATATGAAATTTTTACAACACTGGCCTATGCTTGTGATATCTTCATTGGTATTTTGAAATATAGCACAATTTGCATTTGCTGAGCATGTGTCATATCAAAACATCTGAACTTCACTGTTTTTGGGTCTTCAGTCTGAAGAGTGGTTTGATGCAGCTCTCCATGCTAGTCAATCCCGTGAAAGCCTCTTCACTTCAGCATAACTGCAGCCTACATCCGTTTGAGACTGTTTACTATATTCATGAACAGGTCTCCATCTACAATTTTTACTATCCACACTTCCCTGTATTAGCAAGTTGACTATTTCTTCATGACTCAGGTTGTGTCATATAAAGCACTCCTTTGTTTTAGTCAAGTTGTGCCATAATTTCTTTTTTTTTCCAGTCTGGTTCAGTTGTTGTTGTTGTGGTCTTCAGTCCTGAGACTGGTTTGATGCAGCTCTCCATGCTACCCTATCCTGTGCAAGCTTCTTCATCTCCCAGTACTGACTGCAACCCACATCCTTCTGAATCTGCTTAGTGTATTCATCTCTTGGTCTCCCTCTACTATTTTTACCCTCCACGCTGCCCTCCAATGCTAAATTTGTGATCCCTTGATGCCTCAGAACATGTCCTACTAACCAGTCCCTTCTTTTTGTCAAGTTGTACCACATACTCCTCTTCTCCCCAATTCTATTCAATACTTCATCATTAGTTATGTGATCTACCCATCTAATCTTCAGCATTCTTCTGTAGCACCACATTTCGAAAGCTTCTATTCTCTTCTTGTCCAAACTTTTTATTTCTTCTCCATGGATTTTAATACCTACTCTGAATGTTTCTTTTGTTTCCTTTACTACTTGCTCAATATACAGATTAAATAACATCAGGGAGAGGCTACAACCCTGTCTCACTCCCTTCCCAACCACTGCTTCCCTTTCATGTGCCTCGACTCTTATAACTGCCATCCGGGTTCTGTACAAATTGTAAATAGCCTTTCGCTCCCTGTATTTTACCCCTGCCACCTTTAGAATTTGAAAGAGAGTATTCCAGTCAACATTATCAAAAGCTTTCTCTAAGTCTACAAATGCTAGAAATGTAGGTTTGCCTTTCCTTAATCTTTCTTCTAAGATAAGTCGTAGGGTCAGTATTGCCTCACGTGTTCCAACATTTCTACGGAATCCAAACTGATCTTCTCCGAGGTCGGCTTCTACCAGTTTTTCCATTCGTCTGTAAAGAATTCGCGTTAGTATTTTGCAGCTGTGACTTATTAAACTGATAGTTCGGTAATTTTCACATCTGTCAACACCTGCTTTCTTTGGGATTGGAATTATTATAATCTTCTTGAAGTCTGAGGGTATTTCGCCTGTCTTGTACATCTAGCTCACCAGATGGTAGAGTTTTGTCAGGACTGGCTTTTCCAAGACTGTCAGTAGTTCTAATGGAATGTTGTCTACTGCCGGGACCTTGTTTCGACTCAGGTCTTTCAGTGCTCTGTCGAACTCTTCACGCAGTATCGTATATCCCATTTCATCTTCATCTACATCCTCTTCCATTTCCATAATATTGACCTCAAGTACATCGCCCTTGTATAGACCCTCTATATACTCCTTCCACCTTTCTGCTTTACCTTCTTTGCTTAGAACTGGGTTTCCATCTGAGCTCTTGATATTCATACAAGTGGTTCTCTTTTCTCCAAAGGTCTCTTTAATTTTCCTGTAGGCAGTATCTATCCTACCCCTAGTGAGATAAGCCTCTACATCCTTACATTTGTCCTCTAGCCATCCCTACTTAGCCATTTTGCACTTCCTGTCTATCTCATTTTAGAGACGTCTGTATTCCTTTTTGCCTGCTTCATTTACTGCATTTTGATATTTTCTCCTTTCGTCAATTAAGTTCAATGTTTCTTCTGTTACCCAAGGAGTTCTACTAGCCCACGTCTTTTTGCCTACTTGATCCTCTGCTGCCTTCACTACTTCATCCTTCAGAGCTACCCATTCTTCTTCTACTGTACTTCTTTCTCCCATTCCTGTCAATCGTTCCCTTATGCTCTCCCTGAAACTCTGTACAACCTCTGGTTTAGTCAGTTTATCCAGGTCCCACCTTTTTGCAGTTTCTTCAGTTTTAATCTACAGTTCATAACCAATAGATTGTAGGCAGAGTCCACATCTGCCCCTGGAAATGTCTTACAATTTAAAACCTGGTTCCTAAATCTCTGTCTTACCATTATATAATCTATCTGATACCTTCTAGTATCTCCAGGATTCTTCCATGTATACAACCTTCTTTCATGATTCTTGAACCAAGTGTTAGCTACGATTAAGTTATGCTCTGTGCAAAACTCTACCAGGCGGCTTCCTCTTTCATTTCTTCCCCCCAATCCATATTCACCTACTACGCTTCCTTCTCTCCCTTTTCCTACTCTCGAATTCCAGTCACCCATGACTATTAAATTTTCATCTCCCTTCACTACCTGAATAATTTCTTTTATCTCATCATACATTTCTTCAATTTCTTCATCATCTGCAGAGCTAGTTGGCATATAAACTTGTACTACTGTGGTAGGCGTGCGCTTCGTGTCTATCTTGGCCACAATAATGTGTTCACTATGCTGTTTGTAGTAGCTTACCCGCACTCCTATTTTTTTATTCATTATTAAACCTACTCCTGCATTACCCCGTTTTGATTTTGTGTTTATAACCCTGTATTCATCTGACCAAAAGTCTTGTTCCTCCTGCCACCAAACTTCACTAATTCCCACTATATCTAACTTTAACCTATCCATTTCCCTTTTTAAATTTTCTAAGCTACCTGCCCGGTTAAGGGATCTGACATTCCACGCTCCGATCCGTAGAACGCCAATTGCCTTTTTCCTGATAACGACGTCCTCTTGAGTAGTCCCCGCCCGGAGATCCGAATGGGGGACTATTTTACCTCCGAAATATTTTACCCAAGAGGACGCCATCATCATTTATCCATACAGTAAAGCTACATGCCCTTGGGAAAAATTACGGCCGTAGTTTCCCCTTGCTTTCAGCCATTTGCAGTACCAGCACAGCAAGGCCGTTTTGGTTAATGTTGCAAGGCCAGGTCAGTCAGTCATCCAGACTGTTGCCCCTGCAACTACTGAAAAGGCTGCTGCCCCTCTTCAGGAACCACACGTTTGTCTGGCCTCTCAACAGATACCCCTACGTTGTGGTTGCACCTACGGTACGGCCATCTGTATCGCTGAGGCACGCAAGCCTCCCCACCAACGGCAAGGTCCATGGTTCATGGCGGTTCAGTACCTTACCATTAATTATACGCTCTACCCAACTATCTAGAATGTCCTCCTCCACAACATTTCAAAAGCTTCTAGTTTCATCTTGTGTGAACTACTATTCATCCACAATTTACTTTCACACAAGGCTACACTACAAAACAACCTTCAGACAAGACCTCCAAGCAATTATATTTATATCAGGTGTTATCAGTTTTTCTTTTTCAGAAATGGTTTTGTTGCTATTGCCTGTCTGCATTTTATATCCTCTCTACTTTGGCTGTTGTCAGTTATTTTGCTACCCAAATAGCTCAACTGAGCTTCTACTTCTAGTATCACATATCCTAATCTAATTCTTTCAGCGTCACCTGATTTAATTCGAGTATATGAGGTAATATCCAAAATTTTTGAGACTGGTGCTGCTTCTGTTGAAAACCTCACCTTTGGACTAATGGTCACCATCACCCATCCACACGTACACACTGGTCCCAGCGCTTCTGCCACTGGTCAAACATTTTCTGGAAGTCCTGTTCTTGGAGGGTGTTTATCACCGCCAGCGATGTTTCTTGAATCCTCTCTAGAGTATCAAACCGATGGCCTTTCAACTTGAAGTTTTGGGAATAGCGCAAAGTCGCAAGGTGCCAAATCTGGCGAGTATAGTGGGTGGGGTACAAACGTCATGTTGTTTTTTGCCAAAAAGGTCCTGGTGAGCAAAGACGTGTGGCAGGGCGCATTATCGTGATGCAACAGTCAGTTCCCTTGATGCCAAAGTTGGGGCCGTTGTCACCACATGTTTTCACGGAGCTGTCGCAAAATGTCACAGTAGTACGTGGAATTCACTGTTTGGTTGGGTGGGACGAATTCTTTGTGCACAATTCCCTTGGTATCAAAGAAAACGATGATCATGCTTTTCACTTAGCTCTTCACCTGTCTCGCTTTTTTGGGTCCTGGATAGGATACGCGTACGCCTCATGCTCTGTCCCCCAAACACTTGTTGAATCATTGCAAGGGTCTCTGTAGCACTTTTCCCGAGATTCACACAGAATTTGGTACAAACGCACTGTTCGGCTCACGGATCCACCGTAAAATCGCCAAACACACCAAACACAGAGTATTATGGAAATCACTGTGGACACACAACACGTCCTCCCAGCTGAATGCCACTCCGCACACTGACTTATCAGATATGCAGCTCTCGCCACCTAGCGGTGCAAAGATCTACTACTCCTACTTTCCAGATGGCAGCACCAGTCCAACAATTTTCGATTCCACCTCGTATTCCATTACCTGCACTATCCATTCCATTCAACTCTCCTGCTAAGTTTTAACTGTCTCCAAAAGACTTACAATGTCACTAGCAGAACTCAGTTTTTATTTATTCTCTCAAATCTGTAATTCCCCTTCCAAATTCTGCATTGGTTTCCTTTTACTGCTTGCTCAATGTTCAGTGTTAAGACACAAAACCAAGGTTGCAGAAACCAAGTTGTTATCATTCACTTAAGGCAGCCAATATAACTGGCCACCCTTCAGAGTTGGAAGTCTGGCCATAGGCACGATTTGGCAACACTGCAGAATGCGGAAGTGTACGGAGGACATACTCTCATTCTTCACGAGCTGTTACAGAGCTCCATCTGCTCATGGTCTAGGAGTAAACATTGTTCAACGTAAATATCAAGTTGTGTGTTCGATACTCCTCGATGCCTTATTTTTTTTAAAATCATATTTTGCTTGTCTGCTAATAGCAGAAACTTCTAGAAACAATTTCATCAAACATCGCGTGGCTGCTTCAAGATCAGGACAGTCAACGCTTGAGTGTTTCATTGCCCTACAACAGCCACCAACCACTTGGACATGGCGTGGCATAGTGCTATCAGTGTATTATCAGCTGTCATTTTCTTATTTGCAATTTTAGTATTTATCTTGCAGTTACATATTGGATTCTGCATGGTCGAAGCATTCTTCAAGAGTCATTAAACGGTCACAAGTGGTAAAAGGTCCCCATCATGGGTTTAATACTGTAGAGTGGTGAAGGTCACAAAGTCAGCGTGGAGATTTTGTATTGTGTGTGGGGCGAGCGTTTTTTGGAAAAAGCACATCAGAAAATTATTTTCTTGTTTCAAGAAAGATTGTTCTGGCTCAATAATTTTCCACATTCAAGAAGTCTCGAGAACAGATGTGAACTGCGACCATTTGCATTCAATAGGCAAGGCTCAGAAGTCTAGAGTAGAAGTACTGGGTTCTCTAACTCAAAGCGACGAAAGTCAAAGTTATAACTATTGCTGCATTTCTGCCTGAAAGTCGTCAGTTCCCTCATTGAAAATTCCTCTGCAATATTATTACTAGTTAGTGCTATGATGCCTTTTATAAGAAGTTAATGGATCAGCCCTAACAAACAACAAATACTCAGAACCACTCCAAGGGGTCATGCCTGTTGCATCTGGTATTTATTGCCAATGACTAACACATCTTTTGGTTGCAGTGTAATAAAAACAACCTACAAAACTGCATCATGTGTTGCTACTGCAAGATCATGTTCTCTGACGATTTCACAAACTGAACTATCCAAGAGTTTGTTTTGAAAGTCATTCTCCACACACCTATTATTCTGATCTTATACCCTTCGATGTTTACCATTCTTGCTCCTTATCAAAAAAAAAGTAAAGAAAATACTTTTCTGGACGAAAATGCAATTCAGACCTGGTTTGACAACATCTTTAACTCAGATACTGTACAATTCTACAGGTGCACACAGTAAACTACATGGGAACTGTCAGACTGTTTTAGATAATGTGAGAGAATAGTCTGTTGATGATTAATTTCTCTCTGATGCAATATAATGGAAAATGCTATTATATTATGCACTGTTCTAACACAAATGAAATGCTGTTACCAACAACCTATCATAATAAAAGATAAGGCACCTGCAATACAAACAAATCTGTATAAGCACGAATTGGCACGATATTACTCGCACTGGAATTCGAAATGTATCCATGTTTATCTACTGTCCTGTCTAACTCAAACAGTATTGAAATGTTGCAGTTCATAAGTAAACTGAATAAGATTTCCTTATTGATTTTAGATCTACCTGCCTGTAACTCTGTAACAAAACTGGTAAAAATATGCCCTTCAGCAAGACTAAAAATGCAAGCCAAACCAGCCTTCGCTTCACAGGCAATGAGGGCAAGTCAGAGATAGTGAAGAGCTGTAGTATTAGTGCCTTCGCTTCACAGGCAATGAGGGTACGTCAGAGATAGTGAAGAGCTACAGTATTATTGCCCCAGTTGGGGCCACGAAAGATAAATGACAATGTAAAAGGTAAGTTTAGTTGCAGTTCTAATGTGGAATAACTTTCCTGAACTCATAGCTACAAATTGATAACACTATGTGCATATCACTCAGGTTATTCAATGATAATTATAACAGTAAATAAATGAAATTTAGCACGATGATTATGTGCTGTCCAGGATGTAACTCTTGTTCGAAGAGTTGTCAAACATATCCAGCGTTGTTGCCAAGGTTCAGTTATACTACCAGCAGTAAGAATACCAGCTGACATGTTCCTCATGTCACTATGAAGTGACTAAAGATTCTGTCTCAATGACATGGCTGCCAAGGGTCGGAATACCAAAAGTATGCATCACTGAGTCTTATTTGCATTTCTGTAACTAGACTTAGGTACTAGAGTACAGCTAGTAATAATACACAGTACATACAATGCAGGTGAAAAAGCAACTCACTGTCACTTATTATGCACAGATTGTTCAAAACATTTCATCAAAGTTACGTGATTTAGCGAACATAGTAGAATAATTCAGTTTTAGTCCTGGAAATCTATCAACCATCACTCAGTTGCCAAACATTTTCTGGATGGCATTTTTTATGCAATTGTTTTTTTGAGACAATGCCATTGATTTGTCAACATTTGTCTTGCTATTGGTGTAATAACACTTTAACGGTATTGTTTCCTTAGTCATTATTTTGTGATGTTCTTAATTCGTGTCAGATATTTGCGAATCAGAATGTATCCCCTATATAGTCACGTAACTAATGGTCAGCTTGTTTCAGAACAGTGGAAGCAGGATTGCAGAGGGCTTATTTCTTAATGACCTGTAACATACAAATCAAGTAGTGACTGTCATTTCACTTGCATAGCAGACAGTAATATTTGTTAAGGAATTATCTGCTGAATTAGTGTACTCTGTACCTGTTCGGTGCTAATGAGATAGGTACTGCACATATTAGGTTGAACAGATTCATGGGTGTTTCCCTTTAAATGTTAAGAGTTTTTTGTCCCATTCTCCATTTGTTCTTGAGGGAAATGTGAGGCGGTGTAGCAGGGCAGGTGGTGGTGGTGGTTGTGGTTGTTGGGATGTTTAAGGGGGACTAAACAGTGAAGGTCATCAGTCCCCCATTCCAAAAACAGGCGAGACATAAATGCACGAAGCAGGTAAAACCCCAAGGGGAAGGAGACTCCCCCCCAGGCCCTAAAAGAACACAAATGCGGTAACGAACACTACAGACACGAAGAGTACAGATGAACACCAGACAAAAAGAAACAGAAGAAAAAAAGATGGCCGGAGACTGGTTGACTGACCACGACAACAAAAAAGGGAAAGAGTCAACCAACCGACTACACACTAAAATCTGCAACCAAATATGAGAGACTCGAGGACAAGAGACACACAAAGGGAAAGGAGCAGGACCTCCCTAAATGGAACCATAAAAAGGACTAACACGGATAAAATTTAAAACGTCATCTGCAGGGCAGGTGTCCCTCGTCGCACATGATTGTGTAGTGTATGCTGGTTCGCAGAGCACGATGAAGTAAGTAGAGCTTAACCAGAGTTGTAGCCGAAAAGAAGTGCTGACGCCCACAAGCTATCTTTACTCTGGTAGTTAGTGCTAGATTATGTCTGTCACCACTGATGTTATTCAAACCATGTGGGCAGCGTATGACCACCACATTCACTGAGCACCCATACCATTCTGTTCATATGGTTGTTACTATTATCTACTCGCAACAATTACAATATAAGTGCTACTGACGTTTTGCCAAGAAAAGCAGAAAGTATCTTATGAATGAAAATTTCTGTGTGCAGTACACCAAATACTGAGATAAAAAATAACAAGAGTTTAACAACACAGAACGAACAGCAGAGCCTCTGCTTATTTTCTTGACGTCTTGCAGTCTGATCTTAATAAATTCCTGTTAGTTGCTAACGGGTTCTTTCGGCTGTCTAAATATTTGTATCAATATTATCCCAATTTAATTGCTTCAGCACCATTACCTTAAGCAGTATCCCATTTTGGTTGATTATGATTTTGAATGCGACACTAATTTGACTTTCAGTCCAACTTCTGACGACTTATGGAATGACGTTTGACAGCTTTGGCAGTCGTGTTGCCTGTCATCTGAATTTTGGAAGGAGTTGTAGCATCTGGCAGTCAGTGTTGACTGCAGATATGCATAAACATCTTCAGTGCTGCAAGGGATACTCTCCTTGCTGCGTGTTCCACATACTGTAATTAGAAAAAAACCAAGGCTCTCTGTGCTGAAAGAGCCAATGTGCACAAGTCCTTAATAAAACTGACAAACTGAAGGGACTAATTCCTGACTGGAAATGGAGGCAGAAAAAAAAGGTCCTATGAACAAGGGGGCTTGAAATTTTGTGAGATGGGCTTGGTGTCTGAAAAAGTACTCTTTTTGGTACAGCTGACAGCTATACTGCCCCTCTACCGTTTCCATCTTCTTGGCTGTACAAAAACACCATCTCAGCTTGTTCCCAACATGAATACTCGACCATTCTGCTGCTTACAGTATGCTGTCTCAATCATACAGCTTGCAACACAAAAGGAATGTATGGCACATGGTCAGAGGAACTTCCATTTGTCAGTGCCATCTATGATGGCAACAATGCATTTCCGGACATATGTTCAAAGGACCTTCTTCCCTCAATTTTGAGTAAGGAATCTGTCCCTACAGTTTGTCAGTTTTATTGATGTTCACCCTGTATAAGTGTCTGCAAGCAGTTGTAACGCATGAAAGAAAATGGCCTATGGGACGAATGAACAGAGAACTCCCTGGTTTTTTTGCAATGTTTCTGACTGGGGCTACACCAAGAATCTCGTGTCATCTCATGCTTGAGAACCCTAAAATTTTTATTTTCTCACTTCATACTGAAACAACTGCTATGAGATAAGAAACAACTGCTATGAGATGAGGAGGAAATTTAATTATAGGCTTCTGAGACAAATTATTTACTTGTGTACTACTACCGAGACTGTGGACTTCAGAATATTGAATTTCCTAATAATTTCTAAAAATGGACTGTCCCATGCATCTAGCTCCAACTATTATTCTGCATCAAAGTCTGTTAATTCCCATTGTGTGACCATAATCACATTGGAAACCTTTTCACATGAAACACATGAGTGCAAATAACAGCTCCGCCAAAGCACTTCCTTTCATACTTTGTGTTCGCGATTCTACTGCCATTTGTATATGTGCATGTCACTATTCCATAACTTTTGTCACATCAGTGTAAGCACCATTCTAGTCCTTAGTTGCCATCAACAGGGCAAGCTTCTCAGCTTCCTGGTAGTGCAAAAACTGTGAGAAGACAATGAAAGATAAGGGACATTTATTCCAATGCACCGCTGCGGGGGGGGGGCGGAAGTCAGACGGGCCGACTTGGAGCAGGAGAGGCATCTCAGGACATTTTAATTTCCAGTGTCTATACTTTTACAAATAAATTCATAAAACTTTGTCAGCATCACCAGGAAGGATTCAGGATTCACACGCATTGCAGTGGAAGTTCGAAAACATAACAAAATATTTTTTTTTTCTACGTGCAAAATGTAATCATTTTTTCACTTACTAATGGCTGCATTTGTACACATAGGTACACTTTTCTTCATAAGTTAGAGAGATTCTTCAATGAATTTTGCACAGCTTACATGCCATACTCACAGGTGTATGAAACTCTAGAATTTATTTAATTTATGAAAAAACGAATGAACTGTTACATTTTAAACTTCATGTGTAGAAAAAACACTAATTTTATAGTTAATTACCTCAATTTTTACCACAGTTTTTAACATATTTGGAAAATTCTAGAGTTTCATACACCTTTAAGTATGGTTTGTATGCTGTGCAAAATTCATCGAAGAATCTCTCTTACTTATGAAGAAATGTGTACCTATAGCAACAAATGCTGCCATTAGCAAGTGAAAAAAAATAATGAAATTTCACATGTAAAAAAAAAATTACTTCGTTATGTTTTAGAACTTCCACTGCTATGAGTGTAAATTCTGAATCCTTCCTGGTCATGCTGACAAAGTTTTATGAATTTATTTGTAAAAGTATAGACAGTAGAAATTGAAATGTCCTGTGGTGTCTCTCCTGCTCCAAATCGGCCCGTTTGACGTCCTACCCCCCTTAAAGAGACGCTTGACTGATTATCACCATCATCACACAGGGTATCTCTAAGGTGCCCTGGCATTGATTCCAGTAAGCACACCTTTTCTATAAGGGTCCGAGTGTCCCTTGCATTTGTAGGTCCACATGGCAATGGCTTTGATACTTCCATCCACAAATTCTCTATTGGATTGAGGTCCGGCGATCATGGAATGAACGCCATTAGCTTTATCTTGTCTTGACCCTGAAACCAATCCTGGACAGCTTTGCTTTGATGGATGGTGTTGTGGTCCTGCAGATACACTGCTATCTAGTTATTTGATGTATTTGTATTAAAAAAAAAAAAAAAAAAAAAAGTGTTTGTAGCTGGCACACTGTATTAGTATTTTCTATAGCATTTAAGAATTCAAGTTCTGTGATAGCTGTGAGATTTAGGTTAAACAGTCTGATTAGGAATACAGTTTACCGAGTTCATCTTATGATGAGTGTCAAAGCCCGCTGTAAGCCACATTAAGACCAATTGGCTGAATCAGATATGAATTGTGTGTTACTGAACTGGGATACATAAAACCTTACACAATTTTAACTTCTGCACTGCAACAGTGCTGTGCAAAACAATTCCTTTGATGGAGTAACAAGCAGCAAATGTAGAACAAAATTTGAGAATATGACTTAGCAGTAGTTGCAAATTCAGAAAAGAAATATGGCAATAGAGGTGCTATACATGAATTACAAAAGAGGAAATAACTCCTAAAACACCCAAATATTAAATTAATGTCAGAGAGGAAAAAAGAGTTAAGAGATCAACAGAGATGTGAAAACATCGGTTACTTAACTTAATCAAGCCAAGCTGTTGAACTATCTCAGAAATAGTTACAATACATGCTTAACACAGATTAATAGAATAGTGATAACAAAACAAGCATTTATGGTTGAGATATATCAATTATTTAACATATCACAGAAAATACATAGCTCCAGTGCAAAATCTACTCTATGCGGTTTACATCTCTATGAAGCCCGAGGAATCAAGCACAGAACTGATTGTAAGTAACAGTAATTTACATCACAAGACAAAAACAGTATAATCTAGAGACACATTAAAATATCTGAATGCACTACAGGGAACAAAGAAAGCTAATGGACAAAACCAAAAAAGGAAGATACAAAGTAATTCAAAACACCTTTAGACACATCATCCTCCTTGTCAATGTATTTAGAGGCAACATATGTGGCTAGAAGATACAAGGGCCACAGAGGAACTACTTTCAGGAAGTCATGACCAGAACAGAATGCAACAACAATGTTGGGGACATTAGGAGAATACCAAATGACAATAGGATGGTTACTTCAATAACTGCAGTCTTTAGGAAATGAATAAGCTAGTATTTGAAAACTATCAAAAACCTTGTTATGCTATTTGCTGTTCATATCTGCAGGAAATAGGTGCCTCCTTGAAGATACAGCAGCTCAACGCTTGGCTTCATTATGCACTCCAGAATACTAACAGAAGTCTCTCCGATGAGGATGCCCTCAATCTTCCATAGGCGCCCTGCCCACTGAGCCAAGACTTAGCACCGAATGCCAAACGGAAAGCATCCACTTCTCCCCCTTTCCATGAGACAGTTCGGACTGAAGCAATGTCCTCATAGCTAGTATACCTAGTAATATCAAAACTGTTTGCCTGTTAAGATCTTCATTTCTTGGAGACAACCCCGGCAAGTCAAGGATAAATGATTAGGTATCACAGATTGGGTGAAAATTGCGATTGGAAACAAACGAATGGAGCTAGACCATAAATGAAGAGAGAAACAAATTATTGCATTTATGATACCATATACAGTCAATTTATTTGTATCTCATCTGAAACAAGGACTGGTAATAGCAGAAAACATTATCTAGTCAGAAAATATGGGTCTGCTCCACTTGAAATCAATATGCCCTTCCACAAAAGCCATGTGGTCAATTTTCTGATATACAGTCAAGTGCTGCTTTATAGCAGCTCTTCGGCGTGGGGGGGGGCATCGGTGCTTCTTATGAGCAACAATGGTGGTTAAGCTCAACTTACTTCATCCTGATCTGTGAACCATCATACACTACACACACAAGTGCGACTAGGGACACCTACCCTGCTATACCACCTCACATTTCCATCAAGAACAAACAGAAAATGGAACTAAAAACCCTTAATATTTAAAAGGAAACATCCGACAATCTGCTCAACCTAATATACGCAGTACCTGCCTCATTAGCACCAAACAGGCACATAGTTCATTCTTGTGTAATTACATTAATTCTGCAAATAATTCCTTAACAAACATTACCATCTGCTAAGTAACTGAAATGACAGTCACTGCATGTCTTGTACGTTACAGGTCATTAAGTAATAAGCTCACTGCAATCCTGCTTCCACTGTTCTGAAACATGCTGACTATTAGTTACTTGACTATATAGGCGATACATTTTGATTCACAAATATCCTACACGAATTAAGGGAATCACAAAACAATGACTAAGGAAACGACACAATTAAAGTGTTATTACACAGGCAGCAAGATGAATGTTCACAAATCAATGGCATTGTCTGAAAAAAACAATTGCATATAAAATGCCATCCAGAAAATGTTTGGCGACTGAGTGATGGATGGACTTTCAGGACTAGAGCTGAATTATCCTACTTTGTTCGCTAGATATTTACATGTAACCTTGATGAAATGTTCAGAACAATCTGTGCGTAGCAAGTGACAGCGAGTTGGAAAATTGCTTTTTTGACTGCATGAAGGTTATTTTATAGTAAATAATAAAGTCTCTAGTCATTTACAATGTAGGACACATGCTTTTTCCTTCCTTTGACCTACAGCAATGAGAGGATATTCACATTCTTGATGCCTCCCTAGCTGTGACTAGTTTAAGTTTCAACATTTTTTTGAGCCCATGTTTTCTGTCATTCCTTGTGATTTCCAGCACAGTAGCCTTTCTGGATTGGAACTTAGTGATTTGTTCATGTTTTGCCATCAATGCTGTCTTGTCATCTCTTCGATTCTTTCTTTTGGCGATAGTTCCAGTGATAGCAATCTCAAGAAAAATGTTTTCTGAGTCTATAATTTTAAAAATGACGAGTTGCCCACTCATAACATGGACAGTATACACACTAGAGATGTTTCAGAAATGTGAAACACGTCTGCTGATCAGCTTTTTATTTTTCAATTCTTTACATGTTATTTAGTTTCCAGTTGATGCATCTAAGTATTATTAGTAACTGCACTCTAGTCTCTAGACCTAGTTACAGAAACTTGAGGTATTCCAAACCTCGGCAGCCGTGTCGTCGAAACAGAATCTGTTGTCACTTCGCAGCCGACTCAAGGGACTCACTGTCTGGTATTCTTCCTGTGACTAGTATAACTGAACCCTGGCAACAATTCTGGATACACAGTGAAACCCCACTTTTAAACTTTTCAAGGGACTTCAAAATAATGGTGTAAAATGTGGGAAAATATAAAATGTGAGAAATAACGTTTTAAGCTGTAACTGTTAGGTATAGGATGCCCCCTTGCACTTTATCTGTGATATACACTCCTGGAAATGGAAAAAAGAACACATTGACACCGGTGTGTCAGACCCACCATACTTGCTCCGGACACTGCGAGAGGGCTGTACAAGCAATGATCACACGCACGGCACAGCGGACACACCAGGAACCGCGGTGTTGGCCGTCGAATGGCGCTAGCTGCGCAGCATTTGTGCACCGCCGCCGTCAGTGTCAGCCAGTTTGCCGTGGCATACGGAGCTCCATCGCAGTCTTTAACAGTGGTAACATGCCACGACAGCGTGGACGTGAACCGTATGTGCAGTTGACGGACTTTGAGCGAGGGCGTATAGTGGGCATGCGGGAGGCCGGGTGGACGTACCGCCGAATTGCTCAACACGTGGGGCGTGAGGTCTCCACAGTACATCGATGTTGTCGCCAGTGGTCGGCGGAAGGTGCACGTGCCCGTCGACCTGGGACCGTACCGCTGCGACGCACGGATGCACGCCAAGACCGTAGGATCCTACGCAGTGCCGTAGGGGACTGCACCGCCACTTCCCAGCAAATTAGGGACACTGTTGCTCCTGGGGTATCGGCGAGGACCATTCGCAACCGTCTCCATGAAGCTTGGCTACGGTCCCGCACACCGTTAGGCCGTCTTCCGCTCACGCCCCAACATCGTGCAGCCCGCCTCCAGTGGTGTCGCGACAGGCGTGAATGGAGGGACGAATGGAGACGTGTCGTCTTCAGCGATGAGAGTCGCTTCTGCCTTGGTGCCAATGATGGTCGTATGTGTGTTTGGCGCCGTGCAGGTGAGCGCCACAATCAGGACTGCATACGACCGAGGCACACAGGGCCAACACCCGGCATCATGGTGTGGGGAGCGATCTCCTACACTGGCCGTACACCACTGGTGATCGTCGAGGAGACACTGAATAGTGCACGGTACATCCAAACCGTCATCGAACCCATCGTTCTACCATTCCTAGACCGGCAAGGGAACTTGCTGTTCCAACAGGACAATGCACGTCCGCATGTATCCCGTGCCACCCAACGTGCTCTAGAAGGTGTAAGTCAACTACCCTGGCCAGCAACATCTCCGGATCTGTCCCCCATTGAGCATGGTTGGGACTGGATGAAGCGTCGTCTCACGCGGTCTGCACGTCCAGCACGAACGCTGGTCCAACTGAGGCGCCAGGTGGAAATGGCATGGCAAGCCGTTCCACAGGACTACATCCAGCATCTCTATGATCGTCTCCATGGGAGAATAGCAGCCTGCATTGCTGCGAAAGGTGGATATACACTGTACTAGTGCCGACATTGTGCATGCTCTGTTGCCTGTGTCTATGTGCCTGTGGTTCTGTCAGTGTGATCATGTGATTTATCTGACCCCAGGAATGTGTCAATAAAGTTTCCCCTTCCTGGGACAATGAATTCACGGTGTTCTTATTTCAATTTCCGGGAGTGTATGTACACAACAGGCATCAAAAGACTTGTCAGGGACTTTATCATCTAATAAATGTTTACTATCTAATAAAAACCACTTATGTAACTGGAATTGATAACTGTCTGGGAAGTGGAAACATTTGGCTTAATTTTAAACGTCATAAACGATGTTTTTGGAAAGCCTGCAGCTGTCATTCATTATTTAAGTAATAAAATACTGCGCTAGTTACATTTTTTTTCATGCTTAGCACGATGCATTTTGAGAATTTTTTCTCGTTGTCCAGTGCAAATACGTAAATAAGTTATTTTGTATGGTGTTTGAGTATGTGTTATTTTGCATCTCTTGCACTGTACTCGTCTTTTTGAGGTTATCAAGTACTGTGCCTCATCAGTTATGTAGAAAACCAGACAGAGACACACACACACACACACACACACACACACACACACACACACAAAGAAACTATCACTCCCATTGTTTGTTTGTGTAACATTACAATAAATTCATACGTAAATACTGCACTTGACAATGAGAATAAATTATCGAAATACGTTTTGCACAGCATGTATACAATTCGTAACCGGCACTGTATTTACACTAAAAACATTTGAGCAACGCAAAGTGTATGACGGTGTCAACTAGCGCCAAAACACGCTAAATATGGTTCGACAAAGGTGTCACGATGATCACAACAATCATGAAACTGCATCTGCGCACTAGAGACAGTTTGGAAATGGTTGTGATTGGCCATTATATCTTCATTCGAATGAGTCTTGTTACTCCCATCAGCCACCATGCCAAGTAGAGCTTGGCAGCAGTGGGAGATACGACATGAACTGTTACAAGTGTTACTCATTTACCTGTTCAAATCCGCTGAATAGAGTGCCCAGGAGCCAAGAAACTTAACCACTTAATATTTGTAAACACTAGTGGACAGCCAACATTATGCCAGCATCATATTTTCTCCACAAAATATTTTTTCGTAATGTGTAAATCGGGGGAAAATTATAAATATGTTGACGCAAAATCAGGTGCAAATTAACATTGTGGGCATAGGAAATTTGATGGGAGCAATAAAAAAATGTCTTAAACGGCGGGAAAACGTTAATTCCAGGAATGTAAAAGTGGGGTTATACTGTATTTGACAACTCTGAACAATAATTACTTCCTGGATAACACAGAATTATCCATTAATTTTACTTTATCTATTCCTATCACTTTCACTGAGTAACATGAGAGATTTGCACCTAAGGTTATAAATTTATAGTTTTGAGTACAGGAAAGTCGTTCCACGTGGAAACTGCAACTAATCTTACCTATTACATTGTGACTTATCTTTCACAGCCACAGCTGAGGCAGTAAGATTGTGACTAATACTGTAGCTCTTCACCATCTCTGATGTAACATTGTTGCCTGTGAAGTGAAGACTACTATGGCTCCCGTTTTCAGTCTCGCTGAAGGATGTATTTTTACCTGTTTTGTTACAGAGCTACTGGCAGCCAGATCTAAAATCATCAAGGAAATCTTACTCAATTTGTTTATGAACTGCCACATTTCTATACTATTTGAGTGAGACAAGACAATAGATAGACCCATTTCATTTGTGTTAGTACAGTGCATAATGTAATGATCTTCACGGTAAATGACAGCAGCCAAACAGTTGCAGGATAAAGATTTACTGAAATCCTTGACCACAGTTTCGATATACCGTCATCAAAAGCAAAAATACACTAAAATCACATCCTGCAGTGGAGATACATAAAACCATCGTGCCAAAGGTGTCGTCAGTAGTACTGATAATATTCCATGTTCTCATCGATCTTCTCTTCATAATTATGCTGTACAGATGGAGGTGATATGTTAACTACTGAAGATGCCTTTGGCACAATTGTTTTATGTATATGCACTGCAGGATGTGACTTTAGTGTATTTTTGCTTCTGATGAAGGTATATTTAGATATACCAAAACTGTGATCAAGGATTTCAATGAATCTTTAGCCTGCAACTGTTATCATTTACCGTGAATATTTTCAACAGCTGCTGCTTCACCCATGTTTAAAATTTTGTAATGTAATAACATTTTCCATTATTTTACATCAGAGAGAAATTAATCATCAATAGACAATTCTCTCACATTATCTAAAACAGTCTGATACTGCTCAGATAGTTTACTGTGAATGTCTGTAGAATTCCACAGGATCTGAGTTATAGATGCTGTCAAACCAGGTTTCAAGAGCATTTTCATACAGAAAGGTACTTTCTTAACAGATTTTCGATAATGAGCAAGACTGGTAAATATTTGATGGAATAAGGTCAGAATAATAAGTGTGCAAGAGATGACTTCAAAAAGTTTTGGATAATTCTGTTTGTGAAATCAGCAAGAGCATGCTCTTATAGCAGAACACATAATGCAGTTCTGTAAGCTGTTTTTGTTACACTGTGAACAAGAGATGTGTTAGTTGTTAGCAACAAATACCAGCTGCAATAGGCACGCCCTGGGTAGGGGGTTCGTGGTGCACAACATTCTTTTTTGAGCCACTGTATGCAAAATACTATGTTCAAAACGTCTTTTTCTTCAGTATATGTCTTTTGTTAGGGCTGAGCCATTAATTTCTTTGCAAGAGGTTAACATAAAGGTACCATAGTACATCAGTAGTAAAATACTGCATCATAACTTTCAATACCCCCCATGAACCATGGACCTTGCCGTTGGTGGGGAGGCTTACGTGCCTCAGCGATACAGATAGCCGTACCGCAGGTGCAACCACAATGGAGGGGTATCTGTTGAGAGGCCAGACAAATGTGTGGTTCCTGAAGAGGGGCAGCAGCCTTTTCAGTAGTTGCAGGGGCAACAGTCTGGATGATTGACTGATCTGGCCTTGTAACACTAACCAAAACGGCCTTGCTGTGCTGGTACTACGAACGGCTGAAAGCAAGGGGAAACTACGGCCGTAATTTTTCCCGAGGGCATGCAGCTTTACTGTATGGTTAAATGATGATGGCGTCCTCTTGGGTAAAATATTCCGGAGGTAAAATAGTCCCCCATTCGGATCTCCGGGTGGGGACTACTCAGGAGGACGTCGTTATCAGGAGAAAGAAAACTGGCGTTCTACGAATCGGCGCGTGTAATGTCAGATCCCTTAATCGGGCAGGTAGGTTAGAAAATTTAAAAAGGGAAATGGATAGGTTAAAGTTAGATATAGTGGGAATTAGTGAAGTTCGGTGGCAGGAGGAACAAGACTTTTGGTCAGGCGAATACAAGGTTATAAATACAAAATCAAAACGGGGGAATGCAGGAGTAGGTTTAATAATGAATAAAAAAATAGGAGTGCGGGTAAGCTACTACAAACAGCATAGTGAACGCATTATTGTGGCCAAGATAGACACGAAGCCCACGCCTACCACAGTAGTACAAGTTTATATGCCAACTAGCTCTGCAGATAATGAAGTAATTGAAGAAATTTATGATGAAATAAAATAAATTATTCAGATAGTGAAGGGAGACGAAAATTTAATAGTCATGGGTGACTGGAATTCGGTAGTAGGAAAAGGAAGAGAAGGAAACATAGTAGGTGAATATGGATTGGGGGGAAGAAATGAAAGAGGAAGCCGTCGGGTAGAATTTTGCACAGATCACAACTTAATGATAGCTAACACTTGGTTCAAGAATCATGAAAGAAGGTTGTATACATGGAAGAAGCCTGGAGATACTGACAGGTTTCAGATAGATTATATAATGGTAAGACAGAGATTTAGGAACCAGGTTTTAAATTGTAAGACGTTTCCAGGGGCAGATGTGGACTCAGACCACAATCTATTGGTTATGAACTGTAGATTAAAACTGAAGAAACTGCAAAAAGGTGGGAATTTAAGGAGATGGGACCTGGATAAACTGAAAGAACCAGAGGTTGTACAGAGTTTCAAGGAGAGCATAAGGGAACAATTGACAGAAATGGGGGAAAGAAATACAGTAGAAGAAGAATGGGTAGCTTTGTGGGATGAAGTAGTGAAGGCAGCAGAGGATCAAGAAGGTAAAAAGACGAGGGCTAGTAGAAATCCTTGGGTAACAGAAGAAATATTGAACTTAACTGATCCAAGGAGAAAATATAAAAATGCAGTAAATGAAGCAGGCAAAAAGGAATACAAAGGTCTCAAAAATGAGATCGACAGGAAGTGCAAAATGGCTAAGCAGGGATGGCTAGAGGACAAATGTAAGGATGTAGAGGCTTGTCGCACCAGGGTTAAGATAGATACTGCCTACAGGAAAATTAAACAGACCTTTGGAGAGGAAGAGAACCACTTGTATGAATATCAAGAACTCAGATGGAAACCCAGTTCTAAACAAAGAAGAGAAGGCAGAAAGGTGGAAGGAGTATATAGAGGGTTTATACAAGGGCGATGTGCTTGAGGACAATATTATGGAAATGGAAGAGGATGTAGATGAAGACGAAATGGGAGATAAGTTACTGCGTGAAGAGTTTGACAGAGCACTGAAAGACCTGAGTCGAAACAAGGCCCCGGGAGTAGACAACATTCCATTAGAACTACTGACGGCCTTGGGAGAGCCAGTCATGACAAAACTCTACCATCTGGTGAGCAAGATGTATGAGACAGGCGAAATACCCTCAGACTTCAAGAAGATTATAATAATTCCAATCCCAAAGAAAGCAGGTGTTGACAGGTGTGAAAATTACCGAACTATCAGTTTAATAAGTCACAGCTGCAAAATACTAACGCGAATTCTTTACAGACGAATGGAAAAACTGGTAGAAGCGGACCTCGGGGAAGATCAGTTTGGAATCCGTAGAAATGTTTGAACACGTGAGGCAATACTAACCTTACGACTTAGAAGAAAGATTAAGAAAAGGCAAACCTACGTTTCTAGCATTTGTAGACTTAGAGAAAGCTTTTGACAATGTTAACTGGAATACTCTCTTTCAAATTCTGAAGGTGGTAGGGGTAAAATACAGGGAGCGAAAGGCTATTTACAACTTGTACAGAAACCAGATGGCAGTTATAAGAGTCGAGGCACATGAAAGGGAAGCAGTGATTGGGAACAGAGTGAGACAGGGCTGTAGCCTCTCCCCGATGTTATTCAATCTGTATATTGAGCAAGCAGTGAAGGAAACAAAAGAAAAATTCAGAGTAGGTATTAAAATCCATGGAGAAGAAATAAAAACTTTGAGGTTTGCCGATGACATTGTAATTCTGTCAGAGACAGCAAAGGACTTGGAAGAACAGTTGAACGGAATGGATAGTGTCTTGAAAGGAGGATATAAGATGAACATCAACAAAAGCAAAACGAGGATAATGGAATGTGGTCGAATGAAGTCGGGTGATGCTGAGGATATTAGATTAGGAAATGAGACACTTAAAGTAGTAAAGGAGTTTTGCTATTTGGGGAGCAAAATAACTGATGATGGTCGAAGTAGAGAGGATATAAAATGTAGACTGGCAATGGGAAGGAAAGTGTTTCTGAAGAAGAGAAATTTGTTAACATCGAGTATAGATTTAAATGTCAGGAAGTCGTTTCTGAAAGTATTTGTATGGAGTGTAGCCATGTATGGAAGTGAAACATGGGCGATAAATAGTTTGGACAAGAAGATAATACAATCTTTCAAAATGTGGTGCTACAGAAGAATGCTAAAGATTAGATTGGTAGATCACACAACTAATGAGGAGGTATTGAATAGGATTGGGGAGAAGAGAAATTTGTGGCACAACTTGACTAGTAGGAGGGATCGGTTGGTAGGACATGTTCCGAGGCATCAAGGGATCACCAATTTAGTATTGGAGGGCAGTGTGGAGGGTAAAAAATCGTAGAGGGAGACCAAGAGATGAATACACTAAGCAGATTCAGAAGGATTTAGGTTGCAGTTGTTACTGGGAGATGAAGCAGCTTGCAAAGGATAGAGTAGCATGGAGAGATGCAGCAAACCAGTCTCAGGACTGAAGACCACAACAACAACAACAACAACAACAACAACAACTTTCAATAAGCGAACTGGTGACGTTCAAACAGAAATACAGCAATAGTCATCCCTTTGACTTTTGTTGCTCTGAGGTAAAGCATCCAGTATACTTACTCTGGACTTCTGAACATTGATTATTGAATGCAAATGTCACATGACATTCAAATGGTACAGTGTAGCATGTCTGTTGTAGAGACTTCCTGAAAGTGGAAAATTACTGAAGCAGAATAATCTTTCATGAAGCAAGAAAACCCTTTTGCAAAAAAACGCTCATTCTACACACAATATAAGGGTTTTGCACTGACTCTGTTGCCTTCAGCCCTCCATTAAACCCATAGTGAACAATTTGCCTCAAATTGTTAGACCTTTTTCAACTTGCGTCTATTTTACGACTCTTGACTATGTTTTAAGCATGCAAAATACAACATGTAACAGAAGATAAATACTAGAATTGCAAATAAGAAAATGACAGTTGATAATATACCGACAGCGCCACGCTGTATTCGCCTGTTCAGACAGCTTGGGGCGTTACACAGTGGGTGTCATATGGATGGTGGCTGCTGTAGGACGAAGAAACTCTCGAGTGTGGACTGTTCTGATCTTGAAGCAGGTCCAAGCTGTTTAGTGGAACTGTTTTCAGAAATTGCTGCTATTACTAGTGTGTTAGAATGTGAAGCTAATTATCTTTGAGGCTCCACCACACAGAACTTTAGTGGACATTCAAAATACAATTTAAAAAAAATAAGGCATAGAGCGGTCACAAACTCGCAACTTAATACCTAAATAGAGACACTAACAAACACACACACACTCACAAAATTCAAGCTTTCGCAACCCACGGTTGCTTCATCAGGAAAGAGGGAAGGAGAGGGAAAGACGAAAGGATATGGGTTTTAAGGGAGAGGGTAAGGAGTCATTCCAATCCCGGGAGCAGAAAGATTTACCTTAGGGGGGAACAGGGGACAGGTATACACTCGCACACACACACACACATATCCATCCGCACATATACAGACACAAGCAGACATATGTAAAGGCACAAACTCTTTGCCTTTACACATGTCTGCTTGTGTCTGTATATGTGCAGATGGATAAGTGTGTGTGTGTGCGCGCGCGCGCGCGCGCACGAGTGTATACCTGTCCCTTTTTCCCCCCTAAGTTAAGTCTTTCCACTCCCGGGATTGGAATGACTCCTTACCCTCTCCCTTAAAACCCACATCCTTTCGTCTTTCCCTCTCCTTCCCTCTTTCCTGATGAAGCAACTGTGGGTTGCGAAAGCTTGAATTTTGTGTGTGTGTTTGTTAGTGTCTCTATCAACATACCAACGCTTTCGTTTGGTAAGTTACATCATCTTTGTTTTTAGATGTACTTTGCATACTGTATAACATAGGGAATGGGCAACAATATTGTCTCGACAACTTCCCCATTACTGCTTCCCTTTCATGTCCAAAAACTCTTGAACTATAATATGTTTGTGTGGCCATCTTCCGCAGCAGCTGTTAGCAGACCTTGAACTATAATTTGGTTTCTATAAGAGATGTGAATAACTCTTCACTCCCTGTATTTTACCCCTCGATACTGTCTCCTTCTAAATACTCTCGTCCACTACTGATACAAAGCTCCAAATGGGGTATCCACTTCCAGAAGCAGTCTTGGTATGCCTCTTGCTGAATCGAGCAAAGCTCTGTTTGGGAATTTCCGTTTGTCTCATATATCACTGCAAATCTTCATCCTTTCAATGAGGTTTTCAACTTTGGAAATAAAACTATGTCTTGAGGGGGTCAGGTCTGGAGAGAACGGAGGATGAGGCACCACAGTCATTTCATTTTTTGTGCTATAGTCACGCACCAACAGAGAGGAATATGCGGGTGCATTATCGCGATGCAACAGCCGTGAATTTTCTTGCCACATTTAAGGCCATTTCCTTCTCACATTTTCTTGCAGGCGTTGCAACACATCTCGATAGTACCATGAATTAACAGTTTGTCTGTGTGGCATAAATTCATGATGAACTAATCCTTCAAATTCAAAGAAAACTATCAGCATGGCTTTGACATTTGACCTGACCTGACGAGCTTTTTTTGGTCCACGAGAACCCTTCCAAGCCATTGTGAAAATTGAACTTTGGTCTCTGCAGCATAACCACAGACCCACGTCTCATCAGCAGTTAAGATTTTCTTAAGGAAGATCTCATTCTCATTCATGCGATCCAAAAGCTCTTCACAGATTGCAAGGTGAAGGTCTTTCTGGCCTCGACTCATGAGCCACGGGACCAACTTGGGAGCAACATGATGCATTGCATGATGCTGTGTCAGTATTTCATGAGATCATCCAACTGAAATGTTACATTCTTCTGCAACCTCTCCGACAATCAGTCTTTGAATGGCACACACAATTTCATTGACATCCCCGGCATGAGCATCATCGGTAGATGTCGTAGGGCTTCCTGAATGAGGGTCATCTTTAATTTCTCTGGGGCCACTTTTAAACCGTGTGAACCATTTACAACACCGAGTATGGCTTAAGCACTCATCATTGTAGGCTTCCCGATCCCATTTGGTGTGTCTGTGTACAGGTTGTCTAGAGTTTCAAGCAAAATTTAATGCAGACGCATTGCTCCTCTAACTCTGCCGTCTCAAAAATCACAAGCTGAGAGACTCAATGTTCTACTGAATATAGAACTGAACAATAACTAACAGACATACAACAATAAAATTTCTGGCAGTTACACATTAAACACAGGCATATGCAGGGATGACAAATGTATTTTGCCCCAGCACACCATTAGCATGAAAATATGAATGTTCCCAAAATTTTTGAACAGACCTCATACACTACTTTCTTTCATGATTCTAAAAACCAAGTGACAGGGACTAAAACAAAAGCAGAGGTTGGAGCAGAAGATGGAGCACAGAGCCCTAATCAGGCCACAGCCAGTGCCAGCCAGCATTGGTCACTGACTTACGTGGTCAGTTGAAGCAACTGCCTGTGTCATCAGGCCATTTGTGCCTGGACCAGTCTCCACGAACTACAACAGCCCAACCTGCTGTCCATTATGACAGCAACCCATTCATTGCCTGTCTCACAGATTGTTCGGCATGACACACACACACACACACACACACACACACACACACACACACACTCACTACAATAAGGTCATCAGGGGATCAGTAGCATTTAAACACAAACAAACCACCACCACCAACACAACCAACACCTTTATAATCATCAAGCAAGTGGGGCAGTTATGTGACACCAAGTCTGTGATGGATAGTGCTAAACTGATGATGTAGCTGGACCTACTGCTGTAGGGCCTCTAATTCCTGCCCATGACAACGTGGCACCCAGGCATTTCAGAACTTTGCCACTGCCTCAGGAGTACAATGCGAGGACCCAGCCAACCCCACTTCCTCTGAGGTGTCAATGCGCTCTAGGTAACGAGTCTGACACAGCTATCCATACTCACAGCTAACGCTGCCAAGCCACCCATACTGTGACTGGAGATTTTAAGCTTCCCACAATGCAGCAATAGAAGGGAGCATGGTAAGCAACCATAGGCTTTCGTACTTGGGCATGCTGTGACTGAGTATTCACCTTTCTCATCAATGTCACTTGCAATTTCAAAGTCCCATGATAGTAAGCAAACAGCAATAAAGAAATTATTATAACCTTACCGGGACCATCTCGTGCTGCACCTGCATCCATCTTCGGCAGAGTACCACCAGCCACTCCCAGCCATCCTGGCAGCTCATTATAAATGGTTTTGAACATGACAGACAACCAAAAGACAGCAGCCAGTTCCATGGTTCTACAGCAGAGATGTCTTTCCTAATGAAGTGCCAATTTTAGAGACTTCTTGGGCCTGTATGGTTGTTCCCTTGCCTTTCTCCTTCCTTTTCGTTATACTGTATACTTGTGCTGGTATTAAATAGGCAATGTCAAGAACCAAGTTTCATCTCTGGATGCTATTCAACAGCTGATAAATCAAGTATCTCATTTACAGACAGAATTGGGGCAACAAAGGGAGGAAAGGAGGGAACACTCACAGCCTAGTGCACCTATCCTTGATAGTAACACAAGCTGCATTGGTCACTCCATTTTCTGGCCAAACAGGAGAAATTGTCAGTGTTTTTTGATAATTTGGATACCATTACTAGGTTGTGTTGTGAAAGAATGATTTTTATCTGAGCCTACATAGTTTAACTGAATGGACAGTGATGTTTTATAGAACAAAAAACAACACATTTAATGATGAGGCAGGAACTTGTATAGTGTGTAGTTGGTTGGTTGGATGATTAAAGGGACCAAGCTATTAGGTCATCTGTCCTTTCTTCATCAAGTATACAGCACTACATGACTGTACAGCAGAGATGGCCTATGCGAAAAACCCAGGAGAAGAAAACCGCAAGGTCTACCAAAGGTCAAAGAAGGCTCGATAAGGGGCAAAAAAGAAGAAAGGTGGGATACAGGAACAAAAGCAGGCAAGAGGCCCTGTCTAGGAAGCAGCCGAAAGACCCTGAAAGCAGAATGCAATGAGGGGACATACATTCTCCACCCCCATCTCAGAAATTGCCTAGGAAGGAGTATCAATATGGACAGGGCAAGAAAAGCACAGACAGACATAAGCCGAACAGACCTTGCGAGAGTGCAGAAGGAAGAGTAAAAGAACAAGTAGGATGAGGTTGGGGTTGGATCACCAAGCCCAGACAGTAGCAGCCCAGTGTGGGTAGAGGAGGCAACACAAGTGTTTTGGTAATCCCTCAATGGGACAATAATGTTAAGTGACTCTCCCTTAAACTGATTGATTAACTGAGAGGGGTTATGGGACCAAAAGGCAAGATCATCAGTCCCACGATTCCGAAGTGAGTCACAGAAGAAAGAGGGTCCGCTAAAAGTGGATGGATCTAGGCAGGAGAGTCAAATTATAAAATAATGATCATCAAACACACACAGTAAATGCATAAAAGTCGAGACCAAATCTAAAAACTGGAAAAAAAGGGCGGCGGTCATGGGGTCACAGACCAAGAAGACTGTAAAAGAAGTCCCAACCACAACCAACCTGTCCCTGCTCCAAAACTAAAATAGAACCTTATATTATCTGGAAATAAAAACCACTTTCACTTTTACTCCACAAAAAGGTAATTAGCCTTAGCATGGAGACGCTTAAAAGTGAGGAGGTTAGTCTGTGAAGGGTGTCGCTTAAATCGCTGCAGCGCCCGTCGGCTATCCTGGACAGCAACTGCGACATTCTTGGTCCACCACAGTACCGGTAGATGACAAGAGGGACGTGTGGATAGGGGAACAGCAGTGCCAGCAGTATGAAGAATAGTGGCAGAGATGCCTTGCACCACCGTATCAATGCAATTCGAGAGGGAGGGGTCAAACTTCTCAGCAGATGTTTATAAAGGCCTGTGTTTAATGTGTAACTGACAGAAATTTTATTTTTGGATGTCTGTTAGTTATTGTTCAGTTCTATATTGAGTAGAACATTATGTCTCTGACATACTGCAAATCAGGTGCCAACAATAGCTTGTCAATTAGGCTACATATGTTCACAGCTTCCTGAAGCATCCAAACTACCATCTCCTCTTCCCACAAACGGAAAACCATATCCTACAACATTGGCCCAGATCAGGGATTACGTCGCCACAGGACAAACTTGGCAGCAACGTGATGCATCTGCAATAGTGAGACCCCGGCCTCCACGAGTAAACTGTTGGAAGGGCTAGTTCGAAAGGCTCCTGTCACAAGTCAAACTTGGCCAAGATGCTGTGTCAGTATTTCATCAAATCATCCAACTGAAATGTTACATTCTTCTGCAACCTCTCCAACAATCAGTCTTCGAATGGCACACACAGTTTCATTGACATCCCTGGCATGAGCATCATCGGTAGATGACGTAGGGCACCTCAATGAGGGTCATCTTTAATTTCTGTGAGGCCACTTTTCAACTGTGTGAACCATTCGCAACACCGAGTATGGCCCTGCGGAATGTCTAACGTGGGGGCCTTTCTGCCTGGCGGCAGCAGGGGAATGACAGAATCATCGAAAAGTGGTCACTGTCACAAAGGTCATCATGGGATGACCAATGTAGGGAAGCCACGAGGGCAGGGGAGGAGATTGTGAGATTGATAGCAGAGAAGGTGCCACGAGCGGCACTGAAGTGGGTACGGGTACAATCATTGAGGGGAGACAAATTGAGGTCCGTGATAAGTTGGTGAATTAGGATACCCCTACCTGTTGAAGTGACACTCCCCACAGTGGACAGTGGGCACTGAAGTCCCCGAGGAGGAGAAATGGGGGCAGGAGTTGCTGGATTAAGGTACACAGTGCAACGTAAGGAAGTGACCTACCTGGAGGGAGGTAGACATTGCAAATGGTGATTGCCAGAGTCGTTTGCACACAAACCACTATTGCCTCCAGGTTGGTATGTAGGAGGATCCATTCACCAATGAAATCAGAGCGAACCAAAGTGCAGACACCACCAGATGCTGCCTCGGGGCTGGCACGGGTCTGACAGAATGCCCAGTAACAGGAAAACGTTGGGAGAGTGGTCATCATGGAAATGTGTTTCATGAAGAACAAGACAGACTGCAGAGTAGGGGGAGACAAGATATTGCATTTCTGGTACGTGAAGATAGTATCTGTTGCAGCTCCACTGGGTGATCATGTGGTGAGAGTCCACGTTAGACATAAAGAAGCCGAGAGGTGGTCAGATCACTCTGTCAGTAGTCAAACTCCACAGTGGTGTACTGAAACCAGTACCCGCAATTCTGATGACAATGCCGAACCATATGCCAGACTCCCATAGGATGTGGACATGATTATTTAATATCACTGATTAATAACTTTTGTTAGCATCAATAAGTGAATATCTCTGTCAGTTTTTCTTGATTTGTTTTACTTTTCTTTTGTTATCTGTTCTCGATGTCTGTATGGGCATATGCAGTCCATGTAAGTCAATTAGTTCTTCAATAGTAACTCAAAGGAAAACTACTGTATTCTGGTTTTATTCATTTTAACCACAATAACACATTTTAACAGCTCATCTCTTGGAAGAAGCGGCCTGTAAGCAGAATTGGCTGACTTGGTCGCAATCTGTTTAGCTGCCTCTATGGTCATCTCATTGAGGTAATTAGTTATATTTGTCACATGGAACCTGATCTGCTGATGAATCCTGTGTGTGTTGGTGAGCCTTTGCCTGATGATTCGACATTAGATAGTTTGTGTGTGTCCTAGTCAGATTGTGCAACACCCTGACAGTCTGTCAGTTTGACCACAATGAGGGAGAAGGTAGCATATCCAGAGAGAGATGGACAAAGGAGGACGTGGAAAGATTGTTAGAGTAGTACATATGGTTGTTTGATCCTCCTGGACCATTTGCTGTTTTGTCACTAACTCAACACTATATTCCCACAGGCAACAAACTGACTGTATACAAAGAACCGTATAGAGGCCCACAGAAAATACAGCCTGTCACGGAGGGATTTATAAAACAGCAAGTTGAAGAGGGAATTTCTAGTAACAGCACTTGGTTTGCACCCATTGTTATTGTCCAAAAGAAATTACCATATGGCAGGACAGCATAAAGGTTTTGTTGCAACAACTATTATTTAAACCAGAAGACAATCTCAAATCCCTACCCCACACAAAGTATTCCAGAAGTGCTACACAATCTGGGCTAATGTCACAATTTCACAACTATGGGCCTTAGAAGTCGGTATTATCAGTTATAGGTGACACCTGAAGATTTTTTTTATATATATATATAAAAAAAAAAAAAAAAAAAACAGCAATCTCAACCTCCTTTGTTAATTACCAACGAGTCACATGCCCTTTGGCATTACACTCATATTTAGGCTTTGCCAATTTTTTTTTCGAAAATTTGCTACAACTGCGGCACCCCTCAACGTAATTATTGGGGAAAAAAAGAAAGAAGGAGCAAAATTTCAATGGTCTTTTGTTTGTGAATTGCCATTTGTAAAACTAAAACATTTGCTGATCTCTAGTCCGTTACTCACTTTTCCTGATTATCAGTAACAATTCATATTTTTGTGTGGTGTTAGCAATTTTGCGTTACGTTATATTTGAAGGCAAGAGAGAGAGAGACAATAGCATACCGTAGTGTATGCACCGAGGCATCTTAGTAAAGCAGGAAAGAATTATTCTACCATGGAGAAATAAATGAGAGTTCTAATTTCTAGAATAACTTATTTCCCTTGTTATCTGTGTGGATGGTGCTTCAAGTCACTTTTTATGTTGTAGGAACATACAACTCTAAAGTCTACAAGAGCACAGGATTATCCCTATATCAGATTGTTTTTCGTCAGAAGATACCTTCTCCTTTTGAGTGTTGAAAGTGCACCCCTCCCCTCCCCATGCTTGACAAAAAGCAGTGTGGAATGGCATGAAATTAAAAATCTGCACCAGTCATTGCCAAAAACCCCTCTCTGCAGGGAAGGTTCTTGCAACAATCTTTTTACTTTACAGAGTTCTTCTCATTGATTTTCTCCACAAACATTGTACTGTGAGCAATGCATACTACCGCCAACTTCTGGACCAAGCAAAACATGCCTATCATCACAAAAGGCGTGCCTTTCCAATTCAGGATGTGATCATACTTTATGTATTCAACTGAACACAGCTGAACACAGCTGCCCAAACTCAACAAAAAATTCAGGAATTGTTCTGGACCACACTAGAACATCCTCCATGCAGTTCGGACTTACCACCCTATAATTTTTATTTGTCTGAATCACTGAAGGAAGCTATAGGACACAGATTTGAGACAATGATGGCACTAACAAAGCATTTGTGTGCAACTAGCTGCTGTCAAAGTCATGTTTATTTTATGAAAACAGAATCAAGTAACTGCTGATCCACTGGCAAAATGTGTTTTCCTTTCAAGAGACTACATAGAGGAATAAGTTCATGTGTATGAATTTTTCTGAAGCTTGAATAAAATTATAGCTTTAGGGGTTAGGGGAACAGACTTTTTGCTAAGCCAGTAAGATGAAGTGTAAAATTACCCAGAAAATCCCACACAGGAATTACAGTGCAGTTGAACTAGATCCATCACTACCTGCCCTACACAAAAGGTACACACTGCCTCAGGTCGTTCGAGTTTCACCTCATTCTGGTTCCAGAAATTGGCGATAATGTCCTGAAGAGATAATCATGGACAAAACAGAGTTCATCCAAAGTGTAGTTCTTCACTGGTTATACTCCATGGCAAACCAGATGGTTATTATTTTTACTTGTTATGAGCAAGGACGTTAAGTTGCACACAGCACACTGGATACAGTGTCAAGGGTTACTAGTCGACGACTCCTGATGGGATATTTCCGGACCAACTTTTTGATTACCCACCATCACCACAAGGACCACCAATCTACCGTAAATATCACGGACACATTAATTTATCTAGTTTTAGGAGACCTGACTTACCACTTTAAACTTGACCGTGATCACCTCCCTACATCAGAAGTTAGCCATGCAAAATGGCCAAATATCCATGTACCATGTTTTAGGCCCCATAAAAAGTTATCATACAGAATATAAACACAATCATTTAACTCCTAAGGAGAGGATCCGCAAGCTCAGCTGCCTGGATGATTTTGCTTACTATTGCTTCAAGCAGGAAGTTCCCTAAATTCCATTCCTGCCATCCTTCAAATCTATGGGTTCAAACTAGTAGTAGTGACACCAAGGAGAAAGTCTGGCCAAGAGCAGAATTAACTGTGAATGAGCTTTCTGTCTGTGAGCCAAGAGCAGCATGGTTGAAAGAAGTGTAAATTGTGATTGACTGACTGATTTGGGGGAGGGGACCACACAGCGAGATCATCAGTTCCATTTGATTATGGAAGCACGGGGAAGGAAGTCTGACGTGCCCTTTCAAAGGAACCATCCTGGCATTTGCCCGAAGCGATTTAGGGAAAGTACAAAAAAACTAAATCAGGATGGCCAAATGTGGGTTTGAACCGTCATCCTCCCAAATGTAAGTCCAATGTGCTAACCACTGTGCCACCTATCTCAGTTTTAAATTGTGAAAAAAGACTAGGTGACACAGTGAGTGGAGTTAAAAATGTAAAGAGTAAATACTTGCAAATAAATTAGTGCCTATGTTATGGCAAAGTTTTCAAAGGAAATCTGAGAATGGATTTTTTCTTAGGAGGGAGGAATTATAGGAACTAAAATTAAACCAGGACTTGGAGCAGAAGATGGAGCCCAGAGCGCTAACCAGGTCACAGCCACCGTCAGCCAACTGTGGGCACTGAATCGTGTTGTTAGTGGAAACAACAGCCTATGCTGTCAGAACATGTGTGTCAATGCCAGTGCTTCTTCAGGAAGAAATTCAGCTGAATCTGCTGCCAGTTACGACAGCTGCCCAGTCATTGCCTCTGTTACAGGTTGTTTGGAATGGAATACATACTCAGCCTGCAAAGTCAGCAGGGAGCAGCAGCATTTATACTTAACTGAACGCAGTTCATAGTAATAGACGGCAAATCATGGAGTAAAACTGAAGTGATATCAGGTGTTCCCCAGGGAAGCGTCCTAGGACCTCTGCTGTTCCTGATCTATATAAATGACCTGGGTGACAATCTGAGCAGTTCTCTTAGGTTGTTCGCAGATGATGCTGTAATTTACCGTCTAGTAAGGTCATCCGAAGACCAGTATCAGTTGCAAAGCGATTTAGAAAAGATTGCTGTATGGTGTGGCAGGTGTCAGTTGACGCTAAATAACGAAAAGTGTGAGGTGATCCACATGAGTTCCAAAAGAAATCTGTTGGAATTCGATTACTCGATAAACAGTACAATTCTCAAGGCTGTCAATTCAACTAAGTACCTGGATGTAAAAATTACGAACAACTTCAGTTGGAAAGCCCACATAGATAATATTGTGGGGAAGGCGAGCCAATGGTTGTGTTTCATTGGCAGGACACTTAGAAGATGCAACAAGTCCACTAAAGAGACAGCTTACACTACACTCGTTCGTCCTCTGTTAGAATATTGCTGCGCGGTTTGGGATCCTTACCAGGTGGGATTGACGGAGGACATCGAAAGAGTGCAAAAAAAGGGCAGTTCGTTTTGTATTATCACATAATAGGGGAGAGAGTGTGGCAGATATGATACGCGAGTTGGGATGGAAGTAATTAAAGCAAAGACTTTTTCGTCGCGGCGAGATCTATTTACGAAATTTCAGTCACCAACTTTCTCTTCCGAATGCGAAAATATTTTGTTGAGCCCAACCTAAATAGGTAGGAATGATCATCAAAATAAAATTAGAGAAATCAGAGCTCGAACAGAAAGGTTTAGGTGTTCGTTTTTCCCGCGCGCTGTTCGGGAGTGGAATGGTAGAGAGATAGTATGATTGTGGTTCGATGACCCTCTGCCAAGCACTTAAATGTGAATTGCAGAGTAATCATGTAGATGTAGAACTAACTAGTCATCAAACATCTGGGCCGTTATGTGATGTCTAGTCTGTGACAGACAGCACCATGCCAATGAAATAACTTTACACCATCGTCTGTGCCTCGAATCTCTGCCTGTTACCTGAGCACCTCAACACCAGGGCAACTCCGCACTTTGCAGCCATCCCAGGAGAACAATTAGAGGACTCAGCCATTCCTGCCTTCGCCAAGGTGTCAAAGAGGACTTCTGTGCACTGGACACTGCAGCATGAGCCAGCTGAATGAACATGTAATAACCACTGCCCGACTGCCTATGATGTGATCGGGGAATATTAGCTTCTCGCATCACAACAGCAGTGCAGAGATGGAGGAGGTGGAGGGGGGCGGGGGGACAGGGCACACGGTCAACAACCAGAGGCCGTTGTACCTGGGCACACTGTGAGAGAGTATTCACCTCACTTGTCATCGCCACTTGCAGTTTCCATGTCCCATAACTGTAAAACAACATGAATAGGGAATGGGGGAGAAGGGGGGGGGGAGAGGGGGGGAGAGGGGGGGAGAAGGGGGGAGAAGGGGGGAGAGGGGGGGGGGAGAGAGAGAGAGAGAGAGAGAGAGAGAGAGAGAGAGAGAGAGAGAGACAACAGCAAAAGTGAGCTAGAAAGATGTTATGAACAAGTTCCTTCCAATAAAGTGAGAAAAACAGCTGTAAAAGGTTTTATGGGTTCTTTTTCACCACAATAAAGCCCCAGCGCATCAGGTGGAGGAGTTTCTCTGTGAAAACAACTGAAGTGGTTACTCATGCTTCCTACTCACATATCCTGGCGCCTAGCAATTTTGACTTTTTCCAACAATGAAACAAACACACTGTGGCCACACATTCTCCAGCTGTTCCATTACTGCATCAGTGATTTTCCAGTGTGACACCACCCCTAATGTACCATTTGCAGCAATCATGGAATCATGACTTCAACATTGTGAAATGTGTGTACAGCTGCTGACAAATCTATATTACTAAATAAATAAGCCATTTCATGGAGGATAGTCCCAATTGCAGGATGCCTATTTAATGGCTTCCAAGGGCAACAAAAATTTGATTTTCAGTATTTCATACAATTACTGAACACATTTAAAAATTTAAAATGCTGTCATAATCCACTCGTTAAGAGAGATGATCTTATGTCAAAGGTTTAACACAATAAGACACGTATACCAGTTAGAACTTGCATATATGTTTCTTGAGGCAGCACAATTCATGGTGTGCAAATTATCTAGACTTCACTCATCAAGCATTTTAGAATTAGTGGGTTTAGTGACTTCCAACAAACTTGTAATCATTTCCAACCTTTATGAAACTTTTTCTTTCTTAAAGGTATATATGATGGTAGTATCTGTTCCCGAAAGAACAGTTACAGTCTAGTAAAGCTGCATGGTCATCCACGGTAACTGTTCTTTCGGGAACAGATACTACCATCATATATAGTTAAAATATGGCTTCCCGGCCATTGACCTTCTTGTGCGAACGCACACGCTACGCCCGAACTCGTACGGGACTTGGTAGATTAATCTGCCACGAGTAATGAGTATGATGGGAAAACATCTATTAGGCGCACTACGATTGTAGTGGTGTGGACATGTTGGGAATGTGGATCTCACGGGGAGCGTGCAAGGGATAAGTCCCTGCAGACACACTATCCTCTGTGCCCGCGGTGGCTCAGATGGATAGAGCGTCTGCCATGTAAGCAGGAGATCCCGGGTTCGAGTCCCGGTTGGGGCACACATTTTCAACATGTCCCCAATGAAGTACATCAACGCCTGTTTGCAGCTAGGGTGTCCATTTAATTATCACTTTCTTAAAGGCTTATAACTTCAAATATTAAACACATTAACTCATTTGTGAAGTAATCAGACATTTGTAGCTGTTTTATTCATGCAAGTTCAACTCTTTAAAGAATCGGGTGTTTACTGGTTATGTTGAGAAACGACAAAAAATTCCTAATTTTTTTTTCAGTGTACCTTGCGAAAAAGTGAATCTGGGACCTTAGAATTTGCACAGACTTCCTACCTTCTCAATTCACATCAGACCCATTTCTTGGGATTATCAACTATATACCAGCTCCTGTTCCTTATACATCTCTCTGACATACTTTCCCACTCTTATCTTCCTTCTTGCTCCGCATGACTCTTATTTCATTCCCAGATTTGCCCATTTTCCTCTCATCTGGTGTATTACTATTCTGCTACTTCAGAACAATCCACGAATCATGTTCATGTTCAGAAAGTAAGTTTACTATATTTTTATATTTTTTAGAAAAAAGTGTATTTAAAATAATTACAGGATATTGTTGATACATTTGTTGACCATTTTTTCCGCATGGTCATCATCCCGTTCAATACATGTGGTGAGTTGTGGCACAATCTTCTTTATGCTCTCCTCCAAGAACTTTTCTGCCAGCTCCTTCCCCCACTTCAGAACTTATTTCTGTATCTGCTCATTGGTTGAAAATTTAATTCCACTCATGTGCCTTCAGGGATGTGAAAAGGTGATAACCTGAAGGCACTAAGCTGGGGGAATGCAGGAGATGGTTCAAAACATCCCAAGCAAATTAGTCCAAGAGTGCCTCGGTGGGTAAGGGCTGTGTGAGAATGGGCACTGTCGTGCAAAATTGTGATTTGAATTTTTTGACAAACGGGGAAGTTGTGTGCTGCCACTGTAACGACTTTCTTCTTGTGTCAGGCCTGCAATGAGCCACACATGTTTCATGTCCAGTCACAATACAGCTCGTAAAATACTCACCTTCCATTTCAAGTCAATCAAGAAACTTGCATGCACTGCTGAATTGATTTTTCTTGTGCTGCTGTCAGCACAATGCAATGAAAACTGTAGCAACTTCAAAAGTATGCCAGACATTAATTTCTAATGCAAAATTGTATATTGGGCACCTGCAACAACTATCCAATCTGAAACTTACTGCTCCTCCTTTGGTGCAGTGTCTATTGCTCCATTTCCCTTTCTCATTCGCTGCCAATATTTTTCCCTTTACACTCATCTCTTTTTATCATGTCCCTTCCATTATGCACATCTCTCCACCACACACACTGTGGCAACTCCTGTACCGAACTACTACTTCCTCCATCAATTCTTCACACTTCCTCTGCATTTACCATTTAACTTCTGTCACTATTTATTTTAGCTTCCTCTACACAAACATCCTCAATAGCAATTGTCTTGTTACACTCAACCAAAGCCCAGCTGGATCCAAGCCAACAACCTCCTTTTTGACAACCATACAGTCTCACAACAAATTCTCCTTTCAACATATCACGCATGAATATGCTGTGACACTGCCATCGACACCTTAATGGCACTTTCCGATGCCAATACGATCATGAATCATCTTGACACACCCTTTCTATGCTATATAGAAATCTACACCCCTCAATTATTTCAAATTCATTGATGTCATCTTCATGATGTTCCAAGACAAGGATACTCTATCCTCATCCCTTCAGAATCTAAATGCCTACTCACCTCATTCTATTTACCAACTGTAAGTCCATCTTTATAAGAGGAGTGCAGGACCACAGCTGTTCAGTGTCAAATGTCGAATCAAAACACGTTCATCCAGCTAAATTTCCAATTATTTTATTTGAGCAACCAATTTCTGTGCTACATTACACATTCTTCGGGCCTCCTGATTGACATGTAGAAGGAATCTCACCTCTTGTCCGGTCAAATTAGGGGTCAGCATTCAGTGACAGGTATCCATAGATTTTTGACACAAGAGAACCTTGTGTCACCAAGTGATGATTTAACAGTGACAGGTATCCATAGATTTTTGACACAACAGAACCTTGTGTCACCAAGTGATGACTGAAGGGATCCCTGCGTCAAAAATACTCTGATACTATTCACTGAATGCTGGACCCTATTTTGACTGGACCAGAGGTGGGATTTTTCCTACACATTGGTGGTCGGAGGGGAGCTGAAGATGACATAATGTAGCACTGAAATTGGTTGCTTAACTGGAAATTTAGATGGTTGAAGGCATTTTGATTTGACATTTTTTTATTTTCATTCTATTTAGGTGACCCCTCCTCATCTCGGCAAGAACACATTCTTGCATATCTATCACCTTCCTGGGGGCTTCACAAAGACCACTGCTCACAACAACCTCATCACTTACCAACAATATCTCAGTTTTAATAGCTGCCACCATTCCAATCCAAAAAGTTCCTTCCTATAACCTAACCATCAGTGGGTGCCGCACTGCAATTCTGCAACCACTATGCCAAACGTTTCAAATAGGCCTAAGCAGGTCTGATCTCGGACCTTATTCAGAACATATTTCCTGAGTCTTCTCTTTAAACGAAACCAACTGAACACTTCCAAACTACACACACCTGCTGACAAATCACACAATCAGAGCTCTTTGAAGCTCAATGACTCCTGGGAGTAACATCTTCTGTCAGTGCTTCAATTCTTCTTATGCCCTAAAAGGAAACACATGCTCATCACTTTTATCCACCTTCCAAAGTGGTATTTAAATATCCACCAACCTGTGCCCATGTGCGACAAGAATGGAGACAGCAGCGACAATTACTGAGTAATAATAAGGAGAAAAAGAGGCTGCACACACATTGAGAATGAAAGAGGGGCTTATAAATACAGCCTTTTGAAGGCTATGTGGAAGGGAAAAGGAGGTGAGGGAGAAAGAGATCTCACATTCTGGATGATGTGGCAGATGGCAGCACAGACAACAGCATTAAGCAGGAGGTGGTGGTCCAGCAGAAATGGAGAGGCAAAGGAACTGCTAACAATGCAGAAAAATAACAATACTGTTGTTGATGACTACGACATATCCTCATTTCTACAACTACTTTCAATCCTTGCATTTGCATTGGCTTATTAAAAAAATATATTCAGATATCACCTTTTTACAGATCTCTTTGTGAGTGGCACACATCTCCACGACATCAGACATGCATTTCTCTAAATCAACAGCACAAGACGTGGAGGTAATTTCTTGTAGGTCATCTTGCTTATTTATTTTAAATTCTGCATCTATCTGCAAACAAATCACAACAACCAAAGACACCTATAAATTATCTGATTTATTTCAGAACGGTACATATTGATGTACTAATTTGGTCAAAAATTGAGATGATTGTGACCACCTCTACTCGAATAGGCTTTATTGTGCGAAATAGAAGTTTCTTTAAAAGTAACATCAAAATTCATATTATGTACACGTCTCAAATTTGTAAGTACTTGCAAATCAAGGTATCAGATCTTAGATGGTACTTGTTTTCTGGTCCAATGCTTAATTTTGTAACTAATGTTTCATCCCCTACTGCAGAAGAGATCGTAAAAGACAATGGCTAGTACAGGTAGTACTTTCTCCTTCATGAACAACTGTAAAAAGAAAATTAGTGTACACTGCACTTCCTAAGCCAAACAGTCCTAAAAAGCTGTTTAAATGCAACCATCTGATCACTGGCAAAGATCGCAGAGTCAAGCCAACATGAGAGAGGGTGTTCAGTAACGAAACACATTATTTTTTCCGTGAGCAATTTTGGTTGGAAAAAATGCAGAATTTGTGGGACATTATGGAATATTCCCGCTTAAGCCCTTATAGTTTTATGAAGTTCCGATATGTGGTGGCACCATACAAAGCCTTCACAATAGTATCTGTAATGGTAGTGTGCTGGCACTGAGTTTCTTTTGGCAGAAAATCAGAGCATCGCAGATATTCACAGTAACTTCCTGCAGAATATTATGGAGACCTGACAATGAAAAAATCAAGGTGAAACATTGGGTGATGCCTTTGTCATCATCGCAACAAGATCGTGCAAACCTGTCTGATAGCCCATGTGCTGGCCAGCAGCACACAGCTGTAATTCCTGTAATGTTGGAATGGAACCTTCTGACTTCCATCTGTTTGGCCCAATGAAGGAAGCACTCTACAGGAAGCAGTGCATGGATGATGGGGAGATTACTGATGTAGCAAGACATTGGCTCCGACATCAGCCAGTAGAATGGTACCATGTGGGCAAATAGGCCGTCCCACTAAGATGGCGTAAGGCAGGCAGATTGAATGGAGATTATGTTGAAAAATAGGGTTTTGTAACCAAAACAGTGGGGAATAATATGGTGTATTGGCAACCTAAATAAAATCAAACTGGTTTCAGAAAAAGAATGGGTTACATTACTTATTGAATGCTCCTCATATGTTCTAGAGCTTGTACTGCAGGATAGTCACTTTATTTAGCAGTAAGGCCTACAACTTAGCTAATTTAAGTTCCCCTCTCTTTCTGTTAAGTTGTCTGTACTTGATTTTCTATTGTGCCTCTTTACTTTCTAGTATATTCACGATTTTGATGAAACCCGCTGAGTGAGCCCATCTGCCCAGTCAACATATGAATTCATTTTCAAATAACTTCTGGGAATTCAGCCAGGTAACACTTTCAGCGACCGCCGATATTTCGGCGGGAGAACACCCCGCCATTTTCAAGGCAAACTGCAACGGACAGGCGGCGTACATGCAAATTTAATACCTCGGTTCTCGGACAGAAGCAGGAAAGATAAAACACACACACACACACACACACACACACACACACACACACACACACACACACACACACACACAGAACACTAGTGCCACCAAAGATGACCAAAGTCAGAGCTATCGATAGTGAGACTATGAATTCGCAGGTGAGGCAGCATTGACTCTGTTCCTCTGTTTTTTGACAAGGGAGAGAGCTCTCTCCCTTGTCAAAAAACAGAGGAACAGAGTCAATGCTGCCTCACCTGCGAATTCATAGTCTCACTATCGATAGCTCTGACTTTGGTCATCTTTGGTGGCACTAGTGTTCAGTGTGTGTGTGTGTGTGTGTGTGTGTGTTTTATCTTTCCTGCTTCTGTCCGAGAACCGAGGTATTAAATTTGCATGTACGCCGCCTGTCCGTTGCAGTTTGCCTTGAAAATGGCGGGGTGTTCTCCCGCCGAAATATCGGCGGTCACTGAAAGTGTTACCTGGCTGAATTCCCGGAAGTTATTTGAAAGTTGTATACGCCAGGAGAAACTCAGGTCTCACATATGAATTCATGTTCTTTAAGTGCATGCACATTAGTGTACTTTTTATATCTTTTCGCAAATTAAGAAAAAAACACAAGTAATTGTTATGCTAACAGCAGCATTGACAATCAAGGAACATTAGCTGCAATTACTGATTAAAAATAAACAATACACACGAAACACTGTTTTCTACCAGGGAATAAAATTTTACAATAAACTGCCCAAGGAAATTAAAGAGAAAGCTAAAACATAGATATTGAGTAATTCCTTTTAAGCACAAATCTTAAATAATACATACTAAATAGTCAAGGATTATTCGGGAAACGTTTAGCAGTGATCCACAAAAATTAAAGAATTATTAATTAATACCTCTGACATTCTACAGTTTATAGTAGAAATATAGTGCATTATACTGCAAATTCTTATTCCTATTATTTTTTAATTTGTATAAACACACATCTGATCCATCACAGATATCAAGATAAACTGTAGTGTGGTACATGTTTGAGAAGTTAATGCTGCAGACACACACAGCTCTCAATTGGTGGATATGACTGTTTCACCATATGGAATCTATGCAAATCCAAATAGTCCAATGTTGTCAATACCTAGAAAATACTGTTCCAACTGCAAATCCAGACAAGTCCAAAATCATAGCATGCTCACAATAACAGTATTGATACAGTGTGTTCGTACATGCATCATATACAACCATCATGTGACTGCCTTTTAGGTCATACAAATGAACATTCAAAGATGTTTACAGCGGAACTCTACGGACAAGAAGATGATTGGAAGGGAATTCACTTTCCCTTGGATCATCTGACCCTAATGCTGCTAAGCACACCTGGAATGCACTTGCGCAAAGTTTGGTCATCTGAAACTCAGCTCTGATCAATCTGTACAAGTTATAGCTGGTATTTGAATGAACGTAGAACAACATGGCTGCCATTTGAGATATGTCACTATCCACATCAGGCCAAAAGTGGCTTCAAAGTACATCAGGGTGTCTACGTGGACAAGGAAACAAAATTCCCGGATTTCCCGGTTAAAAATACACTTTCTCCCGGGCGAAAATACACTATTCCTTGGCACTGTAAAACTCATCAATCCTTTGAATGTTTATGGTTTTATATACCGACACAGAATTTCCCGCCACTTTAAAAAACGAAACTCAGGGGGAAAGAAAAACACGTTTTGAAACACCTTTGATGTGCAGCAGGATGTACGCTGCATATTTTCGTATTACGAAGGTATAAATTCCAATTCCACCAAATACCGCTTGTTACTTTCCGAAGCATTGAAATCGAGATTGCGATGCGGTTTTGTAAGCCACTCATGACTCATGTCACGTGATCTCGCAGGTGATAACAGCATAGGACACGTGATGTATTCAGCCAATAGCAAGATCACTCTTAAGTAGCGCAAAAACACAAATAAGAAAAGTTAATGGTGTAAATTAATATACATAGCATTCACATATAATATTGGTCTCCGAGGTTAATAAGCTGGAAGAGAAGCTAAGCTTCCACATATAATGTTGATCTTTTCTGCGCGTGATACACTTTAAGATACATCATACAAATGTGCCAGTAAAATTTTTAATAATGACGTAAATGTGTGATCTTCTGAGCTCGAAATTCTTCTAAATGGCCGCCCTCAAAGAGTTGATTTTTAAAAGAGTCAAACACTTTCTTATTTACGAAATTCATCTTACATTCTCGCAAATAGTTCATCTCGCGTAAAGGGAAATTTGCTTTTAATGTATGTAACGCTTTTCAAACCACTGTTCGCAATATTTTCCCGCTACCTGTTAGAAATAGGTTCATTCCAGCAGTTGCAAGAGAGCGTCAGATAACAGTCGTCATCGCGCGATGACGCAAGAAGGCCATATGTTCGTATGTGTAAAACATTAAAAGATCTTACATTAGGTCATAAAAGAAACAAGACATCAAAGAATACTTCAAGAGCATCGGAATTTCGTGAACCATACCAAAATGCATAATTCGGCTTAAAGTGCACATTTGTATGTCCAGATTCGGATGTAAATTTTCTTGGAGTACCAGTATTGTATAATCTCATGCTTGGTTCTTTATTATGGCATAATGTCATACGTGCACTTGAAATCAGCGAACAGTTGAAACCAGCCAACAGTGTGAAATTAAACAGTTCGTTTTAAATAAACTGACTGCCTCAGCAGAAAAGATTAATAAAAGCTAAATCCCTTCAGCAAACCAACAAAGATAACTTCATTGTTCTGCAAGGCGATTAATGCTTGACTGTCAGAAAGGTGAAAATAAAATCTGAAACTAATGACATATTTTAGCCATCCGTAATTATGCGAACGTATTTTAATTCATTTGATATCTCCCAGTCACAAAAATCCGTTTTACCATTTAACGTGAGAGCAATAAACGAAGAGGAAACAACAAAATCACAGGTCACGTGGAGACGACCCACCTCCCCACCACAACTCAGAGTGCTCTGTGCATCTGGGCCCGGATTTACTATATTTCCGAACTGGGGCAATATTAGGTAGTGGCGCCAAGCCACACTTCTGTAACACGAAGCGGGAGAAGGTACTACTCATACGCGACTCAACTATGCATGCCCAAGAGCCCGCCCGCAACTGCTCAAAGGAATCCAATTTAAATAGTTGTCACGTCACGCTCATCGGAGGCAATTTGTTGTCATGAAGCACTGCATAGTCTTCCAAAAGTCTTTGACACATTTTGCTGTTGGCAGACGCTTGTATGAGCACTGTGTTTTGTTGTTGTATACCACGCATTTCCTTTGCAACTTAAGTTGATTTTACGTGGTTTTTTTTTTTTTCCCCCTCTCATTCATGTTTCGTTGCAGCAGTGTTATTCTGCAGTAGCGGGGTACAGTTATGTCATATCCTTTGTTAGAGTATTGGTTGTTACCACTCAAAATCACAAAAATTTAACTGAAAATTAAAACAATGACAAATTCCCGGAATTGTAAACAATTCCCAGGTTTTTCCCGGTTTTCTCCCGGATGAAAAAATTCCCGGGTTTTTCCCGGATCTCCCGGTTGTCCCGGGTCGTATACACACTGTACATGTTCTAATTCAGTGGTTCTTGAGTGTAAGCACAGAAGCACACAATTTAATCATGTCAGCAATAGTTGGTTGGTTGGTTGGTTGGGTGTTCCATTGACCAATCGCACGGCACGGTAGCCGTTATGATGTGCAACGCGTCAAGTGTACAAGAAATGCACATATGAAACAAAATATTTTATAAAATACGAGTTAAAGGATTAATATTTCTATTATTTACCCCATTCCCTTAAATGGCACAAAATGCATATACTATATTTATAGATTTATTTATTCCTATTCAAGAATTTATCTATAGTATAGAAGGAGTTGTCAAGGAGATATTATTTCAATTTATTTTTGAAGCTATAACTGCTGTCTGTAAGACACCTTATTTCATATGGAAATTTGTCGAAAGTTTTTATAGCAGCATATTTTACCCCTTTCTGTGCCAAAGATAGGTCAAGCAAAGGATAGTGTAAGTCTCTCCTTTTACTGGTATTATAATCATGAATATCACTGTTGTTTTTAAACTGGCCCATGTCGTTGAGAACAAATTTCGTTAGTTCCCAATGTTTTAAAAAGATGTCTACAAGACGTACAACTATGAACCCCACACATTATTCTAACCACTTTCTTTTGAGCAGTGAATACTTTTTGTCTAAATGTTGAGTTACCCCAAAATATTATTCCGTATGACATCAGAGAGTGAAAGTATGCAAAGTATGTTAGCTTACTAATTTCTATATCCTCAAAATTGGCAATTATTCTGATCGCAAAAGTTGCTGAACCTAGTCACTTTAGGGGATCCAAAATATGAATTTTACAATTAAGATTGTCTTCCATACGTACACCCAAAAACTTACTATGCTCTACCCTGTCTACTGACTTCTGTTGATGTGTGATATTTATTGAAGGAACTGTACTTTTTGCAGCAGAAAATTGGATGTACTGTGTTTTTTCAAAGTTTGGAGCAAGCCCATTTGCAGAAAACCAATTAATGACTTTTCCAAAGACCTTATTTGTATCATTTTCAATTGGACTTCCTTTTACTGGATTAATAATGATGCTTGTATCATCAGCAAACAGTGTCAGTTCAGCTTCCTGTTTCAGATAGGAAGGGAGGACTTTCACATATATCATGAACAGAAGGGGACCCATGATTGAACCCTGTGGAACACCTAATGTAATTTCACCCCAGTTAGATGAAGTGGCAAACTTATTTAAATCATTTGACCCATGTAAGGATACTTTTTGCTTCCTGTTCTGTTGGTATGACTTAAACCACTCATAAGCTATTCCATTTATACCATAGAATTGTAATTTCTGTAACATAATGTCATGGTTCACACAATCAAATGCTTTGGGCAAGTCACAGAAAAATCCTATAGGTGACATTTTACTATTTAAGGACTCTATTGTGTGGACAGTGAAATTATATATTGCTGTCTCAGTGGAACAGCATTTTTGAAATCCAAACTGTGATTTACTAAGTATCCCATTGCTGTCGAGATGGCTAACCACTCGAGTACATTACTTTCTCGAAGATTTTTGAGAATGCTGTAAGTAAGGATACTGGCCGATAATTATTGACATCTGTGGTGTCCCCTTTTTGTAGAGAGGCATGACAATGGCATATTTTAACCTGTCTGGGAAAATACCTTGAGTTAGTGATGCATTACATTTGTGACTCAAAACATCAGCTGTGATTGTTCAACATTATTTTAATATCTTATTATAGATGTCATCTAATCCAACAGTACATTTGTTTTTTAGAGATTTAATAATTTTACTCATTTCACAAGAGGTTGTTAGGTGAAACTTAATCTGACTAATTTTTTTCAAAAAACACTCTTCTACATAATGCCTAGCTTTTTCTTTTGAACTGTTCTCACCAATTTTTTCTCCTACACTTAAGAAGTTATTGTTAAATACATTAGCTTCTTGTGTACTGTTGGTTAGGATGGTCTTGTTCTCTTTAACAGTAATACTACCTACCCCAGTAATACTACCTTCTAACAACATTCCATATTGATTTGATTTTATTGCCGGAGTTGTTAATTTCTTCTCTAACATACATATTTCTTGATTTCCTAACAACTTTTCTCAGTATGTTACAATAATTTTTATAGTGTAAAACTACTTCTGGATCTTTACTAGTTCTTGCTGTCTCATACAGTTTTCTTTTTCTTTCTGAAGACACTTTAATACCTGCAGTGTGTAAATGTGTGTGAAATCTTACGTGACCTAACTGCTAAGGTCATCAGTCCCTAAGCTTACACACTACCTAACCTAAATTATCCTAAGGACAAACACACATACCCATGCCCAAGGGAGGACTCGAACCTCCGCCGGGACCAGCCGAATACCTGTAGTAATCCAAGGATTCTTTGAAAAGAGTGTGGTGTTACACTTAGTAATTTTCTTTGGGAAACAATGTTCAAAGAGGGATATAAATTTAACAAGAAATATATTGCACTTATCATTAGCATTTGGCTCATTATATACATCTCCCCAATTAACATTTCTTAAGCTTTCTCTGAAGTGCTGTATAGATACCGAGTTAAGCGACCTCACACTTTTACTTAATGGTTTCTGAACTGTACACCCTGTTAGGTTTTGTAAGTTAATCAGTTGTGCATCATGGTCTGACAATCCATTTACCACACGGAAAGCATGTGTTTGTTTTACATCCTCTTTCTGTACAAATACATTATCTATTAGTATGCTACTATCCTGAGCTATACGTGTAGGGAAATTGATCACTGATTCTAAGTTATATGTTGTTAATAATCCTTCTAGTTCACTTTTCCTATCAGAATTACTTCGAAAGTTTACACTGAAATCACCACAGATTAATAACTTCTTCTTTTTGTCTGGCTCCCAGTCTCCTAATGGGGACCTGTAGACTGTTGCTAATATCATTACTACATTATCTAGCTGAAGTTCACATGCACAAAGCTCAAAAGTGCTGATCAACACAAAATTTGCTTACTTCTACAGTTTTGCATTTATACCCTTGTTTTACAAAAATGGCAACTCCTCCTTTATCCATCCTAGATCTACAAGTGTAAGATGCTAAATTATACCCACTTATACTGACACTATCCACGCCCACAGTTACATGTGAGCAATATAACAAAATAACAACATACACAGGTGGTATTGAAGCACTGACAATTACAGATGTTTGTAAGTGAATATTAGGTGGAAACTTTATTTGAAAACACTCACCACAGAATTAAGTTTCAATCTTTTAGTCTTTATTAAGCTTTCAGAACAAGCTTCTGGGTACACTTTTCTACAATGTGCAACAGTGCATATTAGCTGTTCACATTCTTCTCCATAATCTGAAAGAAAGGTCAACATTTAAGACAGACACATTTGATTCAAAACACTAATTCTTGTACTATTGTCTCTCTATCCAATAATTACAATTACTGGATAAAGAGACAATAGGGGAAACAATAATATGCTTACATTAAGAACGTCTGTTAATAAATTCAGCAAAAAAATACTTTTTGGACTAAAAATATTAATGTGGAGATACAGGGAAACACAAACAATGCATTTCCATCTTTAATGGAATGTCTATGAACAAGTGAAGCTATGTAATTACTGCAAATAATAATAATAATAATAATAATAAATAATAAAAGGAATAACTCGACATATGAATGAATTCTGTACTATGAAAAATATATCTCATCCAGGTGTTTAGAGAAGGGAGCAGAAAAAACTTTACAAGGACAAACCAAGATGGGGAAAAGCTGGACTTTTAATTCTAAGGAGGTTACACACCCTTTAGGAGCACTTCTACATGAATCTGCCAAATGAACATTAAATCACAGCAAAGTGATTACTGAGTAATATCAAGATTCCCACATGTTGTTTTCCTGATATATTCCATACACCCATCTTGGGCTGCTCACTTACTGGTTTATGCAATGAATAACATAATCTAATCTAGGCTGTAAGATTTAAGACTTCATGTTTCTTACTGCACAGACTGTATGGCAGCCTTCACAATGCCAGCATTCACCAATAAATTAATTCATCATGCTTCATAGATCACTTCAACCAAGAGAACCTCTGTGGATGTAGAATAAGTCAAGATACACAGTATAATTGCCAGTCACCATAAAGATGACAGGTTGAGTAGCAGACACGCACAATGAGATGACTGTTACACATTGAGCTTTTGGCCAAAGCTTTCTTCAGCAAAGGAAACACACAAATATTCACACAAGCAAGCACACCTCGTGTACACATGACTGTGGTCTCGAGCTGCTCTGGTGAACAGTTTCTTCATTATGCCTCAGCAACTCAACATGTCATCCTCATGGTGAGTACCAATCTATTCTTTTCACAATATTGTTGATATTCCAACCTGGACTTTCAATTGTTCAAGATATTTAGGGTTATTTGTAAGTACCTTCAGAGTTCCAGAAGGCCACTGCACAAAAACTACTAAACAAAGAAAAATGACGCACATCAGTTGATAAAGCATCTCTCCAAGTTTTTATTCACACTGCAAGTGGTCAATATGGGCACTGTTTGCGACACAGACGTTCAAGTCACTGCCCGGGAAAGCATGACAACAGGCCATTTTAGCAATCTGTTCATTGGCGCCAATCTGCAGGCACAAACTAATTCAGTGTGTCAACATGGAGTGGATGATGTGTCTAAATGTTCTTATACACCTTCTGCTTAGAAATGTGCCTGTTACTAAACCTTGGTGCATATTACGAAGCTAAACTTTGAGAGATGCTCTATCCACTGATATGTGCCATTTTCCTGAATGTCACGTAATTTCCATACAGTCATATTCTGAAAGTCTGGAGTTATTTACAAATAATTCTGTAAATGAAAGTGTAACATAACGACCAAACATGGGTTGGTTGGTTGGTTTGGGGAAGGAGACCAGACAGCGAGGTCATCGGTCTCATCGGATTAGGGAAGGATGGGGAAGGAAGTCGGCCGTGCCCTTTGAAAGGAACCATCCCGACATTTGCCTGGAGCGATTTAGGAAAATCACGGAAAACCTAAATCAGGATGGCCGGACGCGGGATTGAACCGTCGTCCTCCCGAATGCGAGTCCAGTGTCTAACCACTCAAACATGGGTGTATTAGTGCAAGCCTGAACAGTGTATTGCAGCTGCGCTGACAGCAGGCAAGCATGGGCTGTTGTCACTAACAATTCAACCAAGCCAGAGCAATGTTTTGAAGCAGTTAGCTTGCTGAAACAGCAAACTCAGCAGTACTGCACAGACTGGTGCAGCGAGGGGCAAGGCAGATTTCCGGACTGACAGCAGCAGTAGCGTCCTAGGATATGTGACAGGGAGTAGCACATATGCACAGCAAGTGGGTCGTGGGTCACTGCTGGCTGTAGGTAATAGTCATTTTGTAATAGAATTATTCTGAGTCTCTCAGACCAACCAGGATGACGGAGCTGTGCTGCTGGACAACAAAGCCACAAGGACCCGCCAGTACAAGTTATCGGTTCAAGGCCTAGAAATCAATAGTTCAAGGCAACTTCAGGGCAACAGCTCTACACACCAAGCCCCTCCCCGGATTTGTGCAATAAAGCAGCTGGTCACACCACATCATCTCCGTCAGCATGCCTGACTCCTGCTCAAGGGGCAGCGGGTCACTCCATACACACCATCTGTCTATTGCAATCGCGGGATCGGTACCTCAATGTGGTGGACATCCCTCACCATGATGTAGTTGGGCAATGCCTGCTGCCATTGCGGACAAAGCATTGTCAAGTGCACACCGTTGGTGTGAAAAGTACATGGCTAGCCTATGCAAGGGGACCACTGGTGTGCGACTACTGCATCACCATTGCAGCGCACGCTGGCTGGCAGCCAGCCATCAGAATTCAGCAGTCAACTGACCACTGACGCGATGTATCAGGCCTGCTCTTCACTTACATCACCAAGGTTTGCAGGGAAGTAGTCAAGATGTCAGTCGAGAAAATGAACTTTAATTCTCATGTTACAGCCCAGCTTCTTAAAGTTGTCGAGCATGTTTGTGACAATTGTCCTGTAGTTTGGATCTCTTCTGTTTCCTAGGAAACTGGTAATAACTAATTTAAAAGATGTCCATGCTGCCTTTTCTTTCGTTCCCATTTTGTCCACAAATTTGCGATCTGTCATAAGTTTTCTAATGTCTGGTCTGACAAAGATTCCTTCCTTTAGCTTTGCCTCGGATAAACCAGGAAACTGTCCACAAAGATATCAGAAACACACCCCTTCTTTTGGCAATGGCTTAACAAATTGTTTCATCAGTCCCAACTTAATGTGAAGTGGTGGAAGAAACACCTTTTTGGGATCCACAAGGGTTTTCCCTCTCAACATATTTAACCCCTTCCTGTAAGGTTTTTCTCAAGAGCCAAGCTTTTTTTATGTAGTGTTGCTTTCTATCTCTACTGTCCCATTCACAGAGAAAACAAGGGAACTTTGTATAGCCACTTTGTTGACCAAGCAACATTGAAATCACTTTTAAATCACCACATAGTGTCCATTTGTGGTCTGAATAGCAGAGTTTGCTTAAAACCAGATCGAGGTTTTTGTAACATTCTTTTAAATGAACCGAGTGTCCAACTGGTATAGAAGCATACTTATTGCCATTCTGTAGAAGTACTGATTTAAGACTTCTTGAAGAATAAAAAAAAAAACGTCTCCACTGATCACGAGCATATTCTATTTTGAAACATGCCACATGTCCACGAACATCACTGCAAAACACCAGGTCAACTTCTTTAGAGAAGAAAGATACAAACTCCTTTTCCCTCGATTGATACCAAGAAAAGGATGTACCCCGAGCCAACATACGTTTATCTTTCAATCTAGATCTTAAGACCTCTGCCGATACTCTAGAAAGGCCTAGGTCTCTAACTAAATTGTTCAGTTCAGATTGTGAGAATGGAATGGGATCTGTTGTGCCAGGATCATACTACAGTCTTCTTCACTATTACCTTGCTGAGCCAATGGCTCATGATCATCTATATCATCCAAAGAGTCTGGAGGAGAGTATTGGTACTTCAGGTCCATGATGAACAAGGCGAATGGCTGATTGAATGTTAGGATAAGAAATATTATTTTTGTTTTTCAAATTCAAACCTCGTACATTGCAAGAACAGAAATAGCAGTCATCACTATGATTATTGGGCTCCCTCCAAGCCATTGGTATTCCAAAACGTTAGGACTGCTTTTTACATTGAAACCATTGCCTCAGTTCTTCAACACACACTAAACAAACTTTGTGTGGGGCACAAGGCTTATCTTGATCGCCTAACTTTATACCAAAATATACTTTTTCAGCAAAATCAGGAATGTTTCTTTGTTGCTTTTTTAGCGGTATAGTTACCATTAATGTAGCAGAAGCAATCTGGCGAGTTTATACATCCTCTGGTAGCCATTGCCCATAAAACAACTTCACAACACAAGAAAACAGTCACTACTTTAAAGCACTAGTAACAACAACACGTGAACAGCACAGAGTGAAGAGATACTATGAACTGAAGACAATAGCAGAAGCCCACTGCTTGGTGATGGCAGGGGGGGGGGGGGGGGGGGGGGGAGGGGCAGCGCAACATACAGGCACTGACCTGAAAATACTGCTGATTTCTCCTAAACAATCTTTATTTTACATATATCTAGTATAAAAACGGCTAAATAACAGTTTATGGAGGTCCTAAAAACCAAAATTGAAACTCACTAGAGAGCTGAAATATCGAAAAAAGCTAAAACTAGACAAGCAGTTTGTGAAATAACTGTACGTGATGTCATTTTTTCACTATTTTTCCTGAAATCAGCGTTGAAAACACTATAAAAACCACTTAATAAATTTGAAACAATTTTTATGTGGCAGAACTGTGTAATTATTGCGGGTAGCAAAATTGCGACCAGTGGGAAAGTGAAAATGTACGTGACATGTACAGAAGCATTAAAGAACACAGTCCGCTTGAACAGTTGGAGAAAGGGCTCTTGCCATGCTATAAAAAAGACAATAGTGTGATGAATTTTCAGGAGTAGTTGTGCATAACTGTGAAGAGAGATGGAGAATTTGTGGATTTTTACAGACGGGATAATTGTAATGAGCACACGTACAAGTAAGGGCAGTGTGATGCATCAAATGAAGTTTTGCTGCAAGAAGCTAGGGAGAGAGCACTCAATGCTTTTTCTGATGGGACTGCTGCTGGACATGTCAAGAAGGGTGTGTACAGGTGCAGCAAAGGATCTACATTCTGCTGTAACGTTTGAAAATGAATGCGAAGAAATTTACAAAAAACAGGTTAGGAGATAGACATGAGGTATTTTCTCTGAACATTAAGTGTTACAGAGATGGAAAGAAAGGGAGTTTACAGAGGCAGCGTCACCAGACACAGGGAAATACAGGAAATGGGGCGTATCAGTAGGAGAACTTTGATAATAGACAAAGGGGTGGGAAATGAGGTGGAAGGCAGCCGTTAATTGCAAGACAGAACCCCAAGTCCTCCTGAAAACTTTCCTCTTACAATTGGATGTAATAAATACTTATGCAGAGGTGGAGTGTGCAGTAATAGATGCTGTAAGAGTTAAAGAGTACAAGTTTTTAGTGGACACAGGGTTGCATGTGCCTGTTGCCAGTACAAACTTAGTGGGTCGAAGGCAATGCAACCTGTCACACTACAGGTTATGTGGTGTTGAGGACAATGATGTGGGACCATTGGAGTAGTTGGACATGGTTTTTGTGTAAGGGTGTTTGATTTAACCAGTGTGTATGGGTACTACTGCATGCGAGCAAGGGCTACAGCATGGTCTTGGTGTTAGATTTTTGTCTCAACATTGTGCTAAAACTGATCTTTGGTAACCTTTGCAGCATATATATATATATATATATATATATATATATATATATATATATATATATATATGCTGAGAGAGAGAGAGAGAGAGAGAGAGAGAGAGAGAGAGAGAGAGAGAGCACGAGGGGGGAGGGGGGGGGGGGGCAGATGGAAGGGTTGCTGTTCGAATCTGAGGATTATTTACTTTTGCCAGCAAAGCCTGTGTCTCAACACGAAATACCAACAGGATATGAAACAGCGGTGTATCAGAAACCATATCACATTCCAAGGTATTTGCAGCTGATTAAGGAAGATTTTATTAACAATCAGTTAGCTGAGCGGATAATGGAAGTGAGTAGTAGTCCATGGGGTACAGGAATCAGGGTCACATCAAAACAGTTTAGGGATGGTTTTAGAAAAAACACATTCTCCTGTGATTACTGCCTCTTGAATAGCAAGGCTGCAGCAAATGTATATCCTATCCCCAATATTACTGAGACTGTTATTAACTTGGGATAATGTTGGTACATTTTTACCATAGATTAGAGGAATGGTTCCAATCAATTGGATGTTGTTTCCAAAGGATGGCCGATATAGAATTTTCGGTACCATGGGAACACTAACGGTTCAAGAGAATGCTGTTTGGGTTGAAAACTGTGTGTAGATTATTGGAGAGTGTGTTGTGAGGTTTGAAACCATGTCTGTGTGTAGCTTACCTAGATGATATCATTGTATTGTCAAAAGTCATGGTGCAGCATACACAACCGAAGAAAGATTTTAAAAGACTGAGGGCTGTGCGTCTTATGCACAGAGAAGCACCATTTGTATTAGAAGATGATGATGATGATGATGATGATTGGTTTGTGGGGTCCTCAACTGTGCGATCTTCAGCACACGTACAAAGTCCCAATCTTTGCATGGTCGAATTTAACCACTTTCACAAATGATGATGACGACACAAACACCCAGACCCCGGGCAGAAAAAATCCCCAACCCAGCCAGGAAACGAACCCAGGACCCCTGCATTAGAAGAGTTGGGATATTTAGGGTACGTAATTAGTGAAGATAGAGTGACGACAGACCTGGGGCTAGTACAAGAGTTCCCATGCCTAAGTCAATAAAGGGACTGCAATCTTTTTTGGGAGCCTCAAATTACTACAGGTTTGCTCACACAGCGTGACCACTCACACACTAGCTAATGAAAGGTGTGAAATTCATTTAGACACTGGAGCATCGGGGTGTCTTTGAGGAATTAAAGAGAGTTTTGACATATAAAACTCAGTTCTAGTATAATTCCAGACTTTCTGAAGGAGTTTATCCCTTCCTGTGACACATCTAACTATATTTAGGTTTGGTTTGGTTTTGGCTTTGTTTTGCTTTAGGGCACAAAAAACAACTGGGGTCATACACACCAAAGTCAAAATTATAGCACAAAGACAGGGAGGAGTTAAAAATGACTATACAGGAGTCCCAATTGAAGTAATAGAAGACAGCTAAAAATAAGCGTGTGGAAAAGGGCAAAAAAGACATCATACAGAAACGAAGGACCAAAACTAAAAATTAAATGGCCTTCGCCATATTGCTCTGTCAGACAAAAAATAAAACGCGGTCGACAGCCCGTGCGTCATTTGCTAAAATAGCTGATAACTCAGACGGCAAAACCAAAGGGGAACGTAAAATGGGCATTCCATCAGGAAGTGGCGGACAGTTAAAACTTGGGTGCAATGTGTACAAAGTGGTGGGTTAGTGCCACTTATCAAATGACGATGGCTAAAAAGGCAGTGCCCAATACGCAGCCTAGTTAAAATTACCTCCTTCCGACGGGAGGGCTGAGATGAGGTCGCCCAACTGCTGGGAGAGGCTTAATAATCCTGAGCTTATTTCTATGAAGGGAGGAAAAATTGGCGGTGCCAAAGGGACACCACCTCCTGACAGACGGCAACACAGAGATCATCGGAGGTAACATAGGAACTCACGGGCTGAGGTAAGAGGACTACAGCCTTGGCAGCAGCATCAGCAGCCTTGTTTCCTGGCAGACAGACATGACCAGGGACCCACAGAAGCATCACACTGGCTCCACCAAGAGTGAGCAAGTGACAGTTTTCCTGGACCCACTGCACTAAGGGATGGGCAGTGTACAGCGCACATAGACTTTGAAGGGTGCTGAGTGAATCTGAGCAGAGGACACAATTGAGAAGGCTGTGTCACTGGATGTACTTCGTGGTCTGATACAGGGCAAAGAGCTTGGCTGCGAATACTAAACAGTGTGCCGGAAGCTGATATTGAAAGACATGGGTGCCAATGACGAAGGCACAACCGACCCCACGGTCAGTCTGAAAGCCATCAGTGTATACATAGGTACTATCGGGAAGTTCCATGCGAAGATCATGAAACTGAAGGTGATAGACCGAGGCTGGAGTACTGTCCTTAGGAAGCGAATGAAGGCCAAAGTTAACACGGGCCGCTTCACAAAGCCAAGGTGGTGTAGGGTTCACACTCATCGAGAAAGTTGGAGATAATGTGAAGTTAAAGCCTCCATAGCAAGTGCCGAAAGCTGACTCCCGGAGGTAACAGAGAAGTGGGATGTGCGCCATCCTGGTGATCAAAAGAGTCATCGAAGGCGGATGCATGGGATGAGTGGCCACATATGGCAGACAAATGGCATGTATACCTGCCAAGGAGAAAGTCATGGTGGTAGGACAGTGCTAGTTCATCAGCTTTAGCATACAAACTCTCAACCGAGCTAGTGTAAAAGGCGCCCGTGGCCAAACGGATGTCATGTTGGTGGATAATGTTGAGACGACGTAAGAGGGGTGGATGTGCAGACACATAAACAAAGCACCCATCATCGAGTTTCGAACATATAAGGGACCTGTACAAACAGAGGAGGGTGGTTCAATCAGCACTCGAAGCAGTACCATTGAGGACACGTAGGACACTGAGGAACCGAGTACAGCAGGCTGCCAGGTAAGACACAAGACCAAGAGTGTTTCCTATTGAGCATGAGCCCCAGGAATTTCGCAGTTTCAACGAATGGAAGGATAACAGGCCCAGGACGTACAGATGGTGGGAGAAACCATTGGTACCGCCAGAAATTCATACAGACAGTTTTGTCAGTGGAAAAGCGAGTAAAGACAGTCAAGACATCACTGAAGACGCCACTCAGTGAGACAGGTCCACGGAGATGGCAAAATCGTTAACAAAAAGGTAGCCGAATATGCCCAGTGGGAGGCAGACCATTACAGGGTTAATGATGATAGCAAAAAGGACGACACTCAGGGTGGAACCCTGAGGCACACAGTATTCCTGGATAAAGGTGTCTGACAAGGCAGAACCCACACACACCTTGAAAGCTCGGTCTTTTAAAAATGCCTGAAGGAAACAGGGCAGGCGCCCATGGAAGCCCACCGTGTAAAGAGCACAGAGGATACCAGTTCTCCAGCAGGTGTTGTAGGTGTTCTCCAAATCGAAAAACATGGCCACAGTCTCGGATTTCCACAGAAAACCATTCATGACATGGGTGGACAAAGTAATGAGAAGGTCAACTGCAGAATGCCGGATGGCCCTTCATAGGGAGCATGATCTAGCTCACCCACAGTAAAGGCGGCATTGCAGTACTCACAATTCAGAGAGGAGAAGAGTATCACCCGAGCCAACTACGCTCGTTTCCAATAGAGGAAGGCAGAGTGATAGTGGGAAGACTTCGAAACTTCCACATAATGGTGGCCCAAGGTGTTTGAGATAGTAATAGGGTCCACGATGACATCGTCAGCTACTGTCAGGCCGGAAATCGGGGAATGGATCTTGGTCCCAGAGAGCCATTGGAGGTCACCCCACCCGACAGAGGAGGGGGTGGAACTGTTAAAGGAACTAGTGAATGAAATTATTTTTACTATCCCGAAGAACACAATGACACTTTGCACACATCTGTTTATAATGAAAGCAGTTTGCCATCATAGGATAGTGGTTAAAAACGTGGAGAGCACGTCTTCATGCTCGAATTGTGTCATAGCATGCTTCAGTCCACCAAGGGACTGGGACACGACATGGTAAAGATGAAGTGTGAGGAATGGAACATTCTGCAGCAGTAAGGATAATGCTTGTGAGATATTCCACCTGGTCATCACAACTGGGGAAATCTTCTTCGGTCACCAGTCAGCCTTAGAAAGCTACCATTTGGGCGAGCACGCAGATTGGGTAGGAGTCAGCAAACGGACAGCACACAGGAAATGGTCACTTGAGTAGGTGTCAGAAAGAAAGAACCACTCAAGACGAGGGGCAAGCTGGACAGTGCACATGGATAGGTCCAAATGGGAATTGATGTACAAGGAGTCAGAAAGGAAAATGGGTGCTCCGATGTTAAGGCAGAAGAGGTCAAGTTGGTTAAGGAGGTCAGCCAAGAGTGCACCTCTCTGACAGGTCCTGGGATAACGCACATTAAATTGACAGAGTTGCAAAAATGGGGGAGGTAGTTGCCCAATATGCTGAAGGAAGTCTGTCCTGGCGACAGCAAATGATAGAGGGACATAAATGGTACAGAGGGAAAAAGGCAGGTGGGGAAGGAAAAGGCGAACGTTAACAGCTTGTAGATTGGTAGTCTGGGAGATGGGTTGACTATATATGTCATCCTGTATGAGCAGCATGGAAGCCCCCATGAGATGGAATGCTGACCTCAGGGGGAAGGTCAAAACAAATCGGTAAGAAATGTGAAAGCACAAAGCGGTCATGAGGGTGCAATTTCATGTCCTGAAGGCAGAGTACAAGGGGGTGCTGTGATGCTAAAAGCAGCCGTAAATCCTCTTTGTGGGACTGAAGGTCGCAAACGTTCCATTGGAGGAGAGTCATGATAAGGAAGAGATGTAGGGGTCTCACCTAGTCGGCTGCCAAGTGACAGCCGGGGGAAGAGTCGCTCCTACAGGGCACAGAAGCAGGAGGATCCTGCTCCATGGGGTCTACAGAAGCATCAGCTGGCTTGTGCAGTCGGTCTGTGGAGTCAAACGCTGAAAAACGGTTGTTTGTGCGCACCAGCAACATGGAGGCCGGCCGGGCTAAGGTGTCTTGTGGCGACACCACCGAAGAGGATCTTCGAGTTGGCGAAGGAGAAGACCGTTTGCCTTTGGTGGACTTCTTCGAGCCTTTCCGGTTAGAGGAAGACTCGGGGTTGTTTGGCTGGAGGGACAGAGGAAGTCATCACAGCAGTACTCCTCCTGTCCTTTCTGGCCTACTGGTTGTGTAGTTGGTGGCTTCACCCATTGAGGTGAGTTTGATGGCTTGTTGCACAGCTGGACGGCGGGATGGCAATGCTACCTTGACACAGGGCGATTTCACAACCTCAGAGCTTGACTGGAGGTCGCATGTCTACGTGGCCATGTTCTTCATGGAGCGAGGGATAACAAGAACAGAACTATAGGTACCAGATGGGAGAATGCAGGGTTTGCGACTAGTCAGTAACTTGCAAGCGACTGGGTAGGGCACTTTTTGCTTTACCCAGGTCTCTTGAACAGCATGGCCACCATTAAAGTTAATACAGCAGGGAGAAGGAGGTGGACAATCGCCCTCGTGGGCATCTCTACCACAGGTGAAACATTTGGATGGTCGAAATGATGTCACTGGTAGCAGCGCATTGGGTTCGAAATGTACAGCCGGACTGTGATAATTTCATAGCCTGCTTTGATCTTTGGCGGAAGCACCACTCTAACAAAGATGAGAAAGAGAGTGTGGGTGGGCACTAAGGAGGAATCTACCTTTTTATTACACAATGGACTACAATGACACCCTGATCAGAGAGGTAAGACTGGATTTTGACTTCGGATAGACTGTCGAGCAGCCTTGTGTAAATTACATCATGGGAAGAATTCAAAGTTCTATGGGCTTTGACATGAACAGGTTAACTGTGGAGAAGCGAGGTAGCAAGCAGTTGATGTGCTTGAGAATCAAAGAAAAGTGCCATTCCATGAACGAGAGCAGGATTTCACAGGGCTGGCAATTGCATCAACATCTTTCTGAATAATAAACAGATTTGCCATCTTCAGTATGTGAGACCACTAGGAACTGCGGCGCAGCGCGAAGGGTCTTTGAATCATTAGCCTCACTATGTTTACATTTTGTAGAAGTTGAGTGGGAAGATGATTGACTCATCGCGAGGAAACACCCCATTACTGCCAGCGCCTCCGATGGAGAACTCCTTCCAACTGGAGCCCCCTTTACAAGGTGCCTTAGGTGACTGTTCACCTCAAGTCACACCTCCTAAACACCTGACAAGAGGGACCAAATGGCAATTTGGGAAGGTTACAGTTCAGGCAATCACCCCTCTCTGGGCCTGGCCTACACTAGGCAGTACGTGTGAACCCTACCTGCTGACCCGGGGCTGGGAATTACGCATTACCCAGCCACCTGTTACGCGTCAGACACGTGGGCCGGCCCTCTGGAATGCACAGGGAGGAAGAAGTGAAAGAGGAACCTCAAATGCCGAAGCGGAGAAATGAGAGGAGAAGGAAAACAAAGAAAGGAAAAGGGAGCGAAAAACATGGGTGAGATTGTTCTTACGCCACAGCCTGGCTAAGCCATGACTCCCCAGTATCCTCCCGAGATAGAGGTTACATGCTTAGTAGGGTCTGGGAACCTGCTGCGAATCTGATTGAAAGGAGAAAGGAGACTTCTCACTACGAACTGACTTCGAGAACGGGCACGTGCCCCTGGACGCAGACTGCGAAGGGAACAGATGCTCGAAGCCCCGCGCTTGGGTGGGTGTGGACCGTGTTCAGAATACCTTGGGGGTGGGGGGGGTGGGGGGGGATAAAAGTCCAGCACCGGCACCTTGACGGTCAGTTTGTCAGTACACCTGATGACGGCAATGTTGTCGCTTGCCGAAACATTGTGTCTGCTGGACACTAACACCCAGCTGTTCACCCGTTAATTCTTTCATCAACTTGCCTGTAGTTTCAGTACTCTCTGCATTACACTTCTTTAGTAACGGCACAACTCAGTGTGCTTTAGGTCCTCTGGAGAAATACTTTACTTAAAGAAATATTTATTTTGTTTATCAGTGGAGTTTGTACTCTATCTACGCAACTGTTCAGAACAGAGACTGGAACTCCATCCATGCCTGCTGATTTCTTGTTGTCATTATTATTATTTCTGTACTGTCTTCCCAACTTCAAGCTCTGTTGTGGGAAACATCACTGTACTTGTTTAGTAATTCATTGTTTGTGCTTTATGTGTTTCATGAGAGGACATCAGAAAGTAACTTACACATTATTATAGCAGGCTAAGTAGCATTTATTGAATACTGCACTACTTTTTAACATAGACATTAAGCACTTCCAAACTATGGTCAGAACATTCAACCAGTCATCTAATTCCCATGTGGGGTGCTCTATTTTTTTTTATCGGTCTACTGACTGGTTTGATGCGGCCTGCCACGAATTCCTTTCCTGTGCTAACCTCTTCATCTCAGAGTAGCACTTGCAACGACGTATTCCAATCTCTGTCTTCCTCTACAGTTTTTGCCCTCTACAGCTCCCTCTAGTACCATGGAAGTCATTCCCTCATGTCTTAGCAGATGTCCTATCATCCTGTCCCTTCTCCTTATCAGTGTTTTCCACATATTCCTTTCCTCTCCGATTCTGCGTAGAACCTCCTCATTCCTTACCTTATCAGTCCATCTAATTTTCAACATTCGTCTATAGCACCACATCTCAAATGCTTCGATTCTCTTCTGTTCCAGTTTTCCCACCGTCCATATTTCACTACCATGCAATGCTGTACTCCAGACGTACATCCTCAGAAATTTCTTCCTCAAATTAAGGCTGGTATTTGATATTAGTAGACTTCTCTTGGCCAGAAATGCCTTTTTTGCCATAGCGAGTCTGCTTTTGATGTCCTCCTTGCTCCGTCCGTCATTGGTTATTTTACTGCCTAGGTAGCAGAATTCCTTAACTTCATTGACTTCGTGACCATCAATCCTGATGTTAAGTTTCTCGCTGTTCTCATTTCTACTACTTCTCATTACCTTCGTCTTTCTCCGATTTACTCTCAGACCATACTGTGTACTCATTAGACTGTTCATTCCGTTCAGCAGATCATTTAATTCTTCTTCCTTTCACTCAGGATAGCAATGTCATCAGCGAATCGTATCATTGATATCCTTTCACCTTGTATTTTAATTCCACTCCTGAACCTTTCTTTTATTTCCATCATTGCTTCCTCGATGTACAGATTGAAGAGTAGGGGCGAAAGGCTACAGCCTTGTCTTACACCCTTCTTAATACGAGCACTTCGTTCTTGATCGTCCACTCTTATTATTCCCTCTTGGTTGTTGTACATATTGTATATGACCCGTCTCTCCCTATAGCTTACACCTACTTTTTTCAGAATCTTGAACAGCTTGCACCATTTTATACTGTCGAACACTTTTTCCAGGTCGACAAACCCTATGAAAGTGTCTTGATTTTTCTTTAGCCTTGCTTCCATTATTAGCCGTAACGTCAGAATTGCCTCTCTCGTCCCTTTACTTTTCCTAAAGCCAAACTGATCGTCACCTAGCGCATTCTCAATTTTCTTTTCCATTCTTCTGTATATTATTCTTGTAAGCAGCTTCGATGCATGAGCTGTTAAGCTGATTGTGCGATAATTCTCGCACTTGTCAGCTCTTGCCGTCTTCGGAATTGTCTGGATGACGCTTTTCCGAAAGTCAGATGGTATGTCGCCAGACTCATATATTCTACACACCAACTTGAATAGTCGTTTTGTTGCCACTTCCCCCAATGATTTTAGAAATTCTGATGGAATGTTATCTATCCCTTCTGCCTTATTTGACCGTAAGTCCTCCAAAGCTCTTTTAAATTCCGATTCTAATACTGGATCCCCTATCTCTTCTAAATCGACTCCTGTTTCTTCTTCCATCACATCAGACAAATCTTCACCCTCATAGAGGCTTTCAATGTACACTCCTGGAAATGGAAAAAAGAACACATTGACACCGGTGTGTCAGACCCACCATACTTGCTCCGGACACTGCGAGAGGGCTGTACAAGCAATGATCACACGCACGGCACAGCGGACACACCAGGAACCGCGGTGTTGGCCGTCGAATGGCGCTAGCTGCGCAGCATTTGTGCACCGCCGCCGTCAGTGTCAGCCAGTTTGCCGTGGCATACGGAGCTCCATCGCAGTCTTTAACACTGGTAGCATGCCGCGACAGCGTGGACGTGAACCGTATGTGCAGTTGACGGACTTTGAGCGAGGGCGTATAGTGGGCATGTGGGAGGCCGGGTGGACGTACCGCCGAATTGCTCAACACGTGGGGCGTGAGGTCTCCACAGTACATCGATGTTGTCGCCAGTGGTCGGCGGAAGGTGCACGTGCCCGTCGACCTGGGACCGGACCGCAGCGACGCACGGATGCACGCCAAGACCGTAGGATCCTACGCAGTGCCGTAGGGGACCGCACCGCCACTTCCCAGCAAATTAGGGACACTGTTGCTCCTGGGGTATCGGCGAGGACCATTCGCAACCGTCTCCATGAAGCTGGGCTACGGTCCCGCACACCGTTAGGCCGTCTTCCGCTCACGCCCCAACATCGTGCAGCCCGCCTCCAGTGGTGTCGCGACAGGCGTGAATGGAGGGACGAATGGAGACGTGTCGTCTTCAGCGATGAGAGTCGCTTCTGCCTTGGTGCCAATGATGGTCGTATGCGTGTTTGGCGCCGTGCAGGCGAGCGCCACAATCAGGACTGCATACGACCAAGGCACACAGGGCCAACACCCGGCATCATGGTGTGGGGAGCGATCTCCTACACTGGCCGTACACCACTGGTGATCGTCGTGGGGACACTGAATAGTGCACGGTACATCCAAACCGTCATCGAACCCATCGTTCTACCATTCCTAGACCGGCAAGGGAACTTGCTGTTCCAACAGGACAATGCACGTCCGCATGTATCCCGTGCCACCCAACGTGCTCTAGAAGGTGTAAGTCAACTACCCTGGCCAGCAACATCTCCGGATCTGTCCCCCATTGAGCATGATTGGGACTGGATGAAGAGTCGTCTCACGCGGTCTGCACGTCCGGCACGAACGCTGGTCCAACTGAGGCACCAGGTGGAAATGGCATGGCAAGCCGTTCCACAGGACTACATCCAGCATCTCTACGATCGTCTCCATGGGAGAATAGCAGCCTGCATTGCTGCGAAAGGTGGATATACACTGTACTAGTGCCGACATTGTGCATGCTCTGTTGCCTGTGTCTATGTGCCTGTGGTTCTGTCAGTGTGATCATGTGATGTATCTGACCCCAGGAATGTGTCAATAAAGTTTCCCCTTCCTGGGACAATGAATTCACGGTGTTCTTATTTCAATTTCCAGGAGTGTATTCTTTCCACCTATCTGCTCTCTCCTCTGCATTTAACAGTGGAATTCCCGTTGCACTCTTAATGTTACCACCATTGCTTTTAATGTCACCAAGGGTTCTTTTGACTTTCCTGTATACTGAGTCTGTCCTTCCGATAATCATATCATTTTCAATGTCTTCACATTTTTCCTGCAGCCATTTCGTCTTAGCTTCCCTGCACTTCCTATTTATTTCATTCCTCAGCGACTTGTATTTCTGTATTCCTGATTTTCCCGGAACATGTTTGTACTTCCTCCTTTCATCAATCAACTGAAGTATTTTTTCTGTTACCCATGGTTTCTTCGCAGCTACCTTCTTTGTACCTATGTTTTCCTTCCCAACTTCTGTGATGGCCCTTTTTAGAGATGTCCATTCCTCTTCAACTGTACTGCCTACTGCGCTATTCCTTATTGCTGTATCTATAGCGTTAGAGAACTTCAAACGTATCTCGTCATTCCTTAGTACATCTGTATCCCACTTCTTTGCGTATTGATTCTTCCTGACTAATGTCTTGAACTTCAGCCTACTCTTCGTCACTACTATATTGTGATCTGAGTCTATATCTGCTCCTGGGTACGCCTTACAATCCAGTATCTGATTTCGGAATCTCTGTCTGACCATGATGTAATCTAACTGAAATCTTCCCGTATCTCCCGGCCTTTTCCAAGTATACCTCCTCCTCTTGTGATTCTTGAACAGGGTATTCGCTATTACTAGCTGAAACTTGTTACAGAACTCAATTAGTCTTTCTCCTCTTTCATTCCTCGTCCCAAGCCCATATTCTCCTGTAACCTTTCCTTCTACTCCTTCCCCTACAACTGCATTCCAGTCACCCATGACTATTAGATTTTCGTCCCCCTTTACATACTGCATTACTCTTTCAATATCCTCATACACTTTCTCTATCTGTTCATCTTCAGCTTGCAACGTCGGCATGTATACCTGAACTATCATTGTCGGTGCTGGTCTGCTGTCGATTCTGATTAGAACAACCCGGTCACTGAACTGTTCACAGTAACACACCCTCTGCCCTACCTTCCTATTCATAACGAATCCTACACCTGTTATACCATTTTCTGCTGCTGTTGATATTACCCGATACTCATCTGACCAGAAATCCTTGTCTTCTTTCCACTTCACTTCACTGACCCCTACTATATCTAGATTGAGCCTTTGAATTTCCCTTTTCAGATTTTCTAGTTTCCCTACCACGTTCAAGCTTCTGACATTCCACACCCCGACTCTTAGAACGTTATCCTTTCGTTGATTATTCGATCTTTTTCTCATGGTAACCTCCCCCTTGGCAGTCCACTCCCGGAGATCCGAATGGGGGACTATTCCGGAATCTTTTGCCAATGGAGAGATCATCATGACACTTCTTCAATTGCAGGCCACATGTCCTGTGGATACACGTTACGTGTCTTTAATGCAGTGGTTTCCATTACCTTCTGCATCCTCATGTGGTTGATCAATGCTGATTCTTCCGCCTTTAGGGGCAATTTCCCACCCCTAGGACAAGAGAGTGCCCTGAACCTCTATCCGCTTCTCCGCCCTCTTCGACAAGGCCATTGGCAGAATGAGGCTGACTTCTTATGCCGGAAGTCTTCGGCCGCCAATGCTGATTATTTATCAAAATTTAGGCAGTGGCGGGGATCGAACCCAGGACCGAAAACGTTTTGATTATGAATCAAAGACACTACCCCTAGACCACGGGTGCTCCACAATTGAATAAATCAAAGACCACAACTCCCTGTTAATGGTGCAATTTTGCATTTTTTCAGTGGAGGTGAGATTGTTTGTCTCCAATCCGTAGATACTCTATTTCTGTTGCAGGTATGAAATGATAGGCCCATGTCTCATTCTCCACAGTGACACAGCTTATGAAATCATCGTGTTCCATGAAATAATGCTTAATGAAATCAAGAGATGCCATAAACCTTGTGCTTGTGGCATGCATGTGACAATGATTGCAGAACCCAGCACAATCAAAATTTCCCTTGCTGCAGACGATCTCAAATGATGGAACGAGGGCTGCCTATTGACATGCATATCCAATGAGCAACGCCCCCCAGTAGTCATTCTGTGAGTGCTGTAAATCATTTCCTCGACTGCCTAGAAATTGCCGTCTGTGGTCAATGTCGATGGGCTCTCTTACCAATTAACATAACACATCTGCAGCCTTGGTCAAATGTTTGGCATCATTTCACTATGACATCACATTGCATTTATTTCATATAACACCAGAATTTCACAGTAAATCTGTGTGCAGTTTAGATGTTTTGCCTACACGAATCTTGCTGTCCCACATACACCAACTTAAGAGTACATTTCCAGTTGCCATGCCAATTCACTCCCACAATGTGATGCACCTGTTGTCCATACCATAGCAGAACTGTGACTGCAGGAAACCCAGAACAAGTTGTCAGCAATGGGATGTGTTACACAGTAAGTTTTACTGCAGCTTCTCCACGAGAGCTAAGGAAAACAGGAGACGTTGAGTTACAGACAGCCACAACAAAAAGACTGCTACACATTTATACATTTGAGCTTTTGGCCACAACGCCTTCTTCTAAAGAAGAAGAAAGAACCACATGCACACACCAGTGGCGCGCACAACCCCCCCCTCCCCCGCCCCCACACACACACACACACGAGATCACTGTCTCTGGCCGCTGAAGCCAGACTCAGCTGCCAGAGACAGAGTGAGTGAGTGAAAGTGTGTGTGTGTGTGTGTGTGTGTGTGTGTGTGTGTGTGTGTGTGTGTGTGTGTGTGTGTGTGTTTTTTTTTTTCCACTTTAGAAGAAAGCTGAAGGCTCTAATACATAGAAGTTGACTAGAGTGGTCCAATGAAGGCCATAAAATGTAAATAATAATAAATAATAACATAGTAGTCTTTTCCTTATATATATATCTACAACTCAACATCTCCTTCATATTGCAAGTTGCAATATATCTTCTTCACCATAGTGTCACTATTCCATCCTCGATTTACCATTGCTTTACAAAATTTTGTCAAATTTTGTTCCCCAGGTTTTTCTTTTATTCTGGCAACAGCTCTGATTTGTATATTACAGTTTCATGTGTTATGACAGCTCATAATACTTTGCTTTTCAATTAGTGTAGCACTTTTGTAAAGAACTGAAAAACTGAACTTCTGAGACCACAACTTCTTGCAAATGATCAGCATGTAAGCATATTTACAAAATAATTTTATTGTGCAAATAATTCATGGAACATGAAAATAACTAAGCAATCTCTGACATAAGGATGCGATCCCCCACCCTTTAAAATCTGTAGCTCTAAAGTAGCAACTTGGACAGCCATATGACAATAACACACTGTACTGTATTTCACTATTTCCACAACAGTTTTCTGTAATGCATATCACATCGCTCCTGAAAGAATGCAAATTCAACTTCAAGCTGGTGTACTTTATTTTTAAAAAGACTACATATTTTGATGAAGACTACATAATTCTGAGCAAATCACTGTGTTGTTTGTGCACTGCGGTGTTGTACTTTCAACCTTTCATGTATATCTTGAAAAACATTCTGAACCAACAGACACTTAAGGAATGACCACAAAAATGACCTAGTCCTCTTGACCGTGACAACAGATATTCGACTATGTGGGGCCCCACGCCCACCTTCTATATTCCAATTCCACTAACTGTCCTTTACCAGTTCTGTTGAAAAGCAGACCATGCCTAGTGTAGTGATATCTCAAAATAGCCCTATCATCACCCACGAGATCTGCGTCCAGTGAACTGTCATCAGTGCTATCTCTAGTTCTGCACCAATTTGCCATACGAGGTTTGTCCGGAAAATACGTATAAAAGTTGAATAATGTCTTTATGTTACAGGTTGCAGTCACCGCCAGGTGGGACTACTACTGTAATCAATCCCATCAACGCTCAGTTCGAGTCGGAGCACTCCGCGTGAAGGTGGGAGTGTGCGGCAGCTTGTTGACAGTTACCCTTGTTCACCTGTCGTCAGCATGGAGCTCTCTCTCATTGAGGAAAAGCGCGTCAACATCAAGTTTCTTGCAAAGCTAGGCAAGAATGGCCGTGAGATTTTTGAGTGTTCAAACAGGTTTACAGAGATAATTCTCTGAAGGAACCAACCGTGAACAAGTGGTTAAAAAGGTTCCGGGATGGCAGAGAAAAAGTGAACGATCTCCCTCGCTCAGGATGCCTGTCGATATCGAGTTCCGATGCAAATGTTGAACGAATTCGGGCTTGTGTTCTTAAAGACCTTAGATTGACAGTCAGAATGATTGCTGACGAGCTGTCAATCCCCAAAACAATCGTTCAGGAAATCCTGACACAAAACTTGAAATGAAGAAATTGTGTGCGAAAATCGTACCGAAGCTCTTGACACCAGAACAGAAAGCAAAGAGGGTTGAGTGCTGTGAGGATTGGTTGGAAGCAGAGGAACGAGGGGACTTTCTCAACCGAGTCATCACTGGAGAGAAGTCCTGGTTTTACGAATTTGATGTGGAGTTCAAATCTCAAAGCAAGGAATGGAAACTAGCAGGAGAACCGAGAACAAAAAAGTCGCGAAAATCTAGGTTCAATGTGAAGACAATGTTGATTGTTTTCTTTGATTCTAGGGGCATTGTTCACAAGAAATTTGTCCCTCCCGGCCAGAGAGTGAACGGAAAATTTTTACGTTGAAGTTATGACACGTCAGAGCTCGTGTGGCCCGAGTTCGACCGGAGTTGGCAAAAGTTGGCAGGTGGATCCTTCATCACGACAATGTGCCCACTCACACGTCGCTCGTTGTGCGCGAGTTTTTGGCCCGAAGCTCAATCACCATGACAGACCAGCCGCCTTATTCACCCGATTTAGCCCTGTGTGACTTCTTCATGTTCCCAAAATGCAAAATGGTGCTTCGGGGGACAGCACTTGGGAGATGTGGAAGCCATCAAGGCGGAAACGACACGGCAACTGAACAACATCACAACTGAAGACATTCAGCAATGTTATCAACAGTGGAAACGGCTTTGGCAGAAGTGTATCGCGTCTCAGGGCAAGTAATTTGAAGGAGACCATATTGTAATAACTGAATAATAGTAAAATAAAGTTATTATTCAACTTTTATACGTATTTTCTGGGCAAACTTCGTACAGCACTGCCACAAAAAGGCCAATGATACTGCCACAGCTGCTCAACTGTGCTCACATTGGAGCTACTACTTGGGAAAGTTGTCTTACTCATGTCATCACCTATCCTGTGCACCCCTTCCCTATCAAAGCTGCTTCCTATCCCATCCATTATCGGATCATCTTTAGTGATACGGTTACAAGCAATGTCCTACACCAGGCATGCAGACTGCTGCTTGCGATTCCCCACACTGTCTGTCATTAATATTGTGCTGATCCATTCCTTACCTTTTGTTCATGCTTTTTTTTAATTAATTTATTTTTTTCTTATCTTTCACTGTCTTCTAGAAAGGATGAATGGGCACTTCGAGAACTAAGTTCTTTTGAGCCAAGCCAGTCTAGCTGACAATAGGGCCGGGGGATCCCAGATCGGTTCCCCCCCCCCCCGCCCCCCCCCCCCTCCCCCGTAGTCATGTTGAGGTGTTTGTGGCCTGGGGTACTAGCAATTCTGTACAACCCTGCCCTAAACACACTATCACATGACTCAGACCAGTACTCTGTTTGAAAATACTGGTGACCTGATACTCTTCCCCTAACTTCTCCTGTAACTGAGGGTATACATCTCTGCAGTGACTGCTACCTAGCAGTACTTTCTTCTTTCTAAAACTTGTGTTATGCTTATGGCATGTGTCCACTAGCAAGTAACTTCAATAACTAACTTCTGAAAGCACTTGCTGAGGTGTTCAGATTAGTATAAAAACTTGCAGAAGTTTAATTCTGCAAGTTGCTTGAACCAGTTAATTTCAAGTACTTGCAGAAGTGCTTCCACTAGAGTTGCGTTATGAGAGAAGCAAGACAAAGTTTACAGAGGTGTGTTTACGAAGCAGAGAAGCCGCCACCATTGTATCATCATCATCATCATCATCATATTTATTAACGGAAAACCATGATAAAAACAACAAATTAAGAAGAAAGAAGTATTTGGGTGAAGAAATACATACAGAGACGTACATAGGAGTTTTTAAGAAACATTACTGAACAATCTAGTAAGAGGACTTAGCTCAGATTAAAAACTCTGTGAATGTTGAAGGCAAGTTTTGAAAATCTCTTGTCTATTGCAGAATACAATATGCCTACTTAAAAATCAGATACAAAAATGCTGCAAGCTGTATCACCAAGAGATTGCCTTTTAATTATATTTATGGATTGGAAACACTAACAGCCAACCAGCTATAAAATACAGATTTATTAAACCCTCACCATGGTTTCAACAGTTTTAAAACTGTCTTCTTCTGAAGGTATTGTAACTATTAACAAATATTACAACATTTTGTATGGAACAGAGATTGCATCATTTCAATAAGCAAAATTACAGGAGATCTTAACAAATAATATTAGTGAAGCATAGTCACATAGAGTCACATATTACCAAAATCCGATGCAGGAGTCGTTGACTCTGTTTAGTACATGTGCCTGTCATCCACATAATTACCATTTAAAATACATGATTTAAACTTATTGGTAGTCTACTGTAGGGGTTTTTCTTAAAACTTTTTATAATAGCACACACTATCTTTTAGTTACTCTTCAATTTTTGCAAACAATAATTATTACAAATGTAACACATTTATGTTCACACTAAGATAAAAAATTAGATAAAATATAAAGACATCTCAGACTACCATTCTAATTTCCCTTTTTGTGAAACAAAGTAATCAGGAACTTCATTTCGCACTCCCTTGGTTGATGGCCAGTTATATTTGTTTAGGGGTTCCAATGGTACAATTGTTTTGGCCCACCTGTCTGCCATTCATTTTTGACAGTGATATTTTCGTATTAGTAGTGAATACAAGAAACTTTTGCAAGTGTGAGAAAAACTTCCAGCAACAGGCAAGTTCAACAGGTACGTGCAGCAAGATGAAAGAAACTGTTTTCACTAATATGTGAAAGCTATCACTAACTTGTGGAAGCTACTTCTGCAAGTTGACAAAACTTTTACAAGTTGACTTGCTGCAGGGGTTTCCATGTCAAGGAAATTGCAGAAGTAGCTTCTGCAAGTGACTTGGGAAGTTTACTTTGTAATTGATACCATTTTTAGGCTTCCACCTCATGGTGCTAATTTCCTACTTCTACAACACCTTGAGGCTCTTCTTCCCTCCAATCTGGTTGCTGTTTTTGGTAGACACAACAAAACTGTCAGACAGCATCACCCTTCTCTCAGCCTTCCTACCAAATACCAGTTCCCAACCATCCCTCTTACCACCACTCCCTTCCTTCATCCTCACTGGGCCTCTTCTAGCTTCTTCTAATGTACCTGAAAAGCATAGAGCTTACTTTCGTGCTACTCATTAATCCGTTCCTGCTGCATACTTACAAAGTAATTTAATAGTAATTACCATATTTATCAGTTTGAGTAGATTAGTGCTAGTCATAATTTGTTGTTAGCAAACTTCACAGAAGTTGACACGAGTGGTTACTTCTGCCTGTTACTGAATAACTTGACCTGGTCCGTGTACCTGAATGTTCTCTTTCATGATGGGATTTACGGAACATGGTGTGTGTGTGTGTGTGTGTGTGTGTGTGTGTGTGTGTGTGTGTGTGTGTGAATAGATCAATGCTGAGGCACTAAGAATGCCAAATTTTAGTAATTTGTAACAATATGCCAAGATTATGTATAGATTGAAGACCATGTTGCTCACTGCTAAATGTTCCGATTCCTGCAGCTAGGCCAGTCTTTTAGAGGTATTTGCTACTGTCGAGTATACAGAAGAATTTCTCAGGATGAGATGTGCAGCAAGTTACAACCATCCTGGACATTAACAGTTAGTGAAAAGCTGCCATAGCGATTAATTTGACAGTATATTTATTAAAAACACATCTACATTACTACTCCAAAATGCAAAATGAAGTGCCTGGCAGAGGGTCATCGAAACACCTTCACGTTATTTCTCAACCATTCCACTTTTGAACAGTGTGCGGGAGAAATGAATGCTTGAATCCTCCTGTGTGAGCTATAATTTCTCTTATTTTATCATGATGATCATTTCTCCCTATGTAGTTGGGTGCCAACAGAATATTTTTGCAATCAGAGGAGAATGTTGGTGACTGAAATTTCAAGAGACGACCCTACCACAAAGAAAAAGTCTTTGTTTTATTGATCGCCACCTCAATTCACACATCGTGTCTGTGACACTCTCTCCCCTCTTTCATGATAATACAAAACAAACTGCTCTTCTTTGAGCCTTACCTATATACTCAATCAGTCCCATCTGGTGCAGATCGCATACCACACAGCAATATTCTAGAAAATGGCAGACAAATATGTAAGCAGTCTCTTTAGTAGTCCTGCTGCATTTTCTAAGTGTCCTGTCAATAACTGACAGTTCTTAGTTTGCTTTGCCCACATTATCTATGTGATTATTCCAATGTACGTTATCCTAAATATTTAATATTTAATTGAACTTACAGCCATTAGATTTGTGTGATTTATTGCATAACCAAACTTTAGTGGATTTCTTTCTGTACTTACGTGAATGACATCACACTTTTCATTCGTTAAAATTGATTGCCACTTTTCACACCATGTAAAGTCATCCAATGACTAAAAGCAACTGCAAAATGATTTAGGCAAGATGTAAATGACAGCATCATCTCCACACAATCTAAGAGAGCTAAGTTGTTTATGTAGATCAGGAACAGAAGGGAGCCTTGGGGAATGCCAGATATTACTTCTGTTTTACTCGATGACTTTCTTTCAATTACTACAAACTGTGACCTTTCTGACAGGAACTCAGGAAACAAGTCGCACAACTTAGGTGACACTCCTCAGGCGCACAATTTTTTAAAAATCTCTTATGAGGACCAGTGGCAAAATCTTACTGGAAATCTGATAACATGGAATCAATCTGACATCTCCTGTTGATAACACTCATTAAATTGTGAGAACAAAGAGTTAGTTGTATTTCACAAGAATGAGATTTTCTGAATCCATCCTGACTGTCAATAAATTGATTTCTTTCAGGTAATTCACAATGTTGAAACACAGTATATGTCCCAAAACCCTACAACAAATTGGCATTACTGATACGGATCTACAGGGCTGTCCCTCGGAAGTTTCGGATGAGATTATCTCAAGAACTATACATCGGGTAAAAATAGTGGGTAAGACAAGTTCGTGTGCTCAAAGGGGGACATCAAATGATACTACACGTGACCCCCAGCCCCCACCCCCTTGGATGAGGTGGGGGGAGGTGAGGGGAGGGGCGCAACTTTTAAATATTAAATGGAAACCCCCATTTTTTTGTTGCAGATTCGGATTCTCCATAAAAAAGTAATCAAGTTTTGTCTGAAAAATTTTTTTAACCCATTGACAGATGGCACCGAAATCGAGAAAAATTAAAATTGGGAAAGGACTCTGATTTATTTAGAATGATTCACTTCGCTTTCAAACTGTGAACTGTAAACATCGACTGGCGAAAGTAAATTATTCTTTAGCGAAACATGGCTCACTATCCTCCTACAGAGATTGTTGATATGATGTTAATTTTAGGTGAGTGCCATAACAATTACACTGCAGCTGTGCAATTGTATGCGGATCATTTCCAAAATAGACGACATCCAAGCAAAAACATTATTCGAAATTGCACTCAATGAGCTCGAAATGGATGCATGCACTGTCCACCTCGTCATCACGAATACAATGAAAATAACGCTCGTACCATTACCGTTCTTGCCTGTGTTCAACTGGATCCAAAAATGAGTAGTCGTGTGATTCTTTGGAATACCGAAATCAACTGTTTTGAGGATTTCGGAGGCATATAAATAACATGCGTACCATATCACACCGACACAGGCATTAACGCCGAAAGATATGCAAATACGCATGCATTTCCGCCAATGGGACTTGGAAATGATAAAGAGGTGACAATATTTTTTTTAGATATGTTACGTTCACCGATGAAGCCACAATCAAAAACAATGGCGAATTAAATCATCATGATTGTCATTAATGGTCCCCTGTTAATCCACACTGGCTCAGACCCGTTGACAATCAACACAAGTGGTCGTTAATGGTTTGGTGTGGAATTTTAATGGTTACTTCATAGGGCTGTATTTTTTTTGACCAAAATGTTACGGGGGAATCTTATTTGCAGCTTCTCCGCGATGATTTGTTGGTTCTAATGGAAGATGTTGATTTAGAAACTAGGCAACAAATGTGGTTTCAACAGGACGGAGCAGCTCCCCATTATGCTAAAAACGTGCGGCATGTTTTAAATTTACAGTAACCTGGTCGGTGGATAGGATGCGGCGGACCAATTCAGTGGCCTCCATGTTCACCAGACCTAACATCTGATTTTTTCTTGTGGGGTTATTTAAAAAATATTGTTTATGAAAGACAGTCTACAACCTGAAACGACATGGAGCAATGCATTCGAAGAGCGTGTGCAGCCATGCCACGGGATGTGCTGCTCAAAACTGTGGACAGCTTACCCAGGTGATTGACTTTATGCATTGAAGCAAATGGGGATAATTTTGAACAATTTCTTCATGGCTAATTTCATTAATTAAGCATCACAAATTGTGAGAGGCAAGGGGACTCACACTAATGAAGCACCCCAGCATGTGAGAGGCAAGGGGACTCACACTAATGAAGCATCCCATGAGAACATCATTCTACTACGTCCATCTCGTCGTTCCTGGGTAACGTTAAAAGTAGGATACAATACATTTTGTACAAAAATAGCTGAATTTGGCGTAATGAAAGAATTGGTGCACATTTTGTATCGATTTGATGCGTCCTTCTCAGATCATTCTAAATAAATCGGAGCTCTTTCCAAATTTTACTTTTTTCTCGATTTTAGGGCCATCTGTCAATGGTTCAAAAAATGTTTCAGACAAAACTTGATTTCTTTTTTATGGAGAATCCAAATCTGCAATACAAAATGGGAGTTCCATTTAAGATTTAAAAGTTGCCCATGCCCCACCCAAGGGGGTGGGGGCTGGAGGTCATGTGTGGTATCATTTGATGTCCCCCTTTGAGCTTACGAACTCGTCTTACCCACTATTTTTACCCGATGTATAGTTTTCGAAATAATCTCATCCGAAACTTCAGATGAACCACCCTGTATAATTCAGTGGATTACTCCTGATCCAATGATTTGACAACCTATTCAATAAGATATTATTATACAAGACGCTATAATTAAGATTTGACATCTTCAATGAGGGCAAATGGAATCAGCCTAGACAAGAAACAGAAAAGCCGAAAGTAATGTCAACAGTGATATAATTTATGATGTGGAGAGGCCAGATATATACATAGGCTGCATTAACAGTGAACAACTGTGTATTCAAATTGAATGATTATTGTAGCAGACTAGTCGAAGTGGCATACGCAAAATACTAATGAACTGGGATGGTAATGTGTGTTTCATGGTCTTCAGTCCTAAGAATAGTTTGACGTAGCTCTCCATGCCACTCTATCTTGTCCAGGCTCTTCACTTCAAATTTTTACTCCTCATACTTCCATTCAATACCAAACTGGTGGCCCCTTGACATCTCAGAATGTGTCCTATCAACCAATCCCTTCTAGTCAGGTTGTATCACAAATTTCTTTTCTCCCCAATTTAATTCAGTATCTCATTAGTTACATGATCTACCCACCCAATCTTCAGCATTTTGCTGCAGCATTACATTTCAAAAGCCTCTATTCTCTTCTTGTCTAAACTGTTTATTGTTGAATTTTCACTTCCATATGCGGTTACACTCCCTACAGTGTGTAAACTTTTAGATGGCAGACCTCTCCCTAGTCCTGAATCGGTAAAAGTCAGTAAACGTCGGGAGGCTTCGGTAAGCACGCAGTTTCAACTGCTGCCAACATTACGTAGCTGACTGTGTTGTACAAGGTAGCCATTGTCGTCTGCTTCGTTATTGTTTTGCTCTGTACTTTTCTGCGTGTTTTTATTGTGCAGTTGTGCTAAACAGTATCAAAATGAGTGAAGAGGCAGTTGCTGGCCCATCTCGGGAGTTGCCAACAACCCCTACTGGTAGGCCTAAGGTTAAAAGGAAACCAGTATTACATAGCGATGCTCGCAAAATTATCGGATGAATGGTTTGAGCGCATAGTAGACAAACATACATACATTCATTTTTATATATATAGTTTTTAATGTACATGACGATTTCAGTTTCGTTTATGAACAACATTTAAAGCGTGTTTTACTTCCAAGCCTTTCGTCAGCTTTCGTGTAAGCATGACGCGCAATTTGTAGTGCCAGCACTGCAACTGGTAGGCGTGCCTTGTCTCCCCCCCCCCCCCCCAACGGCTCCACTCCACTCACCAGCCAATGCTTGCTTCCTTCTCTCCCCACACTCCACTCACAACTCTGCCGTCTTACAGTTAACACACTGTACAAACACTTTAAGAACAGACCAACACTTGAGTCTTTATTCAGTTTAAGTAAATTTCTTTTCTTCAAAAACGCTTCTGTTGCCACTGCCAGCTTACATTTTATATCCTCTCTACTTTAGTCATTTATTTTGCTGCCTAAATAACAAAAGTCATCTACTATTTTAAGTCTCTCATTTCCTAGTCTAATTCCCTCAGCATCACCTTTTTTAATTAGACTACATTCCATTATCCTTGGTTTGCTTTTGTTGATGTTCATCTTATATCCTCTTTTCGAGACACTGTCCATTCTGCTTAACTGCTCTTGCAATTCCTTTGCTGTGTCAAACAGAATTACAATGTAATCAGCAAATCCCAAAGTTTTTTAATTTCTTCTCGCTGAACTTTAATTCCTACTCTAAATTTTTCTTTTGTTTCCTTCACTGCTTTTCCAATAAACAGTTTGACTGACATTGGTAATAGGCTACAGTCCTATCTCACTCCTTCTCAATCACTGCTTCACTTACATACCCCTCAACTCATAACTGCTGACAGGTTTACGTAAAAGTTGTCAACAGGCTTTCACTCCCCGCTATCGCCAGAATTTTGAAAAGGACATTTCAGTCAACACTGTCAAAAGTTTTCTTTAAATCTACAAATGCTGTAAATGTAGATTTGCCTTTCCTTAGCCTATCTTCTAAGAGAAGTCTTAGGGTCAGTATTGCCTCGCATGTTCCTACATATCTCTGGAATATAAACTGATCTTCCCCAAGGTTGGCTTCTACCAGTTTTTCCATTCTTCTGTAAAGAGTTTGTGTTAATATTTTGCAACCATGACTTATTAAACTGATAGTTTGATAATATTCACATCCGTGAGCCCCTGCTTTCTTTGGAATTGGAATTATCACATTCTTCTTGAAGTCGAGTGTTATTTTCTCTGTCTTATATACCCTGGACACCATGTGGAATAGCTAGTTTTGTCTTGACTGGCTCTCCCAAGGACATCGGCAGTTCTAAGGGACTGTCGTCGTCTACTCCAAGGCTCTTGTGTCAGCTTAGGTCTTCAGTACTGTCAAATTCTTCTCACAGTGTCATATCTCCCACTTTCCCTTTATCTACTCCCTCTTCGCTTTCTACAATATTGCCTTCACATTAATTTCCCCCTTCTATAACACCTCTATATATTCCTTCCACCTTTACACTTTCTCTTTTTTGCTTAGTGCTGGTTTTCTACCTCAGCTCTTCATATTCGTACAGCTGCTTCTCTTTTCTCCAAAAGCTGCTTTAAATTTCCTTTGGGTGGTACCTGCCTCTCCTCTAGTTATATGTGCTTCTAAGGACTTACATTTGTCCTCTAGCTATTTCTATTTAATCACTTTTCACTTCCTTTCAATCTAATTTTTTGGACATTTCTATTCTCTTTCGCCTGCTTCCTTTGCTGCCCTTTTATATTTTCCCTCTTCATCAATTAAATTCAGTAAATATATCCTTTGTTACCTAATGACTTCTAATAGATCTTGTCTTATCATCTATTTGATCCCCTGCTGCCTTCACTGCTTCATCTATCAAAGCTATCCATTCATCTTCTACTGTATTCCTTACCCCTGTTCTAGTCAATTGTTGCTCAATGCTCCCCCTGAAACCACCACTGGTTCTTTAACGTATCCAGGTACCACCACCTCAATTTCCTGAACTTTTGCAACTTCATTAGGTTCAATTTACAGTTCATAGCCAGTAAATTGTGACTGAATCCACATATACCCCTGGAAATTACTAACAATTTAAAACCTGGTTTTGATATCTCTGTCTTACTACTGTATAATCAATCCGAAACCTTCCAGTGTCTCCAGATATCTTCCATGTATACAAGTTTCCTTCACAATTCTTAAACCAAGTGTCAGCAAAGAATAAACTATGCTCTGTGCAAAATTCTAGCAAGTGGCTTCCTCTTTAATGCCTTTCCTCTAGTCCATATTCACCTAGAATTTTTAATCCTCTTACTTTTCTTACTATCGAATTCCAGTTCCCCATTACAAGTAAACATTCACCTCCCTCAACTATCTGAATTATTTATTTTCTCTCATCATACATTTCTTCTGTCTCTTCATCATCTGCAAGTCCGCCCTCGGTAGCTGAATGGTCAGCGTGACAGACTGTCAATCCTAAGGGCCTGGGTTCGATTCCCGGCTGAGTCAGAGATTTTCTCTGCTCAGGGACTGGGTGTTGTGTTGTCCCAATCATCATCATTTCATCCCCATCGACGCGCAAGTCGCCGAAGTGGCGTCAAATCGAAAGACTTGCACCAGGCGAGCAGTCTACCCGACGGGAGGCCCTCATCACACGACATCATCATCATCATCATCATCATCATCTGCAGAGCTGGTTGGCATATAAACTTGTACCACTGTGGTGGGTGTTGGCTTTGTGTCTATCTTGGCTATGATAATACGACCACTACACTGTTCACAGCAGCTTGCCAGCATTCCTATTTTCTTACTCATTATTAAATCTCCCCCACGTTACCGCTATCTCATTTTGTATTTATAACCCTGTATTCACCTGACCTAAAGGTGGTGAAATGTTACATAATTACCAAGCATAGAGGGCACAGACATCGTCAGCTGCAATGGCATACTAATGCAAAGTGACCACACATTATAACTATGACATCGTTAAAGAAATCTAATTAAAAAAGTGGACCTCAGCTACACATGATGTCAAATGTAATCTGTTATGTCAGAAACGTTACACTTATTAAAATATTCAGGGCTATTATTTAGCAACAACACAATGTCCCGGAATATTTTAATATTTGTGTCATGAATGAGTAATAGCCACATATATTTTAGTAAGTGTAAAACATGCCACACATCAAAAAATACACAAATAGTTCATGTTGTTCACCTGATGCAACACCAACGGAAACATGCCAAGTGCTTACAAAATGGTACTACTTCCATAGAGGCCACTTGAGTTACTGTACATACTAGCAACATTTCTACAAAAGTAGTATTTGTGGGCATTAGTGTTTCACTTCCTTTTAAAGAACAAACCAATCTAATCATGAATATGGTAGGCCTAAATGAAATAGAACTACAGTGGGACTTCAATTTTACATTCTCCAATTTTACAATTTTCACGATTCTACACCAAAAATTCATAGCCCCTGTGAAAAACCAGTGAGATCAATGCTAAAAATTTCCCAATTTTACATTTCTTCCTAGTAAGATTTACCTTGATTCTTCGTCCTTACTCAATATCTCACTTGACTTTGTCCTGTTTTCTTCCTATTGGCTTTTGGTGTGACTGAACAAGTTACAAGTGGCTCAAAAGACAGATGGTTTGCAGCAGTAATCGAAAAATGAGACACTCAACGCAATGTGTTCCGGAATGAGCCAATACATGATGAAGGGGCCCAGCCACCACCTTTACTTATGCCACTTGTAACTCAGTCTCATCTTTATGCATATATTTCTGATGTACTGTATTCGGCAACAATATCAACTGTCAATCTTTTAAATTCAAACACAGATTCTTAAAGAATGTGCTTGGTCATAATCGAAGAAACAATGCCCCCTTTCTGGTTAGTGAAATCTTATTGGCTTGCGACCTGTTAAGTCACCAAATAGCCAACGCAGCCACCACACCACAATAACACATGTAAAATGAGCTCACCTATTGGATGAAAGGAGAGGGGGAGTGGCCCTTCAGTGACAGGAGTACAAGTACGGGTGAAAGCATTTTGTGAAGTGTTGAAAATATACTTTTCATGCAGATGAGTGCTATGACAGAGATGTCACACAGAAATAGAACAAGGGTTCTTTATAGCACATTTTAAAGACTTTTGTGTTCAAAATTTGACACGATACAGTCACAACAACTACATACACTACTCATTTATATACTTTGCACCACACACACCATACACTCTACATCGTAAAGATTGGCAGCAGTGATAGTGGGCATGAAGCAAAACTGTAGCATCTGAAATTTCTTTAAAATTTACATTTTACACAGTGCAGAGAAATTCACTAAGCTGTCTTCTAATAAGCTTGTAATGTCAGTTGGGAAGTAAACTCATTTTTTCATGTCTATGTTTCTCTCATCAGGCCTAAAATAACACTTTAATTGAGGTGAACATATGAAGTGTGGCTCATAAGAAAAACATTAAACAATAACAGCAATGGTGACAAAGTATGTCATTAAGTGAATGTCAGCATTTATACTTATGGTTTAACCACTTTGCTGCTCTGATGTTTTCATCAATTTTTGCTTTTTTCTGAGTGAGACAAAAATGCATGTTTTGAACATATATGTAATTGTATCATGTTGGAAAACAGCTCAATTACCTTGTAAGCAGATACCAATTCCAATTTTTTATTCGTTTTTACTTGCTGTCATACATCTATGATTTTTTAAGAACTGATGAAATTCATTACCACAAATTATTGTATAAACATTATAGTGTATGTTTCATTTCCTTCACTTAGCAAATTTTATACAAAGTATTGGAGAGGACTGCAATTTTTTAACCATGTATGCCAATTACATGTGTTTTTGCTCATATTTTGGTATCCCCAATTCTGCATTTTCCTCAATTTTGCAATTTTAAGTCTGGACTGCACAAAAAGATGGAATAGGGGTTTTACTGTAGTTACAGTGACAATCCTCTTTCACAAATGTGGTTCAGTCCAGACTGAAGTGTCTTACTGTCCTTGTATGGTTACTGTTTGAAAAGTGACTGTATTTACTCTAGCTCTAGGTATCATCTACACTAGGTTTAGTGAAAAAACTGAAAATCCCTTCTTATTGCTTTCCCCCTAGTGTTCCAAGATCAGTGTTAACTTATTCCACACAACGCTTGATCCATACTGGTGAGAGAGTCAGGAACAGCATTCACAAAATGCACCTGAAATTATCTGCTACTAAATAACTGAGAGAAGGAAAGATCCTTAGAGTTAATTATCCATTCAATAATTAAATCTGTAGACCGTCTACTGATGTAAGATAAAAGAAAACAACATTCATCTAAAGAAATCTGCTCTGGTCGGTCTTGTTACAACAGTGTGCATTGCATACAAGTTTTACAGCCATTCAGAGATGCAACTGAAGATCTTTTAAGCTCTAAAAGAAGGCTATCTAAAGATCAGAAGTTTCTCTATCTTTTTTTAATGTACCTATTGACTGCCCAGCACCTTGACTACGCTGATATGTGGCATAGCCTAAGGTCAAGGTAAGGTTTGAAGGTGATAATCTCATTGCGAGTTACTGAAGCCAATGAATGAAAATGCAGAAAATAGGTTACGGTAATAAAATTACATTTAGCACAGCCTCATGTTTATGTCGTACCACATAAGGAGCATTTAGCCATATGTAATGCACTTTTCATCATAAAAATTGAAACTGCAAAATAAATTCAGAATACCTATATTAGATATTGGTCATGTCTCTGATGGGTATTTTGATATGTATCATGTACATACCTACTGCACACAAAGTACAAAAAATGCAAGGAATGAGGAGGGTTGGGAGGGGACACTACATAATCTTCACCTGACTGGTTACCTTTACACCTTCCATTTAATTAATCATCTATAATGTTCATAATTACTGTTAAGTGAACAGTAGATAACACTGCTCAAGTCAGCACCAACCTAATAATGATGATACTGTCAAGGATTATTTCATAAATCATTAATTTCATGCTACTTTGTTATATTGCAACATTGCAGGAGAACTACGACTGTTATGACACAGTCTAGATTATTTCCAGAGTCAATCTTTCACTCTTCATCTGAGCATACACTGTTTTGGAATACCCTACTAGAAAAAAAAAAAAAAAAAAAAAAAAAAAACTGTGTTGGGCTGGGGCTCAAACAGAGAATTGTCATTTGTGGACAATGCTCTTGCTGACCAAGCTACCAAGCATGGCACACAGGAACCCTCCTCACAGCTTCAATTCTTCCTGTATCTCTTACCCGCTTTTCAAATTACACAGAAACTCTGATAACATTGAGAGGCTAGCACTCCTGGAAGAAAATATATCAAAGGAGAATGGCTTAGCCATGGCCTACCTAGATGATTGTTTTCAGGACGAATCCCAACCTGGCAGCAATAGCTTCTATGAAGTGTGGAAAGTAGAAGAGAGGTATGTTCAGAATTGACTGACATAGGGTCATAAGCTGTGTCCAATTTACTAACTGCAAGAGTACAGCTCATGAAATGTACTTTCAAAAGTATGTTATTCTCTTACAATTACAATGCATTAAACTACTATGCCTACTAAAAATAAAAAAAAAATAATTAAAAAAAATACGGAGAAATATGAGCTCACATGAAGGCTTGCCAATTTGTTCGTCACACCATTCACAAATGGAACACAGCTGGGGGGCAAATTATTATGATTCCAGAAGTGCCCTCTGCCCCCCCCCCCAACACACACACACACACACACACACACACACACACACACACACACACACACACACACACAAGCATGTGGCTCGTGAAATATACATGTACAAGGTTCTGGGTTTTAGTTGTCCACTTTATTCATAAACATGATTACTAGCTGTAAATGGAAAGTTCTTGAGAAGGGTTACATACTTAACCACTCAAAGCACGATAAGTTGCTCTATGATAGACAGAAACAAAGTTTGAAATAAGTGTCAACACCAGAAGAAATCACGATTGCATTACAGGCATGTACGGTGCAGCTTACATGAGATAACACAAACTGAATACGGGAATACCTCTGAAAAAATACAGCGCTAATGTCCCTGGGAAAATATCATTAAAAGAAACATCTGCACTACTCAGTTCAAAGGTCGGAGGAACGGAACTGCATACCACCACCAACAGGGCACAAAAGGCAAAGCAACGCTGTGTTCAGTCATCAGATTAATGACTGCTTTACTTTGGATAACTACTTACTCATAGCCGCTGCAATACACGCCTCACTTATATGTGCGTTATGCACAATCCATACGCCTTCAAAGTTATTGCACAAACGTACAACATTTTATACGAAAATGTTTTTGACCCATGCTATTACTTCTCAAGTTTCCAAAAGCTGAAAATCAATGATTTGTGCAAAAAATATATATAAAATAAATAAATAAATAAATAGAGCATCACCTGTGTGATGAAATTTTTGACTTTGGTACCAAACCATAAATTAGCTACATGTTAATTTCAGCTATATATGCTTTCATTCAAGCTGAAAGTGAGTATTCACATAACTTCTTGTAAAAAAAACAAATCCGCCAACAGTCATAATAACTGAATTTTGATTAAGGGCGATAGCTTACCCATTGTGTTTTCGTAAACCTTTGTAATACCCACTTGTTTTCAAAATGTCAGTTTACCACTCGAACTCCCGCTACCATAGATACCTTCAGTCATAAAAACATTCATCGGATCATCACTGGTATGGCGTCCTACAGCAACGCCAACACTTCAGAACATGTGCTGTAGTCGAAAATACGTAATAGAAAATATCAGACTTATAAAAGTAACCTGCATTGTTAGATTTATCTCTTAGCGTAGAATGTGACTGTTTACTGTAAACAAAATAACCCCTGAGTGTTTTATAATTAGAGCTATAAGAAACATCAGACATATACTGAAATGACATGCAGATAGTATTTTGTTTCAGTCGGTAGTTGATGTATCAGAGATAGAAATTAGTTGAAAGCTACTTGTAGGTGCTAGGTAGCGTCCCTGTTTTGCTTAACGTGTTGGTGAGTTTATGATTTTTAATATTTAAGAAATTTATTCTGGATAGTAGCAGAAAAGTGCATGAGTATGTTCATGCCCTGAATATTTTTCCATTTATTACATAATACGTCCTTTCCTTCATTGCTTGGGTAAGCCATGTTCTGCCGGGTGTCCAAGACACTTGATAAAGCCATTATTAGTAGATGGTATATAGTCTAGATTGTTTTTCATTGAATTCTATTTGATAGGTGTAACGCGGAAGAGGATGACGTAATAATTTCACGTGCTTATTGTAGCGCTAATCACAGTCTATATGGCTATTAATAAAAACGGATTAAGTTGTTACAGGGCGCGCGAAAGCATGATTATTTAATGACGCCAAATGAATTAGTGTTGTCCGAGTGCCTTTTTGTTTTGGACGTATTACTTGTAACATTGCTCTAAATAAGTTAATTCCTAATTTATTTCACCTAGGTTTTAGTTTTAATGTAGCGTTTTGTATGTTCTGTGTATCGCACTCTTGACAATCGCCATTATTTGGAACTTACCACTATGTTTACAAGTTAAATTAATTTCATTTTGAAAACACGGCTTCTAGCCGTTGACAGAGCTCGTTTATTTTAAAAATCTTTACATGTAATAAAAATTTCACTAATATAACCCAAATATATACATTTGCCCACCAACAATCGTAAATTATTTACGGCAGTAGTCAAGCAGAAACTATTTAGATTGATTTTTAAGACCTTCATTATTTGCTGGTACCTTTAATTTACAGCGATTGCCTGCCAGTGCAGACCCCTTGTAAATAGTGGCGGCTGCTTTTGTTCCCACGTTTTATTTCTGTACTGCAACTGTTATCTCCAAATAGTGCTTAATTCTTCATACAGTATTTATAGTATACCTATTTTTTTTAACATTTTTGTACATAAAGTTTGAGGATGGACATATACCAGCATAGAATGTCTGTGTGTAATGAATGCTTTATGCATATGTGGGGGATTGCCCCAGAAAATTACTCTGGCCAATGGAAACGTCCGATTCCACCCGTCTGCATTGACCAATGACGTTACCAATATGGCGAGAACAATCATTAACTACTACTCCCATATCGCGACTATGACATCATAACTTAAACAAGACAACAGACAAAAATAGATCGAAAAACTATCAAATACATATTCCTCCAAAAACATAATGAAACTGGAGAAGCTAGGGAAATTGGGGGTTTTGGGTGGGGACAAACTAAGAATAAACACACCCCACTAAACCAAACGATAAAATAAAACGACCACAACCTTCCCTAAATCGAACTAAAAACATTATCCACTGGAATCGAACACTTCCCTTGACCTATATAGTTCAACAGAAACTACCGATACCAAATCATGAAACCCAAAACTACAACCACGTTCACAATCATCACTACCTCAAAAAAGACAACAAAATTGGAATCAAACACTTCTCCTGACCTGTTATCCTTAAGACATCTCCACATATAGCCATCGCTGATCCGAGACTCTGGAACTTTAGTAAGCCTCATTTCTTCACGACAAACTGAACACTTCACGACTTCAGCCAACTGGCCGAATAGCTGAAGAAATTTTATTAGAGACGACGCACTGTCCCCCATCATCGCATGCAACAAAAAACTGTTGATCTTGTCAGTCTTATCCACACCTGCCAAAGACATAAACAAATCGATTTACCAAAATTCACACACGTCGAACAGAAAAAAAACTACAATAACGTCGACATAACAAAACCAAAATCGTTAACTCACTGCAAAATAATTTGCTGAAAGCACAGTCACCACTGATACCACGCACGTGCAATGCTACCAAGCAAATGAACCCCATATGCCCCATAACACGCTAACCATAAACACACCACCAGAGAGAATCACTGACCACAACAATATGCCACCTATAAACATGCAAACTAAACCAAAAACATCACCTAACACACAGCACACAAACACGCCACCAGAGGCCACCACCGATCATATCAAAACGACACCTACAGACACGTGACTGTCACAAACTAAACTCCGCACCGTCGTGATGTCACGGGTCAAAGTCGATGGGTGGAATCAGACGCTTTGGTTAACCCAATTATTCCATATCATATCAAGCAATGGATGAATGCCAAGTAATCCAGTTTTCTAATGTTTTTGTCACCAGAATCAGCAGTAACATGTAGAGCCATTTTTGTTTTGCTAAAGTTTTCTTAGATGTATAGAGAGTGTGTGTGTGTGTGTGTGTGTGTGTGTGTGTGTGTGTGTGTGTGTGTGTGTGTGTGAGAGAGAGATTTCAAGTTCTGACCAATACACACACCCACGAATTCTGAACAATTAGTTCTACATATTTCTTTTTTCCCCATACTGCATTGTTTTTCTTATAGTAGGCTTTATTTTACCTTATAGCCCCTACATTGTTGAATGAACGGTGTGGTTGAGTGATGGACCATTTACCGACAATCTATCAGTAATATTTCTGAATACTTCATTTATTGCTCCTTCGGTTTCATAGCTGCTCTATTGTTTCAGTGCACGAGTGTATGGCGTAGTAATTTGAGTTGGTTAGCGACTGGCCATTCATTGCTACTTAAACATTCCTCTGATTTTTCGGTATGCAAGCAGTAAAGGAAACAAAAGAAAAATTCGGAATAGGTATTAAAATCCATGGAGAAGAAATAAAAACCTTGAGGTTCGCCGATGACATTGTAATTCTGTCAGAGACAGCAAAGGACTTGGAAGAGCAGTTGAACGGAATGGATGGTGTTTTGAAGGGAGGATATAAGATGAACATCAACAAAAGCAAAACAAGGATAATGGAATGTAGTCGAATTAAGTCGGGTGATGTTGAGGGTATTAGATTAGGAAATGAGACACTTAAAGTAGTAAAGGAGTTTTGCTATTTGGGGAGCAAAATAACTGATGATGGTCGAAGTAGAGAGGATATAAAATGTAGACTGGCAATGGCAAGGAAAGCGTTTCTGAAGAAGAGAAATTTGTTAACATCGAGTATAGATTTAAGTGTCAGGAAGTCATTTCTGAAAGTATTTGTATGGAGTGTAGCCATGTATGGAAGTGAAACATGGACGGTAAATAGTTTGGACAAGAAGATAATACAATCTTTCGAAATGTGGTGCTACAGAAGAATGCTGAAGATTAGATGGGTAGATCACATAACGAATGAGGAGGTACTGAATAGGATTGGGGAGAAGAGGAGTTTGTGGCACAACTTGACCAGAAGAAGGGATCGGTTGGTAGGACATGTTCTGAGGCATCAAGGGATCACCAATTTAGTATTGGAGGGCAGCGTGGAGGGTAAAAATCGTAGGGGGAGACCAAGAGATGAATACACTAAGCAGATTCAGAAGGATGTAGGTTGCAGTAGGTACTGGGAGATGAAGAAGCTTGCACAGGATAGAGTAGCATGGAGAGCTGCATCAAACCAGTCTCAGGACTGAAGACCACAACAACAACCACAACAAACAACATTAACTTAGTTGTCAGGTGGACATGCATGTGATGCAGCAGCAAGTTTTGCAATAGGGTGAAGTGGGGTAAGTGTAACAATGTTTTAGCATAGTTCAACTTTGACACCAAATTGCCAACTTGTTATTGAAGATATGATTTTGAAATTTCTCATGCTTAAAGTTTGACTTATTGACTTTTAAACAATGTACATTTTGTTTCTGAAAGAAAAAATTATATGGTCAAATAATTGTTTTCAAAATTTTGTGTTGTGAGGTTACACTTGCCCCATGGGTCGGGGCAAGTGTAACCCGCATTCTTGTACTGACACAGAGCATTGTAAAAGAGACTTGGGGTAAGTGACCTGATTACCCAATATTTACTGAATTTGAGGATTTTTAAATTATTAAAATACCTTAAATTTTACTCAAGATGTGAACTTTTTTGCACTCGCCTCTTTGTATATTATGAAATACACAGAAACTGTTAGCTAAACTAAAAAAAATAAGTGTTAACCTAAACCATAAAACACTGAAACAGAATGCATCATACATGATTTATTTTTGTTTTAGGCCAGTAATTTATTAGTTTAAATTCTACAAAAGTAATATTTTTTTCTTTAGTAGGCAATTTGACAAAAATAATAAAATATCTAGTCTCAAGAGAAAAGAAAAAAAATCACTTTATAAGTTCACTTTCTATTATTTTTCATTGTAATTGAAGTAAAGTTATTGGCAATTCGTGTTTAATGCTAAACTGCCCTAATTCAACTTATTATATTCACACTTAGGCCCTAGCTATTATTTAGTCACTGAATGTTGTATGAATCAAATGTAACACCAAATGTCAGGTCTCCCTTGTGACCCGAAGTAGGCTCAGGCAGCACTGAAATGACATCAGAGGAGGGAACTTGCGTCTCATCTCTTCTATCAGGCCAATAGAATGTGGTGCCATGCTTTGTCTTATTTTTGCATCTGAGGAAAATCACTTCTGAATCTCCTAAATCAATAATTTTGGTAACTTGGCCAATAAAATGAACTTTCTTACATTTTGTTGCAAAAGCTACCAGAACATACTTTTCCAACTGTAATGTTATCTTTGGCTTCAAAAAAGTTTGCCTCTTTTTCTTCTTCTTCTTCTTCTTCTTCTTCTTCTTCACAGCTTATCATTTCTTTCCTGAGATCATCCAGTGTTATCATCTTCATCTCTACTTATTAAAGATAGGCCTCCTTCAGTTTCACTTTCTTCACTTGTTGATTCAACTTCAGTTTTTTTTCTTGTTACGCACGTGAGCAATCGGGGATTTTTTTTCCCACAACATTCTGAGATGCCATTTCGGATAAAGTAACAGCACTTTGTTTGGAAGATTTACTTTTCATTACCAAGCCCTTTTTTATGCCGATAAAGCTTTTCTGTTTTGCTTTCTCCTTATTATTCTTGTTTCCTTTAAAATCTTTTTCTTTATAGATGGCATCTTGAAAAGTGATAACTTCAGCTCCTGGTGCAATCCTTTTCTTCTTTGTTTTACCAGTGGGACTACACTGTTGGACTGTTTCCAATAATAACCTTTCAAATGACAAATCAGAAGTTCCAGAACATAATGAAACATTGGTTAACTTGGGAATGGTTGAGAAAGAACTCTTGATACTGAGAGAACTACAGGGCTCAGTAGATGCAGGCCTATAAAATTCTGGAGGTTGTTCAGCTGGAAGCTTGCCAAAAATCGGAGTACTTTCTGTTAGAGACATAGTTTCCACACAGTCTATGGCTGCATTATCGTGAGCTGGCAATGGATTTGTTTCTGACAAAGATTTGGTATGAGCTACATATCTTTTATATGCCTCAGGATCATATTTAGTTTTATCAATTACTTCTCAACTGTAAGGGAATATTCCTGCTTTTTGAAAACCACTTTTCACAAATTCAGGTGGTGTTTCATTCCATACAGCAGTGAGGAGATTGGAACAGTCACGTTTGCTCAATTTTACCCCTTGATGATGTCTCTGGTGATGAGTTAACTTTTGGTCCCAAGTAGATTTCACACACAGGAAGGTCAGTTTAGTTGATCTAGTGTGATGGCAAAAACAGGGTTATGGCTTAAATAAATAAATATGTTCCGGTAAGTTTGTTTGGTGCAAGTGTAACCCCCCCCCCCCCTGGTTACACTTGCCGCAGCCAATTGGTTACACTTGCCCCACATGGGAAAAAGTTGGGGTAAGTGTAACCATGCCTGGCAAATCAAGAGCTTTATCAGTAGAGTAAAACGAATCTCATATTTGAAATTATCATGCAAAAGTTAGTTTGTAACCAAAAAATTGTGCAGTTATCTTTAAAACTGCGAAAATGACAGACCACCAAATTCTGAGCATGTCACTCTCTCGCAGAGTGAAAATGTAGACGTCAATTCAAGTTCAAAAATTAATCACCAATTTATGTCAGATTTGACAACTTATGGTTAAATATAACAAAGAAAGGAGTAAATTAACATGTGTGATAGGTCAGAGGTAAAAATACAGCTTCTTTAAGGCACCATAAGCCGTGGTTATACTAACCCCGTTGTTACACTTACCCCACTTCACCCTACCATATTCAGTAATTCCATGTCCAAGATTTATTTATTTTGTTTTTAATCACATGGACTACAGTAAAAATTTCTTTGGTCCATTTACCATCTGTTCACAAGGCTGTAGGTAGTGCCCACTTCCACTTCATTTTAATTTTTGTCAGTCTTACACTTGTTTTTGTGGCTCATAAATTACAAAACTGGAGTACAGGGTTAGGTATTTCAGTACTATTTTTAAGTGTTTTATCTGTGTTCCAATGTGTTATAAGTTTGGATGTTGCTGTAGGGTAGTCAGACAGGGAATAGCATGAAAAGAATTTAACTGGGAAACTGAATGAGGCTTGCCCATGGACAACTAGGTTTTTCAAAAAAAGACTGGAGAATTTCTACACAGGAAGTGGAGATTTCTGTCCTTCAGGCTGAAGCAGATTATATGGAATTTTAACTATTAACTACTTCGGTTGGGGGGGGGGGGGTGTATGATGGTGGGAACTAGGTAGAGTCAAGGTGCCACTCAATTTGAGATAAGCTGTGTGTTTACAGTAGGAAAAAGGTAACAGGTTTTCTGAAAAAAAAAGAATCATAGACCCCTACCTATTATTCCAAAGTCTGCACATTGCAACTATGTAGAAAAATAATATGTTTTGAGTTATATAGCAAAAGCAAAAAAATGTTACATAATATGAAAAGGCATATTTCCCCAATTTTGGCCACATTAACCCTAGCTATGGCCAGCCATCTCCACTTATGGCCACTGCATTTTATAATAAAACTGGAGATTTAAATACACAAGTCAGCAACGTAATAATTGTTTCAAATTTATTATGTGATTTTGATATTGTTTTCAACACTGATTTTGGGGAAAATAGTGAAAAAAATCCATCGCTTACAGTTATTTCACAAACTGCTTGTCTAGTTTTAGCTTTTTTTTTCCCGATATTTCAGCACTTTAGTGAGTTTCAATTTTGGTTTTTAGGATCTCCATAAACTGTTCTTTAGCCGTTTTTAAACTATATATAAGTAAAATAAAGAGTGTTCAGAAGAAACCAGCAGTATTTTCAGGTCAGTGCCTGTATGTCGCTCTGCCTCTTCCCCCGCCATCACCAAGCAGTGGGCTTCTGTTGCTGTTCTTCAGTTCACAGTATCTCTTCACTCTGTGCTGTTCACGTGTTGTTGTTACTAGTGCTTTAAAGTAGTGACTCTTTTCTTTTGTTGTGAAGATGTTTTATGGGCCATGGCTACCAGAGGATGTATAAACTCACCACACTGCTTGTGCTACATTCATGGTAACTATACCGTTAAAAAAGCAACAAAGAAACATTTCTGATTTTGTTAATAAAGAATATTTTGCCTATTTTGGTATAAAGTTAGGCGAAAAAGATAAGCCTTGTGCCCCACACAAAGTTTGTTTAGTGTATGTTGAAGAAGTGAGGCAATGGTTTCAATGTAAAAAGCAGTCCTTACGTTTGGAATACTAGTGGTTTGGAGGGAGCCCAAAAATCATAGTGATGACTGCTATTTCTGTTCTTGCAATGTACTAGGCTTCAATTTGAAAAACAAAGAGGATATTTCTTACCCTGAGTCGCAATGTTGTTGTTGTTGTTGTTGTTGTTGTTGTTGTGGTCTTCAGTCTTGAGACTGGTTTGATGCAGCTCTCCATCTACTCTATCCTGTGCAAGCTTCATCATCTCCCAGTAACTACTGCAACCTACATCCTTCTGAATCTGCTTAGTGTATTCCTCTCTTGGTCTCCCTCTACGATTTTTACCCTCCACACTGCCTTCCAATACTAAATTGGTGATCACTTGATGCCCCAGAACATGTCCTACCAATCGATCCCTTCTTCTAGTCAAGTTGAGCCACAACTTCTCTTCTGCCCAATTCTGTTCAATACCTCCTCATTAGTTATGTGATCTACCCAACTAATCTTCAGCATTCTTCTGTAGCACCACATTTCAAAAGCTTCTATTCTCTTCTTGTCCAAACTATTTATCATCCATGTTTTACTTCCATACATGGCTACACTCCATACAAACACTTTCAGAAACGACTTCCTGACACTTAAATCTATACTCGATGTTAACAAATTTCTCTTCTTCAGAAACGCTTTCCTTCCCATTGCTAGTCTACATTTTATATCCTCTCTACTTCGACCATCATCAGTTATTTTGCTCCCCAAATGGCAAAAATCCTTTACTACTTTAAGTGTCTCATTACCTAATCTAATATCCTCAGCATCACCCAATTTAATTCGGCTACATTCCATTATCCTTGTTTTGCTTTTGTTGATGTTCATCTTATATCCTCCCTTCAAGACACCATCCATTCCGTTCAACTGCTCTTCCAAGTCCTTTGCTGTCTCTGACAGAATTACAATGTCATCAGCAAACCTCAAAGTTTTTATTTCTTCTCCATGGATTTTAATACCTACTCTGAATTTTTCTTTTGTTTCCTTCACTGCTTGCTCAATATACAGGTTGAATAACATCGGGGAGATGCTAAAACTCTGTCTCACTCCCTTCCCAACCACTGCTTCCCTTTCATGTCCCTCGACTCTTATAACTGCCATCTGGTTTCTGTACAAATTGTAAATAGCCTTCCGCTCCCTGTATTTTACCCCTGCCACCTTCAGAATTTGAAAGAGAGTATTCCAGTCAACATTGTCAAAAGCTTTCTCTAAGTCTACAAATGCTAGAAACGTAGGTTTGCCTTTCCTTAATCTAGCTTCTAAGATAAGTCGTAGGGTCAGTATTGCCTCACGTGTCCCAATATTTCTACGGAATCCAAATTGATCTTCCCTGAGGTCGGTCTCTACTAGTTTTTCTATTCGTCTGTAAAGAATTCGCGTTAGTATTTTGCAGCCGTGACTTATCAGACTGATAGTTTGATAATTTTCGCATTTGTCAACACCTGCTTTCTTTGGGATTGGAATTATTATATTCTTCTTGAAGTCTGAGGGTATTTCGCCTGTCTCATACACCTTGCTCACCAGACGATAGAGTTTTGTCAGGACTGGCTCTCCCAGGGCTGTCAGTAGTTCTAATGGAATGTTGTCTATGCCCGGGGCCTTGTTTCGACTCAGGTCTTTCAGTGCTCTGTCAAACTCTTCACGCAGTATCATATCTCCCATTTCATCCTCATCTACATCCTCTTCCATTTCCATAATATTGTCCTCGAGTACATAGCCCTTGTATGGACCCTCTATATACTCCTTCCACCTTTCTGCTTTACCTTTTTTGCTTAGAACTGGGTTTCCATCTGAGCTCTTGATATTCATACAAGTGGTTCTCTTTTCTCCAAAGGTCTCTTTAATTTCCATGTAGGCAGTATCTATCTTGCCCTAGTGAGATAAGCCTCTACATCCTTCATCTGTCCTCTAGCCATCCCTGCTTAGCCATTTTGCACTTCCTGTCGATCTCATTTTTGAGACCTTTGTATTCCTTTTTGCCTGCTTCATTTACTGCATTTTTGTATTTTCATCAATTAAATTCAATATTTTTTCTGTTACCCAACGGTTTCTACTAGCCCTCGTCTTTTTACCTACTTGATCCTCTGCTGCCTTCACTACTTCATCCCTCAAAGCTACCCATTCTTCTTCTACTGTATTTCTTTCCCCCATTCCTGTCAATTGTTCCCTTGTGCTCTCCCTGAAACTCTGTACAACCTCTGGTTGAGTCAGTTTATCCAGGTCCCATCTCCTTAAATTTCCACCTTTTTGCAGTTTCTTCAGTTTTAATCTACAGTTCATAACTAATAGATTGTGGCCAGAGTCCACATCTGCCCCCGGAAATGTCTTACAATTTAAAACCTAGTTCCAAAATTTCTGTCTTATCATTATATAATCTATCTGAAATCTTTCAGTATCTCCAAGATTCTTCCATTTATACAACCTTCTTTTATGATTCTTGAACCAAGCTATGATTAAGTTGTGCTCTGTGCAAAATTCTACCAGACGGCTTCCTCTTTCATTTCTTCCCCCCAATCCATATTCACCTACTACGTTTCCTTCTCTCCCTTTCCCTACTACCGAATTCCAGTCACCCATGACTATTAAATTTTCGTCTCCCTTCACTATCTGAATAATTTCTTTTATCTCGTCACACATTTATTCAATTTCTTCATCATCTGCAGAGCTAGTTGGCATATAAACTTGTACTACTGTAGTAGGCATGGGCTTTGTGTGTATCTTGGCCACAATAATGCGTTCACTATGCCGTTTGTAGTAGCTAACCCACACTCTTATTTTTTATTCATTATTAAACGTCCTACTGCATTACCCCTCTTTGATTTTGTATTTATAACCTTGTATTCGCCTGACCAAAAGTCTTGTTCCTCCTACCACCGAACTTCACTAATTCCCACTATATCTAACTTTAACGTATCCATTTCCCTTTTTAAATTTTCTAATCTACCTGCCCGATTAAGGGATCTGACATTCCACTCTCCGATTCGTAGAGCGCCAGTTTTCTTTCTCCTGATAACGATAGGCACAACAAAATGATTCACACAGTTATAGCTTTCGGCCATTAAGGCCTTTTTCAGCAGTACACACACACACACACACACACACACGCACGCAACTTGCACACACTCTGCAGTCTCAGAGAACTGGGGTTTTAGTTCTCTGAGACAGCAGACATGTGTGCAAGTTGTGTTTGTGTGAGTGTGTGTGTGCATGCATTTCTTACCCTAACGTTCAATCAGCCATTTGTCCTGTTCCTCATGGACCTGAAGAACCAATACCTTCTTCTCCAGATTCTTTGGATGATGTAGATGATCACGAGCCATTGGCTCAGTAAGGTGATAGTGAAGAAGACTATGGTATGATCCTCGCACAACAGGTCCCATTCCATTCTCACAACCTGAACTGAACAATTTAGTTAGAGACCTAGACCTTTCTAAATAATTGGCAGAGGTTTTAAGATCTACATTGAAAGATCAATGTATGTTGGCTCTGGGTGCATCCTTTTCTTGGTATCAATCGAGGGAAAAGGAGTTTGTATCTCACTTCTCTCAAGAAGGTGGCCTGGTGTTTTGCAGTGATGTTCGTGGACTTGTGGCACGTTTCAAAATAGAATATGCTCGTGATGAGTGGAGACTTTTTATTGATTCTTCAAAAAGAAGTCTTAAATCAGTATTTCTACACAATGGCAATAAGTATGCTTCTATACCAGGTGGACACTTAGTTCACTGAAAAGAATGTTAGAAAAACCTCAAACTGGTTTTAAGTAAACTCTGCTATTCAGACCACAGATGGACACTGTGGTGATTTAAAAGTGATGTCAGTGCTGCCTGGTCAACAAAGTGGCTATTCAAAGTTCCCTTGTTTTCTCTGTGAATGGGACAGTAGAGACAGAAAGCAACACTACATAAAAAAAGCTTGGCTCTTGAGAAAAACCTTACAGGAAGGGGTTAAAAATGTTGATAGGAAAAGCCTTGTGGATCCCAAAAAGGTGTTTCTTCCACCACTTCATATTAAGTTGGGGCTGATAAAACAATTTGTTCAGCCATTGCCAAAAGAAAGTGTCTGTTTCCGATATCTTTGTGGACAGTTTCCTGTTTTATCTGAGGCAAAGCTAAAGGAAGGAATCTTTATCGGGCCAGACATTAGAAAACTTATGACAGATTGCAGATTTGTGGACAAAATGGAAACAGAAGAAAAGTCAGCATGGACGTCTTTAAATTAGTTGTTACCAGTTTCCTAGGAAACAAAAGAGATCCAAACAACAAGACAATCGTCGCGGACATGCTCGACAACTTTAAGAAGCTGGGCTGTAACATGAGCATTAAAGTTCATTTTATCGACTGACATCTTGACTACTTCCCTGCAACCGTGGTGATATAAGTGAAGAGCAGGGTGAAAGATTCCACCAAGAAATCAGAGAAGTGGAAAGAAGATATCAAGGAAGATGGAACGTCAACTTGATAGTGGACTACTGCTGGATGATGAAAAGAGATGTTCCTCAACGAGTCCACAGCCAGAAAAGCAATAAAAGAAACTTAGACAGAAAGCAAAAGTGTTGTTATAAGGACTTATGAGCTTAAAGAGATGAAAGTGTACTGTAAATGTAGTTTAGAACATGATTAATAAATAGAATAAAATGTTCTAATGTTTGAAAAGATGTGATAAATTGCTTAAATTTTATTATACTCTAAAATACTCCCTTTTTTGTGAAAAAACCTGACGTGATAGAAAAAATGGATTGCATTTTTGAAATCAGTGTTGAAAAGTACATAAGTCAGTTATCAAATTTCAAACAACTTTCAGAAAATATTTTTTTGCAGACCTGTGTAATTCTAGAATCAGCTTGCTAGAAAGTAATATATGTTTGTGCAAGTGCACAAGAAACAAACATGTGTATAGTACAGAAAAGTTTTAAAAAATGGAGTTGCAAAGAAAAAGTTAATAAAAAGCATTGTAATAATTGGCCTAGAAACAGTGTATAATTAATTCCCCTTTGGAAGCCAGAGGGGTTTCATCCATATTAAAAACTGTTGGGGTCATTAACATATATTTGATACTCCGTGGAACTAATTTCTTGTTTTTCTCCACTATAAAAGAACCTGTAGCTCCATTAACATTCGGCACATTTCTATGACAAAACTGTAGTGTTTTTTAAGACTGCTAGGTTGCAGGCAGTCTTAGAACATCACAAATCTGCCTTTTCGAAAAGTTTTTTTTTTTTTTTTTCCTTAAACACACAAATATTTTCCTTAGTACTTGAGACCCCCCTGTTGGAACTGTCCAGAACCATGTCTATCAACATTTTTGTTTTTTTCTCTCCCAAGTCATTGTGGACCAAAGTAATTCTTCTGGAGTTAGATCAGAATTTTATTTTTTAATGTTCTTGGAGCCTTTTACAACTTGCTTACAGCATCAACCTTCATGCCCTCAATAATAGTCTCCAGTGTATTTTTAACTTCGCTGGGGAGTACTAAATCTCATCCTTTGGGCAACTCAAAGACTTTCGAGTTAAAGAAATGTTATATTTTCATAATTCAAATTGCATATTTTACTGTGTTACAGGGATAGGTAAATTAATATGACAATGGAAAGTCCAGGATGGAATGTAACAATATTGATAAACTAATATGAGACACTCAGGCAAGAATATCAATTTGGTCTCTTGTGATATTAAAAATGTGAGCAATATTTTAAATAAGCCTACTTCAATAAAAATCAGCATTGAGCTGTCACATGCGGCAGGGATCAAAGGAAGCTGATTTGTGTCTTTGTGTGATAGATAGAGGAATGAATTGCTTCAAAGTCAAGTTCAAAGCACCCGTCAAATACTTTTGTAGAAATAACACACACAAATAATAAGTTTGGTAAAAGCACTTTAGAGAAACGTTAATGTTCAGTTTAGCAGAATATCTGAAATTATAGTAAACCTTTTGCAACAACTATTAGCACAAAGTTGTCAAGGTTTTGTGGCTTTTTGGCGACAGACTGCCTGTTGGCTTCTGTCTTGGGTTCTTCTGCCGAAGTTAGTTTGATGACTTTTCCGATATTTTGCCAGCACGAATGGCTGGCATTATCATAGCTCCACGCTCCATTGCTGGTGGTGGACTGAAGTCGAGCTTGCAGTCACAGAGTATGTGCACCTGGTGTGCCAAAGTCAAAGGGCTTTTCTATCCCACTTGCTGCACCAAGGAAGAGCACAGGTTGCTGACAGCTGCTTCTTATTTATAATGCACTTTTTGTCAGTTCTACTCTTCACTCTCTCACACACACTACATCGAACAGCTGTGTAGTGAGGTCGAAAATACACCTGCGCACACATAGTGACCACAGTGTCTGTCTGCTGAGGCCAGACATTATGAGAGAGGCAACCAGGTGGTGGGGGTGAGGAGGAGGCTGGGCTCGGAAGGGGGAGGAATAGCAGGGTAGGGGGTGGGGATCAGTAAAGTACTGCTTGTGGAGTGAGTGAGAGAGTGTGTGTGAGAGAGAGAGAGAGAGAGAGAGAGAGAGAGAGAGAATATTTTTAACAAATGCCTTAGTGGCAAAAAGCTCACTTTGACAGTCTTTTTGTTGTGCCTATCTGCAATTTAGAAATTCCCCTAGATCTTGAGAAGTAACTATCCATTTCATAATATTGTCCTTATGTCATTGCTTCGTAATGTAACACACTTTATAATCTGTGTCATATCTCCGAATGTTATTGAAGAGTAATTATTGATAACAAAACTATTACTGAATGTATTAAACAGCTAGCATATGGTTCTTGATGATAAATGCACTATTAATATATTAAACTGTTTCCAGTGGGGAAATAAAACTGCTTTGTTGTCAGATGTTGTAATGATTGAGATATAGTAGTTTTCTTTTTGCTCCTTTCTGTTTGACATCATTAAAGCATCAGAGAGTTATGTTTATGGTCCAATTTATTTCCCTAATAACTACCCCAAACATGTAAACGCCTTTTCAAATACAATATGAGCTTAATTTTTGCCCAGGCATTTACCCTGGTCATTTGTCCCAACTTACAAATTCCTAGGTGTTTTACACCATTGTATATGTAAGATTTTGGAACCATGATAAGTCATCAGTAATGGCATGTTAGTTTGATTCTGTTTTTCTGAAGCATACTAGGCCAGATGATTTCCCCTTAGGAGTGAAAAGATCGTTGAGTTTAGAAAAGAAGAAAGAAAGGGGAGGAAACAAAATTGCAGCTCTCAGTGGGCGGCCCAACTTTAATGTAAAACTTTTGAATGACTTTAACAGGGAACTAAAAGAATCATTCAGTGGTCTGAAAGAATCATTCAGTGGTCTGAAATTTGTAGAAATTGGTACATGCAGTTTGCACGTACTACATGGTGCTTTCAAAACAGGCACATCCAAACCTAACTTGGAAATTCTAATTTCGGGGAGCAATTTAGTATTTATTTCACGATTCTCCTGCACAGAGCTCACAGTACGCAGAGATAACAGGATCTTCTTCCTTTCCAATGTCATTTTGTGGAACAATATGGGTTGAAGAAGCCAATGCAGCTGAAAAAGCTGTGGAAATTCTTGAACATATTTAAATGTGGGTTGCTGAGACACAGAATTCGAAAACCATACCTCAGTAGTCAAGTTTCAGTATAGTTTCTGAAGCTGTCAGTGATAAATTACTAGCTCCCAAACACATTCTTCAGTTCAACAGCCCATTTGTTGGAGCCATTTTTACTTAATTTTCAGAGCGATATCCTGATGGCTCTATTTTTATGTGATGAACTGCATAACTTTATGAACATTTTGATGCAGTGACTTGTGAAACTAGATGTACACTACTGGCCATTAAAATTGCTACACCACGAAGATGACATGCTACAGACGCGAAATTTAACCGACAGCAAGAAGATGCTGTGATATGCAAATGATTAGCTTTTCAGAGCATTCACACAAGGTTGGCGCCGGTGGCAACACCTACAAAGTGCTGACATGAGGAAATTTTCCAACCGATTTCTCATACACAAACCGTAGTTGACCGGGGTTGCCTGATGAAACGTTGCTGTGATGACTCGTGTAAGGAGGAGAAATGCGTACCATCATGTTTCCAACTTTGATAAAGGTCGGATTGTAGCCTATCGCGATTGCGGTTTATCGTATCGCGACATTGCTGCTCGTGTTGGTCGAGATCCAATGACTGTTAGCAGAATATGGAATCTGTGGGTTCAGGAGGGTAATACGGAACGCTGTGCTGGATCCCAACAGCCTCGTATCGCTAGCAGTCAAGATGACAGGCATCATATCCGCATGGCTGTAACGGATCGTGCAGCCACGTCTCAATCCCTGAGTCAGCAGATGGGGATGTTTACAAGACAACAACCATCTGCACAAACAGTTCGATGCCATTTGCAGCAGCATGGACAATCGGCTCATAGACCATGGCTGTGGTTATCCTTGACGCTGCATCACAGACTGGAGAGCCTGCGATGGCGTACTCATCGACGAACATGGGTGCACGAATAGCAAAACGTCATTTTTTCGGATGAATCCAGGTTTTGATTACAGCATCTTGATAGATTGATTTTAGCAGGAGAGCTAAAACAGCTAATGTCTAACCCGCCACTGCCCGCACCAAAACTAGGTTTATTGTGCGGTATCGCTCTAAAGCCAACCAGTGCCCTTAAATAGGGCAAGGTGTCCCTCTACCAATTTTTTGTTAGACACAATTTCTTCATGTCTAGTTGTCCCGAAGATTCTGTATCTTTTACTCTCCAATGCCATGCATTCAAAGATTAGGTGTGATGCAGTTTCTTCACCTTCATCACAGATCTTACATTTAGGGTCCTCTTCCATTATACCCATTGTGTGTAGGTGTTTTCTGAAGTTACCATGGCCCGTCATCAGTCCAGTCATTAGTTTGATCTCTTTCCTGTTCAATCCCAGAATTACAGAGCTTCTTTTAAAACATTACTTGGGCATCATTACCTTACCATGTTTTTGTTTATGTACCTTGGTCCAATATCCTACGTGCTGTTCCCTAAGCCAGTTCCGTAGTTCTAATTTGATCATAGCCTTGATGATTGTCAATACAGGTTCCGGTCCAATAAATGGAGTTGTTGCCCCCATCCTAGCCAATCTATCAGCTTGTTCATTGCCACAGATCCCTGAGTGGCCACAGCATCATGATGGTCGCATCCATGTTTGGCCACATTGCGGTGAACGCACATTGGAAGCGTCTATTCGTCATCGCCATATTGGCTTATCACCCGGCGTTATGGTATGGGGTGCCATTGGTTACACGTCTCGCTCACCTCTTGTTCGCATTGACGGCACTTTGAACAGTGGACATTACATTTCAGATGTGTTACGACCCGTGGCTCTACCCTTCATTCGATCCCTGCGAAACCCTACATTTCAGCAGGATAATGCACGACCGCATGTTGCAGGTCCTGTGCGGGCCTTTCTGGGTACAGAAAATGTTCGACTGCTGCCCTGGCCATCACATTCTCCAGATCTCTCACCAATTGAAAACGTCTAGTCACTGGTGGCCGAGCAACTCACTCGTCACAATATGCCAGTCACTACTCTTGATGAATTGTGATAACGTGTTGAAGCTGCATGGGCAGCTGTACCTGTACACGCCATCCAAGCTCTGTTTTACTCAATGCCCAGGCGTCTCAAGGCCGTTATGACGGCCAGAGGTGGTTGTTCTGGGTACTGATTTCTCAGGATCTATGCAGCCAAATTGCGTGAACATGTAATCACATGTCAGTTCCAGTATGATATATTTATCCAATGAATACCCGTTTATCATCTGCATTTCTTCTTGGTGTAGCAATTTTAATGACCAGTAGTGTATTAAAAAACAAAATTTCATCTTTAATGAAAATTGACTTTAATGTGAAGAATCTGGTTATGGCAAGACAGTCCAATCTGGATTTTGCTGCAAGAAGTGCACTGAAAAATTAAGAATGAATCTGAAGAAGAAATGTTATTAAAGGAGACCTTGTGAACATGCGTTATTGGCATTATAGAGAAGTTGGGAGAAAGATCCCCTCAGATACAACTTACCGTGTGTAATTTCGTGCTTGAATTAACATATCACATAACCATGAAGCAACTCAAAGAAATTTGACAGTATGCCTCAAAATTTTTGTATTAAACAGAAGAACGTCGGGTTGAAGGGCAGACTGTGTCAGACTTGAATTTGTGGAAATGTGCAGAGAAAAGAGATTTGAAGATAGATGAACTCTTACAAGAAAATGGAAAATCGTCTAAATTAATTCTGGGTTGATACACTCAAGTTATCTTTAAAGCCATTCCCAAATTTCAGAGATTTTTGTGCTAGTTATTTTGATAATCTCACATGTAAATGCTTGTGAGTGGAGCTTTTCTGTAAACTTGGAAAATATAGTTGAAAATCAAACAGAAACAAGCCATATTGCTCAAAGGTACATATATAATGCTAATGGAGTTGACAATTTCAATATTGGCAAGTCTTATACACTGTTTTCACAATGCAAATTCTTTCTGTAAAGGTGATATGAAAAATAAGGACAAGGTAGGTGACGGGGGAAAGGAGGAAAGCTGAAATCAAAGAATCAGAAACAAAGGAGCAAATATGTTGAGTGAAGCCTGAAAGATTTTGGCAGAGAGAGAAAATTTAAAGAAATGATTTATTCATTTTCATTATGACAAATTTCTAGGTTTTGTTCCCTTTAATCAATATGTTATTTTGTGTGTGTGTGTGTGTGTGTGTGTGTGTGTGTGTGTAAACAGATATTGTAATTCCTTATTTGATATTTTCTTTTGCTTTTAAAGCAAAATTTAGCATAACAAGGTAGGAAAATACAGACTGGTACTTACCATAAAGAAGACACGTCAAGTTTCCGACAGGCACAGTTAGAAGACTGTCGCATGAAGCTTTCGGCTACATCCTTCGCCAGTAAAAAAAAAAAAAAAAAAAAAAAACCACACACACACACACACACACATGACCGCCAACTCCAGCATCTCAGGTCAGAATGCAACATCCCATGGGATGCAAGCAGCAGGCTGGAGGGGGGGGGGGGGGATAGTAGTGTATGGATGGAGAGAGAGAGAGAGACAAGCTCTGTCTGGTGGAGTGTGCAGGGACAAGGGGAAAAAAGGAGAGGAGCAGGGAAAGACTGGTGGATGCATTGGCAGAGGGGTGCAGATAAACAGGATGGGAGATGAGAATGTGAAGGAGATGGTAGGACAGGGAGGGGTGGAAACTGTTTGGTGGAGGGTGTGGGGACAGTATGTTGCCATAGGTTGAGGTCGGTATAATTATGGAAGCAGAGAATGTGTTGTAAGTACAACTTCCATCTGCACTGTACGGAAAAGCAGGTGGTGGAGGAAAGGACCCAGGTGGCTCAGGTAGTGAGGCAGCCATTCAAATCAAGTGTGTTAAGTTCAGCTGCATATTGTGGCACAGCTTGGCCTACCTTGCTCTTGGCCACAGTTTGACAGTGGGCGTTCATCCTGATGTACAGCTGGTTGGTTGTCATACCAATATAAAAAGCTGTGCAATGATTGTAGCAGAGCTGATAGATGACATGGCTGTTTTCGCAGGTGGTCTGGCTCCTGATGAGGGTAGGATAAGCCTGTGACAGGAATGGAATCGGAAGTGTTGGATGGGTGGATTGAGCAGGTTTTGCAACTGCTTCTTCCACAGGAATATGATCGTTACAGCAAGGAGTTGGGATTGGGAGTGGCATAGGGATGGACTGGGATGTTTTGGAGGTTGGGTGGGCAATGGAACACCACTTTAGTAGGGGTGGGAAATCTCTGGTGGGATGTCCCCCATTTCAGGGCATGATGATAGATAATCAAAGCCCGGTGTAGCATGCAGTTCAGTTGTTCCAGTCTGGGGTGGTACTGGGTGATGAAGGGGACACTCTTTTGTGGCTGGTTCTTGAGGGTGGTGTGAGGATTGGGGTGTGAGGGGAAAAGGCACTGGAGATCTGTTTGTGGACTAGGTGTGGGGGATATAACTGTCAGTGAAGGCTTTGGTGGTACTGAGCAAAGTTGTTTTTGTTACTGCAGATAAGCCGTCCGTGAGTGGGATTTTTTGGTGTGAAAGAGATGACAGCTGTCAAAATGCAGGTTAATATGGACAGAGGTGCAGACGAAGCCATCAGGAGGTCAAAATCTAGGAACGTGGCACTCTGGGTTGAGGACCACATGAAGTGGGTGGGAGGGAGGTTGTTGAGGTCGTGAAGGATAATGCATTCCAATCTGAGATGATGGAGTTGGCATCAGTGTGTGTGTGTGTGTGTGTGTGTGTGTGTGTGTGTGTGTGTGTGTGTGTGTTTTACTTATGAAGGCTGTGGCTGAAAGGTGTATGTGAGTCTTTTAATCTTGCCTGTCTGCAACTTGATGCCTTTTTTACAGTAAGTAGCAATCAGTCTTTTCCTACATTGTTGACATTCCTACCTGGAGTTTCCATTGTTTGAAAATATAGTATTCAATATTTTAATTCATATCTGTTATTTTCACTACTAAAGAAATATATTTTCCCCTACTCATCAAGTGGTGGCAGGAGAACACACATATGAGAAAAGGTTTTATGTATGCAAGGTTTCAGAGCCACTGGCTCCGACTGGCAGAAGGGTTGAAGGGGAAGGAGACGCAGTGAAAGTAAAGGATAGGAGAGCTTCAGGGAAAGGAGTAGATTTTGGAAAAGTCACGCAGATCTCGTGGTCGGGGAGGCTTACCGGATGGTATGAGAAGGAAAGACCTGCTGCCACTTTGTGAATAGATTTTTTTATCTATCCAATTACATTTTATTGTCAAAAATTGATTATTTTCATTGTTATAAAGACACATATGTAATTAATTATGGATATTTTAGTAATCGTCAATATATACTTTGAAAAAGGATATGTTAGTGTCAAATTTAACAAAAAAGTAATCTGAAAAAAAATTAAGTTTAAAAACCTGGAAAAGTTGTTGAATTTGAAAATGACTGATCGCTGGACACCTGTCAAGGGAAGTTTAGAAAGGAAGAGTAGCTCACCCTATCCTTATGTTGATGAGAGGGACACACTCGTGAGGATTAGAGAGACAGGGGGGGGGGGGGGGGATGAGAGGTGTCAAAGATAGTACGTTGGTAAGCCTCCTGAAGTGTAAGTGATGACCAGCAATTCTATCAAATTTTATAGTTTCCTCATCTGAATTTCCTTTTGATACAACAATAAACTGTACAGCAATCTAAGGTGTAGGTTCATTGTTACCATTGTTTTACTACTTATTCACTTATAATGAAAAGTATATTAAGTTTGCAAGGTAAAATCAGTAATGTCGTTTATGTAGTAGAGGAGCACCAAAATATTCCTGTGGAATCACAAAAACTATAAAAAGTGCCAGGTCGGGTAAGCTGTAATGTAACATCTTCCTAGTGATCAACATAGCATTGCTTTTGTGTAGGTTGTATTTTTTGACTTGTTTTCTGTTCCACAACTGAATAATGGATTTAAGTAAATAGAACCAGAGTGCAAAAATGCTGCCTTCATGTAACGTGACTCATTCCAAAATGAGTAGAAGTAATGCAGTTTTTCCAAAAATTCGCTTGTCCCTGTTGTTTATACACAGCGTGCTGCAGAGCATATCATAAATAATTTTCATCCATTCAAAATAAAACAGTAAGGAAATCGTGGAAGAGATGAAATTGTTATGCAGTGTCTCTCTGCCACACCAGCAAATAATCACTAATACTGTAAGTATTCGTCAGAGTAACTGTACTGCTTTTCAGAAAAACTTTGTTTTGTTTATTTACTGTGGCATTCTTTACTGTCAACAATTATTATTTATTTTGCTTGCTGGTAAACTGTTACCACTGTATTTAAAGAACTTGGAGGCTTCATTTACTCTGTGTGTGACTCATTACTGTTTCAAAAAGGGTATGCAGTTATAGAACACAGACGGTATGCCTGTTTGTTTAAATCTCTTAGGTCACATTTTATCTTTTGTTTATAAGGTTTTTAGTAGAAAAATGAAGTATGTTTTCAATAACAATAAAGCTAATAGAGATACTATCCAAACTTCTTGTATCTCACTTCTTAAACCTATAAACAGTGACCATAGCATTGTACTATTTTTTATGCCCATGCTCTGAAAATTAACCACCTGAAAAAACTGCCAAACACATGGAAACCCTTCAGGTAGCATATAAGTTATCATTGTCATGCAGCAGCAGAAATGCAGGTGGCAATAAGCCACATCGGGGACTCTGACATGCTGAAGCTTTGTCAGTGACCACAGTATGCAGTTGATTTCATTGTTGCCTCTTTGAATCAACTGCATGTGGCAAATCATCTGTTATTACAAGAGATTGGCTAGATTCACATTGTTACTGTCATATAGTGTCCATATTTAATTTTGTTGCTCTGTGAATACTTTATTAGCTGTTACTGTCTTAAAAAATGGGAGCATTATATCAGCCTCCTGCTATGCAGGTAGGAGAGAAGTGGCCCAGTGATTGCATTCAGAAGTAGTGAGGTTTACCTAAGTTACGGCAACTGTTGGAGTTGTTACTTTAAATAACACACAGCCTGTTTCGTACCTGAACATGATGTAATCAAAGCTACGTGTCCTCCTCAAATAGCCTCTTGTTCCCTCCTTCCTTTTTCTGTAGACTTTTGGGGGCCAATTTCAAATCTTCGTTAAACCATCCAAATTCAGTTTTTCCATGCTTTCCCTGAATAATTTAATTCAAATACAGATGGTTTCTTTGAAACAGCAGTTTCATTTTTTGCTTTTCCATTCTTTCACAATTTGAGCTTGTGATGTACTTAGTGACCAGCATCATCAGAGTGTCATTAAAGCTAAACCACCTTGCTTTTTATTCTTCTACAAGTCGACATAGCGTGAGAGCTGCAAAGTTCAAAATGAAATTAATAAAATATCTTGACAGGACTCATTTTTGCTAAGGATTTGAAATGGTCAATTATCAACATTGATTCTGAGGTGCAGAACATTGTCTTGTGTGGGTTTACACTGTATGAACTGCTGTGAGATTGAGTTAAATTAGCAGCTGCTAAGCTGTTCTATATATCTTAAGGCTGTCTTAATCAGTATACTCATGTCATCATCAAACATCCATATATATACTCCATAACTCGTCTTACAAAAGTATGGCACAGGTTACTTCAGGTAGCTGTTACTTTCACCTTCTCCTGTGCCATTTGCAAATTGTAAAAGAGAAGAAAGATCGTTGGTAAATCTCTAAAATTCGAAATTATCCAGTTTTGCATTTGTTGAGATACATGAGGCATGGAGTTAATGATTTGATTCTTCTTGGAAGATGCAGTCTCAGAATTTAGTCAGTAAATTTCACCTTCTTTAATTAGAGTTGTATGGACACTTAGAGCTGTTCTCACACATTCTAAATCAATAAAATATGAAACATGCTGCCATTCTGTGTCGAGTTCTCTAATGCCATTGAAGGAGTTTTGTAGTTTACTTCATCCATGGATGACTTAGTTGCTGTGAATCTATCTGGTATCTCTTAAACTAGTTTTGTGGAGTCATTCAACTTTAGGACACTCAGAAAGCATAGTTCGGAATATTTTACAGTAGTAAGATTTCCTTGTGGTATCTAAAGTTGTTATAAAAATCAGTTTTCAGGAAAATCACTTTAAAGTTAAATGCAATGTTCCCATATAGCTAAAATGCCCCAGGCTCATAATCCTTTGACTGTTCTGGCTCCTCGTCCTGCTTTCTCTTCTTATTTACTCCTTTTTGACATTTTTAAAATTTTGATAGTTGCAGAAGGTCCCTTTCAGATTTCATGACACCTTTTTGGTCAAAGAGTAGCAATGCAGAAAAAGCAATTGTTTCCTAGTTTTTTGCCAATTGTACCTAAAAGAAATTTCCTGGCTTGAGTGCCATCATTGAAGCAAGTAACAGCACAGGCACGCCAATTTTTAAAGTATTTGCACCCACAGACATTGTTTTTGGAAGCCTTTCCCAAATACATTGGTTGAAGCTTTCGTTAGTTTTTTGTACAGCCATGTAGGCACTTACAGAGTAATGTTTCACTTGCAAGGTCTCTATATACAAGTTTTATTACTTTCATCACAGCTGCTAGTAAGGAGTGTTAGTGTTTACATTCATCTCCTCTGCAAACCTGTCTCTGGTATCCACACAAAGAATATAAACCTTTTGGGTACAATGCATGTATTTGGTTGTCCTCCGTCTACAACTTGCGGAAATAAGTGGTCCACAGGCTTCCTCTGCCATTTTTAGATCTCCAGCATTAGCTCTTACGACCATGCCATAATGCATGTGAAGTTTTTCTATTTCACCAACTGTTAACCTTCGCCTTCCTTTGGTGGCTTTCCCATCTGACAGTTTCTTCCCTGATGGCTCTTGTCGTAGTTTTCGCAGTCTAGGTTCCAGCCTTTTGTGAAAGCCTACACATTCAGCAAGATTTACGCTGTCTTAACTTTCAGAAAAGCTTTTGTATCCTCATCTTCTAGTAGGTATTTTGCATACTGAAACCCATGTGACTTTCCACTACGTAAATATGTTCACCACTCCACTCACTTCCATGCCTCCTCTATTGCCATCATAGTTTTTAGTATGCTTGTGAGATGGGCTCCATTCACGCAATCATGGCAATATTTTGTAAGTATATCAATATCTATCACCCTACCTGTATCAAATGATGTTGAAGGTACTACATCATTCAGTGCAAATGGCCTCTTTTCTGCTATGTTCCATCAGAAGTGCCAATGATGTCTTTACACCCATCATTATCAAAAATGCACTTCTCTGAAGCTTGTTATAGAATCTTCAGAAACATGTTTCAGAGCCTCTAGGATTATACTGTTATATCTACAGAACTTTTGCAGGATGTGCTGGCAAATTCATGAAAGCAGCAAATGATCTCACTCTTGTATGTCCCTGTCCTAAGCACCACATAACATATGCGAACCTAAGATTAATTTCAAAAACCTTCCACCCCTGAATGAATTTTGAAGTCCTACAGAGTGTGCTGCTTAGCCACAGAACCTCTTTTCCTATTTGCATCTTCACAAATTTCTACACAGTTCGTTCTATCACAGTATTTGCATTGGACACTACTCATGATAAGATTACTCACTACATTTAAATCCACCAAAACACACACATTATCATTATCAGAACTGTTGATATGTAATTTAATTTTTCTCTGGGATGCACTCAGGACAGGTGATATTTGCGAAATGTTGGCAGAATCAGATTGACTAGTCTGTGGTTTTAGGGACGTTGTTGAATGTTGCGTGATGTACCTATTGTGATTGCAGTTTCTCTCTCTCTCTCTCTCTCTCTCTCTCTCTCTCTCTCTCTCTCTCTCTCTCTCTCTCTGTCTCGCGCACACGCGCCGACATTACTGCGGTCTCTGGCAGCTCATGCCATGCTCAGTGTCGCCTGAGACTGCATTCGTGTGTTTATTTTTGACAAAGGCCTTATTGATCGAAAGCTTCATTTGTGACAGTCTTTTTGTTGTGCCTCTCTGTGACTCAGCATCTCCGCTATATGGTGAGTGGGAACTTTCCTTTTCATAATAGTATTGAACCAAACATTTATATTATCTTGACAGATTTAAAATAAATATTTTCAATTAACATACTTTTGAGGTGTGGTGCTTCCTAACCCTAGTACTGATTGTTAGGTATACTTTATTTCAGACAGCATTAGTGATACAGAATAAGACCTCATGGTTGTTGCTATGGTAAGTTCAAGCATTGAAACCTTCCTTAATACATTTTTCATTGGTATCCGAACTTTGTCACTAGGAAATTTCTTGAATGATGTTCTTGGGCCTGCAGGGTGGTAAAAATGCACAAAATAAGAGAAAACAGAGAAATTTCACATGTTTGTTACTGTACTTTTATCAATTTCAACTTGTAATAATGTCCTACTTAATTAAGAATAAACCTAGATGTAAACGGGCAACTCTTTTAACATAGAACTAAAGCAAAATCCCCTATTGTGTAATATTTTATTGTGAAAATAAATAATACTAACCAGCTATAGGAGGATAGTGTTGAGTAAATGTAGGTTACAACTAAATTTTATTATAATGAAGCAATCAACCATTTAAATAGGCAACAGCCGTAAGAACAATTTTAGTGTAAATAATGTGAATTATTTCCTGTTTTCAAAAATTCACATCTTTGTTCACAGTCAAATATCAATGTTGAAATTTTTACAGTACTAAGCCATCATATAGTTGTACAAAATGTGAAAAAAAAATCAATTTTATATTCGGTCCCACCAGATATAACTAGCCCCAAACTGCAAAAAAGAGAGGTTTTCAAGTTTCAAAAATATATAAAAGATTAAGGAAACATTTGCCAGTGTTTTTGCTCTAAATAAGGCTAGTAGTTTGATATCTAACTAGGAAAGGGGGGGGGGGGGGGGGACCACTCTGGTAAATGACTCCTTGGCTGTTATTTTTGGGTCTAAAAAGTGGATATTCTAAGTTGTCAGTAACAAACTTTAAAGGTAATTTTCAATGGTTACTTGGGTAATAAACAATATTGTAGAGGATACTTTTGTAAAAACACTCATGTCTATTGCGATGATGTAACTTAATCCAGTGCAGAGATAGTCAAATTAACGCTAATGTCTCCAAATTGAAAAACCATCATGCACTTACAAATAAAAATGGCCACTATTCAGTAACGGTGCAAGGTCAATTTTTTAAAACTGTTTTGAACTTCTCAATTGTAGGGTAACCACATGTAAAAAAAAAATCAGTATATTTACAAATGGTCAGGCAACCCTCATTGGATCACTTCATATGGATTGACCCTAGTATGAATACCAGACATAGCACTTGCACCATTAGTTGTTAAACCTACACTCTCTGACCAATCTACTTAATTTTCTTACATAAACTTTCAACACATTTGAAAATATCTTTCCCAGCTGTTTTTGTTGGAAAAGTCTGGCAAAACAACAGCCCTCCTCTAGTTTTGCCATTCAACTCACAACAACCAAAAGCAAATAAATTAGCTTGTTCAGCAATGTCTGTATTCACGTCATTTGTTTACATTTTGCTTCAAACAAACCATTACTCATTACTTTTGCTGCGGGTGTACTAAGTTGTTCTTCCACACTGTGGGCTGTCCCCTCCTTGCACATAAGATAGCTCATAACAAACTCTGGTACTAAGTATGTTCTGTTTTGAAGACTTTTCCACTGTGGATTTAGAGACCTTCATGAACATTGAGAATATTCAGTTGATAGATGCCATTCAAGTTTCGATAGTTTGATGCATTCGTTGGATAGTGTTTTGTAACAAATCACACACTGAGACATAGGCTCTTCTTCAGAATACACAAACCTAAGTTTTAAAATATTGTAATTCTATTTTGAAAAGTATATTGTAGTCTTTTTTGCTATTACTTGGACCCGATGTTGACGATATCACAGTTACAGAATCTAATATGGCAATTCCTTCATCACTTAGCTGCTAACAACAAGACCGCATCCAAAAACAAGCATCTATGTTTACATGAAGTAGCAGGAAGTAATAGTAGACACAACCTTACAATAAAACACACAATCACTGGTTAAAGTTCCTCCCGGCCCCCACCCAGGGAGCTCGCCACTCTTTGGTTGGTGGGTTTGTGCTTGGCTACCACGGGTACCCCAGCCTTTGCAGCATCTTATCCCTACTGTGCTGCATATCTAGCTTCTTGCTATTCTTTTTCTCCTCCATTGGGGAACATATTATGGATATTTTGGGAATGTGTTCTGCATTTTCAGTAGCTGACATCAGAACAGTCTCTCCACTGTTTTATGTTCCTTTTACTCTTTCTTTGTTCCCCTTCTCCTATCCTTCTTCCACTTTAGCGTTTGAGGTTCCTCTTTTTCTTCTTCCTACCTGTGCCCTCCTGAAGGCTGGTCCACACATCTGACACACAACAGGTGGCTGGGTAATGCATAATTCCCAAGTCTGGGTTGACATATAGGGTTCGCATGTGCCCCCTGGTACAGGCCAGGCCCAGATAGAGTAGTGCTTCCTTCAAAGGTCAAAGCAGGCTATAAAGTTATCACAGTCTGACCGTATATTCAAAACATGTGTGGTAGGGATGCTCACAAGGGCGACTGTCTGCCTCCTCCTCGCTGCTTCATCCATTGCAACAGCAACAGTAACAGCGCAGCCTCCTCCCGAGATTGTCCCATGTATCTTGAAGAGCGAGCTGTCCTGGAGAACCAGGTGACGGAAAAATGGCATTACCCTGTTGCTCGCAAGTTGGTGGCTAGTTGGAAATCCTGCATTCTACCATCTGGCACTTACAGTACTGTTCTTGCTACATCTCGCACTGCAAAGGACATGGCCACGCAGGCATGTGACCTCAGATTCGGTACCGCGGCTGTAAAATCGCCCAGTGTCACATCGTGCCTGTCTCCTCCAGCTGTGCAACAAGCCACCAGACTTTCGCCACACAGAGCGAAATCACCTGCTACACATCTGGCAGGACAGAAAGAATAGTCCTGCGAATATTTTCTACGTCCCTCCAGCCAACAAACGTCTGAGTCTTCCTCACCAACTGGAAAGGCTCCAAGAAATCACACAGCCAACCTCCATGTCGCCGTTGGGCACTGTCAACCGTTTCTCTGTCTTGCAGTGTGCAGACTGACAGAGAGAATGCCGACACCTCTGTAGATCTCGTGGAGCAGGATCCTCCAGTCTCTGTGCCCTGTCGCAATGAGTCTCTGAAGGCTGGCACTAGGCAGCTGCCGAGGTAACACCCCATCATTTTTTCCCTCTTCCGCTCTCGTCATGACACTCCTCCAATGGAATGTTTGTGACCTTAGATCCAACAACAAGGAATTACAGCTCTTCTTAGAATCGCAGCATGCACTTGTTCTCTGCCTCTACGAAACAAAATTGCTTTCTCATGGTTGCTTTGACCTCTCACATTTGTGTCTGGTCTGCTTTGCCCCCCCACCTCCCGACCACCACCACCACCACCACCACCACCACCAAGGACAGCATTCCATCTCGTGGGGGAGTCACGCTGTTCATCCAGGATGACGTTCATAGTCAGACTGTCTCTGTGACTACCTGGTTTCAAGTTGTTGCAGTCTGCACGTTCATTCCTCATTTCACTTTTTCCCTTTGTACCGTTTACATCCCTGTGTCACTAGGTGTCACCATGGCAGACTTCCTCCATCTTATTGGGCAACTCCTTTACCCCTTTCTGCTGCTCGGGGACTTTAATGTGCACCATCCCCTTTGGGTTTCTCCCAGAACCTGTCCGAGAGGTGCTCTATTGGCTGACCTTCTCAACCGAGTTAACCTCATTTATCTCAACATGGGAGCACCCACATTCCTTTCAGACTCCATGCACTCCTGTTCCCATTTGGACCTCTCCTTCTGCACTGCTCAGCTTGGCCGTCGTCTCAAGTGGTCCGTGCTCTCTGAGACATGTTCAGTCGACCATTTCCCTTGTGCTGTCCATTTGTTGACTCCTAACCCATCTATATGCACACCCAAATGGCAGCTTTTCTAAGGCCAACTGGAGGCGTCACTCCTCTCGGGCAACCTTCGACAATCAATATTTCCCCAGTTGTGATGATCATGTAGAATATCCTACAAATGTTATCCTTACTGCCACAGAACGTTCCATTCCTCGCACTTCCTCTTTACCACGCCTTGTCCCGGTCCCTTGGTGGACTTAGGCATGCCACTATGCAATTTCCTGCCGTCTCTGGCGTTCCTGCAGTGCTGCCACACCTCCCGCAGTGTACGCCTCTCCCAGACCCCGGTACACCAGGTGGGAAGCAAATGTGGCCCGTCCTGGACCCACTATAGACCGTTGTCATTGCCCTCCTTCAGGCAGACCATGCAATCTCCAAGTACCTGGCTGCCGTTTTGTCCCGCCCCGATGTTTTATCCCCAGAGGCGGAAGACAGGCTGAACAAGTACATAGAAACAAAGTACAGGTTTACACAGAATATTTACAACTACGCTACCAGACTGGCCCCTATAAGTGTAGACCAGCACAGGTCCGACCCGACTCTCGACTGACCTGGCACACCCTCAAGCTAAAACTGCCTGACTATTTATACTGCTTTTTCCCTTGCTTATGATGTAGTGTCGGAGAGAGACAGAAACTATGGGAGGGGTAAATTCCCATACGTCAGCCACTTACACATCGCCACTCCTGGCTCTGGCCTACTGCCTTGCCTCGTACATGGCAATAACTTACAGCAACGCTGCAGTTCCCTGCCTCACTGTTGCTTCACTTCAAACAAATTGTACATGCAATACGCCGCTGCAGCTCCGCGCCATGTTTACTCTGCCTGGCCTACTGGCTACCCGACTATTACCACACACTGCCAGCGGCCCCAGACTTCATGGCCCAACCGCGCCTTTACTGAATTTTTAACAAAATTCCCCTGTCTATGACTAAGACTTAATACTAGTGCACCAGAAGCTTCTGAAATGTGATGCTACTCAGAAATGCTGAAGAACATTAGATAGGTAGATCGCATTACTAATGAGGACATACTGAATAGAATTAGGCTGAAAGGGAATTTGTTGTGTAGCAAAATTCAAAGATTGGGTCGATTGGTAGGACACAGTCTGAGATATCAACAAACCCTCAGTTTAGTATTGGAGGGAAGTGTGGGGGGTAAAATTGCAGAGGGAGGGAGAGAGAGATAAGTGCATTAGCAGGTTAAGAAAGATATGGGTTACAGTAGTTACTCAAGGGATGAAGTCTTCTACAGGGTAGAGTTGTGTGGATAGCTTAATCATAGCAATTTTTGTGCTGAAGACCACAACAGCAGCATTTCAGTGAGATGGGTTTGTAAGGCCCCATTTCTCTTTGCAGTGTATGCATACACATGTCACTGTAATAGATAGTGGGGGCATGCTTTAACTTGGTATTGTGCATATCCTGTTTCTGTTGTTCTGAAACTTTCAATACCATTGGAGTAACAGTGGAATCTCCAGAGTTGTAATAATGAACACAGTTTGCTGACAGGCAGTGACTGTGCCATTTGTAGGTGATGGATGGCGGATAGGTAGGTGAAAATATGCACAGTGCCCCCTCCCCACCCACCCACCCACCCACCCACCCACACACACACACACACACACACACACACACACACACAGGGCTGAGTAGCTGTGACAATGCGGTTGTTAGAAACAAAGCACAGATCCATGCTAAACCTGGTCCATTCTAATCATGGTTCACAGCCAGAGTAATTATCTGGTAAGTGTACAGTAAGTCTCTTTAAGTGGCCAAGCACTAACCACAGTACCTCCTTAGCCTGTACACAGTCAACAGCAGTAGTTCACTGCCAAACACAAATGACTGCTAGTGCCACACTGAGCTTGTGCTAATATGCTGCTTGTACAGGACAGTCCTGCTGTCTGTTGGCTATAGCAGTTCACCTGTCTGGCACAGTGTCAGCCAAGGTATTTGAGAGCCCCGTGTATGGTGATTCCTAATTGATAATGTGTTTCTAGGTTGATTAGTTTGGTGACTGCTGATGTCCTTTCTGAATGGTGAGGAGACACTGACTCTGTTAAGTGTTACAAATGTTTTGACTTTTTGCGGATTTTAGTTGTGCTAAGATAACATACCGGGTTTAGCAGGTTGATACCCATAGGGAGCATATTGATTTTGGAATGTGATTAACGCAACCAACAGCTTGTGCATGTGATGTAACCGTGCCTGTGTTGATGATTACAGGAAAGAAAATTGAAAGAATATTTATGTTGCAAGTTATCAACTACTACTAGAAAAAAAGTAAAAAATAAATAAAAAGTTTCTACTACTGCTACTAGGTGTAAAGATATACAGTGGATGGAGAAGGGCTTAAATGACATAAATCTGAATAGTAGAAATGAAATATTATTTGTAGCACTATTATGTTATTATGGCTTTCCTTTCTCAGACGTTATGTCTGGTTAAAAATGGAAAGCGACGCGGACCTTGATCAAGCGTGCCTTCCTTTTAACTGTATGGTATATGTTACATTGCATTTAGGAACTTTCGGGTAATTGAACATGTATCAATAATTACAGATTTCTGTAGTTGTATATATACCTTTGGATGTAGCTGTATTGCGTTGATACACTGGTGGATATTGTGTGGTATGACTCCTGTAGTTGATAGTGTAATTGGTATAATGTCAACTTTATCCTGATGCCACATGTCCTTGACTTCCTCAGCCAGTTGGATGTATTTTTCAATTTTTTCTCCTGTTTTCTTCTGTATATTTGTTGTATTGGTTGTGGATATTTCGATTAGTTGTGTTAATTTCTTCTTTTTATTGGTGAGTATGATGTCAGGTTTGTTATGTGGTGGTGTTTTATCTGTTCTAGTATAATTTGTATTCATCATTCTCCAGTACATTTTGTGGTGCATACTTGTATGTGGGAACGTGTTGTTTTATTAGTTTATGTTGTATGGCCAGTTGTTGATGTATTATTTTTGCTACATTGTCATGTCTTCTGATGTATTCTTTATTTGCTAGTATTGTACATCCACTTGTGATGTGATCTACTGTTTCTATTTGTTATTTGCAAAGTCTGCATTTATCTGTTGTGGTATTGGGATCTTTAATAATATGCTTGCTGTAATGTCTGGTGTTTATTGTTTGATCCTATATTGCAATCATGAATCCTTCCGTCTCACTGTATATATTGCCTTTTCTTAGCCATGTGCTGGATGCGTCTTGATTGATGTGTGGCTGTGTTAGATGATACGGGTGCTTGCCATGTAGTGTTTTCTTTTTCCAATTCACTTTCTTCGTATCTGTTGATGTTATGTGATCTAAAGGGTTGTAGAAGTGGTTATGAAATTGCAATGGTGTACCCGATGTATTTATATGAGTGATTGCTTTGTGTATTTTGCTAGTTTCTGCTCGTTCTATAAAGAATTTTCTTAAATTGTCTACCTATCCATAATGTAGGTTATTTATGTCGATAAATCCCCTTCCTCCTTCCTTTCTGCTTAATGTGAATCTTTCTGTTGCTGAATGTATGTGATGTATTCTATATTTGTGGCATTGTGATCGTGTAAGTGTATTGAGTGCTTCTAGGTCTGTGTTATTCCATTTCACTACTCCAAATGAGTAGGTCAATATTGGTATAGCATAAGTATTTATAGCTTTTGTCTTGTTTCTTGCTGTCAATTCTGTTTTCAGTATTTTTGTTAGTCTTTGTCTGCAGTCACTGTGGTTATCCAATATGTAATCTTGTTTAGTGTGTTTTCCCTTGAGTATATATATATATATATATATATATATATATATATATATATATATATATATAAAACAAAGATGAGGTGACTTACCGAACGAAGGCGCTGGCAGGTCGGTAGACACACAAATAAACACAAACATACACACAAAATTCTAGCTTTCGCAACCAACGGTTGCCTCATCAGGAAAGAGGGAAAGATGGAAAGGATGTGGGTTTTAAGGGAGAGGGTAAGGAGTCATTCCAATCCCGGGAGCGGAAAGACTTACCTTAAGGGGAAAAAAGGACAGGTATACACTCGCACACACACACATATCCATCCACACATACAGACACAAGCAGACATATAAAGATGATGTGACTTACCAAATGAAAGTGCTGGCAGGTCGACAGACACACAAACATACACACAAAATTCAAGCTTTCGCAACAAACTGTTGCCTCATCAGGAAAGAGGGGAAGGAGAGGGAAAGACGAAAGGATGTGGGTTTTAAGGGAGAGGATAAGGAGTCATTCCAATCCCAGGAGCGGAAAGACTTACCTTAGGGGGAAAAAAGGACGGGTATACACTCGCGCGCGCACACACACACATATCCATCCACACATATACAGACACAAGCAGACATATTTCCCCCTAAGGTAAGTCTTTCCGCTCCTGGGATTGGAATGACTCCTTATCCTCTCCCTTAAAACCCACATCCTTTCGTCTTTCCCTCTCCTTCCCCTCTTTCCTGATGAGGCAACAGTTTGTTGCGAAAGCTTGAATTTTGTGTGTATGTTTGTGTTTGTTTGTGTGTCTGTCGACCTGCCAGCACTTTCATTTGGTAAGTCACATCATCTTTATATATATATATATATATATATATATATATATATATATATATATATATATATATATATAAAAAAACAAAGATGATGTGACTTACCGAACGAAAGCGCTGGCAGGTCGATACACACACAAACACACACACAAAATTCAAGCTTTCGCAACAAACTGTTGCCTCATCAGGAAAGAGGGAAGGAGAGGGAAAGACGAAAGGATGTTGGTTTTAAGGGAGAGGGTAAGGAGTCATTCCAATCCCGGGAGCGGAAAGACTTACCTTAGGGGGAAAAAAGGACGGGTATACACTCGCGCACACACACATATCCATCCACACGTATACAGACACAAGCAGACATCTCACAAGCAGACATATTTAAAGACAAAGAGTTTGGGCAGAGATGTCAGTTGAGGCAGAAGTGAAGAGGCAAAGATGATGTTGAATGACAGGTGAGGTATGAGTGGCGGCAACTTGAAATTAGCGGAGATTGAGGCCTGGTGGGTAACGGGAAGAGAGGATATATTGAAGAGCAAGTTCCCATCTCCGGAGTTCGAATAGGTTGGTGTTGGTGGGAAGTATCCAGATAACCCGGACGGTGTAACACTGTGCCAAGATGGGCTGGCCGTGCTCAAGGCATGTTTAGCCACAGGGTGATCCTCATTACCAACAAACACTGTCTGCCTGTGTCCATTCATGCAAATGGGCAGTTTGTTGCTGGTCATTCCCACATAGAATGCATCACAGTGTAGGCAGGTCAGTTGGTAAATCACGTGGGTGCTTTCACATGTGGCTCTGCCTTTGATCGTGTACACCTTCTGGGTTACAGGACTGGAGTAGGTGGTGGTGGGAGGGTGCATGGGACAGGTTTTACACCGGGGGCGGTTACAAGGATAGGAGCCAGAGGGTAGGGAAGGTGGTTTGGGGATTTCATAGGGATGAACTAACAGGTTACGAAGGTTAGGTGGACGGCGGAAAGACACTCTTGGTGGAGTGGGGATACTTCCCACCAACACCAACCTATCCGAACTCCGGAGATGGGAACTTGCTCTTCAATATATCCTCTCTTCCTGTTACCCACCAGGCCTCAATCTCCGCTAATTTCAAGTTGCCGCCACTCATACCTCACCTGTCATTCAACATCATCTTTGCCTCTTCACTTCTGCCTCGACTGACATCTCTGCCCAAACTCTTTGTCTTTAAATATGTCTGCTTGTGAGATGTCTGCTTGTGTCTGTATACGTGTGGATGGATATGTGTGTGTGTGCGAGTGTATACCCGTCCTTTTTTCCCCCTAAGGTAAGTCTTTCCGCTCCCGGGATTGGAATGACTCCTTACCCTCTCCCCTAAAACCCACATCCTTTCGTCTTTCCCTCTCCTTCCCTCTTTCCTGATGAGGCAACAGTTTGTTGCGAAAGCTTGAATTTTGTGTGTGTGTTTGTGTGTCTATCGACCTGCCAGCGCTTTCGTTCGGTAAGTCACATCATCTTTGTTTTTAGGTATATTTTTCCCACATGGAATGTTTCCCTCTATATATATATATATATATATATATATATATATATATATATATATATATATATTTGTCTGTTCCAAAAGCCATATTTATATCATTGCTGAATACTTCTGTTATCTTTTAGTAATTGGTTGATTTATTTGGGTATTAAGTGTGGTTTTCCAATTTTTCATTACTTTGTTTAGGACCTGTATCAATTTAGGATCTACTTTGTATATTTCCAATTTTTGTAGTTACCATGAGTGGGGTACACTATCAAAAGCTTTTTGGTAATCAATGTATGCGTAGTGTAGTGACCTTTGTTTGGTTTTAGCTTGATACGTCACATCTGCATCTATTATCAGTTGCTCTTTACATCCTTGTGCTCCTTTGCAGCTGTGTTTTTGTTTCTCATTCATAATTTTGTTCTGTGTTGTATGTGTCATTAATTTCTGTGTAATGACTGAAGTTAATATTTTGTATATTGTTGGTAGGCATGTTATGGGGCGATATTTTGCTGGGTTTGCTGTGTCTGCTTGATCTTTAGGTTTCAGATAAGTTATTCCTTGTGCAAGTGTATCAGGGACTGTGTATTGGTCTGCAATGTACCTGTTAAATAATTTAGTTAGATGTCAGTGTGTTGAGGTGAACTTCTTTTGCCAGAAATTTGCTATTTTATCTTTTCCAGGGGCTTTCCAATTGTTTATAGAATTAATTGCTCGGGTGACTTCATCTTGCAAAATTATCACTTCAGGAATTTGTGGTATCATCTTGTATGTGTCTGTTTCTGCTTGTATCCACCGTGCATGTCTGTTATGTTGTACCGGGTTTGACCATATGTTGCTCCAGAAGTGTTCCATGTCTGTTATGTTTGGTGGATTGTCTATTTTAATGTGTGTTATCTATTGTCTGGTAAAATTTCTTTTGGTTTGTGTTGAAAGCTTGGTTTTGTTTCCTTCTATTTTCACTTTTTTGTATCGTCTAAGTCGTTAGGCCAATGCTTGTAATTTCTGCTTCTTTTCATCTAATTGCTCTATCGCTTCTTGTTGTGAGATTTTACCTAACCTTTTTCGTTTTTTGTCTGACATTTAATTTCTTATAAATTGTGTTAGCTGTCCGATGTCTTTTCTCAGTTTTTCTATTCTGATCTGTATTCTGTGTTGCCATGCTGGTTTTGTGGGTCTTTTCTGTGTGTTGGTTGGCTCTGATCTCTGCCTAGTGTGTATATTTAGTGTAGTGAGTGCTCCTATATAAACCAGTAGTTGTGACTCTTCCATAGTTGTATTTTCATTTATTTTGTTGTGTATGATTGTGTTGATAGTTGTTATTGTTGTTTCAACTTGTGGGTTATTTGGTGGTCTATGCAAGAATGGTCTAATGTCTGTATTTGTGTCTTTGTATTCTATATATGTCAGCTGAAATTTTTCTTCTATATCTAATATGTGTGTCATTTAGTGTTCTGTTAGTGCTTGATCTGGTGGCTGTCTTAAGATTTTGTTTTCCTCTAATTGTTTAATTGATGCGTGTTGTTCTTTGTTTGTTTGCTCTGGGATGTTTGAGTCTATTACTGTATTTTCTTCTTCTTCTGATTGCACATTATTTTGTTCCAGCATTTGTTGTACTTGTTGTTTGATGTTTTCCAATTCAGACTGGGGTATCCTGTTATTTTTTATTATTACACGGATCTGATCAGCTAGTCGTTGCTCTGTTAAAAATTTTAATTCTGAGTATCTGGTAATAAATGTTGTGTGTACTTGTAATCTATATCCAGTAGTGTTGGTTCCTAAGTTTGTTGCTTGGTAATAACAGAAGGAAGCATATCCTGCAAAACACCTCTATTTGGATTTAAATCATTTTCCATGTGGCTAGCAGTGTCATTACCATTGTAGACGGGCATAGGGTTCAAGCGTCGTCCCCGACCATGACAGCGCTTGTCAGAGGCTTCATTAGTTTTGTCCTGAACCAGCTAATCACACTAAAAGAGGGGTTAGCCCTATTAGTGGTTTGTTCTTTTCGTCGCCTTTTACAACTGGCAGAACATACCGGAGGCCTATTTTTTTCCCGGGCCTCCACGGGGTTTATTATTATTATTAACTGTGGCCTTCTTATTTAAACTGGTTGACATTAAGTTTCAGGTCCAAAGCTGCCTCATTGTCGCATCAAGCACTCTCTGCAGACAGCCACCACAGGGCATCACTCTGTGGCAATAGAAAATCACTTTAAAGCCCCTATCTTCCACAAAAGTGAAGTAAAAAATCTGTGATTCACTTACAGTGTAGATCTGTATAGTGTCAGCACATCAGAAGTCCATTCTTAATTTTAATTGGGGTCAAGAGTTGTGTAAATTGTTTTGAAACAGATTAAATTTTCCAGTTTTAAAACAGTTTCAAACTTATCATGTAATATCTAAAAAAAAAATCACCGAATACTTTTTCATCGGTTATCAAAATATATTGTTTTGCCATAAATCTTTAAAATTTTCATATTGCATTGCATTTTCTATATATAAGCTTCTAAAAACAGCTTTTTTATGCAATGGCGTCAATATTTAACTTTTAACAAGTGTGAAGTTAGTCTCTGTGTCCTACAAAAATGATTAAAAATTCTGAAATTTACCTATATCACTCTCAGTAGTATCTCTAAGCAGCTCAGAATGGTTTCTTAATTTTTATTAGGACTGGTGTTAAGTTGGTTATTGAAATAGGAGAAATTTTTGGGTCTGAGATGGCTTCCTTCTTATCATTGGAATGTTGTGTGTAATAAATAGCATATGACATATCTTTGTGTTGATCTAACTTGCCACGAGGAGATAATGGGAGCTTGCTGAACAGTATTACGTACTCTTACAAAAGGGAGGAGGAAGTGATTGAAATAAATTCACAAACTCAGGATTTAATGGAAGTAAAAGGTTCGTTAAAGTACACTATACATAATCGGACAGTGGGAAAACAACACCTAATTCAAAGCCAGTGGACCTACTGGTGTTGCAGCTCATAGTGACACATTTTTGTAACACATGTTTATTATTCCATGCTTCCCATGTCACTCATTTTATATGATGTGCTGTCTTTTGCCAGTCTACTGGTGTTACTTTTATAATTGCCTCCTTGAAAGGAATTCCCCTTCACTAAATCTAAATTTATTTTCTGTAACATTGTAACGTTTAACCTGTGCACAAATCAGTTCTGTTGTGTTGTAGAGGCGATGGTAGGGAGGCAGTCAGCACTTCATGCTCCCCCCTCGCCCCCGCAATGTAAAATGAGTTCTTTGGCTTTTGTTGTGACACGAGTTCTAATAATTCTGCCCTTGTCCAGTTACTGTCAAACTGTACCTTATGTTTCTGTACCCAGCAGTCAGTCTTGTTTTTTCTTCATTGCCTTTGTGGGTGCCTTATCTTGTACACTGCAGAGTCAAAGAAACCGGTACACCTACCTAATATTGTGTAGGGCCCTCGATAGCATGCAGAAATGGCGCAACATGATGTGGCATGGACTCAGCGAATGTCTGAAGTAATACTCGAGGGAATTAACACCATGAATCCTGCAGGGACATCCTTAAATGCATAAGAGTACGAGGGGGTGGAGATTTCTTTTGAAAATCATTTTGCTAGGTGTCCCAGACATGCTCAGTAATGTTCAAGTGTGCGGAGTTTGGTGGCCAGCAGAAGTGTTTAAACTCACAAGAGTGTTCCTGGAGCAACTCCGTAGCAATTCTGGACGTGTGGAGTGTCGCATTGTCCTGCTGGAATTGTTGAAGTCCACCAGAATGCACAATAGACGCGAATGGATGCAGGTAATCAGACAGGATGCTCACATGTGTGTCACCTGTCAGTCATATCTAGACGTATCAGGGATCCTATATTACTCCAACTGCACAAGCCCCACACAGTTAAAAAGAGCCTCCATCAGCTTGAACAGGCCCCTGTTGACATGCAGGGTCCTGGATTCATGAGGTTGTCTCCATACCAGTATACGTCCATCCGCTAAATACAATTTGAAATGAGACTCGTCTGACCAGGCAATGGTTCCAGTCATAAACAGTCCAATATCAGTGTTGATGGGCCCAGGCAAGGTGTAAAGCTTTGTGTCGTGCAGTCATGAAGGGCACACGAGTGAGCCTTCCGCTCAGAAAGCCCATATCGATGATGTTTCGTTGAATGATTTGCAGGTTGACACTTGTTTATGGTCTAGCATTGAAATCTGCAGCAATTGGTGGAATGATTGCACTTCTGCCATGTTAAACGATTCTCTTCAGTCGTCATTGGTCACGTTCTTGCAGGATCTTTTTCTGTCCACAGTGATGTCGGAGATTTGATGTTTTACTGGACTTCTGGTATTCACGGTACATGCGTGAAATGGTCGTACGGGAAAATCCCCACTTCATCGCTACCTCAGAGATGCCGTGTTCCACTGCCTGTAGTATATAGCTTTTTGAGTGTTGGATACGCCTTCCTTGAATAATATGTATATATCTCATGAAATATCACATCTTTCTGAAGAGAGTAGAGTTTGTGACACTCTTCTCAGTGCACCTCTTTTTCGCAGGTGTCATCAAGTTAGATGACTTAATTTACTCTTCTTTACATCTACATCCACATGACTACTCTGCAATTCACATTTAAGTGCTTGGCAGAGGGTTCGTCGAACCACAATCATACTATCTCTCTACCATTCCACTCCCGAACAGCGCGCGGGAAAAACGAACACCTAAACCTTTCTGTTCGAGCTCTGATTTTTCTTATTTTATTTTGATGATCATTAGTACCTATGTAAGTTGGGCTCAACAAAATATTTTCGCATTCGGAAGAGAAAGTTGGTGACTGAAATTTCGTAAATAGCTCTCGCCGCAATGAAAAACGTCTTTGCTGTAATGACTTCCATCCCAATTCGCGTATCATATCTGCCACACTCTCTCCCCTACTACGTGATAATACAAAATTAGCTGCCCTTTTTGCACCCTTTCGATGTCCTCCGTCAATCCCACCTGGTAAGGATCCCACACCGCGCAGCAATATTGTAACAGAGGACGAACGAGTGTAGTGTAAGCTGTCTCTTTAGTGGACTTGTTGCATCTTCTAAGTGTCCTGCCAATGAAACGCAACCTTTGGCTCGCCTTCCCCACAATATTATCTATGTGGTCTTTCCAACTGAAGTTGTTCATAATTTTAACACCCAGGTACTTAGTTGAATTGACAGCCTTGAGAATTGTACTATTTATTGAGTAATCGAATTCCAACGGATTTCTTTTGGAACTCATGTGGATCACCTCACACTTTTCGTTATTTAGCCTCAACTGCCACCTGCCACACCATACAGCAATCTTTTCTAAATCTCTTTGCAACTGATACTGGTCTTCGGATGACCTTACTACATGGTAAATTACAGCATCATCTGCGAACAACCTAAGAGAACTGCTCAGATTGTCACCCAGGTCTTTTATATAGATCAGGAACAGCAGAGGTCCTAGGACGCTTCCCTGGGGAACACCTGATATCACTTCAGTTTTACTCGATGATTTGCCATCTGTTACTACGAACTGCGACCTTCCTGACAGGAAATCACGAATCCAGTCGCACAACTGAGACGATACCCCATAGGCCCGCAGCTTGATTAGAAGTCGCTTGTGAGGAACCGTGTCAAAAGCTTTCCGGAAATCTAGAAATACGGAATCAACTTGAGATCCCCTGTCAATAGCGGCCATTACTTCGTGCGAATAAAGAGCTAGCTGCGTTGCACAAGAACAATGTTTTGTGAAACCATGCTGATTACGTATCAATAGATCGTTCCCTTCGAGGTGATTCATAATGTTTGAATACAGTATATGCTCCAAAACCCCACTGCAAACCGACTTCAATGATATAGGTCTGTAGTTAGATGGATTACTCCTACTACCCTTCTTAAACACTGGTGCGACCTGCGCAATTTTCCAATCTGTAGGTACAGATCTATCGGTGAGTGAGCGGTTGTATATGAGTGCTAAGTAGGGAGCTATTGTATCAGCGTAATCTGAAAGGAACCTAATCGGTATACAATCTGGACCTGAAGACTTGCCCATATCAAGCGATTTGAGTTGCTTCGCAAGCCCTAAGGTATCTACTTCTAAGAAACTCATGCTAGCAGCTGTTCGTGTTTCAAACTCTGGAACATTCCATTCATCTTCCCTGGTGAAGGAATTTCGGAAAACTGCGTTCAATAACTCCGCTTTAGCGGCACAGTCGTCGGTAACAGTACCATCGGCACTGCGCAGCAAAGGTATTGACTGCGTCTTGCCGCTTGTGTACTTCACATATGACCAGAATTTCTTCAGATTTTCTACCAAATTTCGAGACAATGTTTCGTTGTGGAACCTATTAAAGGAATCTCGCATTGAAGTCCGTGCCAAATTTCGCACGTCTGTAAATTTTAGCCAATCTTCGGGATTTCGCGTTCTTCTGAACTTTGCATGTTTTTCCGTTGCCTCTGCAACAGAGTTTGGACCTGTTTTGTGTACCACGGGGGATCAGTTCCATCTTTTACCAATTTATGAGGTATGAATCTCTCAATTTCTGTTGCTACTATATCTTTGAATTTGAGCCACATTTTGTCTACATTTGCATAGTCAGTTCGGAAGGAATGGAGATTGTCTCTTAGGAAGGCTTCTAGTGACACTTTATCCGCTTTTTTAAATAAAATTATTTTGCGTTTGTTTCTGGTAGATTTGGAAGAAACGGTATTGATCCTAGCTACAACGACCTTGTGATCACTAATCCCTGTATCAGTCATGATGCTCTCTATCAGCTCTGGATTGTTTGTGGCTAAGAGGTCAAGTGTGTTTTCGCAACCATTTACAACTCGCGTGGGTTCATGGACTAACTGCTCGAAATAATTTTCAGAGAAAGCATTTAGGACAATCTCAGAAGATGTTTTCTGCCTATCACCGGTTTTGAACAAGTATTTTTGCCAACATATCGAGGGAAGGTTGAAGTCCCCACCAACTATAACCATATGAGTGGGGTATTTATTTGTTATGAGACTCAAATTTTCTCTGAACTGTTCCGCAACTATATCATCGGAGTCTGGGGGTCAGTAGAAGGAGCCAATTATTAACTTAGTTCGGCTGTTAAGTATAACCTCCACCCATACCAATTCGCACGGAGTATCTACTTCGACTTCACTACAAGATAAACCACTACTGACAGACACAAACACTCCACCACCAATTCTGCCTAATCTATCTTTCCTGAACACAGTCTGAGACTTCGTAAAAATTTCTGCAGAGCTTATTTCAGGCTTTAGCCAGCTTTCTGTACCTATAACGATTTCAGCTTCTGTGCTTTCTATTAGTGCTTGAAGCTCAGGGACTTCCCCAGCAAAACTACAACAATTTACAGCTACAATTCCGACTGTTCCTTGATCCAAGCACGTCCTGTATTTGCCATGCACCCTTTGAGATTGCAGCCCACCCCGTACTTTCCCGAGGCCCTCTAACCTAAAAAACCGCCCAGTCCACGCCACACAGCCTCCGCTACCCGTGTAGCCGCCAGCTGAGTGTAGTGAACTCCTGACCTATTCAGTGGAACCCGAAACCCCACCACCCTATGGCGCAAGTCAAGGAATCTGCAGCCAAAACGGTCGCAAAACCGTCTGAGCCTCTGATTCAGACTCTCCACCCGGCTCTGCACCAACGGTCCGCAGTCGGTTCTGTCAACGATGCTGCAGATGGTGAGCTCTGCCTTCATCTCGTAAGCAAGACCGGCAGCCTTCACCAAATCAGATAGCCGCTGGAATTCAGAGAGAATTTCCTCAGATCCAAAGCGACACACGTTATTAGTGCCAACATGTGCCACCACCTGCAGCTGGCTGCAACCTGTGCTCTTCATGGCATCCGGAAGGACCCTTTCCACATCAGGAATGACTCCACCCGGAATGCACACGTAGTGCACTCTGGATTTCTTCCCCTCCTTAGCCGCCATATCCCTAAGGGGCCCCATTACGTGCCTAACATTGGAGCTCCCAACTACCAATAAGCCCACCCTCTGTGATTGCCCGGACCTTGAAGACTGAGAATCATCCTCTGAAACAGGACAGGCAGCTGCATCTGGCTCAGCCAGAGACAGTGCCTGAAACCTGTTTGTCAGACGCACCGGGGAGGCTTTCTGATCAGCCTCCGGGGACGTCTTTTGCTGCGCCACGCCTTAGAACGACCTCCCAATCAACCACAGGCGAGGGCTCAGCCCCACTGTGGGCAGCAACCGGGGCAACCACAGCGGCAGACCGATCTGGGGACAGACGGGACGAGGTTGATACCCCTGTGATACCCAAGTCCGGCTCCCCACAGTGGTGCCCATTGGCAACAGCTTCAAGCTGCGCGACCGAAGTCAGCGCCGCTTGCAGTTGTGAGCGAAGGGATGCCAACTCAGCCCTCATCCGAACACAGCAATCACAGTCCCTGTCCATTCTAATCGATGTTGAACGACAGTTACTGAAACACGAGTCAGTGCCTAGATAACGCAAGGGAAACACGCAAAGAATGTATTAACTAACCTGTACAAATGCCTAACGACTGCGCTAAAATCTGCCTGAATTTACGATTACAGTAACTAAAACTCGAAATTACACCTCTTATACGAAACTCACACGCAATTTAAGTAAGAATCTACGAAGTAAACACTAAAGCGCAATGCTACAACTCTCAAATACTATAATACGCCCGAAATTTATGAATTAAACAATGCAGGTATCCAAAAACACGCAAAGAAATTAAGAATTAAACTATGTAACAAATAAGTGAGCTAGGGGTATACGACTTGCTGCTGCAGCTGCTTATCTCCTGTGTTATTTGCTGATTTGTAGAGCGGCTGCAGTTTTCTCACCACTGTATCCAAAGGAACAAGAGGCGTTCCTGCATACCTCTCTCTTTCAAAATACTCCCTCGTTGAAACCAAGCGATGTGGCGAAGTGGTTAGCACACTGGACTCTCATTCGGGAGGATGATGCTTCAAACCCACATCCTGCCATCATGATTTAGGTTTTCCGTGATTTCCCTAAAATCACTTCAGGCAAATGCTGGGATGGTTCCTTTGAAAGGCACGGCCGACTTCCATCCCCATCCTTCCATAATCCAATTGCCGATGATCTTGCTGTTTGGTTCACTCCCCCAAATCAGTACCCCCCCTCCCCGCCCCACCCTCAACCAACCAACCCTCGTTGAACAAACAAATTCACGTGACTGATTGCTTATAATCACACCATTTCCAGCACTTTATGAAAATGCAACTAAATACCTAGGAATTACAATTACAAACAACTTACATTGGAAAGAGCACACAGAAAATGTGGGAAAGGTAAAACAAAGGCTACATATTATAGGTAGAACACTTAGAAAATGTAACAGACCTTCTAAAGAGACTGCCTACACCATGCTTGTCCGTTCTCTTTCGGAGTACTACTGCACAGTCTGGGATCCTTACCAGATAGGATTAATGGAGTGCACCAAGAAAGTTCAAAGAACAGCAGTATGTTTTTTTTTTTTTTTTTATCAAGAAATAGGGGAGAGAGGTCAGTGACATAAGGGATTTAGGGTGGATACATTAAAACAAAGGTGTTTTTCTTTGCTGCAGAATCTTCATCAATCACCAACTTTCTCCTGCAAATGCGAAAATATTTTGTTGATGCTGACCTACGTAGGTGGAAACGATCATCATAATAAAGTAAGGGAAATCAGAGCTTGCACGGGAAGATATGGCGTTCATTTTTTTCTGATTGGAATAACAGAAAATCATTGTGAAGGCACTTAAAAGTGTGATTTGCAGAGTATCTATGGTAATGTAGTGTGCAGCCTTGGTCTACTACTCTTTTGAGTATTTTCATCGCACATTGTAAGGCAAGCAAAGCTAAAAATAATAAAAATCTCTCACTACAATGGCTCACTGAGGACTGGGTGGCACAGAGCTTTAGGCAGTGCAGCAGAAGTGGCAACATGGGAGCCGATGATGCCGGGCTTCCATTAGTTTATTGGTGGTAGAAGTCAGCCGTGCAGCCCACAACCTGTCTAGTGACAACTAGTTTAAATCAGACTATAGTAATAGAAAATTATACTGACATCTTTCAACAGTTTGTGTTTTAAAGCACGTGTTTTGGAAGACTGCATTTTGTCACTCTGAGTGAGGTAGTAGAGTTGGTATGTTTAGCTCTTAAGTGTACAAAATCTATCATTCTTTTTATGCACACAGATTAATGGGGCACAGCAGATCACCTTCTCCTTCGCGACGACGCCGTAGCAAGTCGAGGGAAAGGGAGAGGGACCGTGGTGACAGAGATCGTGACAGGAGGCGGCGTCGCTCAAGAGAGAGGGAAAGGAGGCGTCGGTAAGTTCTCAAGTCTGATACGTGTCGTTAGGCATTGTAGCGACAAGGGAAAAAGATTTATGCACTAAGTAGCTAACAGATACATTTCTTTTCTTGCTGGTTTCAGAGCAGTGTAAGTCCCATTTGCAATAAGAACAATATGTTTCATTCATCTGGAATTGTATACATAGTGTACTAATGTCTTGTGAATTTTTATATTTTCCGGTGAACAGAATGTTCAAAGAAGTTTTGGGCTTGCGTCCATTTGTCATTTACTTCACTTCACAATAGTTTGTCTTGACACCAGTCACTCTTCAACATGCGAGCCATTAAAGAAAAACGGAGACAGTCTGTCCATATCATGTGCATTGTGGGGAAAATACTGCAGCAAACATCAGTGCTGTATTATCCGTTTGCAACCTAGTGTGTCATTGCTGAGCATTGTATCTCTACTGGACATTCAGTGGTGCATGGTACAACAATAATTTTGACCACGACAACTTACTACAACTCCTTTGTTAAAAATTGGTGGAAGTACATGCAGCTGAAAGATTGATGAACTGTGATAATGCTTGGAACCCCGTCATTTCCACTATTTGCTCTAAATGAATGCAACAGTATAAGCCAAGTTCTGCAGTTCAACTAATGATGATACTAACTGGCGGGTAATGTGATTAGTCTGTCACCATGGTCTTAATGTATGTACGGTATACACACAGCACACTGATGAATTGTTGGAAAGGAAAAGTCTTCTGTCTTTGATGGCTCACCTTAGAAAGGCAGCTCAGTCGAAATGTCGTACAGTGAAGTAAATGGTAACAGGCTTGAAAACCTGAAACTTCTTTTGACACTAGCATCTTTTTAGGGCATAACCCCATTGACTGTCAAAAGTGGCTCATCTGCCCTTGAAAATTGTTACATGTGGATTGAAGAAAATACAAGAATGAAAATGAAAAGATGAAATATTGATGGTGAATTGCAAAAGTTTCTGAAGGTTTAGTGCATATGAATGACCTGACCTTAAAGTTTTCTGCTGTCCATCATTATTTTATGTCACAAACAATCATGTTGGAAGAACATTCACAACTGAGCATTATAGCAGAGCTTGAAAATACCACTTCAGTTGTAAATTCCTTTATTTTCACACAACCAGTTTCGGACTGTTATAAGCCCATCTTCAGGTGTCGCAGCTGTGCTGTGGTCCCCAAGCACTGCGTGTACCAGGCACAGTATGCTGCCTATGAGCGCAGAATACGGACTCCCTGTTTGCTGCAGAATCCTTGAACATATTCTTAGTTCAAATATAATAAATTCTACATGTGGGAAACAGCCGCACCAACATTCTTTGTAAGCTGTTAGAACGTGTGGTAAGTCGGCAGTTGTGTTGGGTCCTGGAGTCATGTGGCCTACTGGCTCCATGCCAGGGCGGTTTTCGCCAGGGTCGCTCTACCATTGATAATCTAGTTTCCCTCGAGTCTGTCATCCAAACAGCCTTTTCCGGATGCCAACACCTGGTTGCTGTCTTTTTTTATTTACGAAAAGCTTATGACGTGATCTGGCGACATTGTATTAAATGTGTGGAGTCTCTGGGGCCCGCTCCCAATTTTTATCCAAAATTTCCTATCGCTCCGTACTTTCCGTGTCCAAGTTGGTGCCTCCTATAGTTCTCCCCATATCCAGGAGAACGGGGTCCCGCAGGGGTCTGTATTGATGAGTGTATCTCTGTTTTTAGTGGCCATTAACAGTCTTAACAGCAGCTGTCGGGCCATCTGTCTCACCTTCTCTGTATGCAGATGACTTATGCATTTCGTACTGCTCCTCCAGTATTGATGTTGGTGATTGGCACCTACTGGGAGCCATCCACAAGGTGCAGTCATGGACTCTAGCCCACGGCTTCCAGTTTTCAGCCGCAAAGTCGTGTGTCTTGCACTTCTGCCGGCATCGCACCATTCCTCCGGAACCAGAACTTTACCTTAGTGACAATCCACTCACTGTAGTGGAGACATATTGATTCTTAGGACTGGTTTTCGACGCCCGATTAACGTGGCTTCGTCAGCTGAAGCAGAAGTGCTGGCAGCACCTCAATGCCCTCCGCTTCCTGAGCAACACCAACTGGTGTGCAGATCGCTGTACGCTGCTGCAGCTCTACAGAGCCCTTGTTCAATCCCGCCTTGGCTATGGGAGTCTGGTTTATGGTTCAGAGGCGCCCTCAGTATTCCGTTTACTCGACCCATTCCACCACTGTGGCGTTCGACTGGCAACAGGAGCTTTTAGGATGAGTCTGGTGTCCTGGTGGAGGCTGGAGTTCCTCTATAGAAGATTAGACGTGCACAACTACTCACCAGTTACGTTGCACAAATTCACAGTTCTCCTGAGAATCTGAATTACCGTCCCCTTTTTCCATCCACGGCGGTTCATCTCCCGCATCGGAGGTCCAGGTCAGGGCTTAAGATTGCATTTCGCGTGCGATCTCTTCTGTCTGGAGTCCTTGCCTTTACCACATATACTCGAGGTCCATTCATGTACACATCCATGGTGCACACCTAGGCCGAAGCTCCGCCTTGACCTTGCATAGGACTCAAGTAACCCCGCAGCTCTCCGCTGTCACTTTCTCTCGATTCTTGACATGTACTGGGACCATGAAGTGGTATACAATGATGGCTTGATGGCTGATGGTTACGTTTTTTGTTCATTACGTTAGTTTTCTTTTTAGGTGTGGTGTTGGGTGCTTTTGTACCTTGAGCCTTGCTTGTGTCAGGGAGAAAGGACTGATGACAGTGTAGTTTGGTCCTTTTGTATCTCAGACCAACCAACTAATCTCTCTCTCTCTCTCTCTCTCTCTCTCTCTCTCTCTCTCTCTCTGCACATAGTATTAAGATTGAAGTCCATCAAGGCAACACTAGGTGGTACCTTGCTTCAAATTACATGCTGCATGTCGCCTGATGTCGCCATCTTTCAGTCTGTGGCATAAAATCGTGATACAAAGTTGTCATTGCCCAGAAAATGTGTTACCTAGTGTCACATGCTGCAGGTTGCCTGTGTTTGTAGCATGTGCCTCAATCAGTTCCACTGAAGCAACATCAGAACAGTGCGCCATGCGTTTGCGAACTGTAGGAGCAGCTGCCTTCCTGGTAGTAACCTTGAGAAACAGAAGAAACGAAGAAAATCAAAATGGTGGAGGGAAGAATTATTTGTTGTTGGTAAAGAATCTTGCAGTGAACTTTTTAGGAAATTGGTGGGTGGTCGTGAAACATGTTTTAAAAATTTTACGGAAATTGAATTTGGAAGATTTTTAGTAGTTTTTGCATAAATTCATGCCAGTGATCAGAAAATTGGGCACCAACTATCATGACCAGCTGATGTGAAATTTTTAATGACTTTGAGACATTTAGCTACAGGTAATAACTATCCTTCAGTGATGTACATTTTCGAGATTTCAGAACCAGATATTTCAAGAATTCCACAAGTACAGAAAGCATGTACACGTACATGTCCTGCGTGATTTTGTACAGGTATGCAGGAAAATTGTGTCATTACAAACTGTTGATTGTATGCAGTACACTTTCGATATCGAAACATCACAAACTGGACAATATTCAGTTTGAAATGCAATGCTGTAATAGCTTCTAATTTTTTAATTTTGTTCAACTTACATTCTGGTGTATTTGAATTCATTAAGTGCATGGTGCTGTTACTGTAAATGAAAAAACTACAGTCAGAACACCAAAAGGAGGAACCTGTTGTCATTCTTCTGTTGTGAGAGCAGAGCCATCAGAGTGAATCAGTGAAGCAAGACATTGTTCACATGTATTGTCAGAAACAAATATTTCTGCAGGTCTATTGGACGGATTTTCTGCATCGTATGTACCCACAGCTGCGTGGAATAACATGATATTTATGTGATGCGTGAAAATAGTTTGTGACCTATGCAACAAACACCGTAGCTTGTTTGCAACATGTTCGCCGTACGTTAAACATCCCTTGCAACTGCTGCTTTTGAGATAACCTATGCTTCTTCCTTGCATTCTGATGGAGATGTAGGATGCGTACACCTTCTTACTTCCTTCTTGGGGGAAAGAAGCATTTTACCTCCACAGCCCAACCTTGTCAAGATGACTGGAAGATGCATGTGATGTTGGTAGCATTTCACCATTAAGGTGCTCGAAGTACCTATAGCATTCGAAATTCCATCTTCGGCCTGTAAAACAAATTATGTAACAAAATAAATTAATTTCTTATTTGGTTATAGCTGTCACAATTTCTCATGAACAATTGTGAGCAACTACTTTAAGACATAACATATCTGCAGACAATAGATATCATTACAATACAGGGTGATTCAAAAAGAATACCACAACTTTAAAAATGTGTATTTAATGAAAGAAACATAATATAACCTTCTGTTATACATCATTACCAAGAGTATTTAAAAAGGTTTTTTTTTTCACTCAAAAACAAGTTCAGAGATGTTCAATATGGCCCCCTCCAGACACACGAGCAATATCAACCCGATATTCCAACTCGTTCCACACTCTCTGAAGCATATCAGGCGTAACAGTTTGGATAGCTGCTGTTATTTCTCGTTTCAAATCATCAATGGTGGCTGGGAGAGGTGGCCGAAACACCATATCCTTAACATACCCCCATAAGAAAAAATCGCAGGGGGTAAGATCAGGGCTTCTTGGAGGCCAGTGATGAAGTGCTCTGTACGGGCTGCCTGGCGGCCGATCCATCGCCTCGGGTAGTTGACGTTCAGGTTTCATAACTAACCTTTTTCGTAGGACTCGCCATACAGTTGATTGTGGAATTTGCAGCTCTCTGCTAGCTCTGCGAGTCGATTTTCCTGGGCTGCGAACAAATGCTTGCTGGATGCGTGCTACATTTTCATCACTCGTTCTCGGCCGTCCAGAACTTTTCCCTTTGCACAAACACCCATTCTCTGTAAACTGTTTATACCAACGTTTAATACACCACCTATCAGGAGGTTTAACACCATACTTCGTTCGAAATGCACGCTGAACAACTGTCGTTGATTCACTTCTGCCGTACTCAATAACACAAAAAGCTTTCTGTTGAGTGGTCGCCATCTTAGCATCAACTGACGCTGACGCCTAGTCAACAGCGCCTCAAGTGAACAAATGTACAACTAAATGAAACTTTATAGCTCCCTTAATTCGCCGACAGATAGTGCTTAGCTCTGCCTTTTGTCGTTGCAGAGTTTTAAATTCCTAAAGTTGTGGTATTCTTTTTGAATCACCCTGTATTATTATTGATGTTGTGGTTTTCAGTCTGAAGTCTGGATTGTAATACGTCAGGCCGGCCGATGTGGCCGAGCGGTTCTAGGCGTTTCAGTCTGGAACCGCGCGACCGCTACGGTTGCAGGTTCAAATCCTGCCTTGGGCGTGGATGTGTGTGATGTCCTTAGATTAGTTAGGTTTAAATAGTTCTAAGTGACTGATGACCTCAGAAGTTAAGTCCCATAGTGCTCAGAGTCATTTGTAATACGTCAAAACTGCAGAATAAAGCCATGTGTCACTTGTTATCTGAATGGAGCTTTGCAGCTTTGACAGTATTACGGATACTTGAATCGCATTCATGGTCTTTGGATGGATTAACTCCAAACCCAGTCACCCAGAATAGTGTATGAGTGAGTGTTTGCGATGGCAAAAACAGAAACTGTGATACCATTCACGACTTGTTCATCACAGTGACACAAGCTACCATGTGCCTAATTTTTTTTTTTTTTAATCCCTTCCCACTCCATTGAAGATGTATGGAGTAACACTGCAACAAATTTTAAAGTTTTCTGGAATTACCTACACTGTTCTGGGGTTTGTGTTGGAAAACATAGTGATTCAAAACTCAATGAACGGTGGCGACACCTTTGTTCAGTTACAAAGAGACTTCCATTCTTATGTGGCTGCAAAAGCAGAGCATCCCACTTACTAATTCCACATTCCAGCTTGCTTAGAATCACTCTTCAGTAACACTATTTATAAAATCAATATCACAATGTAAGGTAGCAGTGGATTCCAATAAACATGAAAGGGACCTCCAGAACTAACCCACACTTCTGTTACACATTTATCCTGAGCTAAGAGAATGGTACAGCAGAAAATAAGAACATTTGTATTTGCTATTGAAAAATTATGTAACTTGAGATTATAACCCAATAAAATTTATTACTATCGGACAGATAAGTTTCAAGTGTGATCAGTTTCTTGAGAAGATGCCCAATGCTCTGACAAACAATTCTTACTCTAATCATAAATATGTAATAATTATTAAACTTTAAAGCAAATTCTTATGTAGCCTGATACAGAACTAAACAATGAAAATTTTGGCACAACTCATTTTGTGGTAAGCCTATTGACTTTTGTGTAATTAAAGCCTAAACTCAGTTCTCCCTACTAAAAAGAATGCAAGAGTAAGATTTCTCCTGCTTATTGCTCACTTTTTTCTCTTTTTGTTTGTCACAGTTAGTCTGAATTAGTTTTGTGGTTTCCCATCCTCATTTTTGACCCAGGCTTTGGACTGCCACTGGCCGGATTAAAAACTATTGTTTTAAATTTTTTCCCTTTTCATTTTCTATTTTCATTCTTTTTACTTTCCTTTTCTTGAAACGTATTTACTGATGGAAACCACCTAAGATTTCCTTAGTGTATGGTATTTTCCAAAAGATGGCACCATACAAAGAGCAACATCACACTTTTTGCATCTTATGCATGTCATTTTTCTCTGTAAATTAGCAATACGTACTGCACAGCAACTCTAGTGAACATCCTTTTTCACTTTTGCTGCAAGGAGTCCTGGATACAGTCCTCTTTTTTTCCATGGGATCTCCGTTTTACTTGTTTGTCTATGAAATTTTGCCAGTGGCGTTCTGCTGCTTTTTTATTTCAAAAATTGTTTTAGCATTCAGCACACACATCAGTCAAACGGAAGTATACCCTTTTGTACCACATCATTGTCTTTATCAAGTCTGTGTAATCAACAGTACCCATTGAACTGTTGAACTATTGTGGCTCACTACACATGTGTTTGTTATTTTGGCCGGTTGAATGCTCCTTCTTCTCAGTTTCATCAAAATATGATCAGTTTGTGGTTGAAAGATTAACAAACACAAAAACATTGCCTGATTTCCCCCTATCAGCATTTCTGGATTCTGTTTCTTTAGCAGCAACACCGTAGACAGTATAATCTAGAATATAATAACTTTCTATGCAACGAAGCACGAAAAGTTTAATATCAAAATGGCTACGTTTCTTTGTAATGTGCTGCTTAATTCAGAGTCTTTCTTTGAAAATCATTAGGCTATAACTAAATTTTTAAAAGTGACTGTGGCCTCGTGGAATTTTTCTCGTGTTCACTCTACAGTGACCCTCATTTTCACAAGAATTCATGAGACAGGGCTGAATTGCCACTAAAGTGCAATAAACGAAGAATCAGTTTGTATTGGTACTTGGACATTGTTTGTGTGGAAGTAGTAGTGTTTGAATCAAAGAATCTGTTGACCAGTATTTATTCACTTCTAACTTTTTAGTTACTGGTATAAGCAGGAAACACAACAAGAAGCAATAAAATTCTGCAGGTTCCATAGGCTTTCATTGTGCTAAGCTGGTGGAAACTCATCATTTTTTTCCCATGAAGGCATATGATAATTATTTATCTCTTTACAAATGGCAGAGACAAATTCAAAAGACATAAAATAAAAATAAAAAATCTTAAGTACTTGCTGAGTCATCGAATCCTATTCTTAAACCACTAAATGTGTTCATGAAATGGTGGCGTTTGGTTACAGGATGATTTTCCAACCAATTGTACATTCATTTTTCTGATGACAAGTTGTGCTTAATGTTTCATTGTCCTGTCCCTCTTTAGGAGGAAGATTTTCTGCAATAGTTCCTCACGGTGTTGAAGAATCATTAGTAAATCCAGATACATCCACATCTTTGCCCAAAGAAAGGTACAAAGTATCTTTATAATCTTCGGCACTATTGATCATGAGGATTTCCATATTTACTTGTCTGGTAAGTTATGTCCCGACATTGCAAAGGCAATGCAGGCAAATGTTGTCATTTCATTAAATGCAGAAACAGGGCTGGTTCAGTGCACAACTCATAAGCAGAAAGGGTCCAGGAGGAGGTAAAAGCTGTAACATTTTACGACATTACCAAGAGGAGCAGACAACAGTTAGTAGCTGTTACATTGTGCTTGCTTACCTACTCCCCTGCAGTTGGGCGTACAAGAATGCCCTTAGCTGTCAGGTCTTCCTACCTGCCTGGCATGAATCAATGACCATAGCTGTCTGGACATTCTGTACATGTGGGGCACACATGTATGCACATCGCCATGTGGGTGACCATATTCCCATAGCCTTGAAAGGGTTAAGCATTGTTCTGATGGCCATTGTTGATGCTAACTACTGTTTCTTGTATGCAGTATCCTTGTCAGGGCCACATTTCAAACTCAGTTTCCCATGAAACTTAGTTCTGCAAAAAATGATAAAAATGAGTTGGCATATCTGGCTTCTGGGCCTCTTCCTGGAAGCAGAAAAGTGTCACCATATGTTTTTTCATTACAGGAACACATTGTGAAACCCCTTACGGGCCTTCTCAAAATAAATTATTGTGGAAGACATTAAAACTACAGACAGTCACATGCTCACAGATTAGCAAAGAACAGTTTTTGGTTGCTGACATCACTTTTGTGTATTCAGAAAACCACTGTTGCGAACTGTGAGAAACATGGAAATTGTTACAATAACATCCGTTAATCTTCACAACTTCCTGAGAAAAAAGCTTCACTTCAGAACCACCGTACTCGCCGCAAGGATCATTTGACACCAACACATTAACACGGAAGAGACACAGTATAATTTTATAAACAACTGACCACAGAAGAAAGCAGGACATGGTGTAGGCAGAAATAAACGATCAGTATTATAAAAAGCAACCACAGTAGGTGGTAAGACAAAGCCTTAGAATTACGTGTCACTGATGATCGTAGTGTAGTACTGAAGTCTTAAAAGACATTGAGTGTTTAATTCAGTATTAAGTCTGCACCAAGAGGGAGAACTACTAACACACCGTTCGTAATTGAATCATCATATGGTTCACTAGTATGAACTTACCTCATCCCTACTCTTCATTTGAGTTTCCTTTGTTCATTAGTGTCTTGTAACTCACTCAGTAAATCATTTTCCTTCTTGTTTAGGTGATTAACTACTACTTTTTGACTGTTGCAGTTACTTATGTTCACAATGGAATGGAGTCCATAAATTCTTTATTTTCTTCTGTGCTTCCAAAACCCTAAAATCATAAAAATTATTCCATTCCATCTTGGCATGGTGATACAGCAACCTTCTATTGCTACTAGATAAAAAAAGGCCATGGGGTGTACAATTTTCTTTGTTATTTTAAGAACAATGTGTTTTCGCAGGATATGACATCATCAGGTTATGTTTAAAAAAATCAGAAATTTTCTGGCAAAAAGCATCTGTCAAGAAGGCAAGATACCGAAAAAAAAGTACTAAAAGGCAGCCTCGTGGAGGCAATGACAGGTACAGTGGGTGCTTTTTGACAGAAAATTTCTTTTTTAATGTAACTTGATGATGCCCTATCGGGGCGAAACTTAATGTTCTACAAATAATGAAGAATACTGGGCAACCTAGTCGTTTGTCAATTATCCACTCCATACTGCATGCAACATGTCACACAGATGTGCTGACTGTATAATATGTGGCAACAGGGGGCAATGTCGTTTCTTGCTGACAGGTGGCGGATGTAGCATGCTACAATGCCACATGTGGCGTGTTGACATGTTGTCCTGGTCAAATTGTCTTGTAACATGTCATAGCTGTATGCCACATGTTGCCCAAATGTTGCCTTGTTGGAATTGCACTTTTATAATTAGTGCTGTGGCTGATGTTTGGTCCGTTCTCTGTGTGAATGCAAACCTTCACTTGATACCTCATACAATAAGTTTGTTCTTAAGGGCACATATCTCACAGTACTGTTTAAAACTTATTGTTTTTCGTTACTGATTGCTTTTCATTGCTGTATACATTATCTTACTTCCTGCACATTTCAAAGTCCCTCTAAGAAGAAATCATTGTTAAGTTAACAGAGAAATTATGTTATTACACAACAGGTCAGGAGACCGTGATCATAGACATCGTCGTTCGATGTCACGATCTCGATCAAGATCTCGTTCCAGAGATAGGACGCCAAGGAACAAGCCACAGTTGGCCGAAAGGCCCCCTATTACAGGTAAGAATTAATTTTCAGAAATTTGCCATCGATAGTGTTATAGTGTCTGACCTCTTTACAGCTACACAGGGTGATTTTTTCCACTGTGTACGAACTCTAGGGATTAATTGATGAAAGGATACGGAACAAAATAGGTGTGATGAACTTATGCACGGAAATGAATAATTTCCATGCTAGACACCATTCAGCCATACATTGTTACAGAGACTGTGATCTAATATACGCTGTACCATGCAGCCACAGATAAAGTATGAGTGGAAAATGGTTTTCATGTGCCTCAACGCATGCGTATAAACACTGTGGCATGTTCAGTCTCACAAGTTCACATCAGCCAGGTTGCATCCAAACAGTGTCAAGAGGCAGCCTGAATATGCTGCTCCAGTGTCTCCATATTTGGAATGGGCTCTGTATACACAATACTTTTGAGATGATCCCATAATCAGAAATCGCACTGGGTGAGATACGGTGAATGATCATGCCATGCAACTGGACCCTGTCGTCCGATCCATTGACCAGGGAAGACAAAATTGAGATTTGTCCTGATGGTAATGACGAAGTGGTCTGCAGCATCATTATGTGGCAGCCACATAACCTTTCAAATCATCAATGGCACTTCTTCCAGCAGAGGAGGCAAAGTCACCTGCAAGAAATGCCGATAGTTCCAGCCTAATCCCACATATGATTGTTATGAAAGTCGAAGATACTGCTTCACATACAGGTGGCCTCATCTATGAATAGGACGGATGGCACAAATCCCGGAATCATGGTTGCCTAGTGAAGAAACCAGTGACCAAACTCCTGCCGATGTGGAAAATCTGTTGCTAGTAATTCCTGCACACAGTGTAAGTGATAAAAGGGTAGTAACAGTTGTCATGGAGAATGTTCCACACGGTCATCTGGCTTACCCTGTACTGGTGGGCCAACTGTCGTGCTGACACAGTGGTTGCCTTCAAAGTGTGCCTCAAAGTCTGGTGTCTGTACATTTCTGGTACGTCCTTCATGATTTCCTGCTTTCTGAAACAACCCTGTCTCAGACAAACAGCGAAACACTTTCGCAAACATTGAATGCTGTGGTTGTTGTCATTGAGGATAGGTCTCCTGATACAACCTTGCTGCCCACCGCCCATTGCCACTTGTCTTTCCGTAAGTAAACACCATGTTGACTAGCACTCAATTTGAATACAGAACCATTGTGTACAACCGTACCCTTTCATTGATCAATCCATAGAGTTTGTACACGGTGGAAAAAATCACGCTGTAGATAGACAGAAAAAAATGGTTTTATTTTATAGTAAAATGTGGTGTTATTTCTTGCCGCTTTTGGTGTTCTGTCCTCTCTATTTATATATTTATTTTTGCTTGCTCTTGCTCTCCTCCCCTGCCTCCCCCTCTCCCCTCCCCCTCTCCCCTCCCCCTCTCCCCTCCCCCTCTCCCCTCCCCCTCTCCCCTCCCCCTCTCCCCTCCCCCTCTCCCCTCCCCCTCTCCCCTCCCCCTCTCCCCTCCCCCTCTCCCCTCCCCCTCTCCCCTCCCCCTCTCCCCTCCCCCTCTCCCCCCTCCCCCTCTCCCCCCTCCCCCTCTCCCCCCTCCCCCTCTCCCCCCTCCCCCTCTCCCCCCTCCCCCTCTCCCCCCTCCCCCTCTCCCCCCTCCCCCTCTCCCCCCTCCCCCTCTCCCCCCTCCCCCTCTCCCCCCTCCCCCCTCTCCCCTCCCCCCTCTCCCATCCCCCCTCTCCCGTACCCCCTCTCCCGTCCCCCCCCCACTCCCGTCCCCCCCCACTCCCGTCCCCCCCACTCCCCTCTCCCCCCACTCCCCTCTCCCCCCCACTCCCCTCTCCCCCCCACTCCCCTCTCCCCCCCACTCCCCTCTCTCCCCCCCCACTCCCCTCTCCCCCCCACTCCCCTCTCCCCCCCCCACTCCCCTCCCCCCCCCCACTCCCCTCTCCCCCCCCCACTCCCCTTTCCCCCCCCCACTCCCCTCTTCCCCCCCCCCACTCCCCTCTTCCCCCCCCCCCCCACTCCCCTCTCCCCCCCCCCCACTCCCCTCTCCCCCCCCCCACTCCCCTCTCCCCCCCACTCCCCTCTCCCCCCACTCCCCTCTCCCCCCCACTCCCCTCTCCCCCCCACTCCCCTCTCCCCCCACTCCCCTCTCCCCCCCACTCCCCTCTCCCCCCCACTCCCCTCTCCCCCCCACTCCCCTCTCCCCCCCACTCCCCTCTCCCCCCTCCTTCCCACCCCCCTCTCCACCCCTCTTCCCTCCCCCTCTCCACCGCTCTTCCCTCCCCCTCTCCACTCCTTACCCTCCCTCCCTAAAAAATTCTGTCGTTCTTTTCTCATATTTCAGGGTTGTTGCTGATTTTGGTGTTTTTTTGGCCAATTTCAGTGCTATTTTCATGGGCACATCAACGTTCATTACACATGAGATGAACTATTATTTCAAGATCAGAAAAGAGATCAAAATGCAGTTTTAACATTCAATCACTGTCCATTATGAATACTAAACAACATCTGTCCTCAGATTGATAACATTTTCATATGAGAAAATGGCAAATTTTTCAATAGCTAGTAAAAATCGATGTGCTGATTTTGTATTATTTCACTAAAAACTACTAATTTCGTGTTACTTCTCACATAATTGTTTCCACAAAATTTTCCTGTTCCCAGCAAGAGACAGTTGTATAGTTAATTATGGCATATACTGTCACATAGAAAGCCCAAATCCACGATGCACTGTTCATTTTTCAAGTTTGCAACAGACCAAGCACTTGTGCCCAAAAGAAATCTGTTTCACTCTGAAGCTAAAAAAGTCTCTCAAGGAGTTTCTGTTTATTTAGCCAGTATATTTCACTGTCATATGGCACATCGCCGTAAGTGTTTTCCATGTCTTTTGAAAGACATTGAACTGGTGATTGAGAGCACGGCTGCAGATGAAATTTGTTGTACTAGTCCATACATTTTTCATTCTCTCATGTTCACGCTTGTACACACATTCTCTTGGTGGAGACTGCAGCGTATTTCAAAAATCTCATGCGGAACAGGCATCGGCTTTTAGCATCTCTGACAAAAAGGGCCACACAACTTGATATTTTCGCCAGCCACAGCTGCTGTGCAGTCTATAGCCACAGAAGTGAAAGTCTTCCATTGCAGATCCTAATTTTCAAACACTTGTGCACAAATGTGAGAATATGTGCCTCTGTTGTGTCTTCCATCGGAACCAAGACCAGTAATTTTTCTATGATGGTGAAATTACTATCTATTCTGCAAATCTAAATTGCCAACTGAAAAGTATCAGAAACATCTGTGCACTTGTCCTGCACCAGAGAAAAGACAAAAAAAATTTTTTTTTTTTTTAAACCGTTACCTGAAATGTTGTTGGCCATTTCTTGAATCCTGCCTCAAATGGTTGAATGAGCGAGACTAATTGCTTCACACTTTTAAAGTTTTTCAGGAGTTGTATGCACAGTTGCAGATACCTAACATGTCTTTATAAATTCTTCTGTGAAACAGTGCATTGCTTTGGCGATCCGAAAAGCGATATGGTAACATGCTCATATTGCAGACTTTCTGTGTATTCATCCTTGAAAACAAAGATGCAAAGGGTACTATGTAAGTTTTGCAATACACCTTCATTTATTTAAATTTGTTGAAGTAATTTATTCCTGAATACACCTGTCCATCCTCCAAAATCAATCGCTATCCCACCCTCCAAAACCAATCGCTAAACAAGTTCTCCCAAATTTCGGTAGGGAGTAAGGCACCCTTGTTGTCCCAAAAACTCTGGAGGTTCTCATCTCTTGAAAACTGCACTCCTTTCAGCTTCATTTTCAAGGAGCAAGGTCTGGACTAAGGAATGTGCTCAAGAAGTTTCAATCCTGTACCGTGCAAACATTCGATACACATTTTCGCACATTGAGCTGGAGTGTTGTCATGATGGAGGAACCAAGTGTCCATTCTCCACTTCTGTCGCATGTTCTTCAAAGATTGGATGACTTTGGGCAGGCACTACCCAGTGTATCACTTAGCTGCGACCGTCTTCTGTGTGTCTAAAACAACATGCTTCACAAGTCCACTCGATTTGGTAAAAAAAAGAGAAAGCTATAATTTTCTTCTTTACTGATAGGGATTTTCTGACAGCTACAGGTGTGTCATCATCTTCAAGGACCCAAACTTTGTTTTGAATCTTAGTCGGCATGTCATAATAGAACCGACTAGTCCCGTCACCTGTGACTATGTTACTCACATACTGAGATTCTCTCTTAGAAAACTTCTTTAACATCTCCTGGCACCAAGTCGCATGTCGTGTCATCTGATCTTCCGTCAGTCCATGTGGCACCCAGAGACAACAAAGTGTCTTTACTTTCAAATGATCATGCAGAATTAAATAAATTACTGGTGTATTTAGCCCTAAGGTATCTGCTATCTGCATATAAGTTACTCGCCTGTTTTCATCTAGCGTTTTCCTCACAGCATCAATATCTTCCTCTGCATTTGATGATCGTGACGTTCCAGTCCTCTCGGCATCTTCCAGAGTGAAATTTCCGTATTGGTATTCTCAGAACCACCTGAATATGTTGTAAGATGTGGACATACGTCACCAAGTGCAAGAGTCATTTCTTCAAAGCACTGGTCTATGTTTCAACCACACACGAAGTTGTACTGCAGAGCTGCCTGAATCTCACTTCCTGACCATGATGCCATAGCAAGCAAGCACTTCAAACTAACCCTGCTATTGAATGTGCTCACAAACTTGGCACAGTGGCTACAATGCACGTATGAAGTAGTCTCAGAACACGGCAACAACCAGCCTCCTGTGACTGATTGTTGTGTCACATTGCAAAACTTTCATAGTACCCTTTGTGTATTTTCATAGTAAAAATGTTGGGTAAAATTATTCAGATGTTTCTGTGCTCCCATTCGATGACTACTACATCAGTCATATCCATTAATCTATGCTTCTCGCTTCTCACTCGTCACCTTCAAAGAATTTGAATGTTCGTGATTGACAGTTTTATTCGGAATAAATTTCCAAGACAGGTCAGTCCACTGACAGACTTGAGATAAGCTAGCTTGCACACTTAACACATTGTGTAGGCATTAATTTGCTATCTTTTTTTCATTAGTCATTGTGTGTACATATTTTTAAGTTCTTCTTTAAATGATTTGTTCAAACAAACATCTATTAGCTGTAGAATTTATGTCATGCCTCCTGGAATTACAGCCAGCTCATTCTACCCTCTACTAGTTTTCTCTTTACAACCGGAGTAATATGACCTGCATACGAATCTAGTACAAGCTTGTTTGGAAAACTTAGCAGGTCACAAGAATGACATTACCATGCAAGTTTAATCCACTGTAATGCTACTTTTGTTAGCATGTACAGTAACGCTTTTTGCAAATACCCCGGACTTAGGTAATGTTTTGGATTTAAAAACAATGAACGGTGGTAGTTCGTGGCCATTGGCAGTATGAGCAAGCGTGACAGACATGCTGCTTCTCCACCACATGCTGGCAGTATCTTGGCACCTTTGTTCCCTTTTGCTTCTGCCATTTAATTTGTTGGCATATCAGAATACAGTGGAGTTTCGTCTGCATTACCGGTTTGACCAAGAAGATAATTATTTTTGGTGTGCTGTCTGATTATGAAATGTTGACATTCAGCAAGTTTTTCCTTTTAGTTTTGTGGCAGCTTCTTTGCAATTGATATCCGCTTGTGGAGAAAGAATCCAGACGTTTCATAAAATTGGCAACCAAATTACAGTTTTGTTCAAAATTTGTTATTTTTTGCTTGTGAGCAACTTGATGTGCTTTAACTTGGATAATTTCTGCACTCATGGTAAGCACTTTTGTCACTGCTCCCTAACAAAATCATTCAGGACAACTTATAACAAACATACAATAGCATTCACGTTGTCGCCCAGAAAATGTTTTTCTGTTGCTGGAGCTAGCTAAATGTTCCTTTTGCTGTCACCACCATCTTGCTTTACTCTAATCAATCTAAAATCACTGACTTGCAGCAGAGCATGAGGTTTTCTTAGCAAGAGGAATCACTTCCCTTTTCAACTTGGAACTATAGGGAGCACTCTTCTTCATGGTAGACTAATACCTGGAACTTGAAAAAGGTGCTGAAATAGACTGAAACAAAGGGTGAAATACGAATGTACCATCTGCAGACGCACTGAGCACTGCTCTCATTGGCCTAAGAGGTCAGTGGAAGAAACAGATGGAGCTGGGGAGGGGATTGGTGCAGCAGAAAAATTTCACCCCTTGCCTGCAGTGTGAGTAACATGCAATTAGTATCAATTATCTGCTGTGGTAGAAATCTCTTACGGAAGTAGTGAGGTCTCATATAAGCTCACTTATAAAGATGCTCGTGTTCAAATGTGAAACATAATTGTACTCATAAATATGAAATTAAATCAAGGCAGTAAAACATGTCTTACTGTTACATCGTGAGTATTGGGAGCCTTGAGAAATCATTTAATATACATCGACATGTGCCAAAAGCTTACGAATGGAACTGTCTAAATGTAAAACTGTACTTACTGTGCTTGCCAACTTCTCCAAGTTTCTTAAAAAACGTATATTTTGATTGTGTGTAAGAAAAGAGATTATTTTTATTGGTACAAATATATGGATAACTGCTTAATTCTAAGATGGGCAATATTAAATTTGAATAACAAAAAATGGTGGATGTTCAATACTTGAAACACTAACACAATGGCGTCTGTGCAAAATATGAGGTAATAAAAAATAATGGAATCTTTTCAATTTCATGTGCTTTATGTATATTTTCAAAATTTATTTTTATCTTGGTACATATGTTTGTGGTGTATGTTTGCATTTTCATGTATTTTGAATATTCAGTTGATTATTAACAGTTGACAAGGTTATACTTGTTTTCGAGTGCTCAGGGAAATTTTACTTTTGAAAATGATGGCTCAAAGAATTTGTTTGAAATACAGAATAAAGTGCAGCACCAGTACATTCAAAAAGTTGAGAATCACTCTCTTCTCACCCCTCTCTCTTCTCGCCCCCCTCTCTTCTCGTAAAAATTTTTTGGGTGGATGAATAAAATGAATATGGAACCAGAAAGAGTTGTTAAAAGATTGTGCCTTGAGGGGACCAAATGCTGTAGAACTGTATGTGGCAAATAGTCCCTAAGTTAGATGTGATAGCTGTGAAAGTAAAACAGTGCAAACCCCAGGTTGAAATATCAATAATATAAGGACAAAGATTGATTGGTACTCACCATTAAGATGACACGTTGAGTTTCAGACAGACACAACAAAAAGGCTGTTACATATTTAGTTTTCGTCCAAAGCCTTTTCCAGAAAAGGAAACCCATCCACATTCACTCACACGAGCAAACACATCTGATGTGCACATGACTGCCATTTCTGGCAGAGGGTGAGGGTACACTGAACAGAAACTGTTGGGTGGATGGTGTGGTGACAATGGGTTGCCGTAGGTTGAGGCCTGGATAACCTCGGGAGTGGACTGCTACTTGTGCAGTTCCATTCTTGTCCACAGGTTGGCAGTGGCCATTCATCCTGATGGACAAGTCTTTCACTGGGATAGGATTCCAGTGGCAAGAGGTTGGAGTTGGGAATGGCATAAGGATGGACTAGGATGTTGTGGAAATTGAGTAAATGGCAGAAACCCACTTTAGGAGGGCTGGGAAGGCTCTTGGGTAGAATATCCCTTATTTCAAGGCATAATGACAGGCAGTCAAAGCCTTAGCGAAGGATGTGGTTCAGTTGTTTCAATCTGGGGTGGTACTGGGTGATGAAGGGTATACACCTTTGTGGCTGATTCTTGGGGATGGTGGGAGGATTGGGGGTGTGAGAGGAAATGGAATGGGAGGTCTGTTAGCTGACTAGGCCTGGGGGATAGTGCCTGTTTGTGAAGGCCTTGGTGAGGCCCTCTGCGTGCTGAGCAAGGGAGTTATTGTCACTGCAGGTGCGCCGTCCCCAGGTAGCCAGGGTATATGGGAAGGATTTCTTGGTGTGAAAAAGATGACAGCTGTCAAAATGTAGGTCCTGTTGATGATTGATGGGTGGACAGAGGTGTGGGTGGAGCCATCAGAGAGGAGGTGGTTATGTCCAGGAAGGTGGGATGTTGATTTGAGGAAGAACAGTTGAAGTAGATGGGAGAGAAGGTATTGATGTGATGGAATGAGGAGAGGTTGTCTTGACCCTGAGTCATGAAGATGTCATCAGTGAACCTGAACCAGGCAAGAAGTTCGAAATTTTCAGAGGCTAGGAAGGCCTCAGCTAGATAGTCCATGAACATGTTAGGATAGGAATGTGTCATGGGTTTGTTTCTGTATCTTGCTTTTAAAGTGGAAGTAGTTGTGAATTAAGAAGAAATTAATAAAGGTGTAAGAGGAATAGGGTAGTGGTTTTGGAATTTGATGGCTATTGGAAAAGGTAGTGTCCAATAACGGCAAGACCTTGGGCATGAGGATTTTGGTATGTAGGAAAGTGGTGTCAGCAGTGATGAGTAGGGATCCAGGAGGTAAAGGAGTGGGGATGGAGTAGACTCCAAGAAGGAAGCTGTTGGTATATTTGATGTGGGAGGCTAGATTATGGGCAGTAGATTGGAAGTGTTGGTCAGTGAGGGCCGAAATTCTTTCTGTGGGGGCCACAATAACCAACTAAAATGGGGTGTCAGAGACTGTTGCTCGGCAGATGTCTTCCAACAGGTAGTCACTGTGGTTCATAATGACAGAGGTGGAACCTTTGTTTGCAGGTAGGATGACTAGGTCAGGATTTTTTGTGTGGTTGTGTTTGGCTGTCCTTTCTTCTGCTGAAAGGTTTATGTTCTTAGGAAGGGACCAGGGGAAGGATGGTGAAATTGAAGGTGAGTAATTCCTGGAAGGTAGGGGGGCAGGGGGGAGATCATTGATGGATGGTGGTATAATGGGGAAAGGCAGAGTTCAATATTGGGATTAGATTAGCATTGGGTGGAAGAATTGGTGGCAAAGAAGGTTTCCATTGCAGGGGTCGGGAGAAGGAGATTAGGTCTTTGAAAAGTCCAACATAGTTAAATTTGGGTTTAAGGATAAAGGTGAGGCCTGTGAATAGCACTAAATGTGTGTGGAGCTGAGGGTTTTTGTGGAAAGTAATGGGAATGTTTTAGCTCTGGATGTGGTGGAGTGTTGGTAGGGAGTTTTTGGAAGATGTGGTAAGTTGGGAAGGTGTGGGTGCTGTGAGAGGTTGAGGAGGATGAATTCTGTGAGTAGGATGGGGGTTTGGCTAGTGGTGCCCTGAGACAGCAGTAGGATGTTCATAGGTTGAATAACTTACGGGAATGATTCTCTAGGCACTGGAGAGCAAGGGATTCAATTTCAGGTCTGTGATGTATGTAGCAGGGGTTGCACAGTAGTACAGGGTGTGCACAACCCAGGAGAAACCCAGGAATTTTTTCATCCAGGAGAAAACCAGGGAATTTTTCAGAATTCCAGATATTTTTCATTGTTTTAGTTTTCAGTTTAATTTTTGTAACTTTGACTGAGAAGAATTGATATTTTAGCAAAGAATGTTACCGTATCGTGCTACTGGAGAGCAAGAGTGCAGCAACAAAACATAAATGAGAGAGAGAGAGAGAAGAGAGATAAAACTTAAGTTGCAAAGGAAATGTGCCATTTACATCATCAAAACACGGTGCACGCACAAGGGTCTGCAACCAGCAAAAATATGTCAAAGACCTTACGGTGAAGACTATGTAATACTTTGTAACAATAAACTAGTTTCTGTGAGTGTAACGTCACAGCTGTTTACATTAGGTTCGTTTGACCAGTCGCCAACGGGCTCATATGCTTACGCAGTTGACTAACGTATGAGCAGTACCTTCTCCTGCTTCCGGCTACTTGAAGTGTGGCTATTAGCTGTATCAGGAGTAGCAACAACAGACAGATGCTGATGAGAAAAATTTTTCTCGTGCACCCTAGCTGCCGGATCCGTGCATGTGCAGCAGAGTTGTTTGAGTTGTAGTGGTGACAGGGGTAGTCTGTATGTGACCCATATATGCGTTAAGTGATTTCGCTGTTTCCTCTTCTTTTACAGGTCCCACGTCAAATGAAAACAAAATGAATTTCTGTGGCTGAGAGCTATTGAGTAAATTAAAATGCATTGACATAATATGGAAGGCAAAAATATATTGTTCGTTTGTTTTTTGATTTTATTTTTTTTCCAAGTTTTTAGCATACAAGCATTAATCGCCTTGTAGGGCAATGAAGTTATTTTTGTCAGTTTTGGAACTGATAATAGTGGGTAACGGGCAAAAATTCTAACAATCAAGGAAGTAAGGAGCCACTAGGATCGGGCGAGGAAGCAGGGCCAAGTGCTGGTAGAAGTAACACAACACCTTACTTCTAATGCATTTATTAAAACTAGCTAAAATACAATATACAATCTGCCAAGATAATGAATATAGGGAGAATCAAACCTTAAGAAACTAGTTCATCAACAATTTAACATTGTACCTTGCAACGTAGTACTGCGTATGCCTTAAGGGTTGCAATCGCAAAGAAAGCCTGAAGGGCCAATTTAGCAAGAATACATATAACGTATTAAGCCTGAAGGGCTAGTAAATTTGCAATCCAAAATTCACTTCACTTCAAAATTTAAGATATAAAAGACCAATACCACAGACAAAGAAAATATTCAGATATAAACGTATGAACAGAAGGTTTGAGCCTGAAGGGTCACCAAAATAGTTAACTAGACTTTAGTTAAAGAGCAGATTTTCGAACAGTTTAGGCAAGGCAGTGTGAAACAATAAGAGGCCTGAAGGGCCGTGCAACTTCCAAGTAAGGGGCCTGAAGGGCCAAATTAACAAGATAAGAAAATATTAAAAATATCAACTGGAAAATAACAATTGCTTATTAACAACTCGACCTTAAGGGCCAGGTAATAAATGAAATTAGTCAAACAAATTCTGCAATAAGTAATGGCCAGGAATTTATCAGTAAGCCGGCCTTAAGGGCCCCAGTACACTAACAAGGGAGGTTAAGTATTAAAACTGGATTTCAAAGCCTTAAGGGCTGTAGAGCTTCCAAAAGGGTACTTAAAAAACTGCTCAGCCTGAAGGGCTGGCCAATGGTTAAAGTTAGGCAAGTTGTCAAAAATAGAAGGCAAATCAACAAATTTATCAGGAATCAAGCCTTAAGGGCCATAGTACATTTAGAATTGACATTAAGCATTAAGAGCTATCATACAGCGAAGCAATTCCCTAAAACTTAGCAACCTTAAATAAATCGATTGATACTATCCAGCTTAAAACCTAGGGACAATACATGCATATACTTCTAAAAGGTAAACTTGCATAAAATCTAAATTTAAAATGCAAACAATCGCACACCAACATGGCCAGCAAACTTACAAAAGTTTAACCACAGTTGCTGAGTATTAAATACAAGCAGCTGCAAGGCTACCAATCAGTCATCGTGCCCCAATATCATGATTTACAATCTTCAGGTATTACGAAACAGAAAAAATAAAAGGCGAGCCCCAAAGAGGAATTAAATGATGCCCTTCAATTACAAATCATTAAAACCGCAGCGTAAAGCTGCCACATTTCACAAACTGGCGTAAAAGCCACCAGCTCAATCGACACTTCATATAGGCAAACATACAAATAAAATTCTCTAACCCTGTAAAATTTTCAGTCTAAAGGGGGGCTGATAATAGCATACGGTATTAAAACAATCTTTAAGATAAACACATGCACCAACAACTTTTAAGGTGTGCACAGCCACGTACTTCACAAATTTCTTTTCTTTCTCTCACATACGTAGAACACGTAGGCTTGGAACTGATTACCAAATTGGTCACAAAAATCAATAGTCACCAATACGTCAGTACCTAATTAGACAGTCTCCTAGTGTGACATGACAGAGCAACAGTTCACATTCACAGCCTTTGATTCAACATGTTCTACTATCCTTGTTGTACAGCATCGACTGTGCCCGGAGTGCCTACTGCAAATTTTAACCAAGCAATTCACACTCATGTCGACGCCTAACCGAGGAACAAGCCCAGCAGTACAAGAATAACCTACACACTCGAAGTCAAACTCCGCAAACGGGGTGCAGAACTAACACTCAACCTTTTCCTTCATAGGTTCAGAACCGGCGAGCTAAACCGGTGGACGGAAAATGCACAATGTCGGCGGCAGCAACATAAAGGAAGTCACAAACACCACCCTAATACATGGCAATAGCAAGTCAAAAGCACAACGGCAATAGCGAAATATATTCAACTTCAGTCCCGGAGGAAAACCTGCCACCCTCAGTGCTCAAAACATTTCGGAGCAACCGTCCTCAGCAACTCCCACTATTCTCCGGAACAGCAACATCACAGCTCCTTATTTCAATTCTCTTCCGACAAGAACAAGCATAATCGCAGCTAACGGCTTCTCCAAGTCACACACGCTATGCCATAGAACCTCACGGTGGAATGAGCCGGCCGACACCACACAAACCACCGCAAGTAAGACAAACAAGCACTTCCGGAGTCGATGGCGTACTGCCTTGCTGCTTCACGACTCATTCACTCCACTCCACCGACCTAGGAGGCGGGGCACGAGACGAGGAGAACAGACGGCGCTGCCACGCGGAAAAGCTCTGGCGGGAAGCCAAGGTGTAACTAGGGCACATGTTTAAACGAGACGGACAGAAGCACATCTCAACCTCCACCCCTCAAACCCAAAGGAAGGGCCCGCAGACAATCCGACACACTTCACTTGACTAAGATGGACTCAGTACTGTTTACCAGAACCGTTATGGCGAACCAAAAGATTGACCGGACCCAAGACCCGTAAGATAGTACACTGGCTGATAATACGGGGAATAAACTTACTTAGCCTACCCGAACGTTTTCCTTTCCCCATCAGGTTCCTAATGTACACATGATCACCAGGCTTTCCATTAGAGGAGAGGCGATATCGATTATAACAACGCGCTTGCCAGTTACGAGCCGCAACAATGTTACGCCTCACCTGTTCCCAGTTTTGCTTAATCAGACAAGGGCTGACCTCTGTGAAGATGTCTCCACAGATGGAGACGAAATGTTAGGTGGAAATTTTATACATTGACCATGGCCTCTCAGCCCGGAAGTTCTAACTGAAGACAACACCGGCCATGAAAGCCTACATTGTATGGTTCAAAAGGTCAATATTACATACAAAAGCTTAGCTTTTCTTGTAGCTTCACTATGTATATTAATGTAAACTATTAACTTTTCCGCCAGTCGGTGTGGTCGAGCAGTTCTAGGCGCTTGTCTGGAACTGCGGGACCGCTACTGTCTCAGGTTCGAATCCTGCCTTGGGCATGGATGTGTGTGATGTCCTTAGGTTAGTTAGGTTTAAGTAGTTCTAAGTTCTAGGGGACTGATGACCTCAGATGTAAAGTCCCATAGTGCTCAGAGCCATTTTACTAACTTTTCCTCTTTGTGTGTTTAACTTTTCCTCTGTGCTCGCGCTACATAAGTCATCTTGCTATTGGCCTATGCTCTGAATATCTGCTGTCATTGGCTGGCGAGATCACATGGCCTTGAGGTATGGTTGGCTTACAAAATGTCATCACAGTCTTGATTTCAACGCTCAAAAAACTAAAGTGCTGTTTGGTGGAATTCGAATTTATTCTTTCACGAATGCGTATATGTCACTATACATCAAAGGTCTTTCCGAAACATCTCTCCTTTTTTTCATTAAAGGTCTTTCCAAAACTTCTCTCTCCTCCCCCCCTCCCCCTCCCTTAAAGTGCTGGGGAAAAGCATATTTTCGCCTGGGAAAAAGTACATGTTTTAACCGAGATATCCGGGAAAAATCTGGGGAATTTTTTTTTTCCTTGTACACGTATACACCCTGTAGTAGTAACTTGCAGAGGTGGTTCTGGGATGCCTGTGTCATGGAGATGTGTTTTTTCAGTACCAGGTTTGTAACAGCCAGGAACTGACAAAATCTGAAAAGATCAAGGGTGGTATCCAGGGAAAGGAACTTTTGTGGTTAGGTCGATAAGGTATGCTTGTCTGAAAACCGGTGCAGAAAGATGGAAGGGAAGGCGTAGAGGAAACGGGAAGGACATGGAAATGGCAGATGAAGGTGTTTGATGGTTTTGAGGGGAGCTAGATAACAGAAAGACATGTAAAAATACGCAAAGACATGCACAAATTCGTAAGAATGCACACAGTTATGTAAAAATGTCCACAAATTTGTACAAATATGTTAAAAACATGGGAGAAAATAAATGGATGAGGTATGGGATATGCGTGTATTGGGTTAAGGGAAGAGAAAGGTGAAGAAGGGTTGGTTATGTCTAGGATCATAAGTCTGTGTGGCACAGGTGGGTATGTAAAATGAAATGTGAAAGTACTTGAGGATGAGGTGGTATCATTAGGAATAATTATAATTATTGATGGGAAGAATTTGGGGTGTCAGATTTTTGCCTCAATCATCCGCACTGTCATGTAGGCACATGTGCGTGGATAAGATCATTGAGACATTGTGGATCGGAAGTTGGAGCATATGCGGTTTGGAAGGCGATGAATGAACACTGGAAGGAAGAGAAAAAACAGATACTGTGTAGAGTAATGGTTTAAACATTAGTAAAAAAAAAAAGTCACAGGGTTGTGGGATGGAAGAAAAGCTGTTAGGTAAAATTGAACAATGGAAATTCCAGGTTGGAATAAAAACATCATAATTCAAAACATGAATTGTTACTCACCATAAAGATGGCATGTAATTTGCGGACAGGTGCAACGACAGATAGTTACACACATAGCTTCTGGCCAAGGCTTTCTTCAGAAAAGGAAATACACGCACACACATTCCAAACAATGGAAAATCCAGGATAGAATGCATCCTAGTAGGCATGACAACCAACAAGCTGTCTGTCCGCATGAACGGCTACCGACAAACTGTGGCCAAAAAACAAGTGGACCACCCTGTAGCTGAACATGCTGCCAACCATGAAACCCCTCATCTCAGTGACTGCTTCATAGCCTGTACCATATGGATTCTTCCCACCAACACCAGCTTTTCTGAATTGCGCAGCTGGAAGCTTTCCCTGCAATACATCCTACGTTCCCGTAACCCTCCTGGCCTCAGCCTTCGTTAGTCACTGTCCTCACTAGACTGCGGATTTTAGGTAAAAACCTATTTTGTTCCTGAGTTCCTATTTGCATAAAAATTTGCACTTATTTATTTCATGACTATTTACACTTAATAGCGTTAATTCTATAGGACCTAAAAAAGCCTATTTCGACGTTAGTGCCTATTTTTGCCTATTTCGGCTTTAATATCCTAAAAAGTGCCTATTTCATCATATAATACAGTGGCTCCAAGTTTTTCCACACTATACGACAAATGGAAAAAAATATTTTCTGCCCAGCGTGCAGCAAGGTGGCTAGTTGATATGCACCCATGCTTCGTATTTGCCTAACACTTCGGTATTTTTTCATTTTTTTATATCACTATCCCTGTTAATACCAAATACTCTTTATAGGTGTTTTATTATTCATATGTAAAAAATAGATCACGGATCTTTAGGTTAAAACCTATTTTTTTTCCTAAGCTCCAATTTGCGTTTCATGATTAACTAAACTGAATACCGTTAGTTCTATAGGACCTAAAATTGCGTATTTCGAAGTTGACGCCTAATTTTGCCTACTTCGGCATCAAAATCCTAAAAAGTACCTATTTCGTTGATCTGACCTAGAGTTCTTCTGTTTTCAAAGATAAGAAAAAGAAAGTAAACTTAGGGCTTTACGTCTCATCGAAGGCGAAGGTCGTTAGAGACAGTTTACAATTCCTTTGTTTGCCTTACTACCAACAGCACTCGACACGGTTGAATGGTCATCCATCCAAGTTCGCGCCGAGCGCGACAGTGCTTAACTTCGGTGAGCGAATGGGAACCGGTCAAAGATTTGAGTTACACATTAGAATCGAACGTGGGAGTACTAAATGTTATATTTGAAAATATTTTGTTCGTAGGATTCTGGCCAGCTGTGTATTTTCGCTAAGAAACGGTTTCATAGGCTTTAAGCTAATCACGTATTAAAAAATCACAATGTTAATCGTAGACGCCCTCTATAGCTAAATTACTGCCCTTCGCGCATTTTTTCGTTGCTGTCTACAGGCAGTCCTTTCAAACTACTGTTTCGTGAAAGGTATTATACGTGAATTTTCCGGTTCGAAAAATAATTTGCCAGTAGTGAGATGTTTTCATCTGAAGCACCGGTAGATTCCATTCGCTTGCTCAGAAGGGGCGGCCATCTGTCAGGTGCCATATGTCCAGCAACGAGTACGTTACTTCCCCTACCGCTCCCATGCATTAAAAGGAAAAAAAGTCATCATTCACTTTTTCCCAGCGAAAAAAAATCAGTACGTTGTATAGGACTGACGTGTTAAGTGTTATTGACGTTCTAAGTGCAAAATAAATTCTAGTTTCTGTGTGAGAATATTACGCCGTGCTGAAAACAGCTAGTTCAAAGTCTACTTATATAAGGCAGTGGCTGCAAGATTTTCCACATTATACAACGGATGGGAAAATTATTTTCTGCCAAGCATGCAACAAGGAGGATAGTTGATGTTTTTCTTAGACTTCTTATTTTACTGTCACTTAGAATTCTTTTTTATCGCTATCCTTTAGTAATACGAAATACTCTTTATATGCGATTCTAAATTGCATTTCCCTTTTCTCTCGTATCAGGTTTCGAGTGTTAAGAAATCTCACTTAACTCAGCATGAAGATGGAATCGCACATAAAGCTAATGTTGAACGAAAGTCAAAATTGAAGCAAACTCTTTTAACCAATAAATCTGGTGAATCCTCCGGAAAAACAAGTTCTGCAGTGATTTGTGTCATGCACTTGCGGCAGCAAACATCCCCTTTCGGAAACTAGAGAACCCTATTTTCAGAGGTTTTCTTGAGAAGTGCTGCCATCAGTCTATTCCTGCAGAGTCCACTTCACGTAAGAATTATGTGGATTCAGCTTACAATGCTGCATTGCACAGAATCCGAGAAGATGTTGGAGAATCTTGTATATGGATTTCTGTGGATAAACTACTGACAGTCTTGGCCGTTACATTGCAAACCTGATTATTGGCGAGCTAGATCCAGATGCTCCATCCAGGGCTCGTTTGATTTACTCAAAACAGCTTGCAAAAACTAACCAACAAACAACAGCACAGTTTGTGAACAATGGGCTTAAGGTGCTATACCCAAACAGAGTGGATGAGAATGGGGGGGGGGGGGGGGAGACCTAATATCTCAAGAAGAGTTTTCTGCAGCTTCATTTATACCTTACAAACTCCCAGTGTGATGAAATTGTCTGTGCCTATGGTGATGCAACCATGGCAATAGTTGCATATTTCCTCGTAGAGTATCAGTGGCTGCTGTGTGTAATGGCATAACCACTTACGAGTTGATGGTGGAAAACTGCACCTGTTGTATATAGCAGTGGAAAAATAATTGGAACTTCCAGATACGGACACCAGAGCATTAAAGAACATTGTTACCATTAAGAAAACATTGTACACCACTTATGTGTAGGAACACTGTCTGGAGAGGCATAGAGAAGCATTTTTGGTAGTGTTTCTGTTGAGAAATATTGTGTAAAGTTGTGGTTTAAGTGCTGCAAGGAAATTGGAACCAGCTTCAACATCTAATATGACCCACTTGGATGTAATGATATGTACAATTTGTTTTTAGTAAAATAAGGCTACTTTCAAACTATATGGGCTACAGTGTGGTGGTGTCTGCTGGGAGAAATGTCCAATTCAGATTGTCTTGTTGTGGTGGTGAAGTGGGGTGGAGGTGTTCGGGTGAATACATTATGAGTGTTGCTGGATTCTGTCAGGCACTGAATGAGAATGTAACAAATGATATTCGTGAAACCATAGTAGGTAACTATGTTTATCATTTAGTGGCATAGGTATTGCACACTATACTGGATTTCAAGTTCCACTGTAATCAGTGTCTTCAGTTGCATGATTGGAAATATGCAGATTCGATTTGATTAGCCCAAACAGCCTCCATGGTCAAAATGTTTGAATGTGATGATGTTATGGTTTGCGTGGAGAAAACAATTAAGTGCCAGTTATTCTCTTCCAACATCTCCCACGAAACTGGGACTTTGTCTTTGTGAGAAATGTGTAAATTCTGTTGCCAGTCAGATGTCCATATGTTTGTGAAACATTAGTACACAAAAATCCATTGTAACTGATACCAGACAAGTCATTTAGTGAGGGACTTTGATAAGTCATGCAGGCAAAATTTTATTATCATCACCAGTATTTACAGACCGGCAGTATTACAACAGTATTACAAACTGGTTGAATGTCTAGCTTAAAGAGGGATCCTGCTTCCATCACTATCAGATGAGCCACTACGAAGGTGTTAAAATTTCCACCCAGACAGGGACTTGAGCCTTGGACCCTTAGGTTAAAAGCCTAATGCTATACCAACTGAGCTAACCAGGCCCACACATTAGGATTGCGGTACAGCTGCATGGTGTGCGAGTGATTCGCATGGGGAAAAACAACCAATTCTATGACTACAAGGAAACTTGTTTGGTATGAAAGCAGCTGACAACTGGTGCACTATAAGCAAACATGTTTGTGTCTGCACTCCATGTATGCTTAAAGATTGCTATCACTGTGGCAGTATGAATTGTCATTACAAATGTCACAGACATCCTTTGTTTTAAAGGTGGAGCCAGCAGTGTTCTGTGCACATATTTGTGTGTGTGAAAATTACATATTCTTAATATAGCGGATATGCTCAGTCACAGATAGGCTTAGAAAAAAAGACTGTCACAAATATAGCTTTTGGTCAGTAAGACCTTCGTCAAAATTAGACACACACACACACACACACACACACACACACACACACACACACACTGACACACACGACTGCAGTCTCAGGCAACTGAGGCCACTCTGCAAGTAGCAGCACGAGATCATGATGCGAATGGCAACTGGGTGGTGGTAAGGAGGAGACTGGGAAGGGGAAGGGGAAGGATAGTAGGGTAGCGGTGGCAGACAATGACATGCTGTTGGGGAGCGCGTAGGGACAAGGTGGAAAGAGGGTAAGGGCTGCTATGAGCAGTCGGGTGGTAGGACGGAGGGCAGTGGAGAGGTGGGGAGGAGGGGTAGCGGAAAAGGAGAGAAGTAAAAAGACTGGGTGCAATGGAGGAATGAGGGCTGTAAAGTGCTGGAATGGGAACAGAGAACGGGCTGGATGGGAGAAGACAGTGACCAACGAAAGTTGAGGCCAGGAGAGTTACGGGAATGCAGGATATATTCCAGGGAAAGTTCCCACCTGTGCAGTTGGCCACAGTTTGTCGGTGGCCATTCATGCAGACAGACATTTTGTTGGTCGTCATGCCCGCATAGAATGCACTACAGTGGTTGCAGCTTAGCTTGCAGATCATGTGACTGGTTGATGGGATAGGTGATGTTTGTGACCAGACTGGAGTGGGTGGTGGTGGTGGTGGTGGTGGTGGTGGTGGTGGAAGTGGGAGGATGTATAGGACAGGTCTTGCATCTAGGTCTATTACAGAGGTATGAGCCATGAAGTACAGGGCTGGGATCAGGGGTTGTGTAGGGATGGACGAGTATATTGTGTAGGTTTGGTGGATAGCGGAATACCACTGTGGGAGGGGTGGGAAGGATAGTGGGCAGGACATTTCCCATTTCAGGGTACGGCTAGAGGTAGTTCAAACCCTGGTGGAAAATATAATTCAGGTGTTCCAGTCCTGGGTGGTACTGAGTTAGGAGGAGAATGCTCCTCTGTGGCCAGATGGTGGGAGTTTGTGAGGTGGTGGGAGACTGGAGAGATAAGGTATGGGAGATTTGTTTTTGTACAAGGTTGGGAGAATAATTGCAGTTTGTGAAGGCTTCAGTGAGACCCTCGGTATATTTCGGGAGGGACTGCTCGTCATGGCAGATGCGGCGACAACAGGTGGCTGGGCTGTATGAGAAGGGACTGCATGGTAAGGAACGGGTGACAGCTATCAAAGTAGAGGATTGCTGGTAATTAGTAGGTTTAATATGGACGGACATAGGTATCTTTGTTATGGAGAAACAAATACAGCTTGTTTTATATGAACTTAAGCTGAATTTATTATGTTTAAATGATTGCCATAGATAAAGAATAAGAGCAGCTTGCTAGTGACTTTGGTGATTGACTATTTCCTCACACATTTAGTATTTGCTCATCATAAAACTGAGTGTGTGTACAAAGCTGGTACCAAATATAGCCCAGTACTTTCTTCCTGTGATATTCCAGCTCTGGGACTATTAGCAAAGTAAAGATCCCTGTCTGTCCCAGCAATTTACTGGGAAATTAAGGTCAATATTCAACATGTGAAGACAATGGAGATAAGAAAACAGTATTCATTTGTGGCATTGGAATAAGTCTCAGTGTGTGCATGTTCTCTACAGGACAATCCAAACAGTATAAAATTGTGTGTCTCTGGAGCAGTAATTAGTGATAATTCAGTTTTCTAGATTATTGTATGTTGAAGATTTGCAGTGAAACTTACATAATTATTTTTGTTATTTTAGAGGCTGACTTGGAGGGAAAGACTCCAGATGAACAAGAAATGATGAAGATAATGGGTTTCTGTGCATTCGACACTACAAAAGGCAAAAAGGTATCAGGAAATGACGTAGGTTCAGTCCATGTAATTTTAAAACGCAAATATCGTCAATACATGAATCGCAAGGGTGGATTCAACAGACCCCTTGACTTCGTTGCTTGATCATATAAAGTGCGATGAATTTTTGTTTGGTTCTTTTGAAGGTATGGAGAATATTTAATACTGATTCATTTCTAAGGAACTGTTTATCTTTTACACAAAGGTGAAAATGTGTAACCCTCCAGATAATTTCCAGCTTTGTACAGTTTGATCAAGGTGGCTGTATTTATGTTTTCCAGTAGCCTAATATAGGTACTGCTTTGACAAATGAGGTGTTATGCACTCAGAATTTTAGCATTTTAGTAGGTTCCTGTATGACATACCCTATTTGTTTGTACTATGTAATGTTCATTTGTGCAAATAAATATTTTGTACAGCTACTGATGTTGACACAGAAAATTTATGTTCATGCGTAGTTTATTTCAAAGCTGTGTAAACTTCTGCATACAGATACTCCATAACACTCAAATTGGTAAACAGTAATGTGTGCAAGCATGCCCTGTTTTCCTACCACTGTTGTGTAACTAGCCCAGTTTCTCTCTCTCTCTCTCTCTCTCTCTCTCTCTCTCTCTCTCTCTCTGCGTGTGTGCGTGCGTGCGAGCGCACGTGCCGGAAGACAGGGGAGTGCTTGCGTGAATGGGTGTTTAGCGTGTGATGTCTCACAGACCTATCAAAATAGAAACATGCTATAGGCCGTATGATTTTCTTTTATTTATTGGCCTTTAGTTTCCACCATACTCCCAGCTTGTTCATCCTCCTAGACTTGTACGTATATATGATATCAATACTGAGCGACGATGTGCCATTTCTAGAGGAGCTGGGATCAGATCACTATCTGGCCATTCAGATTTTGACTTTTAATGGCTTTTCTACATCAACAAAGGCGAAAGTTGAATGTTAACTTTGAAGAACTACTGCGGATCCACTTTCTTGACCCAGTTTGGGCAATGTGTCCACTCCATCCACCTCTAATGACCTCATCTCCTTACGAAATATTAAACCGTGGTGTTATATCATAATACAAATCTAATATTGTAATAATGATACAATTAGAAGTATTAAGCAGTTTCTCTCCCTCCATATTGTCCTCTCACTCCCTCCATATTGTCCCCTCACTCCCACCATATTGTCCCCTCACTCCCACCATATTGTCCCCTCACTCCCACCATATTGTCCCCTCACTCCCTCCATATTGTCCCCTCACTCCACCCGCGCCGACCGATCTCTCCACCCGCAATCACCCTCTAGTCTCCCGCACCCATCACCACCTACCCATTCCCCATATCTTCTTCTCCGCACTACCTGTCTCCCTTCTCTTCAATCCTCTGCCTCTTTCTCATCACCGCCCGCCACCCCTCTCGCCCGCACGCCGCCGCCACCCGCACGCCGCAGCCACCCCCTCGCCCGCACGCCGCCGCCACCCCCCTCGCCCGCACGCCGCCGCCACCCCGCTCGCCCGCACGCCGCCGCCACCCGCTCGCCCGCACGCCGCGCCCCCCCCTCACGCGCACGCCGCGCCCTCCCCTCACCCGCACGCCGCCCCCCCCCACGCACGCACGCCGCGCCCCCCCCTCTCCCGCACGCCGCGCCCCCCCCCTCGCCCGCACGCCGCGCCCCCCCCCCCCTCGCCCGCACGCCGCGCCCCCCTCACCCGCACGCCGCGCCCCCCCCTCGCCCGCACGCCGCGCCCCCCCCCTCGCCCGCACGCCGCGCCCCCCCCCTCGCCCGCACGCCGCGCCCCCCCCCCCCCTCGCACGCACGCCGCGCCCCCCCCCCCTCGCGGCACTTCTCTCACTGCTGCCTCGCCTTGTTCCCGCTGCTTCACCCTCTCATTGCATCTACCTGAACCTCACCATCTCTCTCCCTAGCCCTCACCCGCACTCTCCCTTAATCCATCTACACCCCCTCCCGCCGTCTCTCATGTTCCCTCTTTCCCCCTCCTTCCTGGCCCCCCTCTTTTGCCTTCCACTGCCTATATTTCCCCCATGTCCAACGCTCCTGATTTCTGACTTGTTGTGCTCTCTCCTCCCTTCGTCTCGGTATTCTTCTTTTGTCCTCCACCACCCTTGTTTTTCTCTGCCTCTCCCACTCCATCTCCCTCCCTCCCTCCCGCTCCACATCCACTCTTTTTCAAAGTTGCAGCTGATATATACTGGTAAATTAAGTCTATTGTGACAATGTAGTAGTCTCCATGTGCAATATGTGAGTGATGTGGTTGTGTGATGGCAGTGGGGACTGGAAGGTGCACTTAAAGAGAAAACTTATTGTTCTCTGCTGGAAAATGATTTAATATGTACAAGCCTGTAAAACTGCCACTGTCTTGAAATACTTACTGCTAGTCTGGGCATTTAGTAAGGAAAGAAAAGAATTGATGTTACTTCTTCGAACTGTCATTGTGTTGCGAGAATGTTTTCTTAATTTCATGATTTTGTTTTTTCTCTTGAATTGAAGGACAGAAGTATTTTTGCAACAAATTAAAATAGAAAAGGAAACTGCATAGCTATCAAATTTGATATCAAAAAGTGTCGAGCACCATTGTAAAGATTGCTTTGTGATAAAGTTTTGAAAGTGGTGAAATAATCAGCAGAAACCATGAGAACCCATGTCTTGTACACTCAGGTATGTGCAATAAATCCCTCGACAGGCAGAAATTGTCCCTGTCAGTAATGTTGATTACTTGAATTTTGGAAGGCATGCAGTGCAGTTCTGCACTGTCTCTTAATGAATAAAATGCAATCATACTCAATAATGGACCAGCTTTGTGACTGTATTCAAGAGTTTCTACCCTATAAAAGTGTAACATGTCATTTTCAGTGGCTGAAGTTGTTGGGCACACACCCAAGGGAGTGTTACTGGATCATTAATGACCTAATGAATAACATCATGAAACTGTTGCAGGGATTGGCAGTTGACTATCATTATAAACAAATGTAACATACTGTGTACAGATAAGGGAAAATTACATGACTGCCAAACAATCACTGAAAACAGTCACATCCCTTGAACATGAGAGTATCCGTATGGTGTTACTTAAAGGGGAATGACCACATAAAACTAAATGTAGGAAAAACAGATTACCGAGCAAGGTGGTGCACTGGTTACTGTACTGGACTCTCATTTGGGAGGATGACGGGTCATACCAGTGTCCGGCCACGCTGATTTAGCTTTCCGTGATTTCCCTAAAATCGCTTCAGGCAAATGCCAGGATGGTTCCTTTGAAAGGGCACAGCTGACTTCCTTCTCGGGACCGATGGCCTTGCTGTTTGGTCCCCTCTCCTCAAATCAATCAACAAAAAATAGATGACATACGTTGAAAGAATCAAGAAGAGAAGTGTGCTCGTGAATGAAGTAGCTTACAAATTTCTAGTTCATCCAATACTATAATATTTCCCTTCACTCTAGATTTCTTACTAGGTATGAGTGATAGAAGAAATAGAGAATATCCAAAGATGATCTCTGCATTTTTTGTGAGTTAATTAAGTAAATGAAAGTGTTAGAAATGCTTCACCGATTCCTGTAGCAAACATGACAATAGAGGCTTTGTGCACCATGACGTGCTTTACTGTTAAAATACCGAGAGTATATGCTCTTAGAAAAGTTTGCGAATATTCTGTTTCCTCGTACTACTATCTCATCAAAAGACCATTAAGGTAAAATTACAATGATTTAGAGATCACAATGAAGGCTTACCAAATATCGTTCTTCCCATGCACAGTTTGTGGCTGGAATAGGAAAAGGGAGAGGAGGTATGATGGTACACAAAGTACTCTTCGCCACACACCATAAGTTGTTTTGTGGATTGTAGATGTAGTTGTTTTCAGGAAATCACCAAAACTAAACACCATAAGTTGTTTTGTGGATTGTAGATGTAGTTGTTTTCAGGAAATCACCAAAACTAAATAGTCTCGTCACGTGTAAAGAAGAAATTATGTACAAATTACACATTTGGTCTTTTGTTTTTCCTGTACCATTATTTGGAGCAGTTTTTCCAACTGTTATATATTATGTTAGAATGATATTTCATTTACTTTTTGGGATGCTTCAGCAGGTTATGAACTTTCTTGTGATAGCTAGTTTAAGGCTCCAAACAGCTGAGTACCCTATGAATGTGGTGGTGGTGGTTGCTCTTTTATGATTCCCCAATGGCTCCTGCTGTGTTTCCGTTGGGTCATTACCTCAGAATTTTATAATCTCTTTGAATCGAGTTAAGAACTTGCTTGATGATAAACACCTCACGCTCAGCATCAATCATCATCTAGATTTTTCTGATGGTAGGTAAGTGTAGTTACCATATCAATAGTCGGAATAATCATAACTGGAGTTACCACTGTCATCCAACAGTCTTTCTTGGTTCATCTACCTTTCTCTCATCTGGCTACTTGTCCCATTCAGTGTCATTTAATTTTCATTAGTCACAAATATGTCTTTTATTTCATTCTGTTACCTTATCCACTTGTTTGTTTTCCCTCTCACTCCTAGCAATTTGCAACAGCCATATCTCCATTTCTTTGTAGAAGGTATTTGAGTTTTACAGTTTCCCACATTAGAAGACTGCATCTTACTGCCAAAACACATGTAATCTTTGTATCTTACACATCTAAAACTATTTTGAAAACAACTCTGCTAACCAAATGCACTCCAGACCACTTTTGCTGTACTGTTTATTTATTTCTGTATCCATCTTCCCTTCTGGTGTCCTAAATACAACAGCTAATCAACAGATTCAATCACTTTGTTGGCAATGTTTACAATTTTTCAGTCAATATATTGATTGTACACTATTTTAGACTTAAGATGGAAATGGTGCCTCAGCTGTGTGGTGAGTTATTAACCTGTACTCCTTCCATGATTATTTTAGACTCATTGTAATTCATTTCCAAATCTTCAATTAAATTTGGTTGTTTAGTTCTTCCATTCCTTTTTGAGGCTTGTCTGCAGTCTCAGTGTCAACAGAGCAATATCATCTGCTTCAGGTTGACTCATTAACTCTTATTCTTTGTTTTACCTACTGAAAGATCTGTAAACTTCCTCTAACTGTTGAGAAATATTTTCATGTCATTTATTTCCCACTTTTGTGATGAAATTTGTTGAAACTAAAGCAGTTCTCTAACACAAGTTGAATCACTGTCTCAAGGTCTGTTATAGCAGTAAGAAGGTTTCCCCAAACTTAACGACAAAGGCAGAGTGGTAATTCATACACATTGCATCATTTTGTAATTTCATTCCCCCCTTGGAGTCACTCCACTGTTGTTCCTTTCCTTGAGTAATAGCTATCATATATTCTATTTATTTGTTTCTGATTCCAGTGAGTATCTTATATATTACAGAAAGGAGACTGCCAGGTCAACAGTTTTGTATTTCTTGCCTGTTGCTTGTGCTTGCTGATATCTAATAAATGTTCAGTTAGAAACTGTAGACTGGTACAAAATAAACATCTCTTAACTTACTCTGGGAAGGACAGTGGTTGTGGGGATGTGATAGAGGTAGCCTTGGCTTCTGATGCAAAATATGTCTCACAAATTATTGTTTCTACTCCAGCCATACTGTTACAATATTTTTGCTATTGTATTTCCAACGAGAAATACATGCATGCTGCAGTTTTGTGACTGGTACCAGATATTAATTCTTATTATAGAAAATGATTTACCTAAACCTAGCATTGCTTTTATTTCATGAACAGTTTGATATTCGAACGAGGTTGTTCTCAACATACGA